>NC_134234.1:155878060-156503060 GCF_965152275.1 Natator depressus
TGGGAGTCTCTAAATGACATTTTAAATAAACTTCTCTGGTGGGAAGGGCTACTTAGTTCCTGCAGGAATTCTTGCCAGGCTTGGACTCACCCCCTGAGAAAGCTCTATCTACTGCACAGACCAGCTTCATTCAGGAAATAAGAGCCTGCTGTGCCATGCTGCTGGAATGTTCACTTCCAGATTCAAATTTCACCACAAAATGTTTTTTCACTGAACTGATATTTCCTATAAGCTGTAATGCAGCAGATACTGTCCACCTCTATTCAGTCAGATCACATGCAACAAACTTCAGCCTAGAGCTAGGGAAAATACAGCGAAAGGTTTCCTTGGAATCTTGATTCACCTTTTAAAGTAACTCACTTTGATTGTGTTCCCACCCCTTCTGTGTTTGCTTCCCATGAATATCCTAGCAAATGTGTTCACTTGATGGAAACTGAAAAAATTAAGTGACTATTGGAGAATATTTATTAAAGGTAAATTTTGAAAATAAGTGAGTATTTGCACCAGCGAACTGATTTGAAAATATACACATATCTGATTGGTACATAAACATCAAGTGATTTAGTGTCCAATTAAGTATAACCAAAACAGCTTGAATTTCAGTAACAACTATTCAGAATGAGCTAGTCACAAATGATCTACAGAGAAAGAATTATTTGAAGAAATTTAAAAAAAAATTCACACTCTTCTCTAGGAAAATTTGTAAACCGAAAGAAAAGCAAAATTTGTTGAATAAAAAAAACTTGTTACAATTTTTTTACCTCCTCTACTATAAAAACTAAGTCTTTTTTTAGAGGGAGAAGAAGAAATGTATGTTAGTGTTACCGAAAATGTACTGACCAATTAAAGATAAAAAGCTCAGTACAAAATTAGAAGTAAAACCTATTTTCTCTGCCAAATTAGGGAGTCTGTTCTGTTCTCAGTGTGTGTAACTTCCATACATATTAATGGCAGTTCCATGCAGGCATGATAAGGCAAATAGCCTCCTTTGTGAGAGATGACTGTATTGGTTTATATGCTGTTAGTATCAGACTGATATATATACTACTTTGAATCTTTTAGTAATACCCCACTGAATCATTTAAAAGTATTATTGGAAATTCTGTATCAGCAAGCTGAGTTTATGATTAGGTTTGTTTGTTTGTTTGTTTGTTTGTTCAGTTATATAAGTTCTGGTTACCTGCCTGTGGCTGCAATCGAAGAGGAGTTTCAAAGACATTTTGTTTCTGTCAGTCATTGGTCATCAGCTGATCAAGTGACAGCCTTACACAATGCATCATACTTAAGGTATGTTTCAGATTGTTTAGTTAAATTGAGAAAAGTTAGTGAGCAAATCAGAGTATATATGGTGATAGAAATGGTCTAAGTAATGGAATAAGAATTGTTAATAGATTAAGTTTGTTAGCTTATTTTCTCAATAAGTTACACCTTTTCTCAGACGTGTAGGCCTTCATAAGTGTTTCATGCTGTTATACAGCAGAGAGCCAGGTTCAGTGGCAGCTTCATTACTTGTTCCCCAAAGAATGAGAGTTCATGTATATTAGAGGCTTGATCCAAAGCCCATTAAAATCAAACTAAAGACTCCAATTGACTTCAGTGGACTTTGGATCAGGCCCTTTGTACATCTGTAGATATATTCTGAGATGTATGTACTCATTCAAATGCACATACCTACACATACAGGGTATTTCTGCATGCAAATATATATGCACACTCACACAACATTCAGTGTCTATTCTTTTAATTAGACCCTAAATATGAAACCAGATATATATCCCAGACAGGGCCAGCTTTAGGGAGTGCAGGGCCCGATTGGAACACCTGCTTGTACTCACCCAGCAGCACTTCGGTGGGGGGTCCTTCACTTGCTCCGGGCCTTCGGCGGCACTGAAGACCCGCCACCGAAGACCTGGAGCACCGTCAGGTGAGTAAAACTTAAAAAGGCTCCAGCGTGGGGCCCTTTTAGGCGCGGGGCCCGATTCGGGGGAATCGGCCCAAAAGCCAGCCTTGATCCCTGAAATTTGAGAAACCAAAGAGCATGCTTAGGAACTAATACTAATGTCTTTTCATCTTAGAGAAGAGTGTACTGAAGGCAAAGTAATCATCCTAAAATGTTTGGGTAAGTGTTTGTGAAAATTAAAAGTAACAGATCAAAAACTATCTTCAGTTACATTCAGTTGGCTAATGTGTGGGGAATGAATCTAAGAAAATCCAGGAGTATATTGCCACGTTGTAAACAGTGAGTAGTGTTTTTGTGATGTCCAGGAAGAACTGCTTTCTGTAAATAAAGTTTCAAGGAAGGAATTATAAAAGGGTAGAGAAGAAGATGTGGGGTGAGGAGGCAAGTGATGGGACACGGGAGCATATATGGGGAGGATTTACGTGCAAGCAAGGAAGCAAATCTTTAAGGATACTGAATGTGTTCAGTCAGTGGATGGATATTATAACTTCACCTGACTGTCACTGGGGAGAGGAAATTTTTCTCTTACCTGTGAGTTTTCATTCTAGGACCTTCCATGTCAGAGAGTCTTTAGAGTGGGACCTTCTCCATTTCCATGGCAAATAGAAGCAGACCAGACTTCGCTCTAAGCATGGGTGTGTAACCGCGCCTCAGGAAGTGTTCACTCTAACAGCATCCAAAGCTGAAAAATACTATATAAGTTTAAAAGTGTTATTCAATTCAAACCATCTGCAACAGAACCTTGAAATGAAATTTAGGGATTTCCTAGAGAAGCACCCTCCTTCCCTTTCCAAACTACTTGAAAAGTGAGCAATAGCCTGAAAAAAATTGGACATAATGCAATCCGCTGAGGGAGGGTCAGGCTGTCTGACATGGTGCACCCTCAAATGAAAATTCACAGGTAAGACAGAATTTTCCCTTTTCCAGACCCCTCCATGTCAGTCTTCACAGTGGGATGCAGAAAGCAATAAATCATCTCTTGGAAGGGAGGTAGGATTCAACTTACCCATGAGGAACTGAAAAGGAATTTAAAAGTTATTGGGGCACCTCTTTCCATAACATTCTATCAAACACTGCATCACCTGGGATAAGGATTTTGCCCTGATAGTGTTGGAGAAAATGTGGATGGAAGATTCTGTAGGACTCTTTCAAACCTCTGCATAAGACGAGTGTGAGCTCTCCACTCCACAAAATCACTATTCTTTTCACTGAGTGTATAATAATGAGAAGAGTTGTACCTGAGGCTTTGAATGCCTCTGCTATATAGTCCTTATTCCCCACTAGGCTCTGCTCATATCTAACTTCTCTACTTCCTTAAGATGTTTGGATTCAACCAGAAGGGCAACAATACCACTTCCTATTATATGAAGAAGATTGCATTGACCTTGGGTTGATAATCTTGTGGATCAAGGCCTCCTTAATTACCATATTTGACAGAGTGTTTCACTGAGAACACACCAAGCTCCAAAATCCCCTGTCAAAGAGGTGGCAAATAGCCAAAAGATATTTTCAGTGAGAAAAGGAAGAGACCTACCGACTGTGAAGCTGAAATATGGTTTCAATTAGGATGTATAGTACATAGATTAAGATCATGACACGAATCTGCATATTGCCAGAGAACTGATAAGAATAGTTAGTCTTCAAGAATCAGTTATGTGACAGTAATACGAGATTCTCATGGGTTTCTTACAGTGCAATATGCCTGCAGTCACTAACTTGTCTTTCCAAAAAGCATTGTTCTTGAGCCTCAATGTCAAGTCATCTTGTAAAAAGACTAGAAAGTCCTTTGCTTCAGCTGGCTTTGCCCTGATGTGTGTTCCTTGTGACACCAACATCTAAATCCCAAGTGATGCATAGACATCAGACAGAATTTCCACCAAGACGGTAGAAGGATGTTCGTTACCTTCTTAAAATGACTGTAGCTCCTTCCTTTCTGCTGATGAGTTAGGCAGGACTGGATTTTAGTTTAAGCTAGGTCCTGGTTGCACTGTGTTTTGTTTGTGCATGTGTTGGCAGTTTGAGAAGAGGTTTCAGTTACATTTAAATCAGGTCTGAGAACCAGGACCTGAGGGTTAATGAGGTGGTGATTATTTTCACTGTGGCTTATACCTTCATCATCTCCTTTACCATCTTTACTCTCAGTGGCAGGGGCAGGGGGTGGAAAGACATAAAGGAGGCCTTTTAGCCTACTTCTGAGATAAGGGGACCACAGCCTCTGTTTTTGAATGTCTCTTCCTCATGTAGTACCTCTTTTGGTTTTCCAGCTGGTCTTGGATGCAAATAGGTTCATCATTAGGCTTCACACCTGGCCTGTGATATGTCAAAAGGCCAGATGGTCTAGATTGAATTCCATTGGTTTTAAGTGTGTCTTGTTGAGCCAGCCAACCCTGACTTTCCTTCTTCGCACAGAATTCTGAGAAAGAGAGACACAACTTCTCCCCAAGACAAGAACAAGGCTACTTCTCTCAATAATGCTGAAAGTTCTCTCCCCTTTCAACAGTTATGTATACACCTCATGTTCCCGAAGAACTATCTGCTGCAAATGAAGGAGGGAGTGTGATGGTCCATAGAACAAGAAAAGTCTTCTCCTTCAGCCACATCCTACCCAAGTCATAGAAGAGTCTAGATATTTTCTCCCCCTTTTCCCAGCTAGCTAGGATCAGGTTGCCATACCAGTCTTTTCCAAGCTTGCTGGTCGAACATTCATTCCATATTCACTGCATCTTCCTGTACACAGTGTTTCAACCATTTTCTTGGCTCTTTTCTTGTTTTCCACCTATGAATTCTACTCTCAAATGCCTCCCTAATGGGATTCCCTTCATCCATTCTTTGTACATGCCGATACCATCTCAGATTCCTCTATGGCAACTTCTCTGATATCGCAGACCTTGGTCTCACTCATAATTACATCATATTATTCATGGTCCAGCAATATCCTCCTCTCACTGCCCTCAAATATCTCATTTCAATGGTGTCAAGTCTTCTCAAGTGCCTCTCTCTTTGGTCACCATGTCTCTGATCTGTACAGACGATCTGCTCTTCCCCAGGTTTTGTATCGTTGTCCCTTAAGTAGTCTGAGCATCTGTTTATTATAAATCACTTCACTTATCCTGCATCAGACTTCCCCCACATTCAGCATCCTTGCTTGCAGTTCTCTGCTGATCTCTCCATTTGCTGTTAAAGAGCCCCCAAGATACTTAAATGCAGAAATCTGATTTAGGCCTTGGCTCTTGATGTTGATATTCATCTGTCTTGGTTATCCGCAAGTTGTCCACATGACTTCAGTCTTTTCTTTACTCATTTTGAGGTCGTATTTTCTCTGTTCCCTGTTCCAAGCATCAGTCACTTGGACCAAATTGTCTTCACTACTGGCCATTAGCACAATATTGTTTGCATAGATCACCTTTGTACCACCTTCCTCTTGGATTTGCTTACTTATGAAGTACATCACAATTATGAATAGTAATGAAGAAAGCAGTGATCTCTGGTGTAGTCCAGCCTTCACCTTGAAACCCTGAAAGGTGTCTGCACTTTTGTCATGGAACCATCCTACAAACCCACTGCCATCTGGACAAAATCCTCTGGTACCCTAAGATCTTCCAGTACCCCAAATTGTAGCAGGGGCACCAGCAGTCTCCTAGGTATGGTACTTTTTCAAATGCTTTCTCCAAATCAAGGATTGTCCAACTATGCTTGACATTTCCCTCCAGCTTCTTTTCCACCAGCTGTCTAACAATGAGCATACCATCTGTCATCCCTTTTCTTCTTCTAAAGCCAAACAGCTCTGTTCTTAAAATAGGCTCCACTATTCAGCAAATGCAACTATCTATGATTCTCTCTAAGTTTCATGAAGTGGGGCAGTGTGCTAGGGTGGTCCTGATTGGAGCACCTTCTGCCAGCATGCCACGCCATGCCATACACCTGCCTCAGTTTCCCCTCCATCAGAGTCCCCACTAATTCACAACCAGTCTATCTGAGTATAAAGATAGCCCTTGTGGGGTGGGTTAATTACAAACAAAAGCCCTGTGCATAGAAACCATTACCCGTGTCCCATAATCATAGTCCCAACAGTACATCACAAACAACCTCAGCATCTTTCACTACATCCTAGAATCATTCACTACACTCCAGCGCTCCGTACAGCTCTGGCATCCATCACCACACCTCTTCCTCACTCTTAAGACCTCTCTCCCTCCATCTTCAGCTCTCTGGCTCTGAGAGCCAGCAGGTACTGCCCCCTCCCTTTCCCCAGCCCCCCACACCAAATGCTCTCAGCCTTCAGGCCGCTTCATGGTTCTCTGGCCTTGGCTTTCTGGCTCAGGCAGGTCAGATGGCTAGCCCCTACACTGGCTTCTAGCTTTCAGCCCTTTTCAGCCTCCCACCACTGGCTCCCTAGCATGGGACAGTCAGCAAAGTAGCCCTCCACTGGCCTTCTAACCAACTCCTCCCACTTCCCAGGATCTGCAGAACTTTCTGATCCATGCAGACTCTCTCCCAAGAAGCTCTCCTTTCCTTTGCTGGTTCTGATTCATCAGACCTGACTCCCTCTAGGCCAGGGGTGAAAGTAACATAAATGTCTTACCTCTATGGGGGCCCAGCTCTGGGCCCCTGGAAGGGGCAGGGCCTCAGGCAGAAGGGGCAGAGCCTCAGGTAAAAGGGATGAGCTGGGGGTCAGCCTTTCCAGCCAGCCCTTCCGCACTGCCCGGGGCTCCGGCAGCAATTTAAAGGGTCCAGGGCTCCGGCCACTGTCACAGTAGCCTAATGGCCAGTTAGGAGGATGGAGCACCATCTGGGGTTTATAAAGACAAAGCAGTACAATACAGAAAGGAAAGAGTTAATATGTTATCAGCCCTTTTGGGTAGCAGTTCTCCCAGCATTCAGTACCCCTTACACAGAAGGTGTGCTCCAAAATATGTCCCCCAAACCTACCTATTATTTATATCATAGCTGTTTATGAGCTAAAAGCACTCTGTATATCACCCAAGACTAAAATTTACGAATTAGCTTGTTTTCTTGTTTTTCTGGTACCACGTACCTTTCCTTATCTCTGTTTTGGATACTACATTGCAAGGCCAGAAGGAACCACGGAGATCACCTAGTCCGACCTTCTGTATAATGCAGGCTAAAGAATTTTCCAAAATAGTTCCTAGAGCAGATCTTTTAGATAAACATCCAATTTTGATTTAAAAATCATCAGTGATGTAGAAGCCACCCCAATACTTTGTAAACTGTTTCAATGGTTAGTTACTCTCACTGTTAAAAATTTACACATTCTTTCCAGTATGAATTTGCCTAGCTTCAACTTCCAGACATTGGACCGTGCTATACTTTTCTCTGCTAGATTGAAGATCCCATTAAATATTTGTTCACTATGTAGATACTTATAGATGGTAATCAAGTAATCAAACCCCTTAACCTTCTATTTGTTAAATTCAATAGATTGAGCTCTTTGAGTCTATCACTATATGGCATGGTTTCTAATCCTTTAATCATTCTTGTGACTCTTCTTTGAACTCTCTCCAACTTATCAACATATTTCTTGAACTGAAGGCACCAGAACTGGACACAGTATTCCAGCAGCAGTCACACCAATGCCAAATAGAGGTAAAATAACTTCTCTATTCATACTCCATATTCCCCTGTTTATGCATCCCATGATCACATTAGCTCTTTGGCCACAGCATCACATGGGGAGCTCATGTTCAGCTGATTATTCACCAGGACCCTCAAATCTTTTTTCAGAATCACTGCTTACCAGTGAGTCCTTCATCCTATAAGCATCCTGGGCTTCATCCTGGGCTTCATCCTGGGCTTTTTTGTCCCCCGATATATACATTTACAGTTAGCTGTATTAAAATACACAGTTTGCTTGTGCCCAGTTTATCAAGCAATCCAGATTGCTCTGAATCAATTAATGGGGCCTCTTCATTATTAACCACTCCCCCAATTTTTGTGTCATCTGTAAACTCTACCAGTGATGATTTTATGTTTTCGTCCAGGTCATTGATAAAGATGTTAAATAGCATAGGGTGAAGAACCGATTCCTGTGGGACCCCACTGGAAACACACCCAATTGATGATGATTTCCTGTTTACAATTAAATGTTGAGATCCGTCAGTTAGCCAGTTTTTAATTAATTTAATCCAGTTATCTGTGAAAGTAACTACCAACTTCTACCAGGACACAGAATGAATATATTTTGTCTTTGATAGATATCATATATTTCAGAGCCTAAAGCTGGCTTTCCCAAAGCTGTGGAACATATATCTTGACGTGAGTGAGCAGAAGTGAACAGTATTGTGGGAAAAACATAATATAATTTGGTCAACATAACATATACATATTGGCTAACACTATTGTTCCAATGCATAGGAGATGAACTATTGCACCTTCATCTTCTGATATTACAGATGGTCTCGTTGATAATGTTGATATATTTTAATTTACTTTGGGGAAAAGAATAAACCTGAGTTTGGGGAATAAGAGTATGTTCTGTTGGATATCCTTTCCTGACTCCAGCACTTGCTTTGTGAAGTGGTTCACTCCCAGATGAGGGCCCACCCTGAAGCACCCCTCATGGGGTGGGGGAGGGATAAATCTGCTCAGACTTGAGAGCCCCAAAAGAAGCTTTTGGGGTTTGATACTTTTCCATAGACTCCCAGCATTGGTCTCAGGAAAGGCAGCAACGGCATCCTCCTAATGGGTAATCACTACACTGGAACCTGGAGGAGCAGCAGGTTCAAAGGGAACACCTGCCTAGACAAGGTAGTTCAGAAATTCTCACTGGAAGTAGGGTGGAACTTATTCCCTTGTCTAATGCCTCAGTGGCTGCTTTGTCTTCATGCTCCCCAAAGAGCTTACCAACAAAATATTTGGAAGAATATCAATGTTAGCCTGCAATTTTCTCATGTTTTTCTTCCTGTTTCGTTTTGTGCAGGCTCAAGATGGCCTCCCAGTTGAGCATGATCTTCATAATAAGAAACTGTAGCCAATATGCTATGGGCTGAGGCTTTTGTATCCAAGTTTAGATTGAGTGATGATCTTATTCTCCTTTCTGTGGGTTTGGCAGGACTAATCTCTCAGATGATATGACAATGCCCTTTACTAAGAAACTGAAGCAGGCCTAACATTAAGCAGAGTTATGAAGATCTTTTAGTCCTTAGGTATAGGTATGTCTTTATAGGGAATTCCCACTTCACCTTAATCACACCCTCATAAGCTAGGTGAGGAAGAATTATACCGCTCTTCAACTTTTCAAGGCTTTTTTCCCCCTTTGGTTTCATTTTCTAAAAATAGAAACACCTATGAAGATAAACACCCCTTTGTGATTAATTCTGCATGCTTAGCTAAGAATCTGAGATATGTTGCTCAAAGTCCCATCTGTAGAGATTTCTCCTTCTCTTTAGAGGATCTAGAGGGGAGACTCTCTCCTGATTGTGAGCAATATCCTTTACCAGTCCCTCAGCCAAACCCCTGAGACCAAGGGGGAGGGAGCCTGTGAGGGGAGAGTGCGTTACCAGGGAGATTGAAAGGACAGTCTGCAGGCATGTATCCCACATGCTTCCCTTAGGAAAATCATATTCACTTTATTGTTGCTTATGGAACCCCTGGAGGCTGGAAAAGGAGAGGAGGTAGGTCCATTTCACATGTAAGGGGATTTGAATTAGAGCTGGATGGGGAACTGTTTTCCTGTTCTGTGAAAAAATTTGAGATATCAAAAGATGTTCCAGTTGCAAATTAGGCTGAAATATCTAATTCCCAAAAAGAATTCCGGGGCAGGTCAAGTGAAACATTTTGTTTCTATAACTTCAAAATATCAAAACCAGAATGAAACCATTTTAATGTATTTTACTGTAGTTAGTTTAAATTACAAAAAAGTCATCTCTAACCAGAAAACTAGATTTTTTTTTCATTTAGAAAATGCCCAAGTGGAACACTGACAATTTAAAAAAAAATTTCAACATTCTTTTTTATTTGAAAAAATTGTCAAAACCAAGCCTTTCTTGCAAACAGTTTTGGTTTCAATAAGTTGGTGCTTTTTGACTAAAAGTGTTTCCATCAAAAAATTCCCAACCAGCTCTAATCTGAATCACATCATTCCATACCTTGATGCTGGGTCTGGGCTGAGTGGGGGCTGACTGACCAAGAAGAATGGAGGGGTGAGCCAGAGCCATTGGGGACAAATTACTCATTGGTATCAGAAAGGTTGCAGGCAACTTGTGGGAAGGGAGGATACTTTGTGGCCTTCTCGATCACCTGGGCATAGCCCTGTCTGTGAGCAGGCGTTTCTTTCTTCCTGGTTGCGATGCGGGAGCCTTGCATTCCCTTGAAATTCAGGAGGTTCCAGTGAAACTTTCCTGCTTCATCTGCAAGTTGTGGGAACAGGGGTCCAATATCTGAGGCAGAGGCAGTGGGGACTTTGAACTTTACCCACAATGCTCTACAACGCAGTCTTTGGTCTGGTCTCAGTGAAAGGAGCTTTGATGTGGCCTGCTCTACTGTCTTGGTGGGGACCTCGCCCTTAGGAGAGCTTGAAACTGGTTTCACGGTGGTCTGTTCCACTGTCTTAACCTGGACCTCACCCACAGACCAACTGGGAGCTGAGCTCCTGTGGCCTGCTGGATGTCTACCATTCTGAGGGGAGAGAAAGCCAAAAGAATGGGGAAAGTGTGTGTGTGTGTGGGGGGGGGGAGTGTTGTTTGTCTGTTCTGGGTTTTTTTGAGTTTAGCAGTTTTGAGGAGAACAACCTTGAAGCCAATGATGGAGAAAAGAAACTACTGAGAGACATTTAGTTAAAATCTTTTTAAAAATCCTGTGAAAGCTCTGCTCCAAAGGGAGCCCTGGAGCCTGCTGTGTGTACTGCTTGGAGGCACAGAATTCTGGGGAGTTCTTCCTGAGGTGTGGTCCTAATCCCAGGCTCAGAGCCAAGACATGGTCCGCCTTCAGTTGGAGGATGGGGAACATCTACTGTGAAGACTGTCTGACATGGAAGGGACTGAGAACAGCTGGAATTCAAAAAGTAAGGAATAAAGTTGTGTTTCACACAGATAGGATTGTGCTTACCATGTTTATAATACTCTCCCATCCATGCAGAGTGTGGTACTAGGTCCAGGTACTCCTCCCGTATAGTTGGTGGAAATGCATCATTGCCCTGGCAATGGCCATGGCAGGTCAGCCTTCAATTTCAAGGATTCCATCTGTGTGGAGGATCCATCATCACCCCATGGTGGATTGTCACAGCAGCCCACTGTGTTTATGAGTAAGTATCTTATCTACTTATCTTGTTTAACTTTCATACAGCTGGCTGTGACAGCTTGAGGGATAGTTGCTTTCATGCAGGGGAAGGATAAAGGAAACAGAACGACAAATGACTTTGAAGAACAGTTCTGTGCAGGAGCAAAGTGTTATCCTTATTTTACTTCCTCCAATGAAAGTATCTCATGTGTTACTGTATAAAGAGGGCACCTGTTGAAAAAATGCATACACTAATAATGGTCTAACTGTTGTGACATCAAAATCTGAGGTCACATCTGGGAAATTGGGCCTTATTTTCAGAGGATCTGAACACTCAAACTCCTTTGGATGTAAATGAGAACTGTGGGTACACAGTACCTCTGAACAAATCAGGCCGTAGGCCAAAATTGCTAACCTGGGACACCTGAAATTAGGTATCTAATCAATCCTAAAATAAGTGGCCTGATTTTCTGAGATTCTGAACATGCATGAAATCATGTTCTTCTGAACAGTGTGGTCATCTTTAGTAAGTTTGAAAAACCAAGCCTAAGTATTCATTTAGGTGCCTGACTTTAGGCACTCAAGTTTGAACATTTTGACCATATTGCATAAGACTTAATAATTTAGGAGGAATTTGTACCTGACGATTCTTATATTCACAATCTCCAAATTATTTTATGAGACCATTTTAGCTTGTACAAAATCAGTTAATTGTAGGACTGCTTACAGTCTAGTGTGAAAACTGTAAATGGGTAAAGACTTGCTTAGATTTTTCTTCTTAGAGTAACATTAAACCTGTTCCCCTTCCTTATGTGTAATGAGAATAGTCTCCCAGTGAGAGATCTTGTTTGCATGCCAGCATCGGAAGGCTCCCATCCTTACTTCTAGGAACTCACAGGTTAAGGATTTGTGACTTGTTCAATATGTCACAGAGAATCCGTAGTAGAGCCAGGAACTGAACACACATCTCCTGAGCCCCCATCCAGCAATCTAGCTAACCCATAATTAGCATCACAGGCTAAATCCTAGAAGAGATTGGAATTACCGCATGCCCTGAAGGCCAGCAGAAATGAATAGTGGTGAACTAGTGACAGAAGTGAGTTCCAGAATGCAGGTCTGTCCACTGAAAATGCCATGCTACTAGCCCTCTTAAATAAATCTAGTGACTATCTCAACCACTCTGGTGTCACACAGGGAGAGAGGTGGTTTTTCAAGTAGGCAGGATGCAAAACCACATAAGTCTTTATAGAGAAAATCAAGATCTTAAACTGCATCAAACTGATAGGGAGCCAGTGCAGCCTTTAGAGCATTAGCGTAATTTGAGATATGTATCTATATATACACATATACATGTATGTGTCCTCAGCTAGTCACTGGACGCTAAGGTGCCGTCTTTCTAAGTTGCCGGGGATGTTCGACCCCGGCCGCACCCCAGGCCCTGCCCCTACTCCACCCCTTCCCCCAAACCCCTGTCCTTTCCTACCCCTGCCCTGCCTGCCTCTTCCCACCCCCGCTCCACCCAGCCTCATTCTGTCCCCTCCCCTGAGTGTGCCCCCCTCGCTCCTTACCCTCCCTACAGGGCCTCCTGCACACCGCTGAACAGCTGATCACAGCAGGTGGGAGGTGCTGGGGGGTGGGGGGAGGATTTGAATGGCAGAGGGGGGTGCCAGTGGGTGCTCCAGAGCTGGAGCATGGAGTCAATGCCTATGACTGTATGTATGTTTATTTATGAAGTGACGTTTAAAACATGGTGGATATTAACAGATAGCTAGAAAAGTAGTGTACAGTATAAATATTCCGAGTCCTATAGCTATTAATTTTGCATGTAGGCACAGTCGCCAATTTTAAAACTTGACATTTATAAAAGTTTTCTCCCTCCTGCCTCTTTGTTTCAGTTTGTACTTGCCTAGCTCATGGAGTGTGCAGGCGGGCTTTGTGACTCAACCAGACACTTCAGTTAATCCATATTCAGTGGAAAAAATTATATACCATAGAAATTATAAACCCAAGGCGATGGGGAATGATATTGCACTGATGAAGCTGGCAGCACCACTTGCTCTCAATGGTAATTTTTTCCCCTTTGATTTTTTCTCTTTTTTTAAATTAAAAGCTCGGGGTAATTTCTAGCGGTACAGACCAGAAAAGCTTCTGAAGCACAGATGGGCTTGAATCAGAACACTGGGGAGAAACCCTGGCTCCTCTGGAAGTCAGTGCAAAACTCCTGTTGCCTTCAATGGGGAACCCGCAATGAGTTTTGGGGCAGTTCAGATCCAATCCACATTCAAACATTGCAGCTCAGGCGTATGTCTATAATGGGCCTTATAACAGGAACCCTGAGCCAGACTTCTGGAGAAGTTCTGATTTGGATCCAAACTGGATCTGAACTTTGAAGGGCAGACTCCTGTCTACTTCAGAGCAGTTGCAAAGCAGAGCTGTCTGCTCATACTTTATCATCTCATACGCTATGACTCAATGCCCATTGAAATTAATGGAGAAAGTCACACTGATTTCAGTGGGTGTTGGGTCAGGCGCACAGTATAGATGGACTAGTCCCAAAATATCTAACACTAGGAGATATCCTGTACTTAATCTATTGAATTCACATGGAAATGAATATCATTAAAAGACACAAACTAGTCTTTAAAATATTGCCAGTCCATTTATATACTACTTACAGTGGTCCACCATTTTAACACATGAATATCAAAGCTATGTGGGCTGCTGGAAATCACAGAGAGAGAGGAAGCTACTTATCTGAACCATTTATTCTTATTCTTCCAAAGTAGTTTTTCCATCCCTGGTAGAAATGAGCTAGCCGTTCACCCTTCCAGCTCACAGGTGAGACTGAAGTGTGAAGTTTGTGCTGCCGGTGTCCCTGCTAATGTCTCGGTGAATATATGGAGGCGGGCAGTGCCCGAGGCTTTGAATCTGGCACCTTTCAAGAGTATTAACATTTCAAATAAAAGTCGAGACAATTAAAATAAAGTGATGCATTTCAATTAAAAACAAAACAAACATCACTCTAACTTTCAGATCAGGATGCCAACTTGAACTGACATGGCTGGGGAACCCAAATACAGAACCATTGGTAAAAAGAGCATCGTGCTGTTTTCAAATAATCTATAAATATTTCCCCAAAGATGACGCCTTTCTTCATGGGGGTAGTTCTACAAATGTTGTCACTTCTCAGCTCCATATTTTCTAGATCCCCAATTGGCTCTTCTTTAGAAACCATATCTACTCTGCTGTTAAATAAAAATTAAGCTTCAGGTTTTTTTCAAAATCTCAACTACCGTATTTAAAAAAAAAAAGTTTAGGATAGTATCAAGATTATAAGCATTCTGCAGTACATGACCATCTCTGAAATGTATTCACAATATGGTCAGAACAGCTGGAATGTATCTAAAGGGAACTTGGAAGGCTACACACTTGTGGCCAGATGCTTTGCACAGAGACAAATTCAAGCTGGAGAACTGAACTGTTTGTGAGCCCCTGAGTGCTACTAGTATTTGTGCAATGAAAACTTTCCTTTCTTACTGCCAGTTTCTTTAAACACGTCGCGATCTGCAGCTGCAGACATACAGAGATACCACACTCACTGGTAAAGTGCATCAAATAAATTGCACAACATTCAATGCCCCAAATCCTAAGCCCATATATTCAGCTGACTGAAGAAAGATAAAAGCACTTGCAGAGCCCCGACAGTCTAGTCAGTAGAGGGCAGTGGTGTGCTCCCATGACTTATACATAGGTTACTAAATATGTACTTTAGCAAGTAAAATGGTATATACTGTTTTTAGATGCAGTTTTGGATTTTGCGTGTGGGAGGAGACTATTCTATTTTTTAGATGGATTGATTTTCATGACATGTTTACCTCGAAGCAAAGCTCGAAGCCCTTACTCAGGCATTAAACTCTCACTGAGGTAAAGACCGAGTGATAATTAAAAAAAACAACCTTCCAGATCTGGCATTATAGCAGCTTTAGAGCGGTTCCTATCAAATCCCCATTTAGTGCAGCTACAGCTTTTCTGAAGTTACACTTTCTTGTTTTAAACATTTCAAGACATATCCCCGTGAGCGTAAATTGATTTACGCTAGCTGAGGCTCTGACTCAATTATTTTATATGTAATAATAATAGTACTTAAATAGCACTTTTCATCAGTAGATCTCAAAGCATTTTACCAAGGAGGTCAGAATCAGATATATGGAATAATACACATATGAACACAAGTACCACCCCACCCCCATGTAGGTCTTCCTCTGCATGTTTTAAGAGCAATTGTTTTTTTTTAAATAGGCCTGATAGAACCAATTTGTCTGCCTAATTTTGGTGAACATTTTCCAGAAGGGAAAATGTGCTGGATATCAGGATGGGGAGCCACAGAAGAAGGAGGTGGGTATTTTTAATGTCCACTGTAAATGATATGCACTAAAAAAAGTCATGTGGAGTAAGTACAGTGTTTGGCAGTTGCAGTTACAGCATTAAATCGTCAGAAAAATCTGGAAAGCAAAGCTATTCCTAAACATAGGAATAATCTAGGGTCAAATTCACCCCTGTGCAGCGGGTCCAAAAAAAGCAGATGCACCACTTAAAGCCTCAAAGTAGGGCTATGCACAGGGCTAAATTTCGTCTCTACCAAATACCACCCAGAGTATTATTAATTTACCTAATTTGATTGGTTTCTTTGTTTCTAACCTCAAGTAGAGGAAGTATAGCATGATTCCAAGGATCCAATGTACATAGTCTACATTGATGTACTTTAGAGCTGGCTGGATAACAAAGAAAACATGTGTGAACAAGAGTTCACTTTACTCTGAATCATGGGGGTCATCACATTCATCAACCACTGGATGAATCACTCCATGAAAGTGAACGTTTTTGAATACTCACACTGGAAGGGCACTCACTGTTCATTAGTCACCTCTTTAAAACGTTTCAATAATTCAGTGAGAGAGCAGAAACACTAGGGGACCTAGGTAAAGCCAAGGTGAGAGGTGCCTTCAGAAAATCAAAGGAAGAGAGAGAGGCAACCAACCATACAACGTGAACAGCAAACAGTCAAAGCACAGTTTGTGAACAACACCTATTGTGGAAACCATTTATCCAAACAATTTGGTCAATAGTTACAAATTATGAATATACTCAAAGAAAATTAGGCTTATTTTCAAATAATCTGCCAACTAAACAGAGGGCTGAATTAACAAGTATTGTTTGTAATGAATAGTTTGACTTGCTCTAAAGTTCTTTATATCACCATCAGCTGTCAAGTTTGTAGAACTACATAATGCACAACTTCCACAGCTATATGCTGTGGCTCATTAGTGGGTAATGTAGGCAAGTGGCAGGATGTCTGGATTTCCTGTTTGCGTATCATCATGTTAAGCT
The DNA here is from genome assembly GCF_965152275.1 of Natator depressus. Lineage (NCBI taxonomy): Eukaryota > Metazoa > Chordata > Testudines > Cheloniidae > Natator > Natator depressus. The sequence goes on from NC_134234.1 coordinate 155,894,643, forward strand.
TAAACCATATTCTTTTATCCTTGTCTTGCTAATTCTTCATATCCTTAAACTTTTGTTCTTTACTATAGGACACTGGTTTCAAGGAAAACAATAGCACTGTAAAAACTGTAGGACTTTAAAAAAAAGAGCATTATTTATGTTTTTAAACAGGTGATACTTCAGAGACCATGAATTTTGCTGGTGTTCCTTTGATTTCTAATAAGGTTTGCAATCACAGGGACGTCTATGGGGGAATCATAACTTCTTCAATGCTTTGTGCAGGTTTTTTAAAGGGAGGTGTGGACACCTGCCAGGTATGGAAGTTTCTTAACTACAATTGTATTGGTTAACATTGGTTGTAAAAATAAGAGTAATACATTATCAGGAGAAAACTCCCTGCCTTTTTCTCAGGAAATATTTGCAGATTTTTATTATGTGTGTATACGAGGTACTGTGACTGTTTGCATTCAGAAAGTATGGCTCCCTTCCTTCTTTTAATCTGTGTACTTTACCAGCTAGAGCAGAAGGTAAATTTACAGTTCTAAAGAAAAATGTACTTAAGATATTTTCAAACTTCTCTGATGTGCTTAAGCATGGTGCCATCCACTTTGTGCCCTGCTCACAACCAATGGCAAGGTGAAGAGTTCTCACTTAAAACAGCTCATAAGAGCTGCAAGGTGCAGAAACTCCATGGTTAACATACAGCAACAAGAGCCTTTCACTTTGCTGACTGACTCAAGTGAGAAATGGAAATGTGTAAATCTGGAAGAGAACTAGATTTGGAAAAACTAAAACTAGATAACTCAGAGGATTGGTAATGAACTGTGGAGTGTTTCACAATATCTATAAATCACGAATACAAATACAAATCTTAAATACAAAAAAGAAGCTTACAAGAAGTGGAAGATTGGACAAATGACCATGGAGGAGTATAAAAATATTGCTTGGGCTTCAAGGAGTGAAATCAGGAAGGCCAAATCACACCTGGAGTTGCAGCTAGCAAGAGATGTTAAGAGTAACAAGAAGGGTTTCTTCAGGTATGTTAGCAACAAGAAGAAAGTCAAGGAAAGTGTGGGCCCCTTACTGAATGAGGGAGGCAACCTAGTGACAGAGGATGTGGAAAAAGCTAATGTACTCAATGCTTTTTTTGCCTCTGTCTTCACGAACAAGGTCAGCTCCCAGACTGCCGCACTGGGCAGCATAGCATGGGGAGAAGGTGACCAGCCTTCTGTGGAGAAAGAAGTGGTTCGGGAGTATTTAGAAAAGCTGGACGAGCACAAGTCCATGGGGCCGGATGCGTTGCATCCGAGAGTACTAAAGGAGTTGGCGGATGTAATTGCAGAGCCATTGGCCATTCTCTCTGAAAACTCATGGTGATCGGGGGAGATCCCAGATGACTGGAAAAAGGCTAATGTAGTGCCCATCTTTAAAAAAGGGAAGAAGGAGGATCCTGGGAACTACAGGCCAGTCAGCCTCACCTCAGTCCCTGGAAAAATCATGGAGCAGGTCCTCAAGGAATCAATTCTGAAGCACTTAGAGGAGAGGAAAGTGATCAGGAACAGTCAACATGGATTCACCAAGGGCAAGTCATTCCTGACTAATCTAATTGCCTTCTATGACAAGATAACTGGCTCTGTGGATGAAGGGAAAGCAGTGGATGTATTGTTTCTTGACTTTAGCAAAGCTTTTCACACGGTCTCCCACAGTATTCTTGCCAGCAAGTTAAAGAAGTATGGGCTGGATGAATGGACTATAAGGTGGATAGAAAGCTGGCTAGATTGTCGGGCTCAATGGGTAGTGATCAATGGCTCCATGTCTAGTTGGCAGCCGGTATCAAGTGGAGTGCCCCAAGGGTCGGTCCTGGGGCCGGTTTTGTTCAATATCTTCATAAATGATCTGGAGGATGGTGTGGATTGCACCCTCAGCAAGTTTGCAGATAACACTAAACTGGGAGGAGTGGTAGATACACTGGAGGGTAGGGATAGGATACAGAGGGACCTAGACAAATTGGAGGATTGGGCCAAAAGAAATCTGATGAGGTTCAACAAGGACAAGTGCAGAGTCCTGCACTTAGGACGGAAGAATCCAATGCACCGCTACAGACTAGGGACCGAACGGCTCGGCAGCAGTTCTGCAGAAAAGGACCTAGGGATTACAGTGGACGAGAAGTTGAATATGAGTCAAGAGTGTGCCCTTGTTGCCAAGAAGGCCAACGGTACTTTGGGATGTATAAGTAGGGGCATTGCCAGCAGATCGAGGGACGTGATCGTTCCCCTCTATTCGACATTGGTGAGGCCTCATCTGGAGTACTGTGTCCAGTTTTGGGCCCCACACTACAGGAAGGATGTGGAAAAATTGGAAAGAGTCCAGCGGAGGGCAACAAAAATGATTAGGGGTCTGGAACACATGACTTATGAGGAGAGGCTGAGGGAACTGGGGACGTTTAGTCTTCAGAAGAGAAGAATGAGGGGGGATTTGATAGCTGCTTTCAACTACCTGAAAGGGGGTTCCAAAGAGGATGGCTCTAGACTGTTCTCAGTGGTAGCAGATGACAGAACAAGGAGTAATGGTCTCAAGTTGCAGTGGGGGAGATTTAGGTTGGATATTAGGAAAAACTTTTTCACTAGGAGGGTGGTGAAACACTGGAATGCGTTACCTAGGGAGGTGGTAGAATCTCCTTCCCTAGAAGTTTTTAAGGTCAGGCTTGACAAAGTCCTGTCTGGGATGATTTAGTCGGGGATCGGTCCTGCTTTGAGCAGGGGGTTGGACTAGATGACCTCCTGAGGTCCCTTCCAACCCTGATATTCTATGATTCTATGATTCTATGATCACTGTCTCAAATCCAGCCCAGGTTAGTGATCAAAAGTCATTAATTATTTGTATTATGGTAGCACCCACAAAACCAATGAATTACAACGTGTCTTTACCAAAGAGTGCCACTATGTGGCCAGTGATCATAGGGTTACCAAAAGCTTTGTTGGCACAGTAAGATCACCAGTGATGGACATAAACTGAATATCCAGCCAGGCCATCTTAAGGACCTAGCTAGAGTTTGACCTGGATGGCCCTTCATCTGCAAGGAGGCTACATCCCTTTGGGATTTGCCCTAGTGATGATGGTGAGCTCCCACAATATACTAGTATGTGCTGTCTAAATATAGAGAAATACTAGTAATACTGCTCTGCCCTAAGAAGCTCACAATGAAGGGCAAGGGAGAGGGATAAAATGTACCAGTTTACTAGCCCTGCTGTTTGCATTGAACATTCGTGTTTGAAAGTGGCATCCCCTGCCGTAAAGAGTTCCCTCTGGAACTGCTGACAGTGTTGAGTTAAATTGAAAGAGAGATGGGCTTAATAGATATGGGATAGTTAGAATGCCTTCAAGTATTGTCATAATTGTCAAACCATGGACATACTAGTAGCACTGTAGATCGGGAATTTGACTAGTCACATCTATTATTCTGTGTCCATACAGTTAATGGCAGAATGGGGCTTCAATCTTGGTTAGTTCCTAGACGTGACCGTAATAAACAAAGGAAATGCTACCCTGAGAAGCAGTACTTCAGAGTCACGGGGTCAGGCAGCCCTGGTTGGCAGGTGTAGCAATGCAACTTCATGGATGGCATTTCCAGTAGTGAATCATTCGTGAAGGGTTCTCTCAGCATACCCACATGTAAATTGATATTTGTGGATTTCCCATGAACAGTTAGGAAAAGCAGATACCCAATCCCTGTGCAACTCTAAGTAGACTCTTTATCCAACTATCCCAAAGAATCTTCAAGTAATTTTTGTTCCAACCTGAGAAAGACCCCAATTTGGGGATTTAAATTCAGGGCTTCTACTTCTCAAACCATTAAACAGTGAGAAAATCATGGGCCGATAGTGACCCACATCAAAACAAAACATTTCAACGTTCCCAGATAGAAATGTTTTAGTTTGGTTTGCTGAACTGACCCAAAATACTTTGTTTCAAGTCAGTTCAACATTAAACTACATTTCCCTATTATGGTGCATTTTCTTATGGGAGTTGTAGTTCAAGTTGCCAGATGCCTCCATTCTTCTCCATGGGCAAAGCTCCCTGGCCTGACTACATTTCTCATGCGACTCCCATTATGCACCATGCCACTCAGTGAGAACACTGTTGCATCATAGGAGATGTGGTCCAGTCAGGGAGGTCAGCCCATAGGACAGAATGGGGGCCTGAATGACAATTCCCATGAGGCAACGCATCACAGTAGGGAAATGCAGTTTAATGTTCAACTGACTCTAAATGAAGATTGTTCAACATTGGGTTTGTTCAACAACTCTTGAACCAACCAAAAACTAAATATGTCATTTTGCTTTTCCTAATGAAAACTTTCAACAAAATACAAAATTTCCATAGGAAAATTTTGATTTCATGGAAACTGCATTTTCTGTGAGAAAATCATTCCCATGGAAGATTCCCTACCAGCTCTAACACCTACTACATCTGTGCACATATGCATGAGAAATGACAGATAACACTTTTTCACAGCAAAGAGAGATGTAATTTCACATGTACTTGTCTACCCTATAGAAAAGCCACTTGTCTGTGAAAATCAAAGTCCCTGTAGTGTATGTTTTTCATAAGATTCAGAAGGGAGAGGAATTAAGAAACTCTTTTAAGCAGCCTTATTTGCTCCAAAATAAATAGCTCCTCTAATTGTTTCTTTTTTGGAGATGCTATTTGTTTTATTTCTTTCGTCCTTCAGGGAGATAGCGGGGGACCCTTAGCCTGTAAAGATATGAACACCTGGAAGCTGGTAGGAACTACCAGCTTTGGGATGGGCTGTGCAGAAGTAAATAAACCAGGAGTCTACAGCCGTACCACCTCATTTCTTGACTGGATACATGAACAAATGGAGGTTTGTTTTTCCCCTCCCATCTTTTGTCTGATAATCAGATTTTGCTCTTACTTCAAGTAGGTTCATTGCTTAGAATGAGAGGACTCCAACAATGCCTATACAAGCAGTGCGGCTACCTTACTGGGGCAGTCAACATTTTAGCTGTGTCTGGGAGACACAAAGAGAAAGCAGGGGATGACCACTTAGGATGACTACCAGGCAATTGCTAGTGGTAGCCGATGATGTGATGTTTTATTTCTCAAAAAAAAAAAAAAAAAAAAAAAGCTTTAGCAATAAAGTATATATTTCACTTTTATAATTTCTTACAATGTGGATTACCAGTTTCTGGACTTTGTTTAAATCTGAGATCATTGTGCCCCAGTAATAGCTTGATATATTATTGGTGGGGGTGGTAGCACTGCCTACGGTTAAGGTTGCCCAACACTCTCCATGATAAGACCCTGTTTTTCAGTCATTTATAACTTTGCCAATCTGTGATTGCCTGAGTTGAAATTATCCATGCTGGGTGTCTGCCTCAGGCCGAATTTTTTGGAACGTTTGAGCCAAAACAGTTCAACCACTTCCAAGAACAAAGCTAGGGGGGAAAATGATTGTTTTGCTCAAGTTAAAAAATTCTGGTGACCTATTCTTTGAACTGCCCGATCACCCCCATGCTTTAGAGAAGGAACTTGAAATTTGCAGGGGAGTGGCCTCTGTGTCAGGGATAAGTCTTTTACTATCCTTATGAAATTCTGCCCAAATTTGGCCAAATCATAGTTTAGCTTTAGAAAAATCACAGTGCACACATGCTGAATAGAGACCTCAGATTTTAGAAGCTAAATTCCTTCAGTCCCTCTGCACTGACCATGCTATAGCTGTACAGTGGGCTGTACTGGGCACCACAAACCTCAACGCTTGAGAGCAGATAGCTTGTCTCTCCTGTGCTCCCAGTGACCCCCCTTTCATAGCTTCATCCAATCCATTCTCCTAAGGGCTCCCATTTGAATGGGGGATCATCAAGGTTTAACCACCTACGTTGTCCCTGGCCTGGGAGAGAAGTGCTACAGCCCTGATGGCAGATGGTGGATTCTACATACACCAAGGGATCCAATGATACAGCAATTTCATAAAATCAACCAGAATTAATAAGTTGCACATAGATTCCCCAAGTTGTCACAAAGATGATACCCTTAAAGAGCTAAACATGGCAAGGCCGGAAGCCATGCACTGTCTAGGGATGTGGCATTTGCATGTACATTCCGTTTTATAATGCAAAACTTCATTTAGACACAGTCAAACTTGGTCTCAGACTTCTAGAAGCACACAAATGCTTTGCTAAACCTCTGTCTGCTGTAGTCATAATGAAATTACTTTTTATAACCCTATAATACCTGAGGAAAGTCAGTTGGTGATGTTTAATAAGGTATTTTCTCAACATTCAGACTAGGTTTTCCACCCCGCACCCTCACCCCTATTAATGACATATCCCAATGGGGAGGAAATGAAACCACGTCAGGCCTTGTCAGAATGTAACTGATCTATTATTAACCTGAATGAGTTACACAATGAGGAATATTACACACTGCCAATTAAACTTGAATTAGTGAGACGTGTCCCCACCCCAGCAATAAAACCAAAACCCTGCCTAGCACCTAGTACCAAACACCTGCACCCATACACAGTACTTCCATCAGCCTGACTAATGTGCCTTTCAGCCTCCTCATACAGCACCGGTGCTCCCACACTTATCCCCAGTTGTTCTGTCCCCCACCTTCAGTCCCCAGCAAGGCTGAGAACTACTGGATTAAAGCATTCAAAAGTATCAATGAGATTTGGTGAGCAGAAAGGTGTTTCTTCAGATTCTCAGTAAATAGAATGGGAGCTAGTCTGTACCTTCTTTCAGTGCAGGGCATATTTTTCTGAAGAGTTCTTACTACGATCTAGAATTAGAGGTAATTTCAGCAGTCATTTACTGTGCTATGTGGATTAAAGAAATCATGTGACTTTAGAATCATTTCATGAAGCAGTAAGAGGAATATTTTAAAAGATGCAAACATGTTTTTTATTTTCAGAGAGAAGAACTGCGAACCTGAAGATAGCACTGATTCACTAAACTTTTGAAACTTGATTTCAAATTCCTGCTCCACAGAATCATGTACTCCATCCCATGGACTCTTATATAATATTTTATATTAACAGCAATTACTTTCTATCATCTCTTCATTGGTACTCAGAACTTACTGTATTTAACAAAAAAGAACAATGGTCTCTTCTGGTTGCGTTCAGCCCCTTTCAGATGTGAAAGGCAAGTAGGATTTGGGATGATGTGCATGTATGCTTTTTGGCACCTACATGTCTCATGTAAAGAAAAGACAGCAAGAAGACTGATAATACAGAGTGCTACAGGAATTAAAAATTGACTTGGGTGGTACTAGCTAAAAATTGCAGAGCAGGAAATTCAAATCAGTGGCTATTTTTATACTTCCTTTCCAGGGATCAGAGTACAAGAAGTTTATTCTCCTCCTAGAGCTGTGCACATTCAAGCTACATACTCCACTACACAGCTATCGTCAGATTTCTTTGTTAACTAAATTGACAGAAAGATATATCTGGTGATTTTTCAAGTATGCTCCATTCTCCATTATTAAGAGAGATCTAGCCCAGATCCACTTGTATCTTGCTGAAAACATACCTTAGTTTGACTCAGATATTTCACGGTGTTGTAAATGATTGGCTCTGAAATCGGCAAAATGGAATTTTGCACATAAATTCAGAGACCGTCTTGAAGATAGTTTAGCAGAGTCTCCTTTGTTGCTTTTTGATGGATTATTAAATTAAACACACATGTTGCTACAACTAAAACATGCCATAGAGCACGATAACACAGCATGGTATAGAACCACAGAAATATCTGGCCGGAAGAGACCTTGAGAGATTATCTGGTTCAGCTCCCTGCACTGAGGCAGGACCAAGTAAACCCAAACCATCTATGACTATCTATAAATATATCCAGTGTTTCAAAATTACACAAGAAGCCCACAAAAGCTCTCTCCAGAGAGAGCAGTAAGTTTTGTATTGTTTGTGCACCTTCCCCAAAAATAGCATTCTGCTTGAATCAGTCTCACGAAGATAACCAGCTTATGAGGGGGAAAGGCATATAAAGTGCTGCTGTGGTTTCCTGACTTACGAGCTGTTAAACAGCTGCCTCTTGTGGTTATGTTACAAAATACCCAGTATTTTATATCCGTTCTTTGTAAAATTATAGCAAACTAAGTATTTCTTATTTTAGAAAGCACTTGTGGGGGGCTGGATAGCTCAGGTAGTTGATAATGGTATACAGAAGTTTTAGTCACTGATTCAAAGCTGGTCCAACCTAATACCACCATTGGATGGCTGACTGCAGGGCGATATATTTGTAATGAGGTCTGGACACAGGCAAGTTGCCAGCAGATAGTTATCCACATCACAAAAATCCTTCCTGGCCATCTCAGCAGAGAGCAAAAGGATGAAATCGGAACTATGCTGTCACCTGTGGAGATCGGGTCAAAGTTGAGAGACAATGGCAAACCAATGTGAGAGAGTTTGAACTGTCACTGCCCATATTGTGCTGTGGATACACCGAATACTTTGGTTTCAAAGATGGCTATTCTAGTAACTTTCAGTAGGACTAAATGTTCATAAAAGAAAACTAAAGACTGCATTTAGTTACAAAGAATAATAAATTATTCAATTAAAATATATTAAGTGTCAGAAATAACCACAACAGTAAGCTGCCATTTTGATACTTAGTGGCAAATTAGGACTGAAAGAATTCAGATCTCATTGTGAATCAGAGTTTCAAAGTTACTTTATGGTTTAATTGTTTATTAATTTTTCATTTGGTTATTCTAATAGATCTAATCAGTCTCATGTATTATTAAAATGGCAAACACCAAGAGACATACCAGTACCATTCACCGAACTGAGACAGTGATGTATTTCTAGAAACTGCTTTGAAATTCCTTTTAAACTATTCTTATTTCCTAAGTAAGATTATATAATAAATAATCACTGCAGTTTTCCTTTAAATGAAAACATATATATATTAATGCAAAGTTCAGGTGACAATCCTTGAAAGAAAAAGTGATATGTAAAGATGAAAGAAATTCTCCACAAGGTAATTGAATTTCTAGTCTCTACATGTGCAGTTTTGCAGTTGTGGTTAAAGTCTAATTTGCAGGATGATTTTAGGACCATATTGTATATGTGTAAACCATCTAAATACCATACTGGCATGTTTTCAGTTCTTGCCTCTGGCCGTGACTTCTATTCTTTTCATCCAATGGCTATTTTAAAAATATGCACAACCCTTCCCCGCCTTCTTCTTACCCCCCCCCCCCCCCAATGGGGGATGGGGGTGAAGAGGCTTCAGTTTAATAAGGTTTTCTCTATAATTCCCTGGTAAGTGCCTCAGTGTTTGAAAATCTTTGAACTATAGACATGTATATTTGTTACATTATTAAATAAGCTGATTAAACAGCTTGAAAATTGCTAACTCACAATTGAAAGAACTGGGATTGACACAGGATTACATTACAGTCAAAAGGAAAAGGAGTCCTCCTGTTCTTTTTGCGGATACAGACTAACACGGCTGCTACTCTGAAACCTGTCATTACGGTCAAAGTGTCCCTTAGATATATGACACACTTGGTGTGACACGCTATGTGCAAGGATACACAGACAGCAACACCTTAAAAAAAAGGCTACACTCTCAGCAAATTGATTAGTGGTTTTAGAGTTAAATGTGCAGCATGTTTCGAAAAATCCTTCACCATCATCAGTGGATGGCAGGAGAGGACCACAGACTTCATTAAACCAAAGGAGGCAAGGTTAAAAAATGTGCTACCACGATCTGGTAATTATAAAATAGAAAATTGTACTTGCCTTTGGCCAATCAAGAATTCATTTTTTTTGCTTAAGATATTCAAAGGAAAATGAGATACGTGTTTGATTCTTTTTTAGGTGAATGAATGACAGCTGTTGAGCTGTTGTTTCTCTTTGTTCTGAATTACTTCTCACTTCTCTAGTTCTGTATTAGTCTAAGAACACAGACGCAAGAACTGCATAGTGATTTTTTTAAAAAGGGCAGAGAAGCCTCAACCAACCCTTTTAAAGGGCTCTAGGGAACTGAAACTGACCTGAATAACAAGTGAGTGCAACAGGGGAGTAGTTTGAACTCCTATACCCCATGCGCCTCACCACAAACCTATAGGATTTAACTGTTGTGTTGCTGACCAATGCCTCAGAGCAGCATTTGGGTGTAGTCTAACCATCAAGGGACATGCTGTGTCTGATTCCTCTATTAAAAGCCTACCTTCTGCGGGTACATCTTTGGAAGCATTTCACAATATGTATATTGGCTTTCTTCCTTTCAACAAAGAGCTGGCACGTAGCAAGGGAAGCAGTATCTCATTTACATGTAACTGAAATCTGAGATTTCACACAGTACAGGAAGATGCAAGCCAAATTTGTCTGTTTAACTTTCGGGTAGATACAAGGTAGCCATAAGGCATGCTTACCTCGAGTGTACCTTGACTTTGATCTCAAGAGTCGCATCCAACATTTAACTTTAATCTCCATTTTCATGTAATCTAGGCTGAGTTGTTGCTGTGATTTTTTTATGTTTGCTTTGTCTTTTTTGCAGTTTTCATGTCTGTTGGACACTAGTCTTGGTGACGGAATGAAAATTCACCTTTGTCAATTTGGAAACCAGCTGGCAAGTGACTTTAATCATTATGCTGCCAAACCTCATATAGGGGAGGTAAAATACAACCTCACAGATTGCTCAGAAAAATGGTGATCTGCCCTAGGGCCAGATCCTAATTTCACTGAAGTCAGTGGAAAAGCTCCTACTGATTTAAAAGGGAGTTGGATTTGAACCCTAGTCTTTATTTTCAGAAGTGCTTTGGAAATGTATCAAAGTCTTGGACATACAAAGTTTTTATGAATCATCAGCAAAATGAGCAGTTAATTCAAGGCTACTTACTATCTGCTTTTACAAGACACATATGACGTATGCCTTCGGTGTTTAATACATTCACACAGCAAAAATAACTTTAAAAGAAAATTAGGAGGTTTTGAAACAAGGCCATCGAAGCAAGTTAATTATAGTAAAGGAGTAAACAAATCTTAACTAGGTGCAGTTTTGTAGTATCTGGGGTCTGATTCTGCTACATGTACTTATGTCACGTATCACACTCACTGACTGGATCCCTTGCAGAGTATGGTACAGCTCACTGTGAGTGGAGAATGATCAGTCTCTAGCTGCTCTGAGGCAGTGGTGGCACTTTACATTGAACTTAGAATTTGCTTGTGTGTGTATGATGGTAGCACCCAAAGGCCACAGTGGAGACTCGGGCCCCATTGTGCTAGGTGCTGTGCAAATATATCATCCATGGAGAACTTACGGTGTAAAGATGAGATGCAACACATGAATGTGAAAATAGGAGGGTAACAGTAACAATGTCTTGCAGTTACACGGGCTCACAGTGCAAATGACTTGAAGGGTTTGATCATTTAAATTTGTAAAAATTCCCCCATAACACCGTAATTCCCCCCTGCCCCAAATTCATCAAGCCCCCTCCCTCCCTCCTTCTTTCCCTCCCTCCCAAGATCCCTTTATTCCCTTGCTTCTCAGCCAGTTGACTCTGGGATTGCAGCCTATTTTCTTTGTATTTATTCATGTTTTTTCTCCCTTTCTATGCAAACCATCTTCCAACTACCCTTTACTTATGAATGTCTTTAAACAACAGCTTATCCCCAAAACTCCCTCAGATGAAATATGTGTGTGCGAAGGGGCTAAGCCTCTCCACCTGGGCTGTCTTTCCCATGAGGTGCTGGAGGCCTTTGGAGCCCTAAGGTTCCTCTCCCCCTCTCAGAGACAGCAGTCAGTCCTTGCAGGGTTCAGGTGCAAGGGGGCATAAAGTCCCTTGACCTGTTATGGCACATATGCTCTGATGTCACTGTGGTCCGGTTGCCATGGGGCTGTTAGGATTAAGCCCCCTTCTCAGCTTTCGCCCACTTCCCCCATGTAGGGTGACCACCTTTTCAAAAGACAAAGCAGCATGCATGCAGGAGCCCTGTCCCCCTCTATGACCCCAGCCCCCGCTCCTCCTCTTCCCTTAGCTGCCCGAGGAGCCCAGACTGCTGTGGGGAGCCCCAGGCCTTCCACCTGTCCAGGGCAGGGGGGCAGAGGGCCTCAGCGTAGCCCCTGGCCCATGTCCCCCCCCCTTGGGGTGAAGTGCCCAGGGCAGGTGGAAAGTCTGGGGCTTCCAACAGTGGCCCAGGCTCCCTGGGGGCTTTTACCACAGCCCGGCTCCGGCTTCTGGCCTGGCCAGGGGGTGGAGCCTTGGGCAGGAGAGGAGGAGCAGGGCCCCATGGCGAGCGAGGGCTAAGGCCCACCTCAGCCCCTACCACCAGGAATAGGCTGGTACCAGCCCTGACCCTCAGGCAGGCTCAGAGTGGCGCTGCAGGGAATCCGGGACAAATACTATTCTGGAATCATTCGGCCCAGGACCGGGTCTTGAACTCTGCATTTTGGGACTGTCCCACCCAATTCAGGATGGGTGGTCACCCTACTCCCAACCAACATTCATATCTGGCCTTCCTGCCATGGCCAAATGGTGGCTGCAATATGTTACAGACTCCCCAAATGAGTGACGCTCAAAATATTATTCATTCAGGAAACTTAAAACACTGTTTTGCTTCCTTGACGCAAACAGCTCTTGCTATAACCTCAGTTTTTAGATACAAGATCTGTGTGGAACGTAGGTAACTTTAGGACTACAGTGAAAGATGTTGGAGGGGTGAGCCTGCAGTCATTCTTCCAGCCTCACAAAATAGCTCACAGAGACTCAAACTACTGACCTCACTGGGGTCCCGAGGTTGTCTGAGCTGCACACTCTGGTGTTGGTGGGACTACTGGTGGAAAGTGAGGGACTACTAAAGTTATGGACCCCCAAAGTCCTGACTGCGTATGTACAGAAGAAGCAAATTAAGATTTATTAGGGCCCTGGGCACAAAGAACATTTGGGCCCCCTGCACCCCATTAAAACACGAATGTATCAAAATGCATTAATACAAAGACTTCATTCAATGCTTACGCACTGCAATAATAATCACGCTCATCATATCCCATTTCATTATGCCTAAATTACCTGCTCAATTTTTCCCACATAGAAAATGAAGATGGCTAGATATTATCCATACCATTATACAAAGGTGTTCACTGCTAATCTGGACAACACTGGTGTTACAAGAATCAGTTGTTCACAGGTCAACACGTGGTTCTTTCATCTCCCCCAATTTTCTTAAACCTGACCATTATGCTTTTTTTTCACCTATTGATCCTGTTACAGTCCAATTTTTCTGCTGTTGAGCCAAAGATGTCTGAAAGACAACAGTCACAGTTCCAGAAAGTAATTTAACTAAAAGAAATAATCTTAACCTGAGGTAAAATTATTCCATTATTAAGAACTTTAAGTTTCAGCTAATGGTGAGAACTGATTTAAAACAAAGCTATGAAAAAAATGTTGAAAGAATCTGATGTGTGCCAAAGTGACTCTTTTGGCTTTCTGCCAAAGGCAATTCATGTCAGTCCAGGAGAAAGCTGGCATTATACCGATTAAGTTTTAGGACTCACTATTTCAGCTAATCAGAAACTAACTTATACGTAGACATTAAATGACACTTTTAAGAATAGGCCAGGTTCTGGTAAACCAGAGCAAACAACAGGATGTTTGGTCATTACTAAGCCAATGAGAATATAGTTTTTTCAACAATACTGAAGAGAGAGAATATTCATCACTCCATTCTACCAATGCCTCATCCTCAGTGTAATGGAGGGAAAAAAGAGTCACTGGAACTGAAGGTCCTCACAAGATAAATTTCTCCTACTTCTATAATTACCTGGGTTTGTCCTTTATGTTTTATCCCCCAGCCAGGCATGGCTTTCGCCTTCATATAGCAACAGTTAGCTCGTTACAACAGCTGATACCACTGACGATCTTTGTTAAGTAAATCTGGATGGGCCACAATTCATTTGTGAAATTCATAGTTAAGTGAGTGGGGTCTGGACCAGTGTAAATAGTATCACATCAGTCCATGCTGGATGAGGGGGGAAATACACACAAAGATCTTAAAAGTACGGTCTAGGATAAATAACACTATAGTCTTCCAAGCAATGCTAAAGCGGGAGAATTATACTATGGAAGGCCTCATATCAGCTGAGCAGGCAGGTAAGTAATGGCAGGTAAGTAATGCCACATCACAATGTGCATGGCAAGAATCCACACTAAGATCCCAAGGCTGTGAGGTGGGATCCACAAAGGTCTCAGTGGTGCAGATGGGCTGTAAATAGGGCTAAATCATGACATAATAGGATGGGGTAAATAATACTCCACTGTGAGATGCAGGGAAGGGGCATCCAAATGGAGGCATAAAAACAAACAGAGCCTGTGTCTCACCATATATTTTGCAATCACCAAATGGCACAGAAAAAGAAAACTGGAAGAGGAAGGGAGAGAATCGGTCACCCCTGGGGGAGAGCATTGATTGAACATTGAGAGGCAAGGACGAGGCGAGGGAGGCTCCCATGGTGTGTGTGCATGGGGGCGGGCATTGGGGGTTTCCATGTTTCCCCCACTTGAGCAAGACAGCGGAGAGTTCCCCCCTCCTTGGCTCCTCGTGGGGTTGCTTTTCCCTGGGGACTGCCCCTGTGGGTTGAGGTAGTGAGGATTTTCCCAGCTCCCCAATCCCAGCCCCCCCCCCCCCCCCCGCCACCCTACCGTCTGTGTTCTCCCAGTTGCTGATGTGCTGCAGGTTGCAGCCCAGGTCCTCGTGGCTCAGCTCGGGCTCAGGGCAGTAGGACTCCAGCTGGGAGTGGGCATTTCTGCCCAGCTTGTGGCTGGGTGAGACGCAGCAGGAGATGATGTTCCCCATCTTCCATCGCTGTCTAACCCGGGCTGCCCGGCCACATGAGGAAGGATGCAGGGAGACCCCCATCAGCAGTGGCAGCAAGAAGCCATGGGCATCAGAGAAGAAAACAACAAGCAGGAGAGGAAGAGGTGGCAGCTGCTGCTTCTCCCTCCAGCCACACTCACAGCAGATCCCCTCAGCAGCTCCTCCAAGAAGTCTGCCCCAAGCACGGCCAGCAGAGCAGAGGGCGCAGCAGCTAAATCATCCTGGCTTAGCACCATGAGATTTTTATGGGGGGCCCCCAAATTGGCCAGGGTCTCTGGGCATGGCCCCATGCATTAATCTGCCACTGCGTGAGGGAGGGAGGGAAGAGGAAGGCAATCTTACTGCTAAATTTTCAAAGATCTGGGTGGGATTTTATCCCTAAATTCTCTTGGCAAGTTGATAGGAATTACATAGTGATAAACAGGCAGTACTGGCAGAAGCAGCACTAGGACAATTCAGCTTTCAATGTCACATTCAGAGAGAGTATTTATCTTTGTGTGAAGGATAGAGCGAGGAGCTGTAAATTTACCACTGCCATATATTACACTGCACTGGTACTGTGGTTCTCAGAACTTTCTAATAAGCTCTATGACCTAATTTAGCTGTGTTTAGCACTTTTCACAGAAAGCTGTTTTTGAAATATCTATTCCTTTTGCACGGAACAGGCCTCAGATTGTTAGGATACTGAAACTTTCAATCTTTTTCAAAAGAAGGTTAAGAAGTGAAGCAGTTATTCCCAGGTGAAGCCAATTCACTTTTTGTTAACCAATGCGACTGCCATGAATAATTTATCTAGAGAGCCTTACCCGCAGCAACAACGGTTACTAACACAAACAAAATAGAAACACAGATGACTAAATCTTAAATCCACAGTAGATGGCTGTATAAGTCAAAATTTGACCTATATTGCTACTCCCTCAACTTCTAAGTACAAGCTGAATCAACTCAAGTGGTAATATATGTTTCAACTCAGTCCCCTAGGCTAAATTTTTCAAACTTTGGTACATAACTAAGTGGACTGAGTTTTCAGCTCCCACTTAAGTCAGCTGTTAGTACTCTGCACTTGGAAAATCAGGTCACTTTTATGCCTATATTAGGGTAGCCAACTCTCAAGAAGAACGTGGGATGGACTGGTCAAGGTATTAATGTACTAAATTTAAATTTCTTAATCAAATTCACATTAAATTGACATTATCAATAAAAATATATCTCTAATTAAATAAATAAATAGGCAGGCTCTGGTCCAAAGAAATAAAAATTACATATACTACGAGGTACATTCAGGGGCAGATCCTCAGCTGCCATTAATTGCTATTGCTCCACAAGGATCTGCTCCTCAGCGTGTGATGCACTAGGCCACTGTATTTCTGTGTTCAGTTTCTGAAAATCCTTTGCGGAGTAGTGAACTCGTCAAAACATTTGATTGTTAAACGTTCAATGTAGAACTAACTAAAAAGCAGGGGAAACCTTTTGCGTCTGACATTCAAAATGTCAATGAAAATATTTGTTTACAAAAATTTAAATTAGGATTTTTTTTATCAGACCGGCTTCATCATCAGAAGCGAGACCCATAAATGGCCCTATTGTTCAATACATGTCTACTGCAATTAGTTTGCAAAGGTTAAACTGAGTAGTATCACAACGGTGAAGATGGAATGATGCTTTCAATAGCTCTTTGAGGCATTGTCAGCAGTATATGCTGTTGCATTGCCTAGTGAAAAGATCTCTGCCAGTTTTGAATGAATCTTTGCAGCAATTTATCATTGTTACAGAATTCTTTGCAATTTCATCTGCATTGCCATTAAAATCAGTGTATGTGTCCTTCACATATACAATCTTTTACTATTCAAGGAAACGTACATTATGAAAATGTACACTGTACATTTATTTTATTTGATAATTCACTTGCAATTGAATAAAGGCTTGCTGTTCATTAGCTTTTCCATATTAGCAGAATGGGGAGCAGACACATTTCCCACAATCCTCTCACACTGTGGGACACCACAGTGGAATTTCTTACTAATTTTGGAGCCAGCACCTCCCCTTTGCTTGAAAGCTGCTTGCCGCCGTCAATTGAAAAATAAATTGTGATGGAGAAGGGCACATTAAGCAGAACTTTAGATGTTGTTAGTTTGTCCTTTACAGTGAAATACTTAATAAAGACTTAGTAACATGAGTGTTTCATGCATTTAGTTGCTGTTATCTGATTTCATTTGGATTTCTGAAAGAAGCCACACTTTTTTAAAAAAATAGAAAACCCTAGGAGACATACCAGCCACTAGCTATCCCACAATCACCCACCAAACCATCCATGATTTGAACTCTAGATCAAACAGCCATTTATCTCAGAGTGTGCAACTTAAATTTTCTCCTCTTCGGGAGTCAAATCCAAATTTGTTAGTTTCATGTTCATATTCACTTGAACTTCAAGCCATCCCTTATGGAAAAGTCTTGAATTTGGTAGAAAATGGTAACCAAACTATAGAATTCTAGGGCAGGGATATTGTTCTCTGACAAACCCTATAGCAGATACAGCTTCCTCTGTTAAATGGTACAGATTTTTAGAGTAATTTCTAATGAATGTTATTGAATCACTTTAGAACCCCCTGGGCTTCATCTCAGTTTCTCTGGGATGTTCCCAGGTAGAGATCACCATAGGGGAGAACATAAAGATCCTCATAGTAGGGCTAGCCCCAACCCTAGCCTACCCCGTTATCTTGGGTTGGGTTTGGGAGCACTTCTCTGACATATTGAGGGGATGTAGACCTGCTCCTGGAGGAAGTGCTCAGGGGAACCAGGGCAGTCAGGGATCCCCAGCCCACGACACTGGTTGAAGTAGGCAAGGAGCGGGACCCCAGGAATGGGGGGTTCTAGCTAAGAGGAAGTGCTGCTGGAAGATCCTCCCAATGAGGAGGCATTACAAACCCCGCTCCAAGAAGGGGACTTACTGACCGGAGAGGCGGACTTCGTGAAGGACCAGAGGGAGGATGAGACCTTGAGTAGTGCGTATGAACAACTGCAAGTGGTTAGCAGCGAGGTCGTAGATCCCCACTGGGCTGCACAGTACCCCCACTTTGAACTCCAGGAGGAATGACTATATTGGCTGTAAAAAGACCATTGGATGTGGGAAACTGGATCACAACTCATTGTTCCTCAGCCACTTTGATGACAAGTCATGTGACTGGCCCATGCTATCTCCTCCACAGGCCATCTTGGACAGGAGAAAACTCTGGCCCAGATCTTAGACTACTTCTTCTGGCCTGGCATACATCAAGAAGTTAAACATTTCTGCAACTTCTGCCCTGAATGTCAGCTAGATGGGTCAAAAGAAGGGGTGAAAACCCCACTCCCCTCTCCCGGTCATTGCTGTCCCCTTAGAACAAATTGGTATTGACCTTGTCGGCCCTCTGGAAAAAAGTGCAGATGGACACAAACACTACTGGTGATAGTCAATTATGCTATTCACTATCCTGAGGCAATCCCACCATGTAACACCAATGCAAAGACTATTGCCACAGAACTATTGAAAGTCTTTGCTCAAGTAGGGGTTCCCAAAGAGATTCTCACCAACCAAGGCATGAACTTCACATCCTGCTAGATGAAACAAGTTTGTGATGGTGTGAAAATAAAGAATAATCTGCACCTCAGTTTATCACCTGCAGACGGATGGCCTGGTTGAACCTAACCCTGAAGCAGATGCTGAAAAGGTTTATGCCCGAAGACCTGTGTCATTGGGACCAGCTGATCCCCGTCCCCCTCCTGTTTGCCATTTGGGAAGTCCCACAATCCTCTACTGAGTTGTCTCCAGCTCTTGTATGGGAGACGGCCCTGGGGAATCCTCAACCTGATCTGGTAGATGTGGGAAGGACAAACTCTTAGACCTCAGAATGTCCTACAGTATGTGTTGAGACTTGGGGGAGACTTGAGATTGTGGGAGCTTTGGCTAAAGAAAACCTCCTCACTGCCCAACAGACACAGGAACATCCTATAATAACGGGGCACAGGTATGCACTTTCAGGCCAGGTGATCGGGTCCTCCTTCTACTCCCAAATACGGAGTCTAAACTACTGGCCAAGTGGCCCTAAAAAATAGCACAGTCAGGCCAGTCATGATGAGGTTAGACAGCCCGATTAACAGAAACCCACCCAGATCTATCAGATCTACCTGCTGAAGGCGTGGAAAGAACAAGAAAGCCTATTCATCGCCTTGTACCCCCGGAACAAGAACTGGGGCCCCAAGTGCCTTACACCCTGTCCCCAGAGGCTACACAGGTAGGGGAACAACTTTGTCCCTAACAAAGGGCCCAGGTGCAGAGCCCCGTGAAAGCATTCCCAACGATGATTTCGAAAACCTCAGTACAAACTGGCAGTAGCACCGTGCGGGTGGGTGGAGCAGGTCAGGGCGCGTGGGCACCTATTTTTCCAGGGGCCCCCAATTGGCCGGGGACCCTGGGCACAGGCCCCGTTGGCCCAGTGGCTAATCTGTCACTGGGTAAGGAAACTGTTTCTGTGCTTGTTTCATTTAAATTAAGATGGTTAAAAGTAGGGCTGTCAATTAATCGGAGTTAACTCACGCGATTAACTCAAAAAATTAATTGTGATTAATCACACTTATAGCAATAGAATACCAATTGAAATGTATTAAATATTTATTGATGATTTTCTACATTTTCAATATTGATTTCAATTACAACACAGAATACAAAGTGCACAGTGCTCACTTTATATTATTATTTTTGTTTACAAATATATGTACTGTAAAATGATAAACAAAAGAAATAGTATAGTTCAGTTCACCTAATACAAGTACTGAAGTGCAATCTCTTAAAAGTGTAATTTTTTTTGGTTACATAGCTACACTCATAAACAAAACAGTGTAAAACTTTAGAGCCTACAAGTCCACCCAGTTCTACTTCTTATTCTGCCAATTGCTAAAGACAAACAAGTTTGTTTACATTGACAGGGGATACTTCTGCCTGCTTCTTATTTACAATGTCACCTGAAAGTGAGAACAAGCATTCACATGCCAGAGGACATGCTTCCATGCTGATGATGCTCGTTAAAAAAATAATACATCAATTAAATTTGTGACTGTACTCTTTGGGGGAGAATTGTATGTCTCCTGCTCTGTTTTACTCACATTCTGCATATATTTCATGTTATAGCAGTCTCGGATGATGACCCAGCACATGTTCATTTTAAGAACACTTTCACAGCAGATTTGACAAAACGCAAAGAAGGTACCGATGTGAGATTTCTAAAGATAGCTACAGCACTTGACCCAAGGTTTAAGAATCTGAAATGCCGTCCAAAATCTGAGAGGGACGAGGCGTGGAGCATGCTTTCAGAAGTCTTAAAAGAGCAACACGCTGATGCAGAAACTACAGAACCCAAAACACCAAAAAAGAAAATCAACCTTCTGCTGGTGGCATCTGACTCGGATGGTGAAAATGAACATGCGTTGGTCCACACTGCTTTGGATTGTTATCGAGCAGAACCCATCATCAGCATGGACGCATGCCCTCTGGAATGGTGGGTGGAGCATGAAGGGACATATGAATCTTTAGCACATCTGGCACATAAATATCTTGCAACGCCAGCTATAACAGTGCCATGCGAATGCCTACCCTGACATTTGGCTGATGTAAACAAGAAGCAGGAAGCATTATCTCCTGAAAATTGTAACCAACCCTGTTTGTCTGAGTGATTGGCTGACCAAGAAGTAGGCCTGAGTGGACTTGTAGGCTCTATAGTTTTACACTGTTTTACACTGTTTTATTTTTGAATACAGTTTTTTAGCCATTCACAGTCTTTGTTTAATCCTGAGCATTTGCAAATTTGACTCCATCAGCTCAGGATTAAACAAAGACTGTGAATGGCTAGCCAACTACAAAAGCAGTTTCTCCTCCCTTGGCATTCACACCTCAACTGCTAGAGAGGGCCTCATCCTCCCTGATTGAACTAACCTCGTTATCCCTAGCCTGATTTTTGCTTGCATATTTATACCTGCTATAAGGTGTCTATAAGGTGCCACAGGACTCTTTGCCGCTTTTACAGATCCAGACTAACACGGCTACCCCTCTGATACTTAGTACTATTATACAGTACTATTATATTATTATACAGTACTATTGTTCTGCTATTGACCTTCTACAGCTAGGATCATGTGGTCTAGCACAAGCCATCAGCACCAATACCCCATGAAGGGCACAAAAAGCTGGTGCAGATTCCAGTTGGGGCATCCCAGCCTTTATGCAACTTCCACTATCAGGGCCTCTGCTCTGATCTTACTCACCACCTCCTGGGTATAACCGAACTAAAGAAAAAGAAAATCTTGACACACTTTCTATCATAGACCCACTGAACTCCTATTTCCAGTCATCTGAGGATGTGTAAAATTTATCAGAGCTTTGCTACTTTATGATTCAGAAAAATACTTTTCATTGACCTGCAGACTTGATGGGAAAATCTGACCCTGAAATATTGGTTTTCCCTTTTTTTTCTACCCTCAGATTGTTAAAGAAAATATACCCTAGGAGCATACACCAGTAACTTCTCTGACAGAAGAATCATTGATGAAGGAATGTGTTTAAATCTTGTGGTTTGTACTCTGTAATAATTCTGATTTCCAGGTCATTCCTGTCTTGGTTCTACTACTTTACAATGACACAGCTAATCACTGGACGGGGTGGGGGTTGGGCACCAACTCATTTTTAAACAAATTCCTCTTCGCAGGTTAGTTCTGGGCAACTGTTTATCATTTTCAATTAATCCAAATAAAATATATAAATGGTGTGTCGCATACCAGTTTGTTTTTAATATTTCTAACATTTCCTCTTCCTTTCAAAATTATGACCCTGAGTCTCCAGTGTGTCTGTGCTGCATAATGGGGAGCGGTGGCCTCAGAAAGCTGGCTGCAACTCCCTGATCCCTGACTGCTCACACCAGGGGAAGTTAGAACAGCAGAAGGCCTGCTCTAACTTCTGTCTTTGACGCCAATGGTCCGTCTAGCCCAGTATCCCGTCTTCCTATAGCAGCTCGTGCCAGGTGCTTCAGAGGGAATGAACAGAACAGGGCAATTATCCAGTGATCCATCCCCTGTCATCCAGTCCCAGTTTCTAGCAGTCAGAGACTCAGGGACACCTGGGGTTGCGTCTCTGACCATCTTGGCTAATAGCTATTGATGGACCTATCCTCCATGAATTTATCTAATTCTTTTTTAAATACAGTTTTGCTTTTGGCCTTCACAACATCCCCTGGCAATGAGTTCCATAGGTTCACTGTGAGTTATGTGAAGATGTACTTCCTTTTGTTTGTTTTAAACCTGCTACTGAATAATTTGATTGGGTGACCCCGGTACTTGTGTTATGTGCAGGGGTAAATAACACTTCCACATTCACTTTCTTCACACCATTCATGATTTTATAGACCTCTATCATACCCCTGGCCCTTGACTGTCTCTAAACTGAACAGTCCCAGTTGTCTTAATCTCTCCTCATATGGAAGGTTTTCCATACATCTAGTCATCTAGTCCCCTGTTTTCATCAGCTTTCCCTATACTTGAGGTACCTGTCATGTACAGTGCTTGGTCTGTGTGTTGTCAGTTTGATTTCCTCACTCAACCCTATTTACACAGCACATAAGGAATATAATTTAACCAAATTGCCTCTGTACAGAAGAACACAGGAGATGGAAATCAGAGTTAGAGTGTGTCACAGTTTCAGGGTAATTGAACCTTTAACCTCCTCTGTGGTCTACTGAAGGGGCCTCTAGCTGTCACCTCCTTCTGGGCAGGGACTTTTGTCCTGCTCCCTTCTGACAAGGGGTTTAATCTACAGCCCCCTTGTATTTCACTGTATTGCTAAAATATATCGCTAGTTGCTTGACTACAGTTGTGGTTTGATATTAAAAATGCAGAAGAGATCAAATAACCAAGCTTAGCCAATTCTTTGTCCAAGACAAAGCAATACGGTAGAGAAAAGAATGAGTTAATACATTACCAAATCCTACTGGGAAGCAAGTTCTCACAGCACGTTCAGTTCACTTTACAACCCCCAAACCTACCACTGTTTATACCAGACCTGTTTACACGTTAGAGGACTTCCTATATATCACCAAAGATGCAATGCTCCAATTTGGACCAGTTCCTTAACTTTTGTTTTGTTTTGGATGCTACATTCCAACCTCTCTTGGTGGAAGGCACAAGCTTTTGAGCAACACAGAGATCTGTGTAGTTCAAAAGCTTGAACCTCCCACCAACAGAAGTTGGTCCAATAAAAGATATTACCTCACCCACCTTGTCTCTTTCATTACGGAAAAGGTCCTTTGGGTCACAGCTGTTTGTGGCATCAAAAGGAAGGCCTTTCTGTCAGTTCAAACTTGCCCTTTACACCCTTTCTTTGTGTCTCACATCTCTTCTGGGACTGCTCTGAACCAGGGTATGCAAACCACCCCAGGATGTGGTACTTCTCTGGAGCTGTTTACAGTCCCAGCAACAGCCATAATCAATCCCCACACACCTCTCTTTCTTCAGCGTTCTGTTTGTCTCTGCTGGGATAGTGCTACCTACAGGAGAGGAGAAAGTACTGCCACCAGATTCAGTCCAATACTTCCTCCAGCCCCTACAGGTAATGCTGGTACTGCCAGACTATGTCAGTTTCAGAACTGTAGAAGGCTGGGTGCCAGGGTGTGCATATCACAAGAAACGGAGAGAGGTTTTGGAACTAAGAAAAGAGATTGTTTCTTCTAGGCATGCACTTTGTCCTGGACTTCAGGAATGATTTCCAGGTGCTTCATGCTCTTAAAACCAGCTGCTTGGTTCCTCCTTGTCACACTCATGGATAAGCTGTCAGAGTTCAGGACTCTTCAGGTTGACCCTAGGCCTGTGAGCCCGGTACACCTGAAGATTGGGATCTCAGAGGAAACTCTGCCACACAGAGATAGGTCCGTTGCCAGAAATGATAGTGGCTGCTGAGAGTAGGTCGGGGGCACATTTTAAAGGTTCACCCCCTCCAACAGCTTGAGTCACGTCCCCCTCCACGTATGCCCCTCCCCTTCTTACTCTCAGCAGCCCCTCCCTGCAGCTCCCAGGTGTTAGCTCCGTGGGAGAGGCAGCAGCAAAAGCAGCGGGGCACCCTGCAGCTACCAGCTGCTTGGCCCTGCCTCTCTGTATGGCCACAGATCCCAACTTGCTGGCTCCAGCAGCTAACATGCAGGAAGGAGGCCCGACCTCACCATGTGACAAGCAGGGCCAGCAAACACGGACAAAAATTGGGGGCGGGGGCATGTGACCCCACGTGACCTCCCCTTCATGTGTCAGCTCTGTCTCTTGCAGCAGATTCACCTGTATGTATCTAGGATAGGCCCTAAATAAACAGATCTGGTGTTAGGCATCTTCTGGGAGGTAGAATCCAATAGATTCTAAGTGAAACTTTTTGACTCACAACAGACCTCATGGGACATTTTAGAACACATGTTGATGGGTGGGTCAGTATAAAATAAGGAGCCAGCTACTAACTATTTTATATCCTGTTCATATCCTGGTCAAAGATTATTTGGAAAGCAATCACATGCTAAATTTTAACCAGCTGACCACACAGTGACTAAATCTACCAAGTGGAACTATTTTAACGCAGTTGATTGGTTATTACTATGGCAGGTAGAAGTATAAACAGGGAGAACTAAACTCTTGATGCTCACTCAGCAAATAGCTCAAGCCCCAGGTATGTATTTCCCTTCTAATTTTTCTTCAGTGCTTTTGACTAAATAACTGTATTGATTATATTGTAAACTGTGATTGTTGCATTTCATCCCAGAGACTGATTGTTATTCGGGGCAGAGGGAAAAAAACGTGGCCTGATTTTTTCCAAAGGTGCTGTGAACCCACAGTTCTCATTTGCTTCAGTGAGAACAGTGGGCGATCAGTACTTTGGAAAGCAGATAGTACATCAGAAGGGCCAAGAGGGAATCTGAGAAGCAAATAGCCAAAGATAAAGACAAAAACCAAGAAATTCTCAAAGAATATCAGAAGCAAGAAGCCTTTCAGAGTTTATTAAACTACTAGGGAGGAAAAGGACACTGCAGAGACGTTACTAAAAAAATACACCTCAGCCTTTCTAAAGGGGGATGATGGGCAGATACCTACCCCTGAGATACTTTATACAGGTGGTAGTAAAGATGCGGCACTGCTAGAGTGTGAGGTGTCAACGTAAGACATGCTGGAACAAATGGATAAAATAGAAGAGCAAGAAGTCACTTTGGCTGGTTGGTGACTTGGCTGAGCTGTTAACAAAAATCTGTAATAGATAATGAAAATGAATTACTATGTTAGTAGATTGGAAGGTAGCCAATATTGTTGCTATTTTTAAACAGATGCTTAGGGTGAGCCTGGGAACTACAGATCAGGGAGCTTTACTTCAGGACCAGGTACATTAAGTGAAAAAATAGAGAATTATAAAACACTTACATGATAGCTAGGGCCCTACGAAATTCACGGTCCATTTTGGTCAATTTCACGGTCATAGGATTTTGAAAATTGTTATTTCAGCTATTTAAATCTGAAATTTCACAGTGGTGTAATTGTAGGGATCCTGACCCAAAAAGGAGTTGTGGGATGGTTGCAAGGTTATTGTAGGGGAGGGTGCGGTACTGCTACCCTTACTTCTGCGCTGCTGCTGGTGGCAGCGCTGCCTTCAGAGCTGGGCAGCTGGAGAGCGGTGGCTGCTGGCTGGGAGCCCAGCTCTAAAGGCAGAGCCACCTCCAGCAGCATTGCAGAAGTAAGGATGGCATGCTTTGGTATCGCCACCTTTACTTCTACACTGCTGCCTGCAGAGCTGGGCCCTCAGCCAGCAGCCGCCACTCTCTCGCCACCCAGCTCTGAAGGCAGCGGCGCAGAAGTAAGGGTGGCATGGTACGGTAGTGCCGCCTTTACTTCCATGCTGCTGCTGCTGGGGCACTGCCTTCAGAGCTGAGCGCCCAGCCAACAGCTGCCACTCTTTGGCTGCCCAGCTCTGAAGGCAGCACAGAAGTAAGGATGGCAATATTGTGACCCCCCCCCACAATAACTTTGCAAACCCCCTGCAACTCCCTTTTGGGTCAGGACCCCCAATTTGAGAAACTCTGGTCTCCCCCATGAAATTGTATAGTATAGGGTAAAAGCACACAAATGACCAGATTTTACAGTCCGTGACGCGTTTTTCATGGACATGAATTTGGTAGGGCTCTAATGATAGCATAAAGAGAGGACCAGCAGCGCTTCTGTAAAGGAAAATTGTCCGGCTTACCTATTAGAATTCTTTTTAGGGTGCTAACAAATTAGTGGATAAAGGAGAACCAGTAGATGTAATTTGTTTGGACTAGAGCTGGTCAGGAATTTTCCACGGAAACAGATTTTACTAGGAAAATGCCAATTTGTTGAAACAATGTTTGTGAAAACATATCAGTTTGAACAAACTCCTGACGAAACACAGGCTGGGCTGCTGGGGAATCTGGGCTTCCAGGATTCATGGCTGTGGGGCACCTCTGCCACATGGACTGCCTTGGAAGCAGTTACAGCAGGGTTTCCTGCCTCCGTAGCTCTGGGGCAACCCCACTACGTGGAATGACTTGAGACTGGGGACTGCAGAGTTTCCAGGGTTTGTGGTTCCAGAGAAACCCTGCCATGTGGACTGTCCCAGATTCTGGGGCCTCAAGGCTTCCATGCTCCCTGCTGCAGCCGTGTAAGTGTAGACAACCCCATGTATCTCAGGGGTAACACTGCGGAAGCCAACAGAGTTACACTGGTGTATAATTGATTTGAGAAAAAAAATCAGATCATATGTATCTACTAGGATTAAAACATGGTTTTCTCTCTAGCAAAGTGGTAAAAATATGTTTTAAATGTCCACACAGAGAAGAAACTACACATTATAAGACCGCTTAGTCACAGCCATGTTTATTACACAACCTTGCTTAAACATGGATATTTTTGCAGTGTAGATGGAGTGAAAAAATATACATGCAGTAGATGGGCATGATGGACAAATGTAATCAGAATCTAGAAACTGATACAAGTCCTAGTCAAATCAATGGAAAGATTTCCATTGGCTTTAATGGATAGAGCCCATACAAACTGATCCAAAGATCACTGAAGTCAGTAGGAGTCGTTCCATTGACTTCAAAGAGCTTTTTGATCAAGCCTTTGATTCATAGATATACCTGAGGATATGAAATGAGCCCCTCTAGATGTGAAAGATTTTCATCCTACATTCAAATTTTTCAGAGGAATCTGAAGGCTGAAGATTACAAAGTGAAATGGAAGAGAAGGGGGTTTGGTTACTGGCGGTGGTCCTGGTATTGGAATGCAGAATCCTGACTGAAGGAGGTGAAATACCAAGTAAGTACAATTAACATTTCATCCCAAGGTGATGATGTATGAGCCAATACAAAACTTCTATTGACTTCATATGATCATGGCTCATTCCCTACTCAAAGCAAGGTAATGTATCTATGGGAAATATGTCTTGGTTTCTAGTGTTCTCCCCCTACATCAGACTTTTGTTCTCTCTCAGAGATACTGGCTGCGAGATAGGCAACCATAGAATTTGTAGCTTCACCAATGAAAGTTCTAAGAAATGATCAAACCTTTCCTGAAGTAGAAACCGTCTCATGGGCAGTAATTAGAAGCATTCTCAGGAAATGGTTATTAAATGGGCAGCCTCTGTCCCTTCTCAGTAGACCTCTCTCCCAAAATGTAGTTTCCCATTTCAGGCCAGGAAACCCAGCAGGTCACCCTCCTAGAGTTACACTCTGCATCTCCTCGAACATGGTACCAGCGATCTCTCTAATCTGGCAGACAAAGACATACAAAGATCTAGTGGATGGAAATGAAGCTTGAAAAATTCAAACTGGAAATAAGGTGTGAATTCTGAAGAGTGAGGGTAATTAACCACTGTAAGATTTACCAAGGGATGCAGTAAATTTTGCATCACCTGCAGTCTTTTAAATCAAGCATAGCTGTCTCAGCGCTGCTCGTTATTGGGCTTTGATGAAGGGAGTAATAGGTGAAATTCTAGGGCTATGTTACGCAGAGGATTTTAATGGTACCTTTTGGTTATTCAGTCTGTGAATCTGCCTGTGAAGGCAAATCTTTGTCTTAGTTCCTAATGCAGAACAGACTTCAAATTTATTCGCCGGATTTTGATGACCACAGCATATTTCAGGTGGCCGTTTAAATTGAAACTACATAATTTTTAAGGATAGGGGACTAATGGCCATCCTTTATATTAACATTCCATTCATACATAGTTAATCCATTTTTAGAAATTGTTGGAGACAAACAGGTCATTAGTTTATTCATAGCCTTGTCTAATAACAACTTCTATTGATGTGTTTATAACCATCCATAACACTAATCCCATTTCTAACATGCACATAATAGCTAGTATTAATTTATTAACACTTTATATGCCATGCATAAACGAAAACTGAATATCAAATAAGACCAGAATAATAAATATCCAGGAATCCAGACAGGGCAATTCAACACACATAGTACAGAAAAACTCACTCTTAGCACCTCCTTCCCTTGCAGTGACTATCCCCAGACGAGCATAACTTTATAAACGAATACTCTTAGCTTCCTTCTTTAACCAAGAGTGTGTGGAAATCCTGTGTCTTATGTTAGCCAACGGAATTTCAATATTGAGAAAGATGACTCCCAGTATTTGTCTTCAAGAATACCAGACTTACCCTTTGTCATAAAAATAAAGGGAAGGGTAACCACCTTTGTGTATTCAGTGCTATAAAATCCCTCCTGGCCAGAGGCAAAACCTTTTCACCTGTAAAGGGTTAAGAAGCTAAGATAACCTCGCTGGCACCTGACCCAAAATGACCAATGAGGGGACAAGATACTTTCAAATCTGGAGGGGCGGTGGGGGGACGGGGGACAAAGGGTTTGTCTGTCTGTGTGATGCTTTTGCCAGGAACAGATCAGGAATGCAGCCTTACAACTCCTGTTAAATTAGTAAGTAATCTAGCTAGAAAGGCGTTAGATTTCCTTTTGTTTAATGGCTGGTAAAATAAGCTGTGCTGGATGGAATGTATATTCCTGGTTTTGTGTCTTTTTGTAACTTAAGGTTTTGCCTAGAGGGATTCTCTATGTTTTGAATCTGATTACACTGTAAGGTGTTTACCATCCTGATTTTACAGAGGT
The DNA here is from genome assembly GCF_965152275.1 of Natator depressus. NCBI lineage: Eukaryota > Metazoa > Chordata > Testudines > Cheloniidae > Natator > Natator depressus. The sequence goes on from NC_134234.1 coordinate 155,923,675, forward strand.
GATTTTTATCTTTTCTTTAATTAAAATTCTTCTTTTAAGAACCTGATTGATTTTTCATTGTTCTTAAGATCCAAAGGTCTGGGTCTGTGTTCACCTGTACAAATTGGTGAGGATTTTCATCAAGCCTTCCCCAGGAAAGGGGGTGTAGGGCTTGCGGGGATATTTTGTGGGAAGACGTCTCCAAGTCGGCTCTTTCCCTGTTCTTTGTTTAACACACTTGGTGGTGGCAGCATAGGGTTCAAGGACGAGGGAAAGTGTGTACCTTGGGGAAGTATTTAACCTAGGCTGGTAAGAATAAGCTTAGGGGGTCTTTCATGCAGTTCCCCACATCTGTACCCTAGAGTTCAGAGTGGGGAAGGAACCTTGACACCCTTAGTGTGAGCTGTGTGACCAGGTAAACTACTCTGAACAGTGGGAAAACAGTGCTGTACGGGTTCCAGGCAGGGAAAAGAAGCGGCAGAGCTCTCACGCGGGCTGGATTTGGGATGCCGTTTCACATTTCTGCTGAATTAGGCCGTGTGTGCTCCGCTGCCGAGCCCAGTCACAGCAATGCTATGGGAGTAGAAGGGGCGAGCTCAGTACTGGCAGTTTAGTAGAAGGTGGATTAGACGGGAATGGAGTAGAGCATGATTACAACTCTCACCTCTACTGACTGCGGTGACATTCCTATGCACTAAAGCAATCAGAGCTGGGCACCCAACTCTCTAAAGCCCTTTTCAAAATCCCACTCTACAATGTTATAGTTTGTCAGGTTTTACTTGTAAGAACTGAGATTTCATTTCACAATTTCACATTTTTTCTACTGGTAGGGTGTTTAAATTGAGGGGATTCCATTTTGAGAGAGCTACGAATTTTAACTTCTGAAAGCATAGGAGATAAATGACACTGCTATTAAGCTAAAAATGTGAACAAGCAGAGTCCTGAAAACTAACCACAACCAGGAAAATACAGATATCTTGTACTTTGCCTTAACAGGTGCAGGTGAATGTGCTATGGACGTGAAAGAAAGAAAGAACTGTGGTTATTCAGGCATTTCAGTGAAAGATTGCACATCTAAAGGATGTTGTTTTGATGCGAAATACCCCGGTGTGTCCTGGTGTTTTTATCCTCACCTAAATAAAGGTAACATACCTCTATGAAATGTGTATAATTATCCCATTACTTGAATGTACAAAACTAATGGAAGTGGAGAATGATGCTTGTTTTCTCCCCGGCCTGCATTATACTTTGTGCGATGCTGGCAAATCCTTTTTTGACAGAACTTCATGGGCTCTTCCTTTATTTTCTTATCTTTCTCTCTTATACACACTCACAGTATCACATGCTGCCCAGTGTGTTTCATCCTTAATTGGCTCCCTGTACTAGTCCTAATCCATTCTCATGTTTAGTGGACTATGTGTGCCTGACTCAAAATATCCGAGAGGATAATCTGTCAGGTTCCCGCTGGGGTGCCACCTGGATCTGGGGTGCCATTGAACCCTCTGCCCCACCAGCTTGGGCTCCCACTCACACTGAGCTGCTGTGATAAGTTGTACTTTCACCAGCATTCACATTGCCATTCAATCTGTGAATCTGTACTCCTGTGGAGGCAAATCTTTATCAGAAGCTGCCTTACTTCCTAATGCACAACCACAGTGTATTTCAGGTGGCGGCTTGAAATGAAACCACATCATTTTTAAGGATAGGGGACTAATGGTCATCCTTTATATTAACATTCCATTAATAAATGGTTTATAAAGGGTTAATGAATTACTAAGCGTTAATCCATTTTTGAGAAATTGTTGGAGCCAAAGAGGTCTGAACAGGAACTTTCCTGGGAAAACAGTGCTGTACGGGTTCCAGGCAGGAAAAAGAAGCGGCAGAGCTCTCACGCGGGCTGGATTTGGGATGCCGTTTCACATTTCTGCTGAATCAGGCTGTGTGTTCCACTGCCGAGCCCAGTTACAGCAATGCTACGGGAGCGGAAGGGGCTAGCTCAGTACTCGCAGTTTAGTAGAAGGTGGATTAGACTGGAATGGAGGAGAGCATGATTACAACTCTCACCTCTACTGACTGCGGTGACATTCCTATGCACTAAAGCAATCAGAGCTGGGCACCCAACTCTCTAAGTGCCTCTTCAAAAGTGCCACTCTACAATATTATAGTTCATCAGCTTTTACTTGTAAGAACTGAGATTTCATTTCACAATTTCCCAGTTTTTCTACTGGTAGGGTGTTTAAATTGAGGGGATTCCAGATTGAAAGAGCTATAAATTTCAACTTCTGAAAGCATAGGAGATAAATGACACTGCCATTAAGCTAAAAAATGTGAACAAGCAGAGTACTGAAACTAACCACAAACATGAAAATACAGATATCTTGGACTTTGCCTTTAACAGGTGCAGGTGAATGTGCTATGGACGTAAAAGAAAGAAAGAACTGTGGTTATGCAGGCATTTCAGTTAAAGATTGCAAATCTAAGGGATGTTGTTTTGATGCAAAATACCCAGGTGTGCCATGGTGTTTCTATCCTCTCCTGAAAAAAGGTAACATACTTCTATGAAATGTGTATAATTATCCCATTACTTGAATATACAAAACTAATGGAAGTGGAGAATGATGCTTGTTTTCTCCCCGGCCTGCATTATGCTTTGTGTGATGCTGGCAAATACCTTTTTGACAGAACTTCATTCACTCTTACTTTATTTCCTTATCTTTCTCCCTTGTATACACTGACGGTATCACATGCTGCCCAGTGTGTTTCATTCTTTATTGGCTCCCTGTACTAGTCCTAGTCCAATCTCATCTTTAGTGGACAATGTGTGCCTGACTCAAAATAGCCAATAATGCGTAAAGTGGAGAGGGTACTGTGTCAGGTTCCCCCCGCGGTGCCACCTGGAACTGGGGTACCACTGAGCTCTCTGACCCACCAGCTTGGGCTCCCACTCAAACTGAGCTGCTGTGATAAGTTGCAAAGTCCTCCAAGCTTGTACTTTCACCAGCATTCACATTGCCATTCAATGTGTGAATCTGTACTTCTGTGGAGACAAATCTCTGTCAGAAACTGCCTTACTTCCTAATGCACAACCACAGCGTATTTCAGGTGGCGGCTTAAACCGAAACTACATCATTTTTAAGGATAGTGGACTAATGGCCATCCTTTATATTAACATTCCATTCGAAAAGGGTTTATAAAAAATTCATAAATTACCAAGAGTTAATCTATTTTTATAAATTGTTGGAGACTAACGTGTCATTAGTTTATTCATAGCCTTGTCTAATAACAACTTCTATTGATGTGTTTATAACCATCCATAACACTAATCCCATTTCTAACATAATATCACATAATATCAAATATTCATTTATTAACACTTTATATGCCATGCATAAACGAAAACTGAATATCAAATAAGACCAGTATAATAAATGTCCAGGAGTCCAGTCAGGGCAATTCAACACACGTAGTACAGAAATACTCACTCTTAGCACTGCCTTCCCTTGCAGTGACTATCCCCAGAGGAGCATAACTTTATAAACCAACACTTTTAGCTTCCTTCTTTAACCAAGAGTATGTGGAAATCCTGTGTCTTACGTTAGCCAACGGGATTTCAATATTGAGAAAGATGACTCCCAGTATTTGTCTTCAAGAATACCAGACTTAGCCTTAGTGTGAGCCGTGGGACCAGGTAAACTACTCTGAACAGGAACTTTCCTGGGAAAACAGTGCTGTATGGGTTCCAGGCAAGAAAAAGGAGCAGCAGAGCTCTCACGCGGGCTGGATTTGGGATGCCGGTTCACATTTCTGCTGAATTAGGCCGTGTGTGCTCCGCTGCCAAGCCCAGTCACAGCAATGCTTTGGGACTGGAAGGGGCGAGCTCAGTACTCGCGGTTTAGTGGAAGGTGGATTAGCCTGGAATAGAGGAGAGCATGATTACAACTCTCACCTCTACTGACTGCGGTGACATTCCTATGCACTAAAGCAATCAGAGCTGGGCACCCAACTCTTTAAGTGCCTCTTCAAAAGTGCCACTCTACAATATTATAGTTCATCAGCTTTTACTTGTAAGAACTGAGATTTCATTTCACAATTTCCCAGTTTTTCTGCTGGTAGGGTGTTTAAATTGAGGGGATTCCAGATTGAAAGAGCTATAAATTTCAACTTCTGAAAGCATAGGAGATAAATGGCACGGCCATTAAGCTAAAAATTTGAATGAGCAGAGTACTGAAAACTAACCATGATCAGGAAAATACACAAAATCTTGGACTTTGTCTTTAACAGGTGCAGGTGAATGTGCTATGGACTCAATGGAAAGAAAGAACTGTGGTTATTCAGGCATTTCAGTGAAAGATTGCACATCTAAAGGATGTTGTTTTGATGCAAAATACCCCGGTGTGCCCTGGTGTTTCTATCCTCACCTAAAAAAAGGTAACATACCTCTATGAAATGTGTATAATTATCCCATTACTTGAATGTACAAAACTAATGGAAGTGGAGAATGATGCTTGTTTTCTCCCCGGCCTGCATTATACTTTGTGCGATGCTGGCAAATCCTTTTTTGACAGAACTTCATGGGCTCTTCCTTTATTTTCTTATCTTTCTCTCTTATACACACTCACAGTATCACATGCTGCCCAGTGTGTTTCATCCTTAATTGGCTCCCTGTACTAGTCCTAATCCATTCTCATGTTTAGTGGACTATGTGTGCCTGACTCAAAATATCCGAGAGGATAATCTGTCAGGTTCCCGCTGGGGTGCCACCTGGATCTGGGGTGCCATTGAACCCTCTGCCCCACCAGCTTGGGCTCCCACTCACACTGAGCTGCTGTGATAAGTTGTACTTTCACCAGCATTCACATTGCCATTCAATCTGTGAATCTGTACTCCTGTGGAGGCAAATCATTATCAGAAGCTGCCTTACTTCCTAATGCACAACCACAGTGTATTTCAGGTGGCGGCTTGAAATGAAACCACATCATTTTTAAGGATAGGGGACTAATGGTCATCCTTTATATTAACATTCCATTAATAAATGGTTTATAAAGGGTTAATGAATTACTAAGCGTTAATCCATTTTTGAGAAATTGTTGGAGCCAAAGAGGTCTGAACAGGAACTTTCCTGGGAAAACAGTGCTGTACGGGTTCCAGGCAGGAAAAAGAAGCGGCAGAGCTCTCACGCGGGCTGGATTTGGGATGCCGTTTCACATTTCTGCTGAATCAGGCTGTGTGTTCCACTGCCGAGCCCAGTTACAGCAATGCTACGGGAGCGGAAGGGGCTAGCTCAGTACTCGCAGTTTAGTAGAAGGTGGATTAGACTGGAATGGAGGAGAGCATGATTACAACTCTCACCTCTACTGACTGCGGTGACATTCCTATGCACTAAAGCAATCAGAGCTGGGCACCCAACTCTCTAAGTGCCTCTTCAAAAGTGCCACTCTACAATATTATAGTTCATCAGCTTTTACTTGTAAGAACTGAGATTTCATTTCACAATTTCCCAGTTTTTCTACTGGTAGGGTGTTTAAATTGAGGGGATTCCAGATTGAAAGAGCTATAAATTTCAACTTCTGAAAGCATAGGAGATAAATGACACTGCCATTAAGCTAAAAAATGTGAACAAGCAGAGTACTGAAACTAACCACAAACATGAAAATACAGATATCTTGGACTTTGCCTTTAACAGGTGCAGGTGAATGTGCTATGGACGTAAAAGAAAGAAAGAACTGTGGTTATGCAGGCATTTCAGTTAAAGATTGCAAATCTAAGGGATGTTGTTTTGATGCAAAATACCCAGGTGTGCCATGGTGTTTCTATCCTCTCCTGAAAAAAGGTAACATACTTCTATGAAATGTGTATAATTATCCCATTACTTGAATATACAAAACTAATGGAAGTGGAGAATGATGCTTGTTTTCTCCCCGGCCTGCATTATGCTTTGTGTGATGCTGGCAAATACCTTTTTGACAGAACTTCATTCACTCTTACTTTATTTCCTTATCTTTCTCCCTTGTATACACTGACGGTATCACATGCTGCCCAGTGTGTTTCATTCTTTATTGGCTCCCTGTACTAGTCCTAGTCCAATCTCATCTTTAGTGGACAATGTGTGCCTGACTCAAAATAGCCAATAATGCGTAAAGTGGAGAGGGTACTGTGTCAGGTTCCCCCCGCGGTGCCACCTGGAACTGGGGTACCACTGAGCTCTCTGACCCACCAGCTTGGGCTCCCACTCAAACTGAGCTGCTGTGATAAGTTGCAAAGTCCTCCAAGCTTGTACTTTCACCAGCATTCACATTGCCATTCAATGTGTGAATCTGTACTTCTGTGGAGACAAATCTCTGTCAGAAACTGCCTTACTTCCTAATGCACAACCACAGCGTATTTCAGGTGGCGGCTTAAACCGAAACTACATCATTTTTAAGGATAGTGGACTAATGGCCATCCTTTATATTAACATTCCATTCGAAAAGGGTTTATAAAAAATTCATAAATTACCAAGAGTTAATCTATTTTTATAAATTGTTGGAGACTAACGTGTCATTAGTTTATTCATAGCCTTGTCTAATAACAACTTCTATTGATGTGTTTATAACCATCCATAACACTAATCCCATTTCTAACATAATATCACATAATATCAAATATTCATTTATTAACACTTTATATGCCATGCATAAACGAAAACTGAATATCAAATAAGACCAGTATAATAAATGTCCAGGAGTCCAGTCAGGGCAATTCAACACACGTAGTACAGAAATACTCACTCTTAGCACTGCCTTCCCTTGCAGTGACTATCCCCAGAGGAGCATAACTTTATAAACCAACACTTTTAGCTTCCTTCTTTAACCAAGAGTATGTGGAAATCCTGTGTCTTACGTTAGCCAACGGGATTTCAATATTGAGAAAGATGACTCCCAGTATTTGTCTTCAAGAATACCAGACTTAGCCTTAGTGTGAGCCGTGGGACCAGGTAAACTACTCTGAACAGGAACTTTCCTGGGAAAACAGTGCTGTATGGGTTCCAGGCAAGAAAAAGGAGCAGCAGAGCTCTCACGCGGGCTGGATTTGGGATGCCGGTTCACATTTCTGCTGAATTAGGCCGTGTGTGCTCCGCTGCCAAGCCCAGTCACAGCAATGCTTTGGGACTGGAAGGGGCGAGCTCAGTACTCGCGGTTTAGTGGAAGGTGGATTAGCCTGGAATAGAGGAGAGCATGATTACAACTCTCACCTCTACTGACTGCGGTGACATTCCTATGCACTAAAGCAATCAGAGCTGGGCACCCAACTCTCTAAGTGCCTCTTCAAAAGTGCCACTCTACAATATTATAGTTCATCAGCTTTTACTTGTAAGAACTGAGATTTCATTTCACAATTTCCCAGTTTTTCTGCTGGTAGGGTGTTTAAATTGAGGGGATTCCAGATTGAAAGAGCTATAAATTTCAACTTCTGAAAGCATAGGAGATAAATGGCACGGCCATTAAGCTAAAAATTTGAATGAGCAGAGTACTGAAAACTAACCATGATCAGGAAAATACACAAAATCTTGGACTTTGTCTTTAACAGGTGCAGGTGAATGTGCTATGGACTCAATGGAAAGAAAGAACTGTGGTTATTCAGGCATTTCAGTGAAAGATTGCACATCTAAAGGATGTTGTTTTGATGCAAAATACCCCGGTGTGCCCTGGTGTTTCTATCCTCACCTAAAAAAAGGTAACATACCTCTATGAAATGTGTATAACTATCCCATTACATGAATGTACAAAACTAATGGAAGTGGAGAATGATGCTTGTTTTCTCCCCGGCCTGCATTATACTTTGTGCGATGCTGGCAAATCCTTTTTTGACAGAACTTCATGGGCTCTTCCTTTATTTTCTTATCTTTCTCTCTTACACACACTCACAGTATCACACGCTGCTCAGTGTGTTTCATCCTTAATTGCTCCCTGTACTAGTCCTAGTCCATTCTTATGTTTAGTGGACCATATGTGCCTGAGTCAAAATATTCAATAATGTGCAATGTGCAGAGGATACCCTTACTTACGGCATGAGCCAGCTCCCGTTAACATCAATAGGAAATTTCATTTAATACATTTTAGATTAAAAATCTAAATCTTTTCTATGCACATTTCTATTGGAAAACATTTTGAGAATTTTTCGTGACCAGCTTTAATGCGAGCATCAAAGGTGTTCCCTGGTGCTTCATTCCCTACTCAAATCCAAGCCATGTATCAATGTGCAATAATCTTGGTTTCCAATGTTCCCTCCCTACATCAGACTTTTTTGCTCTCTCTTGGAGATACTGACTACCAAAAAGGCAACCGTAGCATTTGTAGCTTCACTAATGAATGTTCTAAGAAATAATTTAACATTTCCTGAAGTAGAAACCGTCGCATTCCCAATAATTAGAAGCATCCTCAGGAAATTGTTATTAAATGGGCAGCCTCTGTCTCTTCTCAGTGAACCTCTCTCCCAAAATGTAGAGTTTCCCATTTCAGGCCAGGAAACCCAGCAGGTCACCCTCCTAGCATTACACTATGCATCTCCTGGAAAGTGGTACCAGAGATCTCACTAATCTGGCAGACAAAAGAATAGCAAGATCCAGTGGCTGGAAGTGAAGCTTGAAAAATTCAAACTGGAAATAAGGTGTGAATTTTGAATACTGAGGGTAATTAATTAATTTTTAAGGATAGTGGACTAATGGTCATCCTTTATATTAACATTGCATTCAAAAAGGGTTTATAAAAAATTAATAAATTACCAAGGGTTAATCCATTTTTATAAATTGTTGGAGACAAACAGGTCATTAGTTTATTCATAGCCTTGGCTTATAACAACTTCTACTGATGTGTTTATAACCATCCATAAAACTAATCCCATTTCTCACATGCGCATAATAGCTAGTATTAATTTATTAACACTTTATATGCCAGGCATAAACAAAAACTGAATATCAAATAAGACCAGAATAATAAATATCCAGGAGTCCAGTCAGGGCAATTCAACACACATAGTACAGAAAAACTCACTCTTAGCACTGCCTTCCCTTGCAGTGACTATCCCCAGAGGAGCATAACTTTATAAACCAACACTTTTAGCTTCCCTCTTTAACCAAGAGTGTGTGGAAATCCTGTGTCTTATGTTAGCCAACAGGATTTCAATATGGAGAAAGATGATTCCCAGTATTTGTCTTCAAGAATACCAGACTTAGCCTTAGTGTGAGCCGTGGGACCAGGTAAACTACTCTGAACAGGAACTTTCCTGGGAAAACAGTGCTGTACGGGTTCCAGGCAGGGAAAAGAAGCGGCAGAGCTCTCACACGGGCTGGATTTGGGATGCCGGTTCACATTTCTGCTGAATCAGGCTGTGTGTTCCACTGCCGAGCCCAGTCACAGCAATGCTATGGGAGTGGAAGGGGCGAGCTCAGTACTGGCAGTTTAGTAGAAGGTGGATTAGACGGGAATGGAGTAGAGCATGATTACAACTCTCACCTCTACTGACTGCGGTGACATTCCTATGCACTAAAGCAATCAGAGCTGGGCACCCAACTCTCCAAGGCCCTCTTCAAAATCCCACTCTACAATGTTATAGTTTGTCAGGTTTTACTTGTAGGAACTGAGATTTCATTTCACAATTTCACATTTTTTCTACTGGTAGGGGTGTTTAAATTGAGGGGATTCCATTTTGAGAGAGCTACGAATTTTAACTTCTGAAAGCATAGGAGATAAATGACACTGCTATTAAGCTAAAAATGTGAACGAGCAGAGTTCTGAAAACTAACCACAACCAGGAAAATACAGATATCTTGTACTTTGCCTTAACAGGTGCAGGTGAATGTGCTATGGACGTGAAAGAAAGAAAGAACTGTGGTTATTCAGGCATTTCAGTGAAAGATTGCACATCTAAAGGATGTTGTTTTGATGCAAAATACCCCGGTGTGCCCTGGTGTTTCTATCCTCACCTAAAAAAAGGTAACATACCTCTATGAAATGTGTATAATTATCCCATTACTTGAATGTACAAAACTAATGGAAGTGGAGAATGATGCTTGTTTTCTCCCCGGCCTGCATTATGCTTTGTGCGATCCTGGCAAATACCTTTTTGACAGAACTTCATTCACTCTTACTTTATTTTCTTATCTTTCTCCCTTATATACACTCATGGTATCACATGCTGCCCAGTGTGGTTCATTCTTTATTGGCTCCCTGTACTAGTCCTAGTCCAATCTCATCTTTAGTGGACAATGTGTGCCTGACTCAAAATAGCCAATAGTGCGTAAAGTGGAGAGGGTACTGTGTCAGGTTCCCCCCGGGGTGCCACCTGGAACTGGGGTACCACTGAGCTCTCTGACCCACCAGCTTGGGCTCCCACTCATACTGAGCTGCTGTGATAAGTTGCAAAGTCCTCCAAGCTTATACTTTCACCAGCATTCACATTGCCATTCAGTCTGTGAATCTGTACTTCTGTGGAGGCAAATCTTTATCAGAAGCTGCCTTACTTCCTAATGCACAACCACAGTGTATTTCAGGTGGTGAAATGAAACCACATCATTTTTAAGGATAGGAGACTAATGGTCATCCTTTATATTAACATTCCATTAATAAATGGTTTATAAAGGGTTAATGAATTACTAAGCGTTAATCCATTTTTGAGAAATTGTTGGAACCAAAGAGGTCTGAACAGGAACTTTCCTGGGAAAACAGTGCTGTACGGGTTCCAGGCAGGGAAAAGAAGCGGCAGAGCTCTCACGCGGGCTGGATTTGGGATGCCGTTTCACATTTCTGCTGAATCAGGCTGTGTGTTCCACTGCTGAGCCCAGTCACAGCAATGCTACGGGAGCGGAAGGGGCTAGCTCAGTACTCGCAGTTTAGTGGAAAATGGATTAGACTGGAGGATAATCCGAGAGGATAATCTGTCAGGTTCCCCCTGGGGTGCCACCTGGATCTGGGGTGCCATTGAACCCTCTGCCCCACCAGCTTGGGCTCCCACTCACACTGAGCTGCTGTGATAAGTTGTACTTTCACCAGCATTCACATTGCCATTCAGTCTGTGAATCTGTACTCCTGTGGAGGCAAATCCTTGTCAGAAACTGCCTTACTTCCACTGAGCCCTCTGACCCACCAGCTTGGGGTCCCACTTATACTGAGCTGTTGTGATAAGTTGGAAACACTTCATATCCCACTGATGAATGATAACTTAATATCAAGTGAGACCAGAATAATAAAGATCCAGTAGTCCAGCCAGGGTAATTCAGCACACATAGTACAGAAAATCTCACTCTTAGCACTCCCTTCCTTTGAAGTGACTATCCCCAGACAAGCATAACTTTATAAACCAACACTCTTAGCTTCCTTCTTTAACCAAGAGTGTGTGGAAATCCTGTGTCTTATGTTAGCCAATGGGATTTCACTATTGAGAAAGATGACTCCCAGTATTTGTCTTCAAAAATACCAAGCTGATTTTAATTTAATTAATTTAATTTAATTTAATTTAGATTAAAAATCTAAATGTTTTCCATGAACATTTTCATTGGAAAACACTTTGACAATTTTTTTTTTACCAGCTTTACTGCTGGTTGGAAACTTGAAGGCAGGGAGAGGAATAGTAAAAAACGGTAAATAAAATTCATGGTTTAGCATCAGAATAACTTTTCAACTAGTTTTAGTGATTTTTTCATCTGCATTAACCTGAAAAATAGAGAATATTTATTGTAGGGGCGTCTCAGTTATCTCTTCCCTATGCAGATATATGACATACATTTGTTTCATCTCCCTGTATTGGTTTATGTGCATATGATATATACTATTATTCTGCTGCTGGCCCTCTACAGCTAGGATCCTCTGTCATCCAGTAGCCATCAGCACAAATCCCACATGAAGGGCATAAAAAGCTGGTGCAGATTCCAGTTGGGGCATCCCAGCCTTTATGCAACTTCTACTATCAGGGTCTCTGCTCTGATCTTACTCACCACCTACTGGGTATAACAGAACTAAAGAAAAATAAAATCTTGACACACTCCTTCTATTAGACCAGCTGAACTCCTGTGTACAGTCAGCTGAGGATGTGTAGAAAGGGACTGTTGTGCTGAACAATTGCCTGATAGACACCTCTCAATTTGTCACAGCTTTGCTGCTTCAGGATTCAGAAAAAATACTTTTCATTGACCTGTGGACTTGGTGGGAAAATCTGACCCTAAAATATTGGTTTTCCCTTTTTTTTCTACCCTCAGATTATTAAAGAAAATCTACCCCAGGAACATACACCAGCAACTTCTCTGTCAATAGAACCATTGACGAAGGAATGTGTTTAAATCTTCTGATTTCTACTCTGTAATAATTTTAATTTCCAGGTCATTCCTGTCTTATACAATGACACAGTTAATTACTGGATGGGGTGGGGTTTGGGTACCAACTATTTTTTTTAAAAAAAAAATCCTCTTCACTGGTTTAGTACTGGGCAACTGTTTATCATTTTCAATAAATCCAAATAAAATTTATAACTGGTGTGTTGCGTACCAGTTTCTTTTAATGTTCCTAATGTTTCCTATTTCTTTCAAAATTATGTCCCTGATTCTCCACTTTGTTTGTGCTGCATAATAGGGAGTGGTGGCCTCAGAAAGCTGGCTGCCACTCCCTGATTCCTGACTGCTCACACCAGGGGAAGTTAGAACAGCAGAAGGCGTGCTTCAACTTCTGCCTTTGGCACAAGGTAAGCTCACACCACTGAGGGGACCAGACATAGGTGGAGTCCCACTCCACTGGATCCCCATAATAAGAACATCAGAATGGCCACACTGGGTCAGACCAATGGTCCATCTAGTCCAGTATCCTGCCTTCTGACAGTAGCTGGTGCCAGGTGCCAGAACGGGGCAATTATTGAGTGATCCATCCCTTGTCATCCAATCCCCGCTTCTAACGGTCAGACATGTAAGGACACCTTGAGCATGGGGTTGTGTCCCTGACCATCTTGGCTAATACCTACTGATGGACCTATCTTCCATGAACTTAGCTAATTCTTTTTTTAATACAGTTATAGTTTTGGCCTTCACAACATCCCTGGGCAACAAGTTCCACAGGTTGACTGTGCGTTGTGTGAAGATGTACTTCCTTTTGTTTGTTTTAAACCTGCTGCCCATTAATTTCATTGGGTGATCCCTAGTACTTGTGTCATCTGCAGTGGTAAATTACACTTCCACATTCACTTTCTTCACACTATTCATGATTTTATAGACCTCTACCATATCCCTGACCCTTAGTTGTCTCTAAACTGAACAGTCCCAGTTGTCTTAATTGCTCCTCTGATGGAAGGTTTTCCAATGTTTTCCAATGTGCATTACTTTTCATTTATCAGTATTGAATTTTATCTGCCATTTTGTTGCCAAGTCACCCAATTTAGTGAGATCCTATGATGGGGTAGACTAGGCCTTGAGGCCCCCAGCTGTAGGCCTTGCTGTGCCACACCTTGCCCCAGAAAAAGGCAGTGGAGAGGGTCCTCCAAGCTGCGTAGAGAGGTGGCGTAGGATGCAGAAAATCAGAGAGGCTGCAGGGAGCAGCCAATCAGGGTCTAGCAGACTTGTATAAATGGAGCTGCGGGCCCAGAGTGAGTTCAGCCTGCTGGTGGGGACTGGGGGAGCAAGCAATGCTCCTGATTGACTGCAGTAGCTGAAATAGCCAAGGCAGGTTGTTGCTAGCAGGGATAGGGAGCAAAGAAGGTGCTCCTGGCTGGCTGCTGGGACTCGACAAAGATAAGGGCCATGGGGAAGTGGCCCAGGGAAACACAGTTAATTAAAGTGATGTGGCACATAGTGTTAGAGAGCTTATTCCTTCACTCTTCCACTTCCCTGGTCCTTCTCGCATGAACAGAGAGCAACAATACCCCAAGTCCGAAGGTGCAAACAATTCGATGTTTATTGGAGCGAACTTCCAGCAAGCTTAAATACAAGTTCCTTTTTCCTTATTTTCGAATCCCAACTTACTTCCTGTTTGCCCCTAATTTATATAGTAATATTCTTAGCTATACCTTAACCAATCATTCTACTGAAATTTAACTAACCAATCCTAACATATTGTAACATGATTAGCTAACCAATTATATCCCACCACAATAATTAGATTACACCCAGCAAAATTAATTATACAGTAGGCAGAAACAATCACAGAACCAGACAGAGATTATACAGACAAACAATAGCAAAGTGGGAACTATAATGACAAAACAATACAGAAGTGAGGATTTCACATCCCAGCTATTGATAAGTGAGTTCTTGCCAGACAGGATGCTATCAAACTACGTTTCCTTTTACATTTTCTAGGCACTTCCCTTTCTCTGGAGGTGATAGGAATACAATCCTGTCCTGATAGTGCCTGACAGCCCAATAGCACCTTATTTCAATGTGACTAGTTTGGAATGTGAGGATGTGACTGTTCGCTTCCTAGCTTATGGCTGCCTCTGCTGCTTAGCCAAAGGCCTTAGCCTAAGAACAGGGCCTCAAACACTCACAGTAAGAGAAGGCCCTTACACCAGCAGACAGTGATTTTGATTCTTTCTTTTATACCTCTAGAACTAGCCAAGTGATAAGAATACCCCTAAATTCTTAAAGTACAGGCCTTTGCAGACAGGCCTGAATATCTATATCCTAACACATAGTTGCTACTTAGATGCTTCCTGGGTTGGGGCTCAAAGTAGTGAGTGGGCCTGGGTCCCCTCCAACAGCCATTGGGGAAGTGGCTGTGACCTGACAGAAGGGAGTTTAGATAAGCCCAGGGAAAGGACTGTATATGGAACTGTAAACCCCTTACAAGGGGGTTGAACTGAGACTGACCCAGCTGGAGATCCAGAGTCAGAGGACAAAAGGGCAGATGAAGAGTCACCATGGAGGAAGCCCTGGGGGTGCTGCTCCATCCAAAAGTAGGAACCTTTGCAAGTAAGCTGGCCAACTAGGGTACTGAGATAGGCCCTGTTGGTCAGACTGAGGACTGGAGCCCGGGCTGGGCTACAGAGATGTTGCCAGAGGAAGGGTATTGCAATGGGCCCTGTTGGACTGTGAAGTGACTGAGACAAGGAGGAGCTGCAGGACATTACTGAGGACTTTGAGATAGGCTCGGTTAGACAGCATACCCCGAAAGGAGGTTGTTTTCTTCAGTTCCTCACATGGACTGTGAGAGAGCGGAGGCACCAAAGGCCTGCCTGACAAGTGCAGCAGCCGACAGGGGGCACCATGATTAGAGGAAATTGGAAAAAACTGCAGACACATTGTAGCAGAATGGGGTGCTCGCAAGAGGTGGGTGACATGCTATTACAGATCCCTTTGTAAATCTTTGCAGTGAGTTTTTGTCTTAACTATCTTGACTAATTTTGCATTGTCTGAAAACTTTGCCACTTCACTATTTACCCCCTTTTCCTAGATCATTTATGAATATGTTGAACAGCACTGGTCCCAGTGGAGATCCTTGGGTTACCCTGCTATTTATCTCTTTCCTTTGTGAAAACTGACCATTTATTCCTACCCTTTGTTTCCTATCTTTTAACCAGTTACTTACTTATTTATTACTTATACTTATTATTTTGTTGGTCTTTTGACTGACAGTCAACATTCAGTTGCCAGTTTGATTACTTGAGTTGTGGTTTTCCACTTAACAGGGTGAACCACTTGAAGGTTATCATCTTCCATCCAACTTCCCATCAGGCAGATTATGGACACCATACCCCAACAATGCCTGAAATTGCAGAAACCACATGCAGCCACCTCATGTCTCTGGATCCAGCCAGGGAATGGCAAAGTGTCTGGACCTCATTCACTGTTCCAAACAAGCACGTTATCAGTGACCCAATTAGATGCCCTCCAGGTTTCAATCTGCTGTGCAGACTTTGGGCCATACTGAACCACATCCAAACAAACCATAGAAGCTGCAGCTACTTGATGTAATCTGGAAAATCAAAGACTCCCCTTCATGAGACTGCAGTGAGAACATGAAAAACAGCTAACACAGTGCCCCAAAGAGGGATGATGAAGTGGGTGATATCCACAATGTCACAGAGGAGGCCTTGAAATGGCTTATGGACCTATAACTCGGTTTGAAGCCTAAAGCCTGAAAAACTGAAAGGAAATTTATTTTTAAACTCTCATGACTCTTTGGGTTCTAACTCATTGTGAGCTCTCAGGGTTAGCAATCCCAGAACTCTTTCCCTCCACAGGGCCCTACGTGGAGCCATGGATCAGTGGGAAGTGAGGTAGGCAGCAGAAAGGATGGTTCTTCACGGCCAAGGTCTCCACTTCTGGTTCAAACAAGGTGTAAAGTGGACTTACCTCAATGCTGCTGCTGAGGAGGCCAGCAGGCAGGCATGGGCACAGAAGGGAAGAGTGGGGCCAAGCATGTCTGGGTGGTGTTGCTCTTAGGCCAGTGCCCACGATTCCCTGCTGAAGAGACTCTATCACGGGGGATGGCAGAATGGAAGGAAATCAGGATATACTGTTCAAATAGAGCCAGAAACTTGATTTTTTGTTAAAATTAGTCAGTAGAAATTTTTTTTTTCAAGGTGACTGTCCTTTAAAAATAAATGTAACACGGATGGTAGCGGCTTCTCATCACAAGTAGTTGTCGTACCTGCATTTAGGAAACAACATATCCACGGTACACTAGTTCAGTAGTTCTCAACCAGGGGTACACGTAACCCTGGGGGTACACAGAGGTCTTCCAGGGGGTACATCAACTCATCTAGATATTTGCTAGTGCTTTTTATGTAGCCTGTTGTAAAACTAGGCAAAGTCAGTACACATTAAATTTCATACAATGACTTGTTTATACAGCTCTATATACTATACTCAGAATTGTAAGTACACAATATTCCAATTGATTTATAATTATGGTAAAAATGAGAATAAGCAATTTTTCAGTACTTGTCTGCTGTAACACTTCTGTATTTTTGTGTCTCATTTTGTAAGCAAGTAGTTTTTAAGTGAGGTGAAACTTGGGGGTACGCAAGACAAATCAGACTCCTGAAAGGGGTACAGTAGTCTGGAAAGGTTGAGAGCCACTGCTCTAGTTGGTGCTGTACTTCTGCAACAGTACATTTAAAAAGAAAAAAACTCCTTTTAATGGTCCTGCTAATTATAAGATTTGGACAACACTTTTTCTTGTCTACGTACCAGACTTCCCCTCTGTGTTTAGAATTCAAGCCAGTTCTCATTCACTTACCTGATCAAAAGCTGACCAAGGGCACTAGCATTAAAAGAGGGATTTCAGTTGGTGAATTTCACAACAGCCTTAATTATTTGTCTCTTTTCTGATCAGTGGCAGATGCTGGTGGGGAGGAGCAAATCTACATGGCATACCCTTTGGTTATTATCCATGTATTCAGCAGCTCAGATATTCCATCGGTGGCAGATGTAGATGCTGGGAAGGTTTTGTGGTAGAGCAAACCTACAGGGTGCATGGGCTAACTGAGCAGGCTCAGAAGTGCTAGATGGTCCTATAGAAGCTACTGCTATAGAAGAAAGAATCCGGCTCCAAAATCTGTACCTTTTTCTTGCTTCTAATTGGTGTGTGGGGTAGAAAGAACCAGCCAGGTCAAGAAAACTTCCATATCCCTGATGGTTTTCGGGGAGAGAGGCAGACTGCCTTAAACTTGGGAGGTGAAGAAAGGCAGAGTCAATAAGGACTGAGGTAGGGATTTGAGGGAAATCTCCTTGTGCTTGTTTTCTGCTGTGAGCTCCCATGAAAAATTTATTTAGTTTTGTTTTTTAAACCTTTAAGTGAATTTGCTGTTGGTGAACAATACTGGATTGGTTTCAGAGTAACAGCCGTGTTAGTCTGTATTCGTAAAAAGAAAAAAGAAAAGGAGTACTTGTGGCACCTTAGAGACTAACCAGTTTATTTGAGCATGAGCTTTCGTGAGCTACAGCTCGCTTCATCGGATGCATAGCATATCGTGGAAACTGCAGAAGACATTATATACACACAGAGACCATGAAACAAAACTTCCTCCCACCCCACTCTCCTGCTGGTAACAGCTCATCTAAAGTGATGGCCCTCCTTGATGATCACTTTAGATAAGCTGTTACCAGCAGGACAGTGGGGTGGGAGGAAGTTTTGTTTCATGGTCTCTGTGTGTATATAATGTCTTCTGCAGTTTCCACGATATGCTATGCATCCGATGAAGCGAGCTGTAGCTCACGAAAGCTCATGCTCAAATAAACTGGTTAGTCTCTAAGGTGCCACAAGTCCTCCTTTTCTTTTTTCTTTTTACGAATACTGGATTGAACGCTCTGGACATTAAAGACCTCTGTTTATCCATATCAGTTTTGCCACTCCAGGTCAGGTCCATCTAACTGTGTATCCTGCCTATGGCAGTAGCCAGATTAGGTAGCAGCAGTGCAAGCTTCCCACATAAACCATCCCGGCTCAGGTATTTCAGCCTTGCCCTGGAGTCGGGATGACAGGGGAAGTCAGGTTTCATGCTACATTCAGGCCTTAGGCTGATCTATATTTAAAAGTTGTATTGGTATAACTGTCAGGGTTTTTTAACCAAAGTAGTTCTTCTAGTATAAACCCTCATATAGATGCAGTTATACTGCTATAAATGTGCCTTGTACCACTATGGGTTATTCTGGCTCAGAGACCTATGAGCACTTAGATTAGGGTTGCCAGTTTTCTATTCACACAAAACCAAACACCCCTGTTCTTTCCTCTGCTCTCCCCCCTCTCCGAGACCCACCCCCTGCTCGCTCCATCCCCCATTCCTCCATTGCTCACTCTTCCCCACCCTCATTCACTTTCACCTGGCTTGGGCAGGGGGTTGGGGTGCGGGAAGAGGTATGGGCTCTGGGCTGGGGTTGCAGGCTCTGGGGTGGGGCTCAGTCCGAGGGGTTCAGAGTGCACGAAGGGGTGTGGGCTCTGGCTGGGGGTGTGGGCTCTGGGGTGGGCCATGGATAAAGGGTTTGGGGTGCAGGAGGGGGCTCTGGGCTGGGCCAGGGGGTTGAGGTGTGGGGAGGAGTGAGGACTCCAAGTGGGGGTGGGGCCGGGGATGAGGGGTTTGGAGTGCAGGAAGGGGCTCCAGGCTGGGGCAGTGATAATCAATCCCCACACAAACACCACTGTTTTTAATTCCTGGGGGAGCTGCAGTAATTCTTCCTCATGGAGCAGAATATACTCCCTGAAGAGATTACATGTAGCTGCAATATTTGTCAAAGGTATCATTTCCTTCTTTGTCTTCTCACTTCCATTCCCAGTAAGGTGCAGACAATAGTCACATTATATAGAACAGTTCACTTTCCTTTTTGCCTTACAAAGTTTTCTATATCGGGTTTGGGGTGGAGGGAATTTGTCCCCATCCCTTCAATTCAGTCCCTACCCCCAGCTTCTCTCATACACAGATGAACTACTCCTAAATTCTTGTCCGTGGTTTTGTTGAAGGCGGTTTGGTGAAACTATCCCCTTGTGGTTCAGATCTCTAATTTTTGCTCTGTCTACTCTAGATAGTATTATGATGCGGATGGCATGAGAACCTATCTAACCATACTAACGTGTGATTCGTTCACTCTCATTTCCTTGGTGGGTGAATTGTAGGGTAGTATTTTTTGTTTTGTCAAGGCTTTGTTTTGAAGGGGGGAGTTGTTTATGTATGAGCTTCTGTGTGTTTATATTAGCACATATACAAAAAGGGGAGATGACTACCTAGGAAGGAGTACTGAGGAAAGGGATCTGGGGGTCAGTGGACCACAAGCTAAATATGAGTCAACAGTGTAACACTGTTGCAAAAAAAGCGAACATCATTCTGGGATGTGTTAGCAGGAGTATTGTAAGCAAGACACGAGAAGTAATTATTCCGCTCTACTCCACAATGATTAGGCCTCAACTGGTGTATTGTGTCCAGTTCTGGGCACCACATTTCAGGAAGGATGTGAACAAATTGGAGAAAGTCCAGAGAAGAGCGACAAAAATGATTAAAGCTCTCATGAACTATGAGGGAAGATTTTAAAAATTTCTTTTGTTTAGTCTGGAAAAGAGAAGACTAAGGGGAGACTTGATAACAGTTTTGAAGTATGTAAAAGGCTGTTACAAGGAGGAGGGAGAATTTTCTTTTTCTTAACCTCTGAGACTAGGACAAGAAGCAATAGGCTTAGATTGCAACGAGAGGTTTAGGTTGGACATTAGGAAAAACTTCCTAACTGTCAGGGTGACTAAGCACTGGAATAAGATGCAAGACAAATAGCTCAGACATCGGTGAGAGGTTTATTGCAGGAGTGGATGGATGAGATTCTGTGGCCTGCGTTGTGCAGGAGCTCAGACGAGATGATCATAATGGTCCCTTCTGACCTTAATATCTATGAATCTATGAGAATTAGGCCCAGACCTCTAGGAAGTGTGACCATAAATATAAATTATTATTGATGTCTATTGAAGGTAAAGCTATATACGGGGTGACTTCAGTTTTAAATGTGGAAACTGGCAGGCTATTTCTGATCAGGCTGTGTAATTGCATCTGAGAAATGTAAAGCTTAAATTGCCATTTATTTATTTTCTTTATCAACAATCAGTGGGGGGTTTGTATAGGATAAAAGCACAAAGATATGTCTGGTGTCAATAGGGATTAACCATTTTGTCCAAGACACAGCTAGACAGCTGAATTTAAAGGCAGAGGAAATCTGCAATGAGGGTGTGACTGGAAAGATGGATTCCAAGCTCCAGTTCATTACAAACATGGGCCCTGATCAACTCTCAGTCAGTGAAAAGACTTCAGCGGGAAATGGATTGAGCTCATGGCATTTTTTCCATGACAGGAATCCTTTGCAAGTGCATATCATGAAATCAAATCCAAGTGACATAGAATTATCTGATTAGTTCATCAGTTCTCTTCATCTAAACAAGGTTTGTTTGAGCACATCTAGTGCTCATGAAAAGTTCTAGCCTGAAAGCCCTAACTAACATCTCCAGCAGCATGGGTAGTAGCACTGCATACTTGTCCACATTGCCCTGTCCAGGTGCTTTAACCATGATGTGGAGGAAGTACCTGCAGGCGTGAGGAGGTAGTTCAGTCTCCTTGGTCCATTGAGTCCTTGTGTCTCTGTTAAGACAGCCAACAAATGTATCAATCAATGCCATATGTGATGGGTTAGCCATGTGGATACTTGTCCATTTGGAAATAGACTATGATCATGTAGGCCCCAGAAAAGTCTTTAGTTGGTAACTTTAATTCATACCCAACTTGCGCTAGTATCATCTCTTGGTAATGTTTTAATCTGTAGTATTTGTATTGACAATAGGATGATGTATTTTTCTCCAGAACTGTCAGTAATTGGTTTCTCTTGGGAAGTCAGAGAGAGAAATATCCACTTTCCAGGAAAGGGCAACCTATTTAGAGCACAAAAATACCAAAGAAGCATCCAGCAATTTTTGTTTTGCTGCTTTTATTGTTTCAAGCAGGTACATGATACTAAAGTATAGAAAAAAGACTGCAGTGGTAAACTATGTCATTGTAAAGAAAAAACAGAGGGATCAGAAATGACCTGCATGGAAATCAGCATCATTACAGCTTGCATACATTGTACAGATGAGTGCACTTTGTCATTGTCATAATGAAGAACTCCACTGTGAGAGACACGTTTCTAGAGAAGATCCATTTTATAGTTGACATTCTGGGTGGAGAAGGAAAAAAATGAAATGACTACTGCCCAGTGCATTTCCTATCTCAAACAATTTCAGCAACACCCATTTCACAAACACTGACATCATTCTGAAAGTTAGGACTATGTTTAATTTTCCCCTGTCATCAATAGAGGAAACAAATTAGTAACTGAACTCTAAATGTTTTCACATAAAGGGGTGCCAGATGGTGTTGAATAGGAAGGAAATGAAAAAATAAATGAGAGGGATAAACTGAAAACCAGTTTAAACAAGATTCTCCTCAACCTCCCAAATCCTCTCAGTTTTTCCTCTGTTTCCTCCTCTTCTTTCAATGTATCTATTAATTGTAGATGACCAATCTCTCTAAGGCAGTCACATTTGTAATCTTCCATTTATCTTTGAAATCTACTGATTTACTAAAATGTCATTTCTGCTTCACCGTGTGGCTTCTGTACACACTAGCATGTAAGAATGCATTTAGTTATATGGTTGCATTCACAAGATGGTAACGTCACCATGCAGAAGACGGCACCAATCCCTACCTTAGCATGACATTTAACTGATCACAGGACTCCTCCTAAAAGTTGCTGCATTGACTTTAATGGAAGGGGAAGATGCTCAACACCTTGCAGAACTGGGATTTATACAAATAAAAGTCTGTCTGCCAGCACTGAAAAAACTGACATCCTTCACACACTTACCTTCTACTGGAACTGGTTTGAAACACCAGGGGCTATCTGGAGCATCTGAATTAAAGCAGCATTGTCTTGCACTACATTCAATTTCAGTGATGCCTGGATACCCACAGTTTTCTCTTGCTTTTGGTTGCACATCACATTCACCTGGAGCTATTTAAAACGAAGTACAAGGTAAACAGCCTAACATATTTTTCATTAAATCATTATGCATCCGTTATTTAAGGGATTCAAAATTGCACCGGCCTGTAAATGACACTTTCAGCCACATCAAGCACTTTCGTAAACCTAAACAATTTATTACCTTAAACTATAAATAGACCCAGCTCAAAACAGTCCCTCAGCATGGGACCAAGCAGTGAAATGGGTTCTTTCCTTAGACTTATATTGCAGAAGAAATATGTTCAAATTCACAATTTAAATGAGTCTAGTGTCCTGAGACTGCTGAATATTTGCTCTTACCACTATAGGGTGACCAGATGTCCCAATTTTATAGGGACAGTCCTGATATTTGAGGCTTTTTCTTATATAGGTGCCAAGTACCCCCCACCCTCTGTCCTGATTTTTCACACTTGCTATCTGGTCATCCTATACCACTATGAGACCACTAGACAGCTTCGTATGATTGGCATTCTTTCTCCAAAAGAAGCCTCCCTCCAGCACAGTAACAGTGAGCATTACTGTACAGTAGTTTTACTTCACTACAAAAATTATACAACTACTGGTAGTACAAAGTTGTAATTGTAAAATACTAAGAGCCAAATTCCAGCTATGTCAGTAGTACCCCAGGCAAGTACCCCAGAGATGAATTTGTCCCTAATTTTGTAGCTACTGTAAATTGAAAGAAGCTGCACTGAAATCAATGGAGTTACATTTGTGTAAAATCCCAATGAAAAGCGAGAGCAGACTGGCAAAAATCAAAGTAGAAATGCAAAAGTGGGAACTGGTTTACTATATCGAGTACTTTGCTTAAATCATCTAATACCACAGATGTGAAAACTAGTCCTTTTTATTTTTTGTTTATTTGAAATTGTTTTCTTGCTACTTTACTTATTGGGAGTGGCGTGTTTTCCAAACTTCAGGTCTGGAATACCTAGACTCTCTGGAGATTTGACTTGACACGATTCTCTTACCCTTTCTAGACAGTAAATTCCATGTAGCAGGACTCTTGTCTTTGTTCATGCTTTGTAAAGCACGGTGTACATGTATGGTGCTATGTAAGTACTTAAGACACACTCACAACCTGGTTTTGAGGAGCAGGCCCTTTTCGAAAGCTGGGAGGGGAGTCCATCCGAGTTCATGGGAACAAATAGGCACAACCTGGTTCTGCAGCTCCTAAGGCCTGATCTTGCCGATTTGAAGTCAATGAAATTTTCCATTTACTTTAATGGGAGCATGATCGGGACCTTAGGAAAAGCTTTTTGAGGGTTGCATAATAAGGATTTTGCAGTGCTGCGTCTTACAAATTTGTGTATTAAAATTCCTTCTTATTTTTAACAATATAAATATAACTAAAAATCTGAAGTATGTACATTATATATGCTGGTTTATATACAGTACTTTAGAATGCATTTAACTTAGTCCATTTTCATGGTCCAGTCAGTCTAGCATGAAGTCCTCTAGGGGCCTCGCTGTTGCTAGCCTATATTCATGGAAGGCTTTCGGATGATATGGGGATGGGCAGCAGTATAAAATTCTAAGATAGGCAGATAGGAGAAGCAGATAGCTCCCCTATAATAGAACAACGTTTGGATTCCAGCATTTGGATTGCTGGAAGCTTAAAGCCAAAACAAGAACTGTTTATAAATTTGTAAAATTGTGAAGTAATTCCCAATAAGATTTGCAAAACCTTAATTCTGGTTCTAAAGTAACTGAATTTTTTTCTTTAGATAATATTAACTCCATAGAAAAATAAGATCCTACATAGGAGTATGTAAAACATGCTTCACCTTATCAAAAATGACTTTTGCTCTGTTGCATATTGTGTATTCTCTTTTGCGAGCAGCTGCCCAAGCATGCACATGCAAAGGGCCCAAAGACTACATTTTGTATATTTTGGGGACAAAGATGTCATCTTTTTATCATATAGATCTGTTCTGTAAGCAGTGCTATCAAACATTTCTGCAAAAGGACTCTCACAAATACAAAAACATGAGCTAAGCTCTTGAAAGAATTGCTATATGCTGCTAATACACTAGGTAGTGCGCCTTGCCACAAGACTGTATTATGTCTAATTCCTCCAGGTCTATTTTTCCCATCTCTGGGATAATTTTTTTCCCTGGACACGAACAGCTTCCAATGAAGTCAGTAGAATTATGCACAAACATCCAGATCAAAACTGGGCCCTATGTGGACAAATCTCTCCAGGAAAAAAAACACTATTGTTAGAAGAACAGACCCACATCTAGTCATCTCTGTATGACAGAAAGAAACATAATGTATTAGACCTCAAACATCTTTGCTCTCTCCTTCCCACTCATGCCAAGAAAAAAATATTAGAGGGGTCCTAATTTTTATTCTTTCCCATTTGGAATCATTATGAAGCTAAAGTACATTAAATTTTACATCTCAACATAACAGAGCAATCAACATAATAGTTTCTTAATATTTAACATTACTGAAATTATAAAGTAAGATCCTTGGGAAATACCTTATTTAACAATACTCAAAATTAGTGTTGATTAATTTCAGGTGGTTTGAGCTTATGCCCTGAACATGATATTTTAAACATGCTCTTACGCAGCAAGGCATTGCTGAGCCCCACAATGAGGGAAATGGTCAGTAACCAGAACACCTTATTTTCCATTGCAGTTTTCAGTGTTCAGTCTTTAAGAAGAATGTGAGTCTACAGATGAAAATGTCCTTAGAGGGTTTTGTTTTATAGCAGTTTTGTTTGATCAAATAGTTTCAAATAACATTTACCTAAGGAGACATTTTTGGCAGTTCTCTCCATTTATCTTTTTTTGATTAAAACATTTCCCAGCCCATACAATGTCCAGTGAAGTAATAAGTATTTGAAAGTGGGAAAATGCTGGTGTAGATTTAAAGCTTATGTGGCAATCTGCTTTTACATTCCGTACTGTCAACCTAACCTTATCAGAAGGAAGTTGAAACTCTATCATGGGTGCGTTCAGTATCAATTATTTTTAATATTAAAAAAGTGATATTTTGGCAAGCCACCAGGAAGCAGATTTTTAAAAGGACATAAGTGTTGCTGTGCTCAGCGTTGCAATACTTAATAGATTTAGGAGCATAAAGACCATTTGCAAGAGTGATTTAGGCTCCTAAGAGCCTAAATCCCATCAATTGTCAATGGGATTTTGGCACCTAGGAGCCTAAATCAGTTAGGTGTTACAATGCTGGGTGCTGCAACTCTTAAATATCTGGGCCTCAGTGCCCATATGTCTGAGACACTAGTTCTATTCTATATGGCTTCTTATATCACCTCATCACTGTAGTATATGAGCACTTTCTGGTAGTGCATAATTCAGGGTAAAAAAGGGGAAAAAAACTGAAAAGCAGACAAAAGTTATGTAGGATTTTTAGCAGTTTTCTCACTTCTGAACTAAGGCCTCAGTTTAGTAAGGTACTTAAGCACATGACTGACTTCAATCATATGGTAGTTCCCGTGTATAACAGACTACCTGTCTGTAGCACTTCGGGCTCCTGCTATACATATAAAGAAGGCTGGAGGAGAAGCAGAGCTGCACTTCCCTCCTCCACACAGTAAAAATAAAACCTTACAATAAAACATCTGAAAGAAGAAGCAGTTTCTGAACAGTTTGTTCGTTCTTTTATTTCCAGATAATTATCTCTCAAGGCTTATCTAAATGGCATAAATCCAGGCCTTAGTCTTTAAAATGTCACACTATTGATAACTGCAGATGCTACATAATCCAGAAGGACTGATAAAGGCTCAGCTAAGGCCCAGCACTGATGGCTAAGATACAACCTAAGTAACCCTTTTAAAATAATGATTAAGGCTAGGATTTAGTCACGGGTATTTTTAGTAAAAGTCACGGACAGGTCACGGGCAATACACAAAAATTCATGGCCCCTGACCTGTCCATGACTTGTACTAAAAATACCCATGATTAAATCTTGGGGGAGGGGAGTGCTGGGGAGACAAGGGGGGGTGTCACTGCTGAGGGGAGCTGTCCGGGAGGGATGGGGGAGCCGCTGCTGGGAGGTCGCCTGGGGCCAGCAGTACCAGCTGCCGGGGCCACGGACTGCAGCTACTCTGGCCGGCCGGAGACCACTGCCTGGGGGCTGGACCAGTGGCTGGTGGGGCTGTCCTGGAGGCCACCTCCAGAGCCAGCTGCTTGGGCAGCCGTGGGGTCAGACACACTGTCTGCTGCAGAAGTCACAGAAAGTCATGGAATTCCTGACTTTTGCGACCTCTGTGACAGACACAGAGCCCTAATAATGATCAATAACATCACTGTAACAGTGAAGTGTTTGGGGCAACTGAGGAACAGAATTTAAGTGACTCACTTATGATTATGTGGGAAATCTGGGGCAGAGCTGGGGACAGAACCCGTGATGGATTCATACCTTATCCGTTGGACCACATTGCCTCTCATAAAGTTTTTCAAATCTCACCTTTTAGGCTAAGTGCAAAATAAGATTAAAGTGCTTACCCACCTTTTGTAAAGCGCTCTGAGATCTACAGATGATAAAGCAGTGTGTAAATGCAAAGAATTAATATTAGCTATATATATCAGATGTAAGAAGACAAATCAGAAACAGATGACTTGCTTGAGAAAAACTGTGGCCAGGTAGATTAAGTATTTGGAATAAAGCAGAATGAGCCCTGATGCTTAGGGTATGTCTACACAGCAAAGAAATACCCACAGCGGGCCCATATCAGCTGACTCGAGGTCACAGGGTCAGGCTGCAGTCATGTTTCGTTGTCGTATAGACTTCTGGGCTCGGGCTGGAGGCATGTGAATAAGTGGTAAGGTGAAATTAATGATAAAAAACATAGTAAAGTGTTCTTTTGCATTTAAATTTTCTGAATTTGCTGCAGCTTCTTTTCTTCCACCCAGCAGGAAGGAAACTAGGAAAAGAAGTATTGGGCAAATATGTATTCCTCTGTAGGAACTAATGCTGATGGTTGCCTGGTTACTAATGGCTAGAAAAGCCAGAACAGCAGTGATCTGTTTAAGGCACAGGTGCAGCTCATTACCAAATGGGTAATCATCTGAGGCACAGGAAGCAAATTAAAAACAACCTTGAGAGGTCAGAGAAGCTCTAAAAAAGAGTCCTAAAGTGAGAGGCTGGTTATAGTGTTTTGGAGTAAGATCTTTGACTTTATTTAAGGCGATCGTGGGCCAGAAAATAAGAATTCCATTTCTTGAAAAATCTTGAGGTTTTAACATTTGATTTCATTCTGTATCAGAACAAAAACTAGTCTCTTAAAATGTTTCTCTAATAGTCCAGTGGTTAGGGGATTCACCTGGGATGTGGACGATCCGGGTTCAAGTCCTGTCTATTATTTGTATTGTACAAGTGCATAAGAGTTCCAGGCCCCATTGTGTTAGGCCAGTGGTGTAGCTAGGGCAGGAAAACTGGGTGGGCAGGCAATGATGGGGGGCCTGTCTCCCCCCATCCTTCCAGTCAGCCCTCACCACTCAGCAGGCACCAGAAGATGAGGCTGCGGGGCACTCCTGGGGGGCCCTGCTGGGGCTCAAGATCCATCCTGGCTTAGGGTCTGTCCGCCCGGCTGGTCACGTCCCTCTCCTGCCAGTGCCGTGTGCTGCTGCTCCGGCCCTAGCGCCAGCCGTGCCCAGACCCACCCCCATGAAGCACACCCTCCGCCTGGAAAGACTCACCCCATCCCAGCCTGTGGATTTGGGGAGCTCTGGTCCTGATTTGTGTGGGCCCGGATGCTAAGTGGGTGGGCCCCGGCCCAGCTGTGGCTATGCCCCTGTGCTACGCACTGTACAAACCTAGAACAAAAGACAGTCCCTGCCCCAAAAAGCTTAGAACTGACGTATAAGAGACAAGAGATGGATGCAGACTGACAGGAAACAATGAGACAATATTGGTCAGCATGATAGACAGTGGTCTCAGCACACCAACAGCCTAACCATTGTCAAGTTTCTTGTAGTTATATCAAAGGAGAATTTTAAGGAGGGATTTGAAGGAGAAAAATTATTTGGCTTTGCAGACATTTACCGGGAGCTCCTCCCAAGTGTGAGATGCTGCACAGGAGAACGCACAAAGGTGCATTAGATGGAGTCTGGTATCATGGGCTGATCAGAGGTGTGAGTTGCCCTTTGAATACTGAATGAGAGATGATAGGTCATGAAAGGCCTAGAAAATGAAGATAAGTAACTTATGTTTGATATGACCATGAAGAGAGAGCCAGCAGAGGGATGTGAAGAGAGGCCATGGTCAACACAGTGGGCTAGGAAAATTAACTCTGCAGCAGTATTCTGAATGGTTGTGAGTGGGGCAAGATTGCATTTGTCCTGGCCAGAGAAAAGGATATTGTAGTATTGAGATACAAGGTGAGAGCCTGGACAAGAGTTTTAGTTTAAGAAAAGGGTAGGATCAGAGACATGATACGGAAATAATTGGCAAGACTTAAGGCTCATCTACACAGAGAAGTTAGTGCAGAATAAACTAAAGTGTGACTAGCTATTCCACACGAACTCTCCATGTGACACTCTTATTCCACATTAGAAGTGTCTTTGTGTGGTTTAGCTGAGTCTGCAAAGTCCCTGGTGAGTTCTAGAGAAAGGTCTGAGTAAAAGATGATGCCCAGGTCACAGTCCTGAATGACAGGCAAAATGATGGTATTGTCCACAGTGATCGAGGTAGAAGTAGTGGAGAGAGTTTCGGGGTGTGGGAAGATTAAGAGTTCTGTTTTAGCCATCTTGCGCTTGAGCTGACACACAGCTGTGAGGAGATGTCAGAGAGATGGGTTGAGATTTTAGTTTGGACAGAAGGAGTTGGGTCTGCAGCAGAGAGGTAGATTTGAGTCATCTGCATAGAGCTGAATTAGTATTTGCGGATGCAGTTACCCAGAGATCACAAGTAGAGGGTGAAGAACTACCTAAATAAGTGGTTTGATTTTTTTATCATCATCATTATTATTATTTTATTTTAAAGAGGGCTGAACATCCACAGCTCACACTGGTTTGTGGATATTCAGTACTTTTATAACCAGGTTGCTTATTAAGTGCCCTGAATATGGATTAGGTGTCTGACCTTAGGCACCATAGTTTGAAAATTTTGGCTTAAATGACACTTACGTTTTTAAGCCTGTTGCCTGCAGATAATACTATCCTCACAGTATAGAAGAGAGTCATTCAGACTGTCACAAAAACTGTAATAAGTCACCAGGACCAGACGGTATTCACCCAAAAGTTCTGAAGACTTCAGATGTGAAACTGCAGAACTACTACTTGTAATATGTTTCAGAGTGGTAGCCGTGTTAGTCTGTATCAGCAAAAAGAACGAGGAGGACTTGTGGCACCTTAGAGACTAACAAATTTATTTGGGCATAAGCTTTTGTGAGCTATAGCTCACTTCATCGGATACATGCAATGGAAAATACAGTAGGAAGATACATATACGCAGAGAACATGAAAAAACCATACCAACTGCAAGAAGACTAATCAATTAAGGTGGGCTATTATCAGAAGGAGAAAAAAAACTTTTGTAGTGATAATCAGGATGGCCCACGAAAAAGAATAAATGGACACAAATCAGACATCAAGAATTATAATGTTCAGAAACCAGTCGGAGAACACGTCAACCTCCCTGATCATTCAATTACAGACCTAAAAGTCGCAATACTCCAATAAAAAAACTTCAAAAACAGACTCCAACAAGAAACTCCAGAATTGGAATTAATTTGCCACTGGACACCATTAACTTAGGCTTGAATAAAGACTGGGAGTGGATGGGTCATTACACAAGTAAAAACTATTTCCCCATGCTAATTTTTCCCCTACTGTTACTCACACCTTCTTGTCAACTGTTGGAAATGGGCCATCCTGATTATCACTACAAAAGTTTTTTTTCTCCTGCTGATAATAGCCCACCTTAATTGATTAGTCTTGTTGCAGTTGGTATGGCAACACCCATTTTTTCATGTTCTCTGTGTATATATATCTTCCTACTGTATTTTCCACTGCTTGCGTCCGATGAAGTGGGTTTTAGCCCATGAAAACTTATGCCCAAATAAATGTGTTAGTCTCTAAGGTGCCACAAGTACTCCTCGTTCTTTTTCCTTGTAGTATGTAACCAATCACTTAAATCAGCTTCTGTACCAGATGACTGGAGGATAGCTAATGTGACACCAATTTCTATAAAAGCCTCCAGAGGTGATCCCAGCAGTTACAGGCTAGTAAGCCGAACTTTAGCACCAGGCACATTAGTTGAAACCATAGTAAAGAACAGAATTATCAGAACATAGATGAGCATGACTTATTAGGGAAGAGTCAATACGGCTTCTGTAAACAGAAACCATGCCTCACCAATCTATTAGAATTCTTTAAGAGGGTCAACAAATGTGGGCAAGGTGATCCAGTGGATATAGTCTACTTGGACTGTCAGAAAGCCTTTGACAAGGTTCCTCACCAAAGACTTTTAAGCAAACTAAGCAGTCATGGGAAGAGAGGCCAGGTTCTTTCATAAATCAGTAACTGGTTAAAAGACAGGAAACAAAGGGTAGGATTAAGTGGTCAGTTTTCAGAATGGAGAGAGGTAAACAGTGGTGTCCCTCAGGGATCTGTACTGGGACCAGTGTTCAACATACTCATAAATGATCTGGAAAAAAAGAGTAAACACAGTGAAATGGCAAATTTTGCAGATGATACAAAATTACTCAAGATAGTTAAGTGCAAAACAGACTGTGAAGAGTTACAAAGGGATCTCACAAAACTAGGTGACTGGGCAACAAAATGGCATATGAAATTCAATGTTGATAAATGAAAAGTAATGAACATTGGAAAACATAAACTGAATTATATATGCAAAATGATGGAGTATAAATTAGCTTTTACCACTCAAGAAAGAGATCTTGGCGTATTCGTTGATAGTTCAATGAAAACATCCACTCAATGTGCCTTAGCAGTTCAAGAAAGCGAACAGAATGTTAGGAACCATTAGAAACGTGATAGATAATATGACAGAAAATATCATAATGCCACTATATAAATCCATGGTACTCCCACACCTGGAATACTGCATGCAATTATGGTCACCCCATCTCAAAAAAGATAAATTAGAAATGGAAAAGATACAGAGAAGGGCAACAAAATGTAACAGCTTCCATATGTGGAGAAATTAAAAAGAGTGGGATTGTTCGTCTTGGAAATTAAATGACTAAGGGGGGATAGGGTAGAGTTTTATGAAATCATGAATGATATGGAGAAAGTTTATAAAGAAGTGTTACTTACCCCGTCACCTAAACACAAGACCCGGGAGTCACCCAATGACATTATTAGGCAGCAGGTTTAAAACAAAGATAAGAAAGTACATCTTCACACAACGCATAGTCAACCTGTGAAACTCGTTGGTGGGGGATGTTGTGAAAGCCAAAACTATAACTGTACTCAAAAAAGAATTAAACAAATCATGAAGAATAGGTCCATCCATGTTTATGAGCCAAGAGGGTCAGAGATGCAACCCCGTGCTCTGGGTATCTCTAAGCCTTTGACTGCTAGATGCTGGGAATTCATGACAGGGGATGGATCACTCAATAATTGCCCTATTCTATTCATTCCCTCTGAAGCACCTGGCACCAGCCACTGTCAGAAGACAGGATGCTGGACTAGATGGATCATTGGTCTGACCCAATGTGGCCGTTCTGATGTTTTTATGTTGGGGGCCCAGTGGAGCTGGGCTCCACCTATGTCTGGTCCCCCCAGTGGTGTGAGCTTAGCATGTGCCAAAGGCAGAAGTTGAAGTAGGCCTTCTGCTGTTCTGACTCCCCCTGGTGTGAGCAGTCAGGAATCAGGGAGTTGCAGCCAGCTTTTGAGGCCACCGCTCCCTATTATGCAGCACAGACAAAGTGTAGAATCAAAGAAATAATTTTGAAAGGAAGAGGAAACATTAGGAATATTAAAAACAAACTGGTATGCAACACACCAGTTATATATTTTATTTGGATTCATTGAAAATGATAAACAGTTGCCCAGTACTAAACCAGTGAAGAGGATTTTGTTTAAAAATGAGTTGGTACCCAACCCCCACCCCTGTCCAGTGATTAACTGTGTCATTGTAAAGTAGTAGAACCAAGACAGGAATGACCTGGAAATCAGAATTATTACAGAGCAAAACCACAAGATTTAAACACATTCCTTCGGCAATGGCTCTATTGACGGAAGTTCCTGGTGTATGTTCTTGGAGTAGATTTTCTTTAATAATCCGAGGGTAAAAAAAAAAAAAAGGAAAACCAGTATTTAAAGGGTCAGATTTTCTCATCAAGTCCAGAGGTCAATGAAAATTATTTTTCTGAATCACAAAGGAGGAAACCTGTGACAAATTGAGAGGTGTACATTAGGCAATTGTTCAGCTCAACAGTCCCCTTCTACACATCCTCAGATGACTGTACAGTTCAGTTGGTCTATGAGAAGGAGTGTGTCAAGATTTTCTTTTTCATTAGGTCTGTTATGTCCAAGAAGTGACTAAGATCAGAGCAGAGGCCCTGATAGTGGAAATTGCATAAAGACTGGGGATGCCACAACTAGAATCTGCCCTTCATGTGGGATTTCTCCTGATGGCTAATGGAGGACACAGGATCCTAGCTGTGGAGGGCCAACAACAGAAGAATAGTACCATATGTACATACAGCAATACGAAACCAATCTATATCATTTATCTGTGTAGGCCCATGCAATAATTATCCTCTATTTTTCAGGTTAATGAAGATAGACACTTCACTACAGCTAGTTGAAAAGATATTCTAACAAAAAACTGCAAACATTTTTATACAACTTTTTTTATTATTATTCCTCTCCCTACCCTCAAGTTCACAACCAGCATTAAAGCTGGTTAAAAAAAATAGTCAAAATATTTTCCAGTGAAAATGTTCATGGAAATGATCTAGATTTTTAATCTAAATTAAAATTAAATTACATTTTCCCATTGATGTAATGGGAGCTGGCTCGTGCCATATGTAAGGCTATCCTCTCCACATAACACAGCATTGGATATTTTGAATTAGGCACATGTAGTCCACTAAAAATGAGATTGGACTAGTACTAGTATGTGGTAGCCAATTAAGGATGAACCACGCTGTGCAGCATGTAATACTGTGGGCGTGAGTGTGTCTGTATAGGAGAGACAGAAAACCAAATAAAGGAAAAACTCATGAAGTTCTGTCAAAAAGGGATTGGCCAGCATCACACAAAGCGTAATGCAGGCCGGGGAGAACACAGGATCACCCTCCACTACCATTAGTTTCAAGCAATGGGATAATTATACACATTTCATAGAGATATGTTACCTTTTTTTATCAGAGGATGGAAACACCAGGGCACACCTGGGTATTCTGAATCAAAACAACATCCCTTAGTTTGGCATTCTTTTTCTGAAATGCCTGAATAACAACAGTTCTTTCTTTCCTTTACATCCACAGCACATTCACCTGTACCTAGATTTTGTGTATTTTTCTGTTTATGATTTTTTCCCAGTACTCTGCTCATTGATAGATAATAATAATCATGATAGATGAACTGTGACCAAAATGCACTTTATAATTTACTTGATTACACCACAGATAAGAGATTTGCCCAATGGCTTAATGTGAGAGCTCCTTCCAGCTATGCTATTATCCAGGTGATACATACAGAGGATGCAAATAGTACTTTTTGTCATTAAGATTCCATCATTTTACTATTCTGCCAGATTCCCCAGAAGTCCACCATGTGAGCTGACAGGAAACAGGCAAAGTTCCATCAGATCCCTGCCTATGTTTCGTCAGGAGTTTGTTGAAACTAATACGTTTTCACAAACGTTGTTTCGACAAATTGGCATTTTCCTAGTAAAACCTGTTTCCCTGGAAAATTCCTGACCAGCTCTAGTCCAAACAAATTATATCTACTCGTTCTCCTTTATCCACTAATTTGTTAACGTCCTGAAAATAATTCTAATAGGTTAGACAAACAATTTTCCTTTACAGGAGTGCTGCTGGTCCTCTCTTTATGCTATCATGTAAGTGTTGTATAATTCTCTATTTTTTTACTTAATGTACCTGGTCCTGAAGTAAGGCTCCTTGATCTGTAGTTCCCAGGCTCACCCTAAGCACCTGTTTGAAAATAGCAACAACATTAGCTACCTTCCAATCTACTAACATAGTAATTCATTTTCATTATCTATTACAGATTTTTGTTAGCAGCTCAGCCAAGTCACCAACCAGTCAAGATGACTTCTTGCTCTTTTATTTTATCCATTTGTTCCAGCATGTCTTACGTTGACACCTCACACTCTAGCACTGCCACATCTTTATTACCACCTGTATAAAGTATCTCAGGGGTAGGTATCTGCCCATCATCCCCTTTTAGAAAGCTGAGGTGTATTTTTTTAGTAACGTCTCTGCAGTGTCCTTTTCCTCCCTAGTAGTTTAATAAACCCTGAAAGGCTTCTTGCTTCTGATAGTCTTTGAGAATTTCTTCGTTTTTGTCTTTATCTTTGGCTATTTGCTTCTCAAATTCCCTCTTGGCCCTTCTGATGTACTATCTGCTTTCCAAAGATACTAATCACCCACTGTTCTCACTGAAGCAAATGGAAAAAAAATCAGGCCATATTTTTTCCACCTACCCTGAATAACAATCAGTCTGTGGAATCAAAGGCAAAAAAATGACAGTTCACAATATAATCAAAACAGTTATTTGGTCATAAGTGTTGCAGGGAAATTAGAAGGGAAATACATATCTGGGGCTCGAGGTACTTGCTGAGGGACAATCAGGAGTTTAGTTCTCCTATTTATACTTGTACCTGCCACAGTAGTAACCAATCAACTAAATTAAAACAGTTTCACTTGGGAGATATTTATTGGCTGTATGGTCTGCTTGCTAAAATTTAGCATGTGATTGTTTTCAAAATGTCAATGACCAGGATATAAAATATATAGCAGTTTGTACACATTTCCCTTCCAAAAAATTGCATTTATAAACTAAGAAGCAGTTTGGTATACATTCTCAAGTGAAAGAGAGAGCAGGTGACACATAGGTCCCTATGATACTGCCAAGTCCACCCACCATCTGTTTCTCAAAGGTGACATAAGTGAGATTTGTTGTGAGTGAAAAAGTTTAACTTAGGATCTGTTGGATTCTGCCTCCCAAAACATGTCTAACACCAGATCTGTTTATTTAAGGCCTACCCTAGATACAAACAGGTGAAGCTACTGCAATGGACCTATCTCTGTGTGGCAGAGTTTCCTTTGAGAGCCCCATCATTAGGTTTGCTTAGCACACAGGCCTAGGGTCAATCTGAGGAATCCTGAACTCTGACAGCTTGTCCCATGAGTGTGACAAGGAGTAACCGAGCAGCTGGTTTTAAGAGCATGAAGCACCTGGAAATCATTCCTGAAGTCCAGGACAAAGTGTATGCCCAGAAGAAACAATCTCCTTTCTTAGCTCCAAAACCTCTCTCAATTCCCTGTGATATGCACCCCTGGCAACCAGCCTTCTAGTGCCAGGTGATACTGACATAGTCTGGCAGTACCAGCATTAGCTGGAGGAAGTATTGGACTGAATCTGGTGGCAGTACTTCCTCCTCTCCTGTAGGTAGCACTATCCTAGCAGGGACAAACAGAACGCTAAAGAAAGACATGGAGAAGAAAGAGACGAGAGGGTGGGGTAGGGTGGGGTGGGGAGGGAAGAAGCTGATTGATCAATCTTTGACCACAAAAGGAGTGCCAATGAGACACCACAAGGCAAGGGGAAGGAACACAGGAGTAGACTGCTGGTATCAGAGGCAATGTAGCCTGTCTATGGGTCTAAACAGTCACTTCTCTCACATGTATTGTTTTATAGCCGTTCTAAATTCAATCTTTTCCACCATGAAAAATCAGGACAAAAGGTCAAAAAATATTTTTTGCAGGAGGGAAAGACAGAAGAAATTCCATTTCAGATCAACTGAAACAGAGTTTTTCAGCTTGCTCTCTAGCCAGTTCATCAGGCGGCCCTGGGAGCCAATAGGCTGCTGTAGAGCCAGGGACCCTGGGCTCCCCAGCAGCCATCCATATGGGCTACCAAGGACTTAGGGAGGCAGGTAGACTGGCAGGACATCAGTCTGCCAGTTTCTGACAGTCCATCAGTTTCTGACTGAAACCTGTCTAGTTTTCAATGGAACTTCCATCAAAACAAACTCGTTTCTGTTGAACATTTCAATTTCTTACAAATTGGCATTTTCTGGCGGAACCTGTCCATCCAGAAATTTCAGACCAGTGCCAATAGTAGTGTTTGGTTACAGCAGTAGGTTCATCTTGCCGACTAGTTCTCATTAGTCAAATCATGGTCTCATGGTCTGATCTATTGAGCTTTCACTGGCTTTCTTATGGGTGACTTTCTCTTCATCACCAGCCTTAACCAGGCGCAACCTGGGGAGCAGACACTTGTTACTGCCAACTGACCGCCTCCTGAGATCTAGCAGTAACCCTCAGCTGTAAGGAAGTTCTGAGCCCAGCCCTGTCTGACATATGCTGAGTGACTGGATTTAAGAGAATGGGATCCATTTATAAGCTTGAGTGTTTAATTAGAAGGTGCTGGGGACAATGTGTGAAATGCTTATTATGTAGCCATTTGCCAGGCGATTAATAGCAGTAACAAAGGCCAAGTTCCACATATCTGGGGGTCCCTCTTAAAACTTACGAACAAACACCACCATCTCTTGCCCTCATGTAGAATTTCTGGAATCACTAAATATCTTCCCTGGATGCACTTAATTGCAATACTTCCCCATTCACAAGCACCGAGTGTGTGTATGAAACAAAGAAAGCTTTATTAAGGGTAAAAAGAGAACAGAGCATCAATATAGCTATATGAATGATAAATAACACTGTAACTTTGTCAGTAGTCTGTTAACTCAGTTCCTCATCTGCTGGAGTGAATGTCCAACAGAGAAGAGAAATTCCCAGAGGACACTGAACTGGGAGGAGCTGTGGCTGCCAGCAAGAAGAGAAATAATCCAAAGGGCCCTACTGAGAGATGGGCAGGAAGCACTTAATCCAGCTATGTTCTGTGGTCCGTTGCTATAAAATCTGAGCACCTCATAAACTTTAGCATAGTTATCCTCAGAACAGCCCTGTGAGATAGGGCAGTACTATTATTGGATTGTTTTCTAGAAGATCTGTTCTAGGAATTATTTTAGGGAAGTTCTGTGGCCTGTGTTATACAGGAGGTCAGACCAGATGACCACAATGGACCCTTCTGGCCTTGGAATTTGTAAATATGCAAATGTCCTTTATCATATCACTTCTCCCTTTGCAAAACCCTACTCGTGGTTTGGTGTCAGTGTGTAGTGCAGTCCCAGAGTCCTTAGAGCCTGTCTCCAATCTCTCGAGTGTTGGTTAGTCCTGCCCTGATGCTCTACCACCTAACTTAGATTTTGGAGTACAGCTTTCTTTAGTGGATGGGTAGGAGCAGCCTTACCAGAGCTTACTCATCTCTGCTCCCTGCATCATTCCCCAATGAAAGACTCCTTCCAACAAACAAAGGATCCTTAGTAGAGGGGAACCTTTGAACACAGTCCTTGCTACCGGGGATGTACTCCCCATCCTAAAGTATGAGCTCTTTTTATCCTTGCTCCTCTCACAGTTCAATTCCAACCAATTCTGAGTCTGTGTACAATTGGGGGACTCCACAATGTTACTGGAGAAGTTGTACATTGAAATTTTATGCAAAAGAAGTTCTCTGTAGCCATACATTCTCCTGTCCACCACTAGATAGAGAGAGGAAACTTCTTTCCCTCTGCCTCTTCTGTCCATCTGGAATTCTGGGTAAATAGCTTATGTGGGATTGCCAGGTATCTGGTTTTCAACCGGAACACCAGGTTGAAAAGAGTCCCTGGTGGCTCCGGTCAGCACAGCTAACCGTGCCGTTAAAAGTCCAGTTGGCAGTGCTGTAAGGCTAAGGCCTACCTGTCCTGGCACTGCGCTGTGCCCCGGAAGTGGCCACCAGGTCCGGCTCCTAGGCAGGGGAGCCATGGGGCTCCACATGCTGCCCCCACCCAGAGCACTGCCTCCGCACTCCCGTTAGCTGGGAACCGCAGCCAATGGGAGCTGGGGGGGGGCGGTGCCTGTGGGCAAGAGCTGTGCACAGAGCCTCCTGGCCCCCCCCCGCCCCCAGGAGCCGGACCTGCTGCTGGCCTCTTCTGGGGCACAGCGTGGTACCAAGACTGGCAGGGAGCCTGCCTCAGCCCTGCTGCGCTGTTGACCGGGAGCTGCCCAAGGTAAATCCAT
The DNA here is from genome assembly GCF_965152275.1 of Natator depressus. Classification (NCBI taxonomy): domain Eukaryota; kingdom Metazoa; phylum Chordata; order Testudines; family Cheloniidae; genus Natator; species Natator depressus. The sequence continues at coordinate 155,962,395 of NC_134234.1, forward strand.
GCCCCAAACCCGAGCCCAACCCCCAGCCCTGAGCCCTCACAAACCTGGAGCCCCCTCCTGCATCCCAAACCCCTCATTCCCAGCCCCAGCCCAGAGCCTGCACCCTCAGCTGGAGCCCTCACCCCCTGCACCCCAACCCCAGCCCAGAGCCCCCTCCCACACCCTGAACCCCTCATCCCTCATCCCACCCCAAAGCCAGTACCACCTCCTGCACCCCAACCCCCTGCCTCAACCCGCAGCCCCCTCCCACACGCCGAATCCCTTGGCCCCACCCCCCAGCCTGGAGTCCTGTCCTGCACCCCAAGACTCTCATCCCCAGCCCCACCCCAGAGCCTGCACCCCCAGCCGAAGCCCTGACCCCCTCCCACACCCTAACCTCCTACCCCAGAACCAGTGAAAATGAGTGAGGGTGGGGGAGAGCGAGCCACTGAGGAAGGGGAAAATGTAGTGAGCAGGGGGCAGGGCCCTGGGGCAGGGGCAGGGCTGGGGTTTTTGGTTTTGTGCAATTAGAAAATTGGCAGCCCTAAGCTTATACAGACAAAGCAGCTCAGCAGCCATTCTTCTTCCTGTTCCTCAATAGATGAAAGCAGAGAGCTCCTTAGTTGTTAAAGCATTAGGCCACAGGGCTTAGATTTGTACCAGACTTTGAACCCTCTCTGGATTCTATACTTAGTGTACTTTATAAAAGTGTGTGGGAGAAGGTTTAAATATTGGGGATATCCAAGAAGCCTCCTGGAACATCCTCCTTTCACTCCACTCAGAGGCCTACGCTCCTGCTATTTAGCTTATCATCCTGAGAGGAAAGGGTGATGGTCTTCTTTCCCCTCCCATAGCCTACTAGGCCCAGTGAGCCTCTCCCTGTGGGTTCACGGTGGGTTTCCCTACCCCACTGGTGTTCATCTGCCTTTCTAAACACTTATATATAGATGGTCAAAAATTCAAAGCCATTTTTCCTGAAGATTCTTTCATTCTTCTGATTTTGGAAATGGAGTGAAATTTTTATTTTTCAAAAATTGCCATGAATCTTTTCAGACAGAAATATTTTCATTTCTGAAAAATCAGATTTTTTCCAAAAACAAAAAAAGTTTGAGTTTCAAAATAGAAAAATGTTGAAAACAAAATCTTGACTATGAAAGTCCCACCATGTGACTAAGTCAACCAATCAAATACTGACTATGAAAAAATTCCCAAACCCAAGAAATCACACTGCTATTACAGTTCCTTTTTTAAAACATTGCCCACATTTCCTCTTTTAAGCATGAACATTTTCAACCAGCTCTACTGCAACTAATCTAGGCCAAGTTCTGGTTGGGTTTCACTTTGTCTAAATTGGTTCACCCTTCCCCTTCATACTAACAATAGTAATGAACACTTCTTAGTAATGTATTTACTAAGCATGATCCCATCTCAGAGAATACAAATGCTGACTATAGGGAGTATTGCAGACCATATTAGAAGATCCAGGCACATTCTTCCACAAGAAGCAAAATATACATATATATTCCTTTGAGTCTCTTCATTTTTGGTGAAACAGGGTCTGAACCTCAGATCTGAATCCAGTTCTAGAGTTTCTCAACTCTATTGTGTATTTGAATTCAGGTTTTTGGGTCGGGCCCACCTCCAGGTTGTGTGTGTGTGCACATTTGGTTGATCTGAGGTGTCTAATCTTTCCATTTTATCTCATGGGTGCGACAAAAGCCCTCTCCTAGCACTGACTCTAACCATGTAAAATATACCACAATGGGCCATGTATTATTTTACAAGAGCTTCCTAAATGAGTCTACAGGGGTGGAATTAAAGTTGGTTTTGGCATATGCAATGGCATATTTTACACGGCTATGTTTGTCTAAGAGATTGTATGGACTATGAATATATTGGAATGTTTATCTTCCCTTAACTGTTCATTTCCGGACTTAAAATGCATAGATTTTTTTAAAATATGCAGTTCCTTGGTAGATACACAGATAGCAACCTGCACTGAGAGAGCCTTTTGTCTGTTAATTTCCATGGTTTAAAGACACATGAAAACAGTGACCTCTCCCTGCCTTTAGATCTGGAGCAAAATAATTCATTAATTAATGCCTAATTAATTTCATTTGGTGACCCCTAGTTCTTATGTTATGAGAAGTAGTAAACAACAATTCCTTATCTACTTTCTCTACACCAAAAAGAAAAGGAGTACTTGTGGCCCCTTAGAGACTAACAAATTTATTTGAGCATAAGCATCTGATGAAGTGAGCTGTAGCTCACGAAAGCTTATGCTCAGATAAATTTGTTAGTCTCTAAGGTGCCGCAAGTACTCCTTTTCTTTTTGCGGATACAGACTAACACAGCTGCTACTCTTTCTCTATACCAGTCATGATTTTATAGACCTCAATCATATCTCCCATTACCTGTCTCTTTTCCAAGCTGAAAAGTCCCAGTCTTATTAATCTCTCCTCATACAGAAGCCTTCCCTAATCATTTTTGTTACCCTTTTCTGAACCTTTTTGAATTCCAATATATCTTTTTTTGAGATGGGGCGACCGCATCTGCACACAGTATTCAAGATGTGGGCATGCCATGGATTTATATAGAGGCTGCATGATATTTTCTGTCCTATTATCTATCCCTTTCTTAATTATTCTCAGCATTCTGCTAGCTTTTTTGACTGCCGCTGCACATTGAGTGGATGTTTTCAGAGAACTATCCACAATGACTCCAAAATCTCTTTCTTGAGTAGTAACAGCTAATTTAGACCCCATCATTTTATATGTATAGTTAGGATTATGCTTTCCAATTTGCTTTACTTTGCATTTATCAACATTAAATTTCATCTGCCATTTTGTTGCCCAGTCACCCAGTTTTGAGAGATCCTTTTGTAGCTCTTTGCAGTCTGCGTGGGATGTCACTATCTTGAGTAGTTTTGTATCATCTGCAAATTTTGCCACCTCACTGTTTACCCCTTTTTTCAGATCATTTATGAATATGTTGAATAGGACTGGTCCCTGAACAGATCCCTGGGGGCCACCACTATTTACCTCTCTCCATTCTGAAAACTGACCATTTATACCTACCCTTTGTCTCCTATCTTTTAACCAGTTACCAACCCATGAGAGCACTTTCCCTCTTTATCCTGTGGCAGCTTACTTTACGTAAGAGTCTTTGGTGAGGGACCTTGTCAAAGACTTTCTAAAGGTCTAAGTACACTATATCCACTAGATCCCCTTGGTCCACATGCTTGTTGACCCCCTCAAAGAATTCTTGTAGATTGGCAAGGCATGATTTCCCTTTACAAAAACCATGTTGACTCTTCCTCAACAAATTATGTTCATTTTTATGTCTGACAATATTGTTCTTTATTGTAGTTTCAACCAGTTTGCCCTGTACTGAAGTCAGGCCTGCTGGCATGTAATTGCTGGGATCACCTCTGGAGCCCTTTTTAAAAATTGGCGTCACATTAGCTCTCCTCCAGTCATATCCAGTCAAAAGGAAGCCATATAAATGGAATGTGGGTAAAGAAAACACAAGCAGTATGAGAGATGGAACAAATCACAGCTTAAATCAGATAGTCTCAAAATTGATTAAAAACCTGCAAGATTTCAGCTTGTAATCTTTTCACAATATACCAAAAACAAAGCTCTGAGCAAAGGCAATGTTGTATTGTATCTAGAAAAGATGTCAGCTCTTCATTTACATACGGATACCCATACTAACTAAACCCACCCCACCCACACACCTATCTACAGCAAACAATAGCTACATTGTGTGCATGAAAACTTGTATATACGTTTCTATATAAACAGTATATTACAATGCCGTATCAAGCCCCGTGTTTGCCCGTTTATTCTGTTTATCTCTATACAGTTCTGTGTGTACATGTATAATAATCAGAGGACCCAATTTTATAGCTTCCTATCCACCTACCAGCCCCAAAGCCACAAACAAACAGCAGAAACCCACACAAAGCCCGAATCAATGGACTTTGTGCGGGATACTAAGTGGGAATCGAGGAGGCTGGGATTCAGTACTTCCAACCCACATGTGGCTGCCATACAGCCCCTCTGCAGACACGACCCCAGCCAAAGGCAGGAATAGAGGCCCTCGCCACTTTACGCCTCCTGTATGGGGTGTTAGGGCCACTGAATATGCAAAGCTGGAGATCCCATAGCCCTTCCCAAGACCACCCTCTCTTGGTCCTCCCAAACCTTTACTGAGCGCTGGTCTGTTTGGGGCTGGCAGGCAGCTCCCTTCCACAGTGCACAGGAAATGATCTGATGAAGTGAGCTGTAGCTCACGAAAGCTTATGCTCAAATAAATTTGTTAGTCTCTAAAGGTGCCACAAGTACTCCTTTTCTTTTAGAGACCCCAGTGTGTCCCCAGTCTTCCTGCAGTCCCTTGAGTTACTTCAGTGATGTGGAGATCCTTGCCAGGCCCTCTCTACCATGTGTGAAATTTACTGAGACAGAATTGTGCTCCGGCACTCATGGTCATTAAGGATCCCATCTCACTATTAAAATGGGCCTGATTTTGATACCTTTACACATGTTGACTAGCACCTTAGTCTTAAAGTGATCTCACTGATTCCAGTGGGACTGCTCAAGAAGTAAGTGTTACTCAGTGTAGGTAAGGATATCAGCAGCTGGTCCTACAAGAGAAGTGTTAGCCCCAGTGTCTTGGTCAAAAATCTAGCTTGGGTAATTGCATTGAATCTACCTAAACTCTCCACTTCCCCTCCTAGTATTGCTAGACTAAAATTGCTGCTCTAATCTGGGTGAAATGTAATGGCCTGTGTTTATGTAGATGGTCAGACTAAATGATCATAACAGTCCATTCTGCCCCTTAAAATCTATGAACTAATGTAGTCTTCCCCAGAGGTGGCTGCATTTCGTTGCTGAGTATGTGATCTTTAAATTCTAATACCTAGTTTAGCTCTTTAGGCTCTTACAGAATGAAAGGTGCAATATACATGTAAAGTATTTGTAACTGATGTTGCATGTCTGAGTTGATGCCTCAGTTCTGTTGAAATAACAGGCTCAACTGGAATTATTTAATCTAAGATTATCAATCAGAGATTAGTACAGCACTATATAGAATAGAGAATGAAATAGATACATTACCACCCTTTATTGTCAGACTAAGATCAGGATGAGTCTCTCCCCTGCATCTGGAAGGGACGCGCAGTCTTCATTGCCCCAACTAAGTTTCCATACCAGTATCATTATATAGGGTTTCAGACAAAGGAAACCTCGTTGCCAAGAATATTCTCCCTGAAACATATGTTGTGATGTCATTTCTATAGAGTCTCGGTTTACCTGATTTGTGTGTGAAGGCATGATTATTTACAGCTAAGAGGACTAACAATTCTTTAAGATAAACTCGCTCAGTGGGTCCTTCTTACCACAGGTGCCGGCTTGCTCCGGGCCCCAGCCATGCTCAACCCCCCGCCCAGTTCCGCTCCCTCCTCCCCCATGCCGTCTGCACGCCACGAAACAGCTGATCGCCGCAGGCGGGAGGCACTGGGAGGGAGGGGTAGGAGTTGATCGGCGGGGCCGCAGGCAAACGGGAGGCACGGGGGGTGGGGGGAGGGGGAAGCTGGTTGCCCGTGAGTGCTAAGCACCCACTAATTTTTTTCCTGGATGCTCCAGCCCTGGAATACCCATGGAGTCGGCACCTGTGCTTCTTACCCCACAATCATTCTTCCCTCTTGATTCCCCAATGGAAAACAGTTGCTGTAAAAATCATCCCTTATTAGTTTCCCAAGTAAGCATTTTATATATATGTATGTATGTTAAGGAGATGGTTTCCAAGAATATCTGGAGTTTTATAGACATGTAGGCACCCAAGAATTATTAAATACAGCACAGTGAATAAATTCCGGAAAAGGCTTACTTATCAATCAAGGAGCAGTGTTCTGGGCCTTAGAATTCAGACATACTGTTTGTTGAAGATTCTAAAGAATAGTTAATATATGTAAATAAATCAAATATACAGGAAAAAATAACTAAAAACATTCATGTTTACTGACAGGGGTACTAACACAGAGAATATTCTAAATTAAGATTAAAACACATCCACTCACATGGGTTTGACAACAGATAAATAGTTTAAAACACTGAGGCAGTGGAATTAAAAACAAGCTCTAAATTAAACTCTTTCCTCAGTGTTTCACTCTTTGCTATGCTGATAGTTTAATTTTTTATATAGATAAAATGGGGATTTTAAGCAAATTTTTTATTGATATTTTTAGTGAAAATTGCACAGAAGGGAAGGTTTTTTTCAGTTCTGTTGGTAAGATCACAGACTATTTGACAAACGAGATACTACTTAATTTGAGTAAGGATGTGTTCTGATAATTGGGCCTACAAATTTACCTGCATTGTGAGTGGAACTGTCAGATATTGGGCCTAAATGGTGGATACAGTAATAAGGGGATGGAATAGTCCACCCATCACTCCCTTTTTGAGTCCTTAAAAGAAATAGATTTAGTGGATAAAGTATGAAAGAACAAAAAGAACAGCTGGGAAGAACAGACAGAGGCCACTGGAGTGAGCTTCACCATCACAGGTGTCTCTACCACAGTTTCCTGGGACCCCTAGCCTTCATCATCTTAATCTTGAGAGGTGTCCTGACCAGAATGGGCCAAAGAGAGGGACCTGATGACATTGTCACCCCTACCAGTTCCAGCTGAATCCAAAACTCCACCTGGATTGACAGTTCTTACCATCTTTGCTCCCATCTAAGAGACTGCCAAACAAGGGGGTTTTTCCTTCTAAGACTGGACGTTAACAGCAGCAACAGTGACGTTTCCAACCCATCTTAAATAACTAATTCTCTTTCCCCCAAAAGGACAATTACTACCACCTTTGATACCATCTAAGAGATGGTCAAACAACAGGGTATTTTCCTTCTAAAACGTATCTACAGATAAAGGGAAAGGGAACAAGGAACACTGTTAAAATAAAAGCCTTATTTAATATTTTGCATTTCAAATACTTTAACTCTTTCCCCATCTTTTCTTTATCTTCAACAAAAGGTTAAAAGGATTTTTAATGATGTTTTTGCCACAGTGCTAAGCAGCTGAGCTCTTTGTATACCAAGGCTCGGACCTTGTTTAACACTGTTTAATGTTGGGCAGTGACTGGATTATGTTAACACTTTTGGACCATTTATTCCATCTAAATTAATACAACAGATGGCAGGAGCCTCAGACACAAAGGATTAGATTGAACAGATTACACTTAGCCCGTAATAAGAGGCAGTGTGGAGCCGCATTGCTGCAGGGGTCCTGTGCCCACAGGAAAAGTGCATACACTGCTATATTCCTTCATGGGGTGCAGCACACTCCTGTTGTGTGGAGTTCTGTCTCCTCCTGGAGACAGAGAGAGCAGTCACTGGGCTCCCACAGGCAAAAGGACACGCATTATGTTAGCCCCTTATATGGTACATACAATGGTGGGCAAGGTTCCTTACTCTGTCTCTCCACCACAGACCACTGGCTAACTGCAAGAGGACTAGAGAGGATCCAGCCCTAAGTAAGACAATAACATGACAACAAGAATGCCAGTAGACTACCAAGGAGAGCAGTATAGAAAGGATAGGGGTGGAAAATATCACCCATATCTAAATTCCACAAATAATCCCTTAAACACAGGCATCCCTGAAAAGTTAGTGGCCTGAAGTCAGTTCTTCATGTGATGGTATTGTGAAATCACCACTACTTCTGACCAATTTCTCTTTTCTTCAGAACGAGGCCTCTAATCTGAAACAATAAGAAAAGCCAAACAAGACTACAAAGATTTTTAGTTTTCTTTTTTTCCTCTCGCTCTCATTTTCGTGTTTTAAGAGGATCTCTGTGAGTGAACACTTTAATGCTCCCAAGAATGAGACTGTTATGTGAAAACATATTGCATATTTATGCCCAAGTAGTGTATAAGTGTTCAGTGCTCAAAACTGGCAGGTGAGGGACTCAATTTAGATCAGTGCTGGCCGCCGCTTCCCGCGGCTCCCATTGGCCAAGAAACGGGGAACCGCGGCCACTGGGAGCTGCGGGCAGCCGTGCTTGTGGACAGTCAATGTAAACACTGTCTCGCAGCCTGCCAGTGGATTACCCTGCTGGGCCGCGTGCGGCCCACAGGCCGCAGGGTTGCTCACCACTGATATAGACTGACCCCATCCTCTTGCATCCCATCAGTGGGGCCCTACCAAATTCACGGCCCTGAAAAACACATCACAGATTGTGAAATCTGGTCTCCGCCGTGAAATCTGGCTATTACAGTGGGGTCGTGGTATTGCCACCCTTACTTCTGTACTGCCTTCAGAGCTGGGCAGCTGGAGAGTGATGGCTGCTGGCCAGGCGCCCAGCTGTGATGGCAGCACTGCCACCAGCCGCAGCGCAGAAGTAAAGATGCTAACACCACACCACGCCACCCTCACTTCTGTGCGGCTGCTGGTGGCGGCGCTGCCTTCAGAACTGGGCTCCCAGCCAGCAGCCACCACTCTCCAGCTGCCCAGCTCTGAAGGTGATGCAGAAGTAAGGGTGGCAATACTACAACCTCCTTTCAATAGCCTTGCAACATCCCCCCCCCGCACTGACCCCCTTTTGGGTCAGGACGCCCATGGTTACAACACTATGAAATTTCAGATTTAAATATCTGAAACTGTGAAATGTAAGATTTTAAAAATCCTATGAGCGTGAAATTTATCAAAATGGACCATGAATTTGATAGGGCCCTACCTATCAGACTGCTCTGGGACTGGTCAGACAGTCCCTTGACAATTGGCACAAATTTGGTTCCAAAAGTATAGAAAATAAACCACTTGAATGTCTTGCTCACCCAATGAAAGGAAATAAATTCACTCAAGGGAAATCTGAAATAACTTTCTAGCTATTATAACAAAGGAGATAAACAGATTAACAATCATGTGTTTGCAAAAGAATAGAAGCCGATAGCTTTCAGATTAAGTTGTTTGTGAAGGGCCCGATCCTATACTCTTTGCATAGGTAAATCTTCAGTGGAAGTTTTGCCCTTGTGAGTAGAATGGGATTGGGCCCAACACTTGACAGCGCAAGGATAACAGACTTAATAAATAATTTATTAAGCAATAGGAGTGACAAATTCTATAAGTACTTTTTAGGAGTCGCACCAAGGTCTAGTAATCAACTCAACATTGCTGCCCCGTTCTGTCAGCAACAGAGTTCCTCACTTTTGGATACAAAGGAATTCATTTAGTCATTTGCTTTTCGTATAAAAGAAGAAGGTTTCAGCAACCTAAGCTTTTCTTATGGTTTGATGCAGCTCCCACTGAAGCCAGTGGAAGGACTCCCATTGATTTCCGTGTGTGCTGCATCAGACTCTTAGGTTGCATTGACAAAATTGTGTGTAGGACAAGAAACTGAATTCCTTTACCTGAAATGTGAAGTTTTCTCCATGTGATGGTAGGAAGAAGTCTATCATGAATTGCTGGATGTTAACTTGTAACACAGACCACTTCTGCTTGCTCCTGCATAATATATGAAGCAAAGGATGAACAAAGTGCTAACCCATTATACTTTGATGGATCATGACTTCCAGAAAGAAACTCCAATAAACGGAGTATGGATGGATTTTGAGAAAAATGAGCTTTGCTATGGTAGGCCAAAATATTTATTACAGGGTCAGTAATGTTTTTTCAATTAATAAGTGATCCTCAAAACAAATGGGGGAGGCGAAAAGAGTTCTTAATGTTGACGAATAGCACACTGTCAAAGAACTCAGTGCAGGAAACAAGCCAGGGATTTAAAAAAAGTCATTCACCCATTTGATACTAGTGAACAGGAAGATTTTCCTGGTGAGCAGGAGGGCACATCCCATCAATATGTGCAGAGTATAAACTGTCTGAGGTAGGGGGTGGAAAAAGGCTGAGTTAGTTAGGGATGGTCAATAAATTACTTGGAAAACTGGATTTTTGATTAAGTGACACTTTTCTAGAAAACAGCCTAATTTCCATGACACATTTGACTTTTTTCAACCCCCACCACCCCCAAATACTTGAAGACTGAAAAAATGTTGGCCAAAAATGAAACTATTTGATTCAGAAATGCTGCCAGGTACCTCATAGGAGTTATAGTTCAACTGCCTCTTGCCCCCATTCTCATGGACCATTCTCCCTGGCTCGACTATATCTCCCATGATGCAACTCAATAAGAGGGGCGATGGTGGTGCATCATGGGAGATTTAGTCCAGTCCATGTTCCAACTAGTCTAATCAGTTGTGTATCTGTGGAAGCAGAGCTGCGCCGGTTTGAAGATGACGTGCCCTGACTGAGTGCTAGTATCAGGAGGCTTTATGCCTTTGTAAAGCATTCTGCATCTTGAACTGTGTAGAGAGTGTACTGGGTAGATGGACTTGCCAGACCCTCATGCTACCTGCCTCTATGCCTTCCTTGCTGCCCTCCATACTTGCCTGTCCTCTCCCGCCTCAGTGCAACATAGTAAACAATGGCAACAGAATTCCCATACAGACCAACCTAATAATGTCCACTGAGTCAGGACTTGCCTTTGATTAGCCACAATAGGGTAACCTTGGGAGCAGGGGGGTGGACTATAGTGAACAAGCCAGAGCATGGAAATGGGGAGGAGAGGTGGTTCCTTTTTGATCATTAAAAGCAAGAAGTCCCTCCTCCCGCCCCACCCCCAAAAAAAAACCTGCAAAGGGAATTCATTTTTTCCCTTGTCAATATGTAACCATGCCCCCTGCATGGGTCATTTGTGGGGAATGAACACCGGACCTCTGGATCAAAAAGCATGAGGCCCTATTTGCTTGAGCTAAATGATCAGATCCTCAGCTGATCTAAATTGTCAGCGCTCTATTGACTTCAATGGAGCTATGGCTGTTTACACCAGCTCATGATCTACCTATGAACTAGCCTACTCTTTTGGAAGCAGTCGCAGGTTCATACATGTCTATATATGGTCCAACCACTAAAAGGATCAAAGACCTACACTCTGCCAGTGAGGACTGCATATATGCAGAACATCATTTTCTCTTGGTCATTGAAGTAACTAGATGAACATGGTAGCTGTAGAACACATGCAGGTGTGGCTCAAAGGTTTTGTCAGCATGAGTCTCAGAAGATCTACATAACTCCTGAGTGATGAACCCACACACAAGTGATGTATGCAGGTCATCCCAAATAGATGTCAATAAAATCTTTTTAGCAAAGTACACCATTCTGTTTTCTTCATTTGCCACATTTTACATTAAAAATATTTAGCAGTTATGTTCACAGCATACAATACACCACAGAAATATTTATCTTCTTTTTATTAGTACTGTTTTTGTATCCTTCCACCTTACATGCCTTGGAATCATGTCTGACAAAACAGACCACAAAGGCAGACAATACAGTCTGAAAATTCTAAATATGGAAAAGCTATCTTAGGCTATTAACAGTGGTGTCAGGATTTTAAGCTCTGATCATACCTCTCAAAGAAACCTCTTTCTAAGGAACGTCTTTCAATTTAATCCCATAATTCCCTACATTCCTCACAGATTTGGTGTCCCTCTCATTTTTTTTTTATGTTTCACAGGATACAAACAGAGAAGCCAAATAAAAACAAAATACTCGTACTGGAAGATTGCAACATAACACTACATTATTTCTTAGAAATCAGAATGATAAAAGAACCCAGAAAAAGAGATAGACAAAGCAGGCTGCTCCCTAAAACAGAGAAGCATAACTCATCTCACCTAACTCTAAGCTGTCTGTCTGCTGACAAACTGTGCTAGGCCCAGACTACATGCTTCCCTACAGACCCCATAACCTGCAAGCAGGACCAAGAAACCTCTTACTCTTAAAGTAATAATGTTAAAATTTGTACATGGTCTTCAATACACCACCCTTTTGTTTAAAATTATTTAAGACAGAAGTAACGGGGTCATTACACTAAATAGGTGAATCCCACAGCACTGTAATGTACCTGCATGAATAATTTTATGCCCCTTTTTGGTCTTTGTCACATTTGTGCCTTGGCAAGTTGAGAGGTATGGGTCTAATATCGCACAGTCTATCAGAGTTAGAAACAAATTGATTTCCCCACTGGAAAGATTGATGTAATAATGGTCTATCAGGCCGACCCCAATTGTGAGCACAACTGTTAGAAAGTGGGTGAAAGTTCACAAAATGTTACCATCACCTATAACAAGTGTGGACAGAAAAAGATATGAAAGGGAGACAGAGACTGGACTAGTTCAGACAGAAAGCTCTACTGATCCAACCCCAGGTCTGTGTTGAGATCATATCTGGTTAATAAGAGAATGGAAATTAATGGACCAAAATTGATGTGCTGGAAATCAGGACTAACTGGTGGACAAGTAATGAGGGTATGAGCTATTCTACCCAGCGCCACCCTTTTAGGGTTCTTATAAAAGGGACTCTCCGGGGATCAAATAGGGAATAGACTCCTGGGGGAATCCCTTGAGCAAAGGCCAACAGGCTTCTGCTTCATTCCAGAGACTGTCCTTCGCTGGTGAACCTTGATCATCAGTATGTCTAGACCAGCACACCAGTGAGGACGCCTGACCATCGCTGCTGGACCAGTGAGGATCCCAGACTGATATACGTGAGATTCTACCCTGCCTTCCTTTTCCTTTGCGTCCACCACTATCTTCCTCTGGGGCTCTGTCTGCTAGCTTTACACTTGAGCCAGAGACCAATCGCACCACATGACACCAGCACAACAAGATTAAATGGCTCATTGAAGTCCGTGCAGCCTGAGATAGATAAAGGAGAGGGACCTGGCCAGACCAGCCATATGACATCCCAGACCAGGGAAGTGAGCCAGAGTCGAGAGCAATAGCTGTCATGGCCAGCCTGACAGCCCAAAGCATCCACCTGTGACTGACCACCCCTTTGTATTGTGAGAATGTCAACAAAAGCCTTATTTCTCCCACCTTTACTATCCTTTTTCTTCCTTCCTTTTTCTTTCTGTTTTGCCAGAAGCAGAAAAAGTAACCACCATTCTCAGAGGTCAACTCAATATACAACAGAACTAATCCTTTCTTCTCCACTAAGATGGACTTTTTGACAAAATATGAGTCTTTAACCAATATCCTCGCTCTAAAAAGGACTTTGATAAGTTTGGATTAAGTTTGTTTTGCATAACCACTCTATTGCAAGATGCTTTTTCTCTTGTGTGACCTAATCAATACATTTCCAAACTTTGGCCTTTTTTTTTTTTTTTTTTTTTTTAGTGTTTGCACCCTGGGATTAAGCTGGCCAAGGTCTCTCTGCTCATCATAACCCCAAACCATATTGGACTATTTGGTGTTGTACAGTGACAGGGTCAGGTTAATACCTTTGACTCCCTGGGCTCACCTATTCCATTGAAATTAACACAACAGTTCTTTGCTTCCTAATGTGAAGTGGTTTCCTTCTCTACAGGCCAAATGGATTGTGAGCTATCCTTTCACTGGTTCAGAAGTGAATATCGCCTGCTCTGGGCCTTGGCCCAGTGGAAGTCTTGAAGCAGAAATTATATATTTGGAGGGAAAATATTGCTCTGGCAAGTTGTTTTATTAGAAATATGCAGCGACAGTTTGAAGTTGCTCAGAGGTTTGGAATGTTCCCAAGGAAATGAGCTCAGGTGAGGTAGTCAAAGGTGTATGATTAATGCAGTTTGTCACAGGAGTTTGCGTTTTATCAAATGGATATCACCACCACATATATGATATACTTGGTTAGATTTTCTAATCAAAATAAAAAGATACTCAAGGTGGAGCCTGGTCTGGCAAAGCATTATCTGAACCTACTGCACAAACATAGAACAGGGTATAAAATGAATCCTTCTGAATGTAAGGGGTACTTATCCGAGATCCAAATTCTCTCTCTTTTCTTTTTGAGAACTCCACACTGCAATGGACCAGAAGGGGATCCAGTTACTGTCAGTCATCCTCATTTTAGGGCTCAGTGCACTGACTGAAGGAGCAGAAGCCCCAGGTAAGTATATTTATTTGCTATTGCATTCAGAAGTACTTACATGGGCCTGATGCTGCTGATTTCAATAGCAGCAAGAGCAGATCTCCTATTTGTGTACAATAAAATATTAACATTTCATCTCAAGGTATTGTTCCATGACGCTGATCCGGCTGCTACTGAACTCAATAGCAAAAATCCCCCTGACTTCACTGGGAGCAAGATTAACATTCATACGCTTAGCAAAACAAGCAGCAATCTACAAAAAGGAGTAGTAATAGACATCGAACCTGGTACTACCCATTAGAAAACCAGAAAGATCTTGCCTCATGATGTGCTATTGTAGCCAATTCTCTGCAAAAAGCGCACTGTTTATTTTAACTTATACCACACTGTTGTGCCAATACAAGCAGAAAGTTGTATATAAATATTGCATAATCAGACAAAGAAATCCAATTAGACAACCCAAGAAACGGGCAGCAAGTAACTAGGCTTGATGCATTTAGACAGCTTTTATTGAACCAATCTATTACTGATGCCTCTACTGTAAGATTAGAATGTTAAAATTCCAGCTATTACAATTTGCATCTGATCCCTTATTTTACAATAACCTGACTACCATGGTTTTGCATCTTCACAACTGTACTAATTTGCATGGAACCCTTCTCTCTCTCTTTCTTTCTAAAAGATCAGCAAAGGTGTCAAAATTTGCTGGATCTGGAATAGTATATGATGTTACATTCTTACTCCTGGGCCTGATCCAAAGTTTACTGAACTCAGTGGGCCTCATTCCATTACCTGAATGGGCTTTGGGGGAGAACAGTAATTCTTAATGGGTGAAACCCTGGTCCCACTGAAGTCAATGGAAGTTTTGCCATTGACCTCAATGGAGCCAGTATCGTCATACTGTTGAAAAGCTGTAGACCAAATGATTTCTGGCTTCAGTGGGTCATGGAGAATTTATGTTTGCAAGATTGTTTGAAACCAGTGAAAGTGCCACTGATAAAAAAACCACTAATAGGGATAACGAGAGAGAGATGGTGACATTGATTTTTGTTCTAAACAGCTCCATGCCAATGTACTGTGGCTCCAAAAACCAGAGTGAACTGCGGGCCTCCAGGAATCACTGCCAAGCAATGCAAGGACAAAGGATGCTGTTTCAGTTCAGAAGTTCCTGGCGTCCCCTGGTGCTTCATTCCTCTTGCAAGGAAATGTAATGTACCTTTCTGAAACGTGTCTGATTTCCCTAGTGCTTAACTATGCAAAAATGTGTCCAGGTGGGAAACAGTGCTACTTACACAATAAGAAGGACAACCAAATGGGTGCAGATTTCTATTAGAACGCTGCAAAGAGTGAGGACAGTGAAAAATACTAGTGTAGGCAACATTCAACCTTACTTGCAAGTCTCCTATATCTCTATTTTTCTCACATGCTCTACATCAGTCATTTGCTTTCTCTCCTGGATAGAAGTTAGCAAGTAATTAAAAGTGGCCCCCATCTGCAGCCGTGTTGACTAAAGTTAGGAATGTCTTTGTTAATTTATATTTGTTTTCTAAGTGGCTATCCAGGCCTAGAGTTACTCCACATCGAGTCTGATCCAAGGCCAGGAAAAAAAAAATCTTTAAGGGGACATGAGCCCATCTTTAACTGCTTAGTGCCTTCTGCAAAAGACCCCTGGGTCTATCTTCTCTCCAGTCTCTCCAAACTCCTGATACTTCTCTCCATTCTCACTCACTCCCCATTTTAACTCCAGTTTTCTGTTCTCCTCCCCTCCCCCGCACTCATTCACGGCATCCCTCCCATTATGCTCTTCAGGTAAGGTGCCCCAACTGCAGAACCTCAGCCCCTGCTTTAGCTTCTTCCTTGAATAAGTCCTATGGATCCTGTATTATTTTGTTTTTTTCCTTAAAATTTGAAAAGATGTTCCCAAACTTTGTCTCTAACGGACACCAGACTTAACTGAATAGGAGTTGTAGGGCCATGGCGCTGATCCTGCAACATGTAGCATACAGGGAAATTCTGCTGTGCTCGCATGCTTCATATAGCAAGATTTGAGCCATGGATGTAACTCAAGACACTAAGGACTTGACTGAGGAAACTATTCTATAGTGATTCCAGGCTGGAGATAGAAACTCCGCCATAGAGTTGGGCCCTGTACAGAATAAATGAATTAATTAATTTAGCCTCAAAAACCTCTAGAGTACCTTGCAAAGACCTCAGAGCTATGTGGTGTCCAGTCCTATTAATAAATATCTAAAGGGGCTGCCTTTTCCTTTTGTTTTATTGTATCCATAATGCTTAATTCTAATTTAGTACTACCCACTGAAGTCAAGAAGGGCAAGGGATTCTTATCTGTAAATGAAGCCACCAACTCTTAACACGAGTAGTTGGAGGATATTGAACATGTACACTGGAGCAAGTTTGTTTCTGGCTAGCAAGGAATAGACAGAGAAGTAGTGAAACACCTACATTCAAGAATATCCTCTCTTTGGTACCCAGAGTATTTAGGCCATAGAATTCAAATCCTTTTATTTTAGGACCAAGAGAAGAAACAACATCAAACAGATATGGGATGATACACCCCTTTTCAACACCCTTCTCCAAAAGAAAGAGCCGTAGTTTTACCTGAAAAATGCTTGAGAACTAAAGAGCTCTTAAAAAGAAAGAACAAGCCCATTTCAACCCTGCTTTTAGGCAACTTATGCCAGAGGAGAGTCCTACTAAGAACACCCAAAGGGCAGCAAACCCTGTGTAAAGCTTTTCCTGTAGTATTAGATATTTATAAACCTATTGACTAGGAGAGACAATGCAAAGCGCTCATCAACAGTAGAATGGTAAGTCTAGAAACTCTCTTATTATTCACATAACTACTGCACATCAGACCTGCTGTAGCAGTATAGTTCACAGACACCTTAATACTTTACGGACTAGGTTCAGCCTCCATAAGTCATTTGGTCTCTATCATGATGAGTCATTTTTATTACCTTTCATAAAGATAAGATGGATAATGCTTCCATTCCAGCCCCTAAGTAGCCAGATCTCTATTCAGCAGTGAAGAGGACAGGGGGAAAACAAACAAACAAAAACCAGGGTCAAAGAGAAAAGAATATAAGTGTGATTCAGTTCTGAAAAGCAAGCATTCAAAAAAGGCAGCTTCTTGCTCAGCAGGTTTGCTTCCCCCCTGTATTCAGTTCTTTCCTGTTACCTTAATGACACAACCAGATCTTTACTCCTGTCGGCCCTGAAGAGCCACCACAGCTCTGGGAGGAAGATACGTTTTATTCCTTCTTTTGCATCATCAACAACTTTCTGCTCTAAGTTCCAATTAGTTAAAGCCATGCAAACTCATTGAAGGCAACTGGAGTTGCACATTTAGCACTGAGGACATAATATGAAAATAGTGAGATTGCATACTTGTAACAGGCAGTTTTCTAACAGAACCTTTATTACAATTTATACGATACATGAGACAGAAAGAAGCCATCTGGGCTGTCAGAGCCCAGACTGATTTTGTACTCTGAGAATTAGGAGGGCGAAGAGGGAATCATTTTATTTTATAAATGGAACATGTTTCTTATGACAGGTTTCAGAGTAACAGCCGTGTTAGTCTGTATTCGCAAAAAGAACAGGAGGACTTGTGGCACCTTAGAGACTAACCAATTTATTTGACCATGAGCTTTCGTGAGCTACAGCTCACTTCATCGGATGTAGCTCACGAAAGCTCATGCTCAAATAAATTGGTTAGTCTCTAAGGTGCCACAAGTCCTCCTTTTCATGTTTCTTATGGGAATCATGAGAAACAAATGGCAGAATCGCACAGTGCCATTTTTACAAATTCACTTTTCAGAGCAGGACTGCACATCAATAAATATTATTGTGCAGGAACACCATACCGGGGCTGCATGGTGGTGAGATATGCCCACATAAGTTTTTCCACAGCTGCTGAAGGGGAATTGGAGATTTACCAAACAGATATGCACAGCTACAGTTATCAGCTGATGTCAATTCTGCAATGGTCTCCTGGATCCCGACGTGAACTTTCACCCCTAGTTTGGAGCATGGACCCTGATTACCTCCTAAGCAGCCTACTTCCCTCGCGTGATGGAAGGCTGAGCGCTGATATAACCAATTCCCCTCAGTCTGACCTACTTGCTGAACAGCTGCTCTTGCCTGCCCACCTCGGCTGCGCTCCTCCCACCAGGCTAAGAAGGTACAGCACCCTTGTTAGGAGCCAGATTCTGATTTCTGAGGCTTTAGGGAACCTTTCTCAGATCTGCCCTATGAAAGGGTCAGGCTGAATTGCAGTCTATGTGATCTGGAGAACACAGGTGCTGTTCCATTCTGACTCCCTAGGGCAGGGGGAGACACCACCATTGTTTTTAGTGGGGAGGGGTGAGGAAGAGGCAAGATCATGACTTCACCATTGACTCTGCTCCTGCATGCTAGGTAGTTCTAGGAAGCATTTTGCCTCTGAGGCACAATTCCTCCCCACGATCCTGCTGAGGTGGGAGGGCTCCCCACCCCCCTTTATTCTGGACTTAAGCTAAACAGGCATAGCTTTGCCCCATGTGAATCTGGTACCTATGTTGAGAAGACTGGCCTGGCTGTCATGTTCAGTTATTGGCCAAACCTCACTAATGTATTGTTTAAGTTCTAAGCTGCATTGTTGTCATGTTACACGTGCCCCAGATCAGAGAAGTTTACACTCTGTACAAAGCCAATTATTACACAATTATTAAAACATTTAACCTTTTGCTTCCAGGTACTGGGATCTGGTTTTGATTCCTTCATTCTGCTGGATTATTTAAATCAGGCAGTTTCTGCGGTTAGCACCTTCTGTAGGAAATGTGGGCCAAATTCTCTGCCCCCACTGCACTCCCTTTACCTCACTCAGAGCAATGGGAGCGGCCAAAGCACCATGCACTCCCACAATCCCCATCTAGCAGTTGGTCCCTAGTTGCTCTAAACTGCACCTGTGACCAAGGCTGGGTGTAGAATCAAGGAGCTGTAACGGGCTCCTTGACAGAACCCTCCTCCCCCCACCACACCCAGCACATGTTTGATGCAGCAGGGACTCTGTCTCTTTATTTCTATAACCAAGTCCAGTGCTATTAAACTAACAGTTTGTCAGTGGATTACAAATAAACATCATGTACGCCTCCACCTACCTGTCTGTAGCCATCTGATGTCTGGTCTTACACTTAGATTGTTAGATGTCTGGGGCAGGAACTGTGTTTTTGTTCTGTGTTTGATCAGCACCTGGCCCATGACTGGGGGTCCTGGGTGCTGTGGTAATATTAATAATGAATAGAATGAAAGAAACCTAAGGTAACGTGCCTTTTTAAAAAAAACAGATAAAAAGGTCTGTCCAGCAGAGGTAAAACTCAGAAAGAACTGTGGTTACCCCGGCATCCCTGCTACAGTATGTAAGGCGAGAGGATGTTGTTTTGAGTCAAGGCCCCCTGCTGTCGCCTGGTGCTTTTATCCTCTTCTGGTAGAGGAAGGTAAGTTATGTGTGTGAAGTAAAGTTAATTTTCTCAGGGCATGAACACATAGAGGCTTGTAGTTGGGAATTTTACTCTTTGACTTTCTGATCTGCATGAGACTTTGCAGGCTAAGCGTTAGTAGAGAATTCCCTTAGACTAAGCTTCATGGAGTCTTCCGTCATTATTTGCTTGTGTTGAAGGCTTGCATGCTCAGGGTGTGAGTGAGGTAGAGATCTTTAATGTTTAAAAAAGGGGGGATGAATAATCATAGAAATGTGGGCCTGGAAGGGACGTCAAGAGCTCATCCAGTCCATCCCCCTATGCTGAGGCAGGACATAACGATGTATTACATGACACTCACCGCTGTTATAATGTTGCCTGCAGTGATGCAAGAGGTGTGGCGATAAAGGGATATGAAGACAGTTCTTGTGCATACAGTACTTAGTACTGCTCTGCGGCTAACCCTCTCTAACCGGGATCCTGCATCCTAGGACCAGCCATCAGGGTGTCAATGCCACAAGGAGGGCACAGGAAGGTGGTTCAGAGTCCAGATGGGGCATCTCAGCCTCTCTGGAACTTCCCCTCTGTGGATCACAGCCCTCAGTTTAGTCATCTCCTCTGTGTCACAGAAATAATAACACCTTTACACATGCTCCTCGATAGATCTTCATAACTCATGTGCCTTAAACATATAGAAAGATGTGTAGGAGGGAACTGTTGTGCTGAATAATTGCCTGACATACAACTTTTTGTTATCTGCCACAAACAAACACATGCTTTTAATCTTCTGTGGATCTGATGAAAAAATTCAACTCTTAACCCATTTCCCCTCTTTCTTCCCTAGATTGTTAGAGACCATCCACGAGGAAA
Organism: Natator depressus; assembly: GCF_965152275.1. NCBI lineage: Eukaryota > Metazoa > Chordata > Testudines > Cheloniidae > Natator > Natator depressus. The sequence continues at coordinate 155,982,686 of NC_134234.1, forward strand.
TTGCACCAGGAACCTCTCTATCAATGGATCTACTCACACAGGAAAATAATAGAAAGCCTTCACATCTTACACTTCGCACTCTGTAATAATTCTGATTTCCAGATCATTTTTGCCTTGGATTTACTCCTTTTCCGATGACCCAGTTAATAATAGCTTTTATTCTTTTCAGTAGGTTGGTACCAAGCAGCTGTCCAAAGCAATAAAAGAATCAAAACAAAATGTATAAATGCTGAGTTGTCCTTTGTTTTTAATTGTCCCAATATTTCTCCCTTCCTCTAGATGTACATACTTTAGTGCTCTGCAGATGAGACATTAGTCAATAATATTTCTGACACAAACCACAGGACTTTCAGTTAGGGTCAGATTGCGATGCCCTTACCAGAGCTGGGGGGAATTTTTTGATGAAACTGTTGTTGTAAAATGCTGATTTGTTGAAACTGAAACTTTTCACAAAATTATGACAGTTTCTACAAAACTTTCACTGGGGAGGGTTCTTGGGTCCAGGAGGGACTTTCTCTTCAAAACGCTAATAGTCTCTGTGGGAACTAGGTTCAATTCCATGCTCTGCCCAATTCAGAGCAGGAACTTGAAGTGGTATCTTGCTCATCCTAGCTGAGTGCTTCAGCCACCGGCTATTGTCTCACCTGGCTGCTGCCTGAAAAATTTTAAGGGTCTCAATTTTGTCCCATTGAGGAAGGGAAAAATCCTTGACCTCTACAATTTTTGCTGGACCAGAAATACCATTTCCCATCCATCTCTAGTTTGTATTCATAATGGCTCATTCACTTTAAGGTCCCTTTACACTGATGGAATAAAGGACTAATCAGATACCTCCAGAGCAAGAAGTACAAATGGCTACAACTTGAGCTAAAGAGGCAAGCTCTGTAGCTGTGAACTTTAACAGCCTGGCATCCTCAAGCTCAGTCACAGACCTAACTTACATTGAGCGGTGGGTTAGATGCTGATAGCTGTAAATTGTGGTAGATTAAATAGTTATTAGACACAATTCCCTCCCTACTTGATATAAGGAACACAAACTCTAAGAAGTGGCAGAGTCAGAACAGTAAGGAATTGCTGTGTAGAGCTGGTGAATTACATGACTCAGAGATGGTTTCAGGAAACCTCTGCAATTCATTCATTCAGGAATCCTGCCAGGAGAGTGCAGCAGATTGAGAAAACATTGTAAAATAGGTACCTTTACTGGATTAAAGGAAGAGTGCTTCTGTACAGCTGAACAAATAATGGATTGTTTGCTTTTTTTTGGTTTGCTGGCAATTTTGAAAACAATTCAAAAAAGTTTAGTTTTGTCTCAAACCGAAAAAGACATTTTCTGAATTTTTTTAGCAAATTGAAAAAATGTTTGAGTCAAAATCTTTTTGGTAACTATCATAAATATAAAGGGAAGGGAAAATTCCTTTAAAATCCCTCCTGGCCAGAGGAAAAACCCTTTCACCTGTAAAGGGTTAAGAAGCTAGGATAACCTCACTGGCACCTGACCAATGAGGAGACAAGATACTTTCAAAGCTGGAGAGGGGGAGAAACAAAGGGTCTGTGTCTGTCTGGGTGATGCTTTTGCCGGGAATGGAGTCTTAGAATTTAGTAAGTAATCTAGCTAGATATGCGTTAGATTATGATTTCTTTAAATGGCTGAGAAAATAAGATGTGCTGAATGGAATGGATATTCCTGTTTTTGTGTCTTTTTGTAACTTAAGGTTTTGCCTAGAGGGATTCTCTGTGTTTTGAATCTAATTACCCGGTAAGGTATTTACCATCCTGATTTTACAGAGGTGATTCTTTTTACCTTTTCTTCTTTTAAGAAACTGAATGTTTTTTTCATTGTTCTAAGATCCAAGGGTTTGGGTCTGTGGTCACCTATGCAAATTGGTGAGGATTTTTATCAAACCTTCCCCAGAAAAAAGGGAGGTAAGATTTGGGAGGATTTGGGGGGGAAAGACGTTTCCAAATGAACTCTTTCCCAGTAACCGGTGTTAGACGTTTGGTGGTGGCAGCAAAAGTCCAAGGGCAAAGGGTAAAATAGTTTGTACCTTGGGGAAGTTTTAACCTAAGCTGGTAAAAGTAAGCTTAGGAAGTTTTCATGCAGTTCCACTTTGATAAATAATTCAATAGTCTCCACAGCAAGGATTTGAATTTAGGCCTCCTACATGAGGGCCTCAACTACCAGGCCATAGAATCATTGTCATTCACTTTCCTTGGCCAAGTGACCATCCATTGTCATCATGAAGGGCTGTAACTGAGCAGGGTGTTTGTGGATCACAGTAGTGGCTAAATCTGGGATTTAAGCACCTAAATTCCTTTGTGAATCTGGGCCCTGGAGCCGTGTCCCTGTGTGGCTCCTGCAAGTGCTAACACCAGTATAACTGATTCAGTGCTAGTGCTGGCATGGGGGCGGTGGCGTGGAGGATCTTGGGTACATTCCTCAGTATGTGCTGTTTGTAGCCTATCTCTGTGTACACATCCTCACGAGAGCTAGAGGCAATGCTTTGGGCTAGCACCCAAAAGGTGCTCTCCACCCTCAATTGCCCCTGAAGTTAGTGAGCTCCCAGTTGCACTGGTGTCAGTGGAGTTACTCCTAACTGTAACATCAGTGTGCGATATCAGGCCCTGGGGCAGCTGAGTGCATGCCCCAACTCACATCCCTTTTACACTACTAACTGCTCACAGCAGAGTCAGTTGCCATTAAAGAAATGATGTCAGAAAATAGGCCAACCACACCCTGATATACAGATCCACAATTCTGGCAACACCTAGTGGAATAGGAGAGGTACATTTATTTATGTTATTACCCTTGCTTAATCACTGTATTACTTAAGAGTGATTGCCGTGTTAGTCTGTACTAGCAAAAACAACAAGGAGTACTTGTGGCACCTTAGAGACTAACAAATTTATTTGGGCATAAGCTTTCGTAGGCTAAAACCCACTTCATCGGATGCATCCGATATGCCCAAATAAATTTGTTAGTCTCTAAGGTGCCACAAGTACTCCTCGGTTTTTTTGTATTAATTAAGTGGTCTCAGCTGGGTTTTGAATGAACACTTTATAGAGTTGAATGGACTGGAAGAAGGGAGCATTTCATTGCTTTGCACCTGTTACTGTTTTTCAGGACTATTCAGGGTTAAGAGGATATGAAAGCTTAAACTTTGCCAATTGCTACAAAACAGTTATGATTGGTGATTTTTCTGCATGTGCAACTAGTGCTTTTCTCCTGGCCTTGGTAACTATTGGAACTGGCCAGCACACCAGACAAACCTAAGAAAGCTTCCATGGTTCTTTTTGTGACTATACTGGTCAGGACGGTGGGTTTATCTCAATATGTCTAAAGGTACTTATATGCCCTCCCCTTATCATTATATCTGAGCAGCTCACAACCTTTAATGTATTTATTTATCCACACAACACCACTGTGAGGTAGGGCAGTGCTCTTATCCCCATTTTACAGATGGGGAACTGAAGCACAGAGAGGCTAAGTGACTTGCCCAAGATCTCATAGGATGCCTGTGGCAGAGCAGGGAATTGACTGCAGAGCTCCTGATTTGTGCCCTAATCGCTGGGCCAACCTTCATTCCTCATTTTAAAAAAAAAGCCCACTATTTCCATACTCAAAAATACTAAAACTCTATGTTTGGCTTTGTAGTAAACCATCTACTTAACGTATTTCAGTGATCAGACTGCAGGACTTTTGGGCTTCTATATGAAGATTAATATAATTAAACAGTTAAATTAAATCTCTGGTTCATGGCCCAGGCAAGCACAGAAAATAGTAGAGCTGGTCAAGAACTTTGACTAGAAAAATAGGGTTCCATTTTTTAACTTTCCCTATAAGATACCACATAGTGTTTATCGGAACTATGGAAAGGAAAACCAAGGGAGTGAGCTTTGCAGCAGCTCAATGGCATGTTTAGTCATTTGGTGTGGCCGATCAGATAGTAAGGGTGACTGCGTCATATCAACTACACCCTTGTGTAAATGAATTACTCCTAACAAAATACTTAGTTATCAAAAATATGAGACCTACTGATTCTCTTAACAGGCTTTCCCCTAAAAGGTGGGATTATGTATAAACGGAGGTGATATAAAAATCAAACAATTAGGGCTAGACTGTGAGTGACCCCTGCTTAACCAGGGACACATAAGAAGTCTTCCTGTGCCACTTGGTTGGCTGTGTAATGGCCACTCACAATAGCAGTCTGTGTGCTCCGGGGAATGGGCAGGGCCGTGGCTCCACACCAGCATATGGAGCAGGGCCAGTGCACTGGGTGCGGGATGTTCTTCTCCACCCTAATCTATGGAGCAGATTGCTTATTGCCCGTACACAAGGAACAGCCCTGGCAGAGACTGCGTTCTCCAAGATGCAATCTCTGGTGTGGCTCTGCACCACCCTCTTTTCAGGATTGTGGCTTAAAAACTACAATCTATCCTAAAGTGTTATCTCAGAAATAAACACGCAGCAGCACACATTTGTCTAAGATGGGGGGAAACACCACCACCCTGAATGTTTGCCTCTGCACCATTTCAGCTGCACCTACACTGAGAATTGCAGGGACTACTCCCATCATTGGTCTCTCACTGGTGCAGTTCCAACCGTGCTAGCAATAGGAGGAGTGCTTTGCCAAGTCCTTGAGGAATTTACTGTTTCTCTTACAGACTGAGCTCTCTGACCTGAGAATCTCAACTTTCATTTTTTTTAAAAATAGCTTCTAGTCGTCATAGTTTCAGAGAAAAGCCTGAAAAACTGAGCCCAATGCACCCTAAAAACTCAGAAACCAAGTCATATAAAAAAAACCTCAAAAATATTTTCTAAAATCTCATATTTTTAAGCCAATTGTGTGATTTTGGGGGGCTTACTCGTTATTTCTGAATGTTTGGGATTAGCAATATTGCTAGTGTAGACTGCCTGGCGAACTGTCTAGAGTGGCTCGTGACCGGGAAGAAGCAGGGCACAAACCCCAAACTGGTTGTGAGTTCTAAACTTAGATTTCACCAACCAAGTATCCAGTGTGAATTCCTCCAGCACGACAACAGCCTTAACATGGAGTCACAGACAGTCCCCTTGGGCTGCCACCTAGGCAAGCTTGCCTTTGTGATGGATGATCCCTTACACCAAAAATCACCACAATATTCAAGTTACTTCTAGTCCCAGAGGACCAGTCACTTATCCCAGATCAATTGTACCTCAGATCTCAAACCAAAGACAATGCTTGTAGCCAATTCCATAGTCCTAACTAAATAAAAAGAAATAAGCGAGTTATTTACAAGGTTAAAGCAGGTAAACCTACACACACAGGAGCTACCATCTTAGATTCCAAAAGGTGATAGCAGCTGCTATATATGCAAGCGCTCTGTGCCGCTTTAGGGCTAACCCAAACTAAGGGCTTGTCTACACTATGCAGCTTTTAGCGACAAGGCTGTGGCGACACAGCCTTGTGACTAAAAGTCAGTGTGTGTGAACGCTGTCGACTTTTGCCGACAAGATACTTCCAGCCCCGCGAGAGGTGTTAGCTTTGTCGGCATGAGAGCGCTCCTGCCAGCAAAGCTGCGTTCACACTGCCACTTGCGTCAGCAAAACGCTTGTGTTTTGGGGGGGGGGCTTTTTTAAGTACCCGTGAAAGACAAAAGTTTTGTCGACAACATTGTTCAGTAGACAAGCCCCAAGCTGCTTGGGAATCCCTTGCTTATGCTTCAAATTATTGCCCTCTCCGAACTCCAAGCAGCATAGTGATACAGTTCCTCTGTGTCAGACATTTTTATTCCCTTCCCCCAGAGTTCAAGCTGATGGGGTGAGTTCATGCTCAGGTCCCCTATTCATGGGGGTGGAGGGAGCAGTCTTCGTCCTTTGATGTGTCACAGTGGCTCCTTTGGTTTCAATGGGCTTTCTTGTGTACAGGACCAGCACTTTACATTAATTAATGCTTCTTTCCTGTTTGGTGAGTTGCATAATTAGAGAAGTTTACAATGCAAACACTCAGCATAATTTATACCAGGGGCTCCAGATGTTATAAGTGAGATCAATACATGCAGCATCCTACGAGCATTTCATCAAGTCTAAACACTAAATGCATTTGTATCAACTTAACATCTATTTTAACAATACTAACACACCAGTGAGACAGACTGGTTTCCAGCTGTGCATTTGTCAGTGTTCAGTGAGGCCTAGGGGCCTTGGCCTGAGCTGGCACCTTGTCCGCCAGCATCACAATGCCCAGGGGCAGTTCTCCCAAAGTAAAGAGTGCTTGTGGATGACCAGTCCACTTCAAAGTCGGAACACTTTAGAGTCATCTTCTAGGCCCCTATCTGGCAAAGGGTTCCATATGGATGGACTGGTGCTTTCGTATGGAGTCCCACTGACTTCACTCAGACTCTGCATGTGTGTGAGGGTCTACCACAGAGATCCTGTTACAGGGTAGGGACCTTAGCACCTTTTCTTTTGAGACACACCCAGTACAAAGGTTTAAAAAGCAGGGATGAAATCTTGCCCCATTGAAGTAAATGGGAGCTTTGCCACTGACCTATTTGGGACCATGATCTCACCCCAGATCCTTTTATCCAGCTGTTAGATCTACCAGCTTCTAATGCTAACCCAATTCTTTTCTGTGTGACTATTGTATCTGGAATAAGAGGGCTTAAACTGGTAAACAAAAATATTACCCTACTACCACCATGGTCAGCAGGTAATTTCTTGTCAGACAGGTTCTGGGGCTTAAAAAAGACTCTACAAACAGGGTATTTGCAACCACATAGTAAAGTCAGTAATATAGACACTGTGTCTCAGAGGAATCAACATAACTTACCTATTGGGTTTCTGATTAATAATAATAGTAAAAATATATTGTGATGTACATGATGTCCAGACTACAATGTTTTTACCAGTAAACCCATAGATATGACTATACAGCAAATTGGCATTCTGAATACTGCATTAGAATGAAAAATTTCAGTTATTAGCCTCGCCCATTTTTCTCTACTGTAGAATCAACAGTCTGTTTAAAACTAGTGCAAACCCGTGAGTGTGTATTTGTGGGCTGCAGAATTTTAGGTATGGGGATCTGGGTAACGCCCTTGCTGCTCCTTTGTTTGCACGAGGCCTCCTGATATCTGAGCATTGGTAACCACAGAAAGAAGATACAGGCTGCAGCATGCAGCAGTGGCCCATTTGCTGGAGATGTTTTGTCTGCTAGGGAGAAACAGGTGCTGCTGTTGGCATCTCTCCCAGAGGATCAGAGATACAAAGTAATATATGTGATATGTTTTTTTTTACGTTCCTTCCTGATCCCTTTCACGCTCTTGCCTCTTGAATGCACCTTGTCGTTCGTGGGGGTATTCCAGTGATCACATAGCTGAGTTCCCCACTGCAAAAAAGACACATACAGAGAAAATACATTTCTGTGGAAAATTCTGAGCAAGCCCCATTACACTAGTATACTGGTGAGACATAAGGCAAATCCTCAGTTGCCCTTAGTTCTTACCTAGGCAAAACTCATTTGACTTCAGTGGGAGTTTTACAGAGTAAACTGTGCACAGAGTTTAGCTATATTTGACATAAGTGGATTCCCTGTAGTAATCAATACAATAGCTTGCATTGATATCAGTCTACGCCTTTCACCACTTGGCCCCCATCACCGTAAGTGATCAGAATAACCTTCAACTCTTTAATGTATTTATCTTCACAACATTCCTAAGAGATAATGAAGTTCTGTTTTTCCAGGTTGGAGACTGAGGGCCTAACTTGCCCAAGATCACATGTGGAGTTCATGGGAGAGCCAGGACTTGAATCGAGGTCTCAGACATCCCAGCTTAGTGGCCTAACCACTGGACTGTCTTTTAGCTTCATCTAAACTACTTTCCATCCCACAATGCTTTAATAAACTCTATACAGGACTTATTTTAGGCACCACCAAAATGCAACTCTCTGGAGAGGAATATTGAAACTTTTTAAGGGAATGATCGTTCCATTGAAGTCAGCGTTAATTTTGCCACCGGCTTCAATGGGACCAAGTTCAGGCCCTAACAGTACATAGCAAAAATACACAATTAAAGACAGGACAAGAATAAAAAACCTGAATACAATTCAAGTACTGGGGGGATTTATATAAGCAAAACGTAGTTATCTAAACTGAACAAGGACAACAGGGGCTGACATCCTCACTCTTCAAAAAAGCCATGCTCTGGAGTCTTCAGTGATGACGAGTCCCTTAATTTCCCCTCTAGAGTGCACTTTCAGCAGCACAGGTACCCCAAAGACCACATTGGGATATTGCTTCAGGGCTGATTCATAAAAGGGAGGAGTGCTTCTTAATACAGAATTGCAAATACATTTCTATGGGGTGTACATGAATGAAATAACTAATGTTCCCAAGGAGTGCTTGTTAGCTGAAGTGCTGGTTTTTCAAACCACTGATATTCTCACATGGCTGACATTTTATAGGGCAGTAGGACATTACCAAAAGCCATGTTGTTCTAAGTTTAAACATTAATGTGAAAAGGGAGCTGGTAGTTACCCAGCATTAGGGAACCCGACAATGTCTCTTGAATGTTCTGAACTTCTGATCACTTCAAAGGACTGAATGAATCTAATTTTTATTCCTACAAGAGCAGCTGCTCCTGATGATCCATCTCCAATATTTAATCAGTGATATGCTAATCACTGAGCACCTGAATTATGTTGCTCATAAAATAATATTGTATTGCTGTACTGCAGATCCCTATTGAAAGACAAAAAAGAAAGGGTTCCATTTAATAACGACGTGAAAGATTAAGTAATACCCTTACTTAGACTTCACAGATTTCCATCTGTAAGCAGAACTTGGAGAGAGAGAATTGAGTATTAAGACCTATGAATTCAATTCAATTCGAGACTAGAGCTGGGTGAATTTTTTGTGTGTGCTGAAAAATGCAATGTTGGTCAACCTGACACTATTTCAGAATTGGACCCTTTTGGTTTTGACCAGCTTCAGAACAAAAGAGCGTATGTGTGTTCATTCCCTGTGAGCCTAGTGGTTCGGCCATCTACATGCTGTAGCAGAGACCCAGGGTTTGAAACCCTGCTGTGGAGCAAAGACTCGAACTCTGATCTTCTCTCTGCCTGATGGAGAGAAGGGACTTGAATCCATGTCTGCCACCTCTCAGGTGAGCACCTTAAACACCAAGCTATGTAGTGGCTGCCTCTCTTTTTGGCCCAATGAATAGTTATATAGTGATACAAAGTGGAATAGCTTCAACAGGAGAGACTGAGAGCAAACTGCCCCCGCCCACCATCAGCTTGGTAGTTTGGAGCCTCAAGTCAGAAGGGGTAGCTCTGAGTTCAAATCCTTGCTCTAGCATGGGCCCCCAAAACTGGATCTAGCAGATGCCAGGCAAATGCCCTGACTGTGGAGCACCCTGGTCTACACTAGGGGGGAGGGGGGGGATCGATCTAAGTTATGCAACTTCAGCTACGTGAATAACGTAGCTGAAGTTGACGTACTTAGATCGACTCACCGTGGTGTCTTCACCACAGTGAGTTGCTGCTGCTGCTCCCCCGTCAACTCTGCCTGTGCCTCTCGCAGAGCTGGAGTACAAGAGTCGACGGGAGAGCGCTCAGGGATCAATTTATCGCGTCTAGACTAGATGCGATAAATCTATCCCCGCTGGCTCGATCACTGCCCGCCGATCTGGCGGGTAGTGAAGACCTACCCTTTTAAATAAGGGTCACATACCCATCGTTTTCCTGAAATGGACCTTTCTGATTTGCTGAGAAATTCCAAACATTTTCAGAACCAAACTGAATATTTTTTCGGTTTGCTCGCTGAACCGAAAGATCGATTATTCACCCATCTCTACTTGTGGCCTTAATGAAAATGTTCTGGAAACTGTTGTGTTTATAACAGCTCCTCATAATAAATCCATTTGTTTAGCTTGCAGTGGGCCAATTCCTGAAGTCCACACTTAGACTAAATTCCCAACTGCCGTGAGAATTTTGCTTGAGAGAGCAAAGAGTAACTACTTCAGGAATTTACTCTGTAATAGGTGCAGGGTGTCCTCACCATACAAGCCAGACTGAGAACCAGTTCTCCTCTGCCTTATACTGTGTGTAGTAACTGATACCTGTGCAAAATCAGTTTCAAGTGGCTGTAAGATATAACCTAGTCAGAACAGATTGTGTTTTATGCCCAGTTTGCCCAGGTATAAATGACTACACAAGGTACAAGTCTGGGCCCCATTGTGTTCTTATACCAGTTTTGCACATAGCTTTTCAACAGCATTACCTTGATGTACTCTAGAATGAGATCGGTATCCAGGTCTCCGTTTTCTGCTACCTTTCCTGAGTCATATTTAATAAGATGTAACAAAAAGAAAAAAAGAAAAAAAAAGTCACAGAACACACCCTGGCTCTCTTTGTCTAGGGTCTCATTCCACACAAACTACAACGAGCAAAAGGAGGGAAATTCAGTCCAAAACATAGTAAAATTGCCCAGGCAGCTGTTTGGATGAGTTCTTCCTGTAGGCTCCTTGGCTTATCTCTTTCAAGTCCCAGTTTCCTCTAAGGGAAAAGTTAGTGAGTTATATAACCTCCTGGTGGTTAATTGACAGGGAAACATGGACCACTTGGCAAGAAAACCCAACTTCTTAATCCCTGATAGGCTTGGATACATCCCTTTTTGTGCTCACAGGGTTCCTTGTGTATATGATCCACCTGCCAGGGTCCTTGATCATCCTCACTTCCCAGCAATAAGGCAGGACTGGGTCTTGGTGCTTTATCATCCTGTTGTCTACAATGGTTAATTCAGATTTTTAATATCGCTCAAACTCCCTTCACAATAATGTTCTCTACTATTTTGCTTATCGACATGAATCATTTATCAATGTGTATCATATCTCCCCCTAGAGGAGATAATTATCTGGAAAGAGAAAAAGACAGAGAAAAGATAACTAGGATGGTAAGAGACGTGCTGTTGTAAATAATACTTTGCAGTTCTACAAGGGAAGTAAGCACCATATGCCAGTTTTAGAGATGAGGTAAGAGAAGCACAGAGAGGTTACAGGATTGCTCATAGTCTCCTGAGTCCCTAGCTGTATGCTAAGTCCATTAGACCACAGCTACCCTCACTGGGGGAGAAGTGTCATTCTGACCATGCCAATCTATCTACCTCTGCCCTCAAGCACAACCCCAGAGACTTATCAGATAATATACTGTATTCTCCCACCTGTCCCATTCTAAAGAGAAGCAAGTTGAAACAATCATACATTACTTACAGGAGTCTCTTGATCCCTATGCATTGATGTAGTGTCAGAAATATAGCATTTATCAAACTTCTGTGGCTTGGTGTCACAGCTCCCGTCCAGAAGAGTCTGAGAAGAGTCCAGGCACTACCTCTGATTTGGGATTTCCGAGTTTACTTTTGGGATGCAGATTCTCTTTCTAGCACCCGCTTCTGAGAACTGAGACCCCACAGTCTGAATGCCTGGTCTCTGTGACTTGTGCTGGCACCTCCGCTGCTTAAGCATGTCTTTTCCCAGAGCTCCAACCTTGAGGATTCTCTAGTTTACCATTTAGTTCTTTGGGGACACTGAATAGTTGAACCGAACAGACCTAGACCTTGCAAAGATTTCTAGCACAATTATTCTTAACTTTAGATAACACAAGAGAGAAAGAGAGGACCAGATGATTTCCTGAGGTCCCTTCCAACTCTGATATTCTATGATTCTATGATCTAGGACAAAACAATTTTAAAAAAAGCCTGTATGCCATTCACTGCCTCACTTCCTGCAGCATTCTTTGGGATTTGGGTCAATGTCCTTTCCAGTCATTCACTCCCGCAGCTCCTGGTTTCCTGTTTGGACCATGGAGAGAGACAGACCATCTTTCCATTGTCTCTCAAATGGTCAGCAAGAGACCCTTCCTTTTACAACTTCCAGACCCCTTTTTCAGGTGACCCGCTGATCAGCCTCATCAGGAGATCCAAGTCCCCCACCTTTGCCTGGCTAGCAGTTCACTTGGCAGAATCACTCTTGGTTTGGCCACCTTCTTTGGCATACCCATTGTATGGCCTAGGTAGACCTATTCAAATGACAATGAGTCTTGATAGTCCACTCACCCAACCCAGACACACTACTGCACTGATCACCTATTACTCCCAGCAAGCATCTCTAGAAAGAAGTTAACCCCCTGAGGTCAGGTAACAGGCAGCACAAGATTAAACAGGTAAACTGAGTCACACATAATATTTCATAAACATACTGCAGAAGGGTCCCACATTCTCCACACCTGGCAATAATAAATCATTTATATCACATTTTCTCTCTATGAGATTGATACTGTGATTGACAGAGAAGGTAAACTGAGAGAATAGTGACCAGTTCAAGGGTAGGTATGAGTGACTCATGAGGGAAAATGCGCAGCCTACCTTTGCCACATAAACCTCCCACTTAGATTAATATCCAAACCCTCATTCCTGTTTCTTGATCATGCACCTGGGCTGAACAGGGGTTACCCCAAAATAAGTACACAGGTGGAGTCGGGATACAAAATAACCCTCCCAAGATAAGCAGTATCTGAAATGACTGAGCAAACATATGGGTATAAAATTAGCTTTTCTACAGATTTCCACACTGTACTTATTGTCCTAACCACCCTGAAGGTTCAGCACCGAGGACTGCCAGTGACAATGGAACACAAGGGGTGCTGGGTACTGGCAATTGTCCTTATTTTAGGGCTCAGCAGCCTGGCTAATGGATACACACAACTATGTAAGTGCGTTTGTTTCATTTTTTATGTGTTGATAACAAGCAAAGTCTTGTGCTGATTATTTGGTTAATCAAACCAAGTAATACATTCAAGGGAAGTCTGGGAGAAATCTTAATTTTATCTAAAGAGCTCTGTTAAACCACCAAGCTCTTTCTTGATGATTGTATCCTTTTACTCATCATTATTATCAGTAATAATTATTTCTTGAGCACCATTTGGCCCAAAAGTTTACAGTCAAATTAGCTTCCATTTTTTGTGGGACGCTGCAAAATCTGTCTTTTCTATTACCAAGAACTGTACATAATGCCACAATAAGTGAAATGAAATCAAAATTAGGATTCTTTGAGGATTTTTAATGTTACCATTTTATAGAAAGTCTGTTTTATTGCAGTAGTGGGGTTATCACAGAATGGGATCTTAATCCTTCTAAGATCCCTTGCAATGGAATGCAAAATTTCTTATTACAAATTCAGCTTATTAGTAACAATCAAATGTGAGAACCACAAATGAAGACGACATTCTTATTATTTTCATATACAGAACAGCTGACTAAAACATTTGGAAACAATTCCCTTATATGTCAATTAGCTCATGTGTTTTTCCTTTTCCTCATTTGTAGCCATATCACAGTCTTAAAGTATAAAGATGATCTCAGCTCTTGTCCCATAAATACTTGCACACATGAGTGACTTTATAATGCTGCATGGTCCCATTAGTTACTCATGTATGCATGTGTTTGCAGGATTGGGGCTAGAGTTTTTTAAAAAAAAAAACAAAAAGCACTATGCAGGTTTTAAATAACTTTTTAAAAAAAATCTGTGCAGATCACAATGGGCTTGAGATTGATCTCACTTCCACCCATCATTTTATATTGTATTAAGTGAGTGAAGTTCTTAATGTTTTTCGGGGGGGAGGGGGGAGAAGTGTCAATTCCATAAATTGTCTGTCAGTCAGTCAATACCTTGACCGCAAGTAATTCTCTACTCTAAAAAGAGCAAGACTTTGTGGTGATGTATGTAGACAGCAATCTGTGTTTGAGATCACAACTGGCCATTAGCCCTAAATTGAACTTCTACAATTAAGACAGGGTTCTGTAACAAAGCCTTCACTTACTACTGTAACTGAAAACACAATGCTTGGTGTTGCAAATTGGTCCTCATCACTAAAGACAACTTTATAGTAGCTTTAAAACAAACCTAAGGGGAAGCTGTCAACGGACCGTGGAATTCTGAAGCACCGGGAGAAAATTGTGGCAGAGATGCAGAAACAATAAAAGTGCCGTGGGCGATACATTGTTAGCATGAATGGAAAGGAAAGTTGTAACACCCTAAATCATTTAGAAAGGAGAAGTAACTCAAAATTCTGTGAAAACCTGACATTTAAATGTACTCACTTGCAATGTATCATGTAGGTAAATGCTTTGCAATTAAAGGCTCTGGAAAATCTCAAGTCAATGGCACTATTTGAATTAGCAAGGCCTGCCTGCATGAGTGAGATGTTTCTGCATCCAACAATTGCAATTCATTTGGGCCCTGATTGAACAAAGCACGAAAGCATGTGCTTACCGTTAAGGACACAAAGCCCTTGACTTCAGTGGGAGCACACATGAGCTTAAAGGTAGGCATGTGTGAAAGTGTTTTGATGAATCTGGTCCTCAAGATGCTAAAAGCAGCTCAAAGAGATTTTTGTCAAAAGAAACAGACAAAGAAAGAACCCTTTAAATGTGATGTTTGCAAAGGACACAAATAATGTGGGGACTGATACTGCAGACATTACTCAATCAAAACTCCCATCAAAATGAGCCCTGCAGAGAAGTTTATCATCTAGAAGTTAATAAGCCAAAACAAGAGGGAATACAGAGACTTAATTGTTTCCTCTGTTGGGATTGCAGCATTGGCAACTCTCACAGTTTAACAAGTGTCTGGTGCTATTTGGTGCTTTTCTTAAAGCCCCTCTTCTGGAGTCATGAAAGTTAGAGGAGAATCTCAGCTTTCATTTGAAAAATAAGGCAGTTTCTAACCCTCCTGGTTGCAGAGAAAAACTTGAAAACGTAGCCCAAATGTAACCGAAAGGCCCAGAAGCCAGAAAACAAATCAAAAGAACCCAAATTATATATTTGTTCATTTGGGATTTTTTAAAATATCATAGTTTTAAACCAATTGAATGAGTTTTTGGGGCCTAACTCACAATTTTTGAACACTTGAGGCTGGCAATACTGGGCTTGTGAGTCATCGTCTCCAAACAGTTTTCTCACAGGAGGAATAACAGCTGCAACAGGAAACAATAAAGTTTACAATGAATTAAAAGTTTTAAATAGGACTCATTTTATTACTTACAACTGACATCACCATTGTTATTGAATGGATGGGAGACTGTAGCCAAGGTATGTTTTGTTCCAGCAGTTTAGTTATAATGAAAGTATTATATTTATAGAAGCATTTGATGTCTATCAATTACCATTACAATATGAATTTGAGGCATATTGATACTAAGGAACATATTTTGCCCTTGGATGCATGTGAGCTGAAATTAATGTGAGCTTCAGTGGGTGATGTTTACATAGATAACAAACCATGCTGTGTTACGCTAGACTGGTTAAGGGATCTAAGAACTATAAACCCTCATGCTTCATATTTCATGAACCAATATCTAACAAAGGGGTTTAGAAAGGAACTTCCTCTATGGGCAGAGAATTCCATAATTACTTGCTATAGGGTTTTTGCACCTTTTTGAAGCATCTGATACTGGCCAATATCAGAGACAAGATGCTGGACTAGATGGACTGCTGGTCTGATGCGGCATGATAATCCCTAGGTTCCTGTGTGCTCATCCAAGTGTGAAGATCACAGTGCAGAGTGGCCCTAAATCATGAAATAAACTCACACAATCAGTTAACTTGACTTTGTTTTAAACAGCTCAAGAGCAATGTGCGCAGCAGCCATCGGCCAGAGTGAACTGTGGTTATCCGTACATCAGTGCTGAGGCATGCAACAACAGAGGGTGCTGTTTTGATAACTCTATTGTTGGTGTCATCTGGTGCTTCTTTCCTAGGACAGAAGAAGGTAATAGAGCCATGGGCCTGTTTTTCCCAGTTTCTGAATACACGGAAAACATCACTGTAGTATAGATTAGCTCAGTGTGATTAACCTAAAGCAGTAGTTGGATGGGAGAAAATAGTCTGTAAACAAATGACAGTTCTGGGCTGGGATTATGTGCTAAAACTCCAGGAGGCACAGAACACACAGGACAAGCCAGCGGCAGAGAGGGCCAAAGCCTTTAATCTACTTTGGGGAACCTTCCCAATTCTGGACACCTTCCAATTCTGGGCTAGTCAGTGGCCAAAACTTGGCAGAATATGAGTGAGTGTGAGGATGGGGGAAAAATCAGTGTCTGGGGAAAGCAGGGGTACGGCGGGTGAGAAAGGAGAGTATCCATCTACATATCCATTCCTTAATTTATTGGATTATTTTTACTTACATAGTAAACACCATCTGACATATCCGAGACTGCATATTTCTGAAGTTCCGTTAGGGTTTGTGACTTATAAATTAATACTGTTGGGGAAACATGGGACTTTTGGTGCTGCTCTGTAAAACATTAGAACTGAACAAAATTTGGAATTTTGGTCCCATGGGAAATCCTGACATTTCCACAAATTTTTTTCATCCCACAATGGGGTGAAAGGTGGAAATTTCTATTTGTTTGTTTGTTTTTTGCAGAATGGAAATTCTAAAAACATTTGATTCACCATTGTTGAAACGATTGAAATGCAATATTTTGACATTCCCAAAACTGAAATGTTTCATTTCGGTGTATTGAACTGAACCCAAACATTCAGCATTAATCTGCCTTTTCCCATTGTGGCTCATTGCCTCTTGGGAGCTATAATTCAGGGGTTTGATGTCCCTATCCTCCCCTATGGGCCAGACTACATCTCACATGATACACCCAAAGTCATGTTACTCCCATGATGCATCATGCAGCTTGATCAGAGGGAAATCCACTTTGGATTGTGGGAGATGTAGTATTCCAGGGAGCCTGGCCCAAAGGAGAAGACGGTGCCTCCAACTACAGCTCCCATAAGGCAATGCACTGATAGGGAAATTCAGCTTAATGTTTTGTTGAACTAATTCAAAACAAAATGTTTTGGATCAGTTCAACAAAACAAAATATGCTGATCTGGGTTTAACTGATCCAATTAAATATTTCATTTCAGGTTTCCTGAAGAAAAATCAATTTGGGGGCAAAATCAAAATTCTCCTGTGGAAATTTAAATTTTGCTGAAACTCATTTTCCATAGGAAAATCATTCCCAACCAACTATAGTAAACACCTTTGAAAGTTAGCTAGCCCTGTCTTTGACGTGGAATGGACAGACTTTGGTTTGGAAGCAGATATCAATGATGTGCTTTTGTTTTGTTTTGATTCCAGAATGTGGCATCTAGAGTGAATCTGTCTCTCTCCGCTGAAATTCCTGAAGCAGGACAAGAACAGAAAGCTTTCCGGTCTTACACTATGATTTACATTAATTGCCGAGCCATTTTTGGCTCTCGTACTTTTGCTTTTCAGTGAGATGGCTCACCACTTCTGTCCACAAATGTTTCAATACTTTACTATACAAAGCACATGTCTTAATAAAAGCGGCAAACTAAAAGCTTTAAAGCAGTTTCCAATTCTTCTGCAATTACCTTGGGGCTAGATTCTGATTTGTGCTAGGGAGTAAGAGGGATTACAAATCCCCCAACATCCCTATAAGGGCCCTTGGATATAGGTATGCGTGAACAGGTGTCCCACACATGTTGGAAATGGGCAGAAGCTTTACCTGCAATGGTAATAACAAGCAGAACATCTGTAAAATACATATGTATTATGTAACTCTTCATGGCACAGAAAGAATGCAGAGTGCCAAATGAGACCAAAACAAAAAGAGAGAAATTGATGTAATCAGTGCTTCTGAATGATCTGACTCTTGACAGCTTTTCTTCAGGAAATAGATCTTCCAAAATATACTTCCTAGATAGGTTCCCTTTTATGGAACTTCTAAAGATAGGCCTCACTACTGAGGCATTGTACTACCTTAAAACTACTAACCATCTCTCTAACAATCTGATCCCTGCCCAGTTACTTTATCCTTCAAAATAATTTTAAAGATGATGTAGGAAAAAGATTAACCCTTATTGTGATAACTTTCCCAAGACTTTGTGCTTTTATCCTGCATTATGAATCAGGATTTAAACGGCTAATAAGTTGAAGATACAGCACAGAAGAGAAGCACAGAAAATCCTTTTACTTAATATTCTCTTTATTTTTTTAATGTACTTAAAATGAGTTACAGAAGGTAGTTGTACATGTAATGTATACCACTTCTCGCACAGTCACTAATGAGAGGTTTGCGTTTTGGCTTAGTTTTATAGTATTCACTATAGAATCACACCCTGAAATAATGAGTTTACATTGACACTAGCACTAGATAACATTTTTGGGAGGCCTGGTGCTTTTTGGTCTAGAAAGGGTTAATTTGGGGAGCAGGCAAAGTCCATGACTATGACCCATACCCAACCTTTTAATTTTGCAGGCCTATATAAATACAATATCCACGGCGATCTCAGCTTTAATTGTAAAACTGTCTGGCCCGTAGCAATAGGTTTGCCTTTTTAAGGCAAAGGATGAAACTTTGTCCGTGTGATCTTTCCAAAAGCTCACTAGTTGCTCATATCATCCAGGATTGGCCATTTTACTGACCTGTAAAAAAACCAATAGGCAAGGGTCCCCTTATTACGAGTAGCCCTGTAGACCATTTAAGAATGGGAGTCAGTGTTGTATGAGCTGCCTCTAATGAGCTTAGGCCCACTACACAAATCGACAGCTTAATAGGATAAGAGGAAACCTTGCCCAATGAACTAAGCATTAGGACTGAGAGTAAGAGACTCATATTCTAATCCCTGCTCTGATACGGGTATCCTCTGGGGCTTCAGTCAAGTCATTTAATTTTTCTGA
Source organism: Natator depressus (assembly GCF_965152275.1). Taxonomy (NCBI): domain Eukaryota; kingdom Metazoa; phylum Chordata; order Testudines; family Cheloniidae; genus Natator; species Natator depressus. The sequence continues at coordinate 156,001,421 of NC_134234.1, forward strand.
TGTTGTTCCGTGCCTGTAACATGGATCATCTACTAATAGGACCTCCATCATTGAAGTGTCTGAGCATGGAGTGTCTGAATTTAGTCTCATAATACTCTTGTGAGGCTATTATCACCATTTTACAAATGGGGAGCTGAGGTGCAAAGAAACTAAGGGAGAAATCCTGACTCCACTGAAGTTAATGGCAAAACTCTCACTGACTTCAGTGGGGCCAGGATTCCACCCTTGAGTGGCTTGTCTGAGGTCACACAAAGTCTGGGAGAGATCTGGGCATTGAACCTAGAATTCCCAAGTCCCATTTCAGTGCCATAGCCACAAAATCCTCCCTTGTAACTCTGTCACAGGGAGCAGGAGATTCCTTAATATTTGTAAAGCACAACTTGGAGTGCTAAAAATCACCAGAAGGAACATGTATAAAAGCATCTGAACAGCTCCCAGACAAAAAGGCGGGGAACGTGGGCAAGAAGGAGCACGTCTGTGTGACATGGACTTCAGCATGATCCTCAGCATGAAGATGAGGTGCTTAGCAACATGCTCCTCTCTTTGGCCTTACTCCTCCCAGGCATGAGTAACTTGGCAATGCTCTCATTTATACAGGATTGGGTTTGTCTGCACACCCTGGCCTGTTCATCGCTCCTTCCTTGCATTTATACGGACTATATCTTTGTCCTGCTCTTCTGCTTCCTCCTTGATATTTTATCTGAAAAGGTTCACCTAATGAGAAGATTGACCCTTACCAGAACTGTACATAAGGAGAGCATGCACGCAAGTAATATACAGCATGCTTCATTAGTATGTGTGTACAGGAATGAAACTGTTGTAGACCTTCAGCTTTTCAGAATGAAGAAAGGAGAAGATGAGGAGCACAGAGAGTTGAGTAATGCTGCTTGATATGGCTTACTCTTTAAGAAGTTTCCCAGCACCCTCTAGTGCGCAGTCGGTGACTATCTCATCTGAGAAAAGGCATTGGTATAAATAGGAACTAGGGTCATGGCTAATTTGTATTATTATTAAATATTGATATTGTGGGTAGTAGCAAGAGCCAATCAGGCTGGGGTTCCATTAGGCTAGGCACTATAAATAACAGTCCCTGCATCAAAATTCTTATGAAAGACCCTAAAAATTCACTATAGACAAATAAATTGATTTCATGTGCAATTCATAATCCTGGGACACGTGAGCTCGCATTTTCTCCAGATTTGTATTCACAGCATTTTTCACTGGATAAGAAAGCCCCTGGCATATGTTGGGCTTGATATGCAAAGACAGCCACCTAATTTACACATGCAAGAAAGCATGAGCAAATTGACTTTGTGTGCATGTGACCAACGAGATACATCATTGTCCATTTGTGCACACAAATTCCTGCTTTACTGGCACTGCCACAATAAACACACATACAAATTAACCATGTATTTGTAATTACTTTTTGCACATGCTGTTGCAAATCTGACTCTTTGAACACCAGGCCTTTCCTTAAAAATGAAATATTCACATTTGCAAATTATTAATTTTAAACCAGTTATATCTTTACTACAAGTATATGTTCTGTCACGACTTCATAGGCTTGTCTACACTGTGGGGGCTTTGGCAGTATAGCTATGATGTCATAACCCAATAGCATTGATGCATCCTACAGTGATGGAAATAGATTTGTTTACCTGCCGCATCCGCAGGTTCAGCCGATCGCGGCTCCCACTAGCCGCGGTTCGCTGCTCCAGGCCAATGCGGGCTGCGGGAAGCAGCATGGGCCGAGGGATGTGCTAACTGCTGCTTCCCGCAGCCCCCATTGGCCTGGGGCTTACCCTGGAGGGCAGTGTGCCGAAGGTTGCCGATCCCTGACCTAGCATCTTGCATCCCAACCAAAACACTTTACAAACTTAAACTGGGATAAAAACTATAGGCTTGAGCCTGCAAAAGCCCTTACTCCTGGGAGTAGGCTCTACTCATCCAAGTAGTCACACTGACTTCAATAGGATTAAGCAGTCAGGTTGATGGGAGTTGTAAACATGTATACCAGGGCTGAATTTAGCCCAAAGAGAAGTTAAGTGATTTATTCAAGGCCAAACAGCAAGCCAATGGTAATGGAACCAAATTCTGATCTCATTGCAAATCTGGAGTAACTTCATTGAAGTGTGGGAAGTATAAATCCAGAAGGAACAGCTGTAAAAGTTATAAGCTTGCAAAACCAGGGGAGTACTGCTAATATTGTTAATTTGTTTCTAGTGGTGCCCAAAATGTGCAATCTACAAATACAACAAAGGGCACAATCCCTGCCCTGAAAAGCTTGCCTTCTAAGAACACAAAACAGAGTTGGAGGGCAAGAGAAAGAGGTTCAACGCAGTAATAAAATGGTCAGAGGGGAATTGGCAACATCCTCGTTAAACAACATTTTAAGAACATTTGCATTATAAGAAATACCAACCCCACAACTTAGCCACAATCAGCCAGTTCGTTTCTTGAAGGCACTAGGGTAGAATGTTGGTCTGCAGGAGAGACTTGAATGGGAAGGAAGTGACTGTGGACCAGCTCAGGAAGGATACTCCTTGCATAGGGGATAGTGTGGAAGAAGACATAGGGATGCTGGTGGAAGATGCAGACAAATGGAATGTCCAGGTTGTCATCACAGGCAGGACATTGGGATGGGAATAGGGGTATAACGGAAACTGTTCTTCAGCCTAACTATATTGGGAAACACCTGAAAGTGCCATAATATATATGTGGAACTAAACAAAGAGCAATACACTGCCCTGGATTCATGGCAGAACTCCCCAGATTGGGTGTATATGTCTAAGAGCAGTCTATGAAATTCCAAATCATTCACTGGCAGATATGCTTGTCATTTCTGATTGCGAGTGAACAGGGACTAAGGCAGTAATCTTAAAATAATTAATACTTTATTTGATTTTTGTTACATCATCATAAATGTTCTCTGTTTTCAGAAAACAAAGCCCTAATTTGGAAAATAACGCACATACAAATCTCCTACAAGTATACAGAAATATACAAAGCTTAATGTATCGTTAGAATGCCTCACATCCTAAAGTTGGTACTCAGGTCTATTTTGCCAATGAGTATGAACTACAAAGGTAACAAGCAACCTGAAGAAGACCAGGTTTATATATATCTACAACAGTGCAAATATATCTCAGCGCGCAGGCAACAACTGTCTCTAAAGAAGCATAACAAAGTTGATTCCTAGTAATGCATCTTGCATCACGGAAACGAGAGAGAACAATTACATATTAGACAGACAGTGTATGCACACCTTTGCACACTGATTTAAAATGTTACTTGCATTGAATCTTGCTTTTTTTAAAAAATTAAATAATAACAATAACAAATTAAAGGGCAATATCTCACTACAAGTTCAACTGACTGAGATCAGGTATTGCACAAACAGTCTAAAACAAGTTAGCTAGAGTCCCAGCTACACTGTAGGACTGATTTTTTCCCCCTATTAAAACATATCTATAATAAAAAATATCATTTTCCTTCCCCATCAGAGGAGGACACTACAAATGCAGTATATTAACTTTTGTAGCATGCTTTATGAACACTTTTCTGTCAGAGCATTCTTTATTTATATTGCATTGTTTTTCAAAATATTCCCATTGGTAAAGGTTGGTATAGTCAGAATTAACCCAAGCAGCCTGGTTTTCTGAAGTAATAGAAAGAAGTCATTAATAGCATTTAATTTTAATGTGTTCCTAAAATAAGAAGTAATGGTGCAAAATCATGGATGTCACCAAAGCACAAAGATCTTCAGAAACAAGGACTTCATATTGTCTCTACAATACACTTAAAGTACATTTTAGATTATTTAGCAGGGAAGGCAGGGGGAACACCATTAAATCCAGCACTTCCATTTTCAATATTTCAATAAATTTTGCAAAGGCTGTTAAGATATCGGAATACCTAACATTGGCACCAAGGGCTCAGTTATGCCATTCTGTTTCTACACTATACAGTGCAACACCCAGTGAATAAGGACATGAAGTAACTTGGAATGAAAGGGTGAAATTCACTCCTGTGCAGAAGCCTAGCAGAAGGACCATGGCCCAGAGCCTTAAAGATATTTAGGTATCTAACTCCCAAGGTCTTGATCTATGCCCCAATGAAGTCCCACTTAAGCTGTGGATAGGCCTTGTGCTGGTCCCATGCACAGAGGTGGATTTCATCCTAGAAGAGGATCCAATTTGATAATTTACATTAGAAAAAGACTTGGAAGAAAGCAAAGACCTATTGAAGGAAGACCCTTTAAATGAAAACAATATAAAGTACCATACATTACACCAGGGATCTCAAACTCAAATCACCAGGAGGGCCACATGAGGACTAGTACAGTATGAGGTCCGAGGGCCACATCACTGACACCCTCCGCCCCCATCCCTGCCCCCACTCCACCCCTTCCATGAGGTCCCACCCCTGTCCCGCCTCTTCCCATCCCTTCCCCACCCCAACTCCACCCCCTCCCTGCCCCTATTCCAACCCCTATTGCACACCTTTGCACACTGATTTAAATTGCAACTCATAGACATGTCCAAAGCACAGTAGCGTACATACTACAATCCACCTGAATGTAACACGTTAAAATGATCCCTACTATATAAAAATATGATTTAAAACAGGATAGTCTGGATTCAATCCTGGAAAGTTGCTGAGTATTCTGGGACCCAATGCAGCAAAGCCCTTTAGCACATGCTTAACTCTAAGAAAACAAGATTGACCTCAATGGGACTTAACTACTTGCTCTATGTATTCACTAGTGGCCGTGCTGCAGACCTAACAGGGCCTACCTGGTGACATGGCAGGGACGGGGGTTATACAACATATAGATGACATGTCAGAACATCAGCCCCTGCCTACTTCTTAGTTCCAGCACAGCTTTCAAAATGTCTTCAGTATTATCACACTTTATGAATGGCACTTCACAATGTGTAAACTAAGAGCGCAACAGATGTACATACAACTGAGCAAAGAGCTGATAGGTCAAGGCTGCATACCGCACATACAATCTTTGTTTTCCTGCTGCCAGCGGGTGCGGGGTGCACTGAGTCAGGATTTGTCAATGCACAAGGTCAAGGTAAAATGCATTAGGGCTTAATGTCCCATCGCTTGTGCCAAGGGAGTTAAGATACAGACACCATAAAACAGCAGGTCAGAGAAAAACAAAACAAGGCTGAAAATGAGTCCATGGAAGTGCTGGGTGTGCAGTGAAGGCAAGATCAAGCCCTAGGTTTGCTGTGTTATCGTAGTAAGATTTAACATCTCATGCAAGGCTCCAGTGCAGCGCTAGGGTGAGGTTGCTGTCACTTTTAGCCAACAAATAAGCAGAATCAGACACAAACACCATGATGTACAAATAATTCGCTAATGGGATTTTACGTAAAGAAACAGAGCTACACAATCGCTGTCAGGAAAAGACTATGTTGATGTTAAAATTTAAAATAAAAAATATTCACATTTAATTGGCAAAATCAGTGTAGACGGTGGCTAAAACAGCACGGAAATCATTTTCATTGTGGTTCCTAACTACTGGTGCAAATATTAGTGCTGGATCTTTGGGACAGGAACTCTAGGCTCTTGCTACATGCATTAAGAACGGGCTTCTGCTCTTGCTCCAGTGCACTGCCGATTCCATTGTTTACCACCCAGCTATTTGTGTTCATGCTAACTCCCAAAGCATGGGCTGAACCAAAGGCACGGGTCAATTCAGGAAAGCATCCCTGCTCAGGAAAACACTTAAGTGGATGTTTAAATCCCACTGAAGTCAATGGGGCTGAAGCACATGTTTAAATGCTTCCTGAATAGGGATGGATTTAAGAACATGCCGAATCAGGGCCCCAGTTGCCAGACTGGAATATAAAATTCTGCAAAAGGGAGGTGTCAAGTACTGACTAGCACAGCTTAACCCTTGTGAACAAATCCAATTATCTGAAAAAGTTGGGAATCACTAAACTAATAACACTTCCTGCATCAGGGCCTGATCCAACTGCCGTTAAAGTCAATGGGAGTCACAGTTTCCACTGGTATCAATGGGCTTAAGATCAAACCCCATACATGAAGCCCTGTCATCTTGCAAAGCCTCAAAGGACTAACTTCAACCCACTGAGTTAGCTACTTTCATAGATCCTAACGCTGGAAGTGTCCTCTTGATTTGTCCACTACGAGTCCATTGTATTTATTTGGAATTTTAGGGGGTGAGTAAATGGCAATGTTGAGGAGAGGAGAGCTCGGTGAATTGAAAAAAGGAGGCACATGTTTGTTAGGCCACCTGGGGGTTGCATCCCCTTCGCAAGAATTTTCAGTGGGGGCTGTGTTCACAAATACAAGTTATGATGCCTGAACTCTTCTCTTGAGCCCTGTATGGTTCCCGAATACAAGGGTCACAGGGCAGGAGAGAAGAGGGAAATAGAATTAACACAGTATGTTTAAATATAACTCTATTATGTCACCACACTTATGGCTGTAAATACTAAACACTCCTTTTTTAGGATCGAACAGCAGTTCTAGATTTGCACCTGTTATACAGCGAGGAAAATATAAGTATACAATCATTTTTTTGTTTAGCATAATTATGCCATTAACAGTAGTATCTGTTTTACAGTGAGCACATAGAAAAAAAATATACCTTCTTCTCTGTGGTGGTCAGTTTCTTCCTTCCTTCCCGCCCCCCAGGAGAATACTTTGCATTGTAGTAAAGAGCTTAAAAGGTTATTTCCTATTTAGTCGGGGTCACTCTGGGGAATGAACCCATTACACGAAGGCCATGTCTACACTACACGGACGATAATGGCATAGCTACAACGCTGTAGCTATGCTGGCGTAATCCCATAGTGTAGACACAGCCTATAGCAATGGAAGGAGTTTTCCCATCGTTGTAGGAACACGACCTCCCTGAGTGATGGTAGCTATGTCGAGGGAAGCATACTTCCATCAGCCTAGTTGCAGCTACACTTGGGGTTAGGTTAGCATAGCTCTGAGGTGGATTTTTCTCGCCCCTGAGCAACATAACTATATTGACCTAAACTATAAGTGTAGACCAGGCCTTTGATATAACAAATACACTTTTCACCTCAGCCTTGGAGCCAGTGCAAAAAGGAGATGTCAGCTTTCTGGACAGTATGGCCCTAATCCAGCAAAGCTTTCCAACATATACTCCACTTTGAAGACATGAGTAGTCCCAGAAGTCAAAGGACAACTCTCAAGTATAAAGTTAAGTATGTACTTAAGTGCTTTGCTGGAATTGAGTTTATAAGAACCTCATTGGAATGGAATAGATCCATCTAACATGCAGCAGATGGGGTATCAGAGAAACTCTTCCTTTTGTGAGAACAATCGGGACAGAATGGGTCACCTTACAACATCACACCTTTTTCTAAATGAAAACATGGTGGTGATCAGTACAGTGTTAATTTCTGTAGTCACACAAACATTGATGCAAGACCGTAGACCCACACGCCAGCCTCCTACATAGAGTACTGTGATGGGGTGTCCTCTCTACGCAAGGCCCGAAGGGGTTAAGGTGGCCAGGGGGGCCTATTAATTGCCTAGACTGCACTTGGAGGAGGAGCCAGAGAGCAGGGACTAATTAGAGATTAGGCTCAGCAGGAAGGAACAGGAGGGCTTGCATAAAGACCAGCAGCTGAGAGTAGCTAGGGGCTGCAGAGAGAGAGAGGATGCAGTTACTCTGAGGGTGAGAGCAGGCAAGGTAGGAAGTAGCCCAGGGATACAGCAGTAAGTTTTAGGACTGTGCAGACCTTAACTGCTTGTTGTAGGTTCTCTGGGTTGGAATTCAGTATAGAGGGTGGGCCTGGGTTCCCCTATCAGCCACTGCGGAAGTGGCACTATGAAGGGGCAGTGAATGGGAAGACTGCCTGGGACAGTAGGTCCTGAGAGACTCTGATACCCAAGTCAGGGAAGACTACACTGACCTGATCTGAGGGCCAAGCCATGAAGCAGGAGCAGTTTCCGTCCCGAGACAGAGAGAGAGTGATGGAGTGCAACAGCAGGAAGGGGAGTCGCTCTGGTAGAGCTAATCCCGAGATGTGGACAGAAGGAGGCGCTTCAGCAGTGAGTAGAGCACCCCATGACAGTAATTCAGACACAAATGTTCACTGTCTCACAGACAGCATTTAACCAGCTATCCTGGTTTGCAGGATTCCTTTAACTATATTCAAGCTTCAGCCAAAAGGAAATATCTGAAGCATTTAATGTTTCAACTGATGCATATATGACCAAAAGTAAAATGATACAAACCATATCCACAGATATGGGCTAGATAAACAAAGAACCCAACAGAATGCTAAAAACTTCTAGATGTCATTACAAAAGAAAACAGCCTTGGAGCTCTTTGCTTTTGCATTCACAGGAGGTAATTCATGTGGATAATGAACACAATTAGCATTTTAAGTATCACAAATAAGGTGGGTTTAAAAGACTTTGCAAAAACAGATTTTTTAAAAAAATAAAGCAATCATCTGTGGACAGCTTAAATATTCCTGACTATCTGTGCTCTATATTTTTTTACATAGGGAATCACAGGTTTACAGTTCTAACTCTGATTTTGTCTTTTTTCCTTACTATTACAATTTCTGAGTCTCAGACCATCTTGTCAAGTAAAGCACCAGAATTCTAAATTTAGATACACACACAAAAGTGACATGTATCACTGAGTTTTTTCTTCTTTTTTTTTTTTTTTTACATATTATCCATCCCTATTGAAAAGATACATCTTTACTTGAGAATCAATAAGCTTACAGACTTTGGGTTTGGATGGATAATTCTTGTGGAAGAGAGCTGCAAAGTGATACATAAAAAAATTTCAAAGATGACACTCTGAATTTAAAATGAAGTGATAATGCTTACTTTCTTTGCATTCCCGCACTTGGTACTTGACTGAATGTTGATCAATAATCACCAGCCACGTAAAGATGTCATTTTACAACTCTGGCTATCAGGACAAACATCATCTTATCACAGAGATGGTTTTCATAAAGCAAAGTTCCTGGAACCAGTTTTTACATTGTTTCACAGCTGAAATTCTACATGGCAAAATTCCCTTCTATTTCTTCTTCCCAGTTAAAGCTAGAAGTGTAATGAAAATGTGACCCAATCCAACTGGACTGATTAGCTTAACACTACACATCCACTAACCCAATACGGTTCTCTATGGGCTGGATCATAACAGCGTCTCTAACTAGGCACTGGACACCAGCCTGCCACAATGAGACAACAACAAGTGCCCTCTACTGTATGTCTAGGGTTCTTCCTATTGATAGTTTTGTTTGTCTTTCCTTTACCTCTCTGCTTGGATTTTGTATCTGAGAACAAAATAGGCAATGAGACGCAGAGAGAAGAAGAAAATTCCAAGCACAATGAAGTCCAGGTAAAGTTTGGCATTTTCTACATCCAGTTCTCTCAGGATGGCCGCTGATTTTTGGAAGTGGCAAGTATCATCTTTGTCGCAGTGAAGATCTTCTCGATCCAATCCATAGATGGAGAGAATAACGCCTTCAAACCCATACCTAGAAAGGAAAGGATGGATTACAAGATAAAATTCTAACCAGGGCAAGCATTGCTCATTTTTTCAGATTACCGTATATACTTGTTCATTAGCCCGTTCGTTTATAAGCCGACCCCAAAGATGGATAGGTAAAAATAGTAAAAACTGTATGACCCTTTCATAAGCCAACCCTATATTTCAGAGGTTGGCAAACTTTGGCTCCCGGCCTGCCAGGGTAGGCTGCTGGCGGGTCAGGATGTTTGGTTTACCTGGAGCGTCTGCAGGCATGGAGCCCCTCAGCTCCCTGTGGCAGCGGTTCGCTGTTCCCAGCCACTTCCCGCAGCTCCCATTGGCTGGGAACGGCGAACCATGGCCAAAGGGAACTGAGGGGGCTCCATGCCTGCAGGCACTCCAGGTAAACAAAACAACAATGTATTAGATATTCAATTCAATGATTTTGCAGAGTTTTAAATCATCAAATTTTGGTGTAGACCCGTTTATAAGCCGACCCCCGCTCTTTGATGTGTCATGTTTTTACCAAAAATATTCAGCTTATGAATGAGTATATACGGTACTCAAAATGGAACACACTCATAATTACAGCTCAGATGGTAAACACTGAAGATTTAAATTACTGCCCTCAGAGGCAGGAAGTTTTAGGCTAGATTCTCTCTTTGGTTGCATTCAAGCAAATCACACTTCAGTGGGTTTTGCATGGGTGCAACAGGATAGAATTTTGCCTTTAATAGAATATGCAAAAACAATACAGTCAACTTTCCTTAAAGGAGAACATTTTTTAAAAAAAATCAGAATAATCTCTTTTTATATTAAAAAAACATGCTAGTGACTTTATTAAAATTGACATGGTTAATATAAATATTTTTAAAGAGAAAATATACTTAGTGCCTGGAGACAGTTGTATTGTGCAATGAGGAAGAAACTCGAATGTCTCATTTTAACTGTCCTCTGCATGCTTCTCGTGGCACACCCTCACCAGGAAGGAAACTTCCCCCAGCTCCCCCGTCTAACCTGGATCTGGTCTCACTTAGGACCAGATGAGCTAGCATGGATCCCTCTGTGGGACTCTGATTTCAGTGGGACTTCACATGGGTTGGTCAGGGGCCTTAGGAACAAAACCATTTCTCCTCCATCCTGACATTGGATGCTAGCTACCATCCCAGTTTACACTGACTTCTGATAAGTCTTTGGATATGAGGCATGAACTCGGTCTGGTGTATTTGCAAACAAGGCCAGAGTTTGACTTGTGTTGTCTTTATAATTCTACAACCTGGAAAGAAACTATTTTTCCCCACCTCAGACTGACTTTGCCATTATCTAGTACATATACAAAAGTTCTTTGAGTGGACATTTTCTAAGTCCCCTTAGCTCCCTCTGCGATGTCACCTTCCTGACCCTCTTCCTCTGGAGAAAACCCATTGCTCACCTACAGTAGTATCAGTATTGGTTAAACTGGACAAACAGGCTTTATCCAGGAGGTCTGTCTGAACCATCAATGAGATATGCCATGAGATACACAATAAAATGCTAAATAGCCTCCAAAGTGAAGTGCTGGCAACCCCATTCAAGTCTTCCTATGGACACTTTTTGTCTTCACCTTTATATGTCAAAGCAGCTAGCCCAAATTCTCTGCAGACTTACATGCTGTGCACCCATTGAATTTAGTGAGATTGAACAAGGCATAAATCAGCACAGATATTGGCCCATTACATATAATCCATGGTAAGATTTTTCTTATTTCATGTTGTTATACATACTTAGTACAGTAAAATAATTTGGTATTGTTCTTTTACATATTTCTTACTGGAAACATGGAAATACATCACATTAAATCCTGAAAGAATGCACTGTAAATGTGGTAACCTTAGCATTAAAAGACAAAAAATTCCAGGTTAAGAATACCACTGGCTTCCCACATGGTACCTGACATATGAGATGTAGGACATCCATTGGAGGTATGCGGGAATGGTATCAAAGCTGACAAAGAATCCTGAGAAAAGGAGGACTGGGATGGCTGTAACTGGACCCACGAATGTTGCCACCTGGAAAAAGGAGGAAACAAAAGATGCCTTCTCAGACAGCCAAACAAACATCCAGGGGCTTGGGGTACTCCCTGCTTTTAATTTCTGCATTGCTGTGAGTCTTTAATTCAGCAAACACTCTCTAAGGCACAAATCCTCTGTCCTGTGTCAAACTCAGATAAGCAGTTGAAGTTCACCTGGCCAGGCTATGGAATGGCATTGCAGTGTCGCCCCCCTGCAGCTAGACCTTCTTCAGGGCAGCAGTCATGTCAACAGCTGCTTCACTCCCTCTATGTAGATGGTTTGGGTTATAGATCTGTTTAGTGGTGACTCTGCCTTGCCTCCTGCACATTTCTGTCTGTACTTGGATGCCACCAGTGAGCACAGCTGCAGGTCCCCAGCACCCTAACTCCCTTTGCACTACAGAATCACATCAGTTCTGCAACTTATAGGACATAGTGCACTTGTGGGTCAGTGGGGTAGAGCATCCATTTGAAAGAGATGGGTGATCTGGCAACTCATTCAGTGCTGAGGTGCTTAAAGAGCTCATTCTTTTAAAATGCTGTAACAACATCATTGCTTTCTCACTATTATTTATTAATTCTCAAGCAGCTGTAAAGATACCAAGAACAGGCTAGAGAATCCCTTCTTTGCTGTTTCTTTGCAGGTGGTTCAGAGTGAGATGAGAAGTGCAAAGGAGGTCAGAGAACTTACAGCAGCAGCCGTGGCAAGAAGGCATAAGTAGCCATTGCCAGGGGAAGCAAGGTTCTGGTGAGTTCATAAAATACAAATGCCAGTACCTGAAGCGATGTGGAGGCTGCACCTATCAGAAGACCTAATGACTGAGCCACTAGCGATGTCATTGTTCCCAGGGCTGCGAACAGGACAAATCGGAGCGCATCTGATGGCTGTGAAGTCATCCAATACACGATGCTGCAATACGCCACAGGAAACATAATCTGCAGAAAGATACATCTGCCGTTACTACATTATAGAGTCAAGCCAAAAGCCACACAGAATGTTTCAGTGTTGCTGAAAGCAATACCAACACCTAGAAAGCATTGTATCCTACTGAACCCATCTCTCTCATCCCTCAATGCTGTACTCAAAGTGATGATGCTCAGAGGACAGTTAGCACCTCCACCACACCCTATCAAATCTATCATGTCCTGCATGCTACTTTAGACTAAAAAACCTGCTTCCACTTGTTACCAGCCCTTTGCAGCCACTAAGCACAAAAGCAAATGAAAAGTCCCTGTCTTTGTTTAATTTATTTATTCAGGAAAGCTCAGGTTAGACACAGGATCTTGATTTCAATAAGGTCCTGCCATTTATTCCCAATGGGGTGTTTGGTTTAAGTCAAGAAGCTCACACGCTAATACACGGGCAGTTTTCCACCACTCTGGTATTTATATGAGATTACAACACTGATGAAATGCTGGTATCTACTTAATTTGCAAGTGGATACAAGAAGAATGCTCTGTGGTTTATTCAAAAGTATATACCTGAAAAGGAACATCAGCCATGGTTTTAGCTAGATAGTAGGCCTTCAGACTATACCAGTAGTTCAGATGCTCTCTGAGAAATACACCCATCTCAAGAGGAACTAGATAGAATCAAAATTAATAAGATGGTTACTTACACTGTTAGAGTGTGACATGCTTGTGCATAATAATATCCTACCCGTTTGTAATTCTGAGATGCTGCAATACTACAGTGTGTCTGGAACGCCAAAACAATTGTCAGACCAGCAACACACACTGACTCATGTCTCTTGAGGCACAAGAGGTCAGCCTGGAGAGCCTCTCATTGTGCACATATCTGCCAGGCTGTTCAGATGACACGGTTCTCCCTTAAAGTGGCTTTGTAAACAAAAACTATGTGGTTAAAAGTTGAAAGCCACAAGTCTTCTCTCCTGTCATAGACGGAATCTAAGATGACAGCCTACAATGTAAGACTGCAAGTCCCTCACATGTTAATGGTGACAGCCCTATAGTTAAAGAGTCACAAGTTAAAAAAGCTTAAAGATGTCATCCTAGTACCTATCCATATACATTGTTTACATATGACACAGGGTCACATTACTGGCATCTTCTGAACATGGCAAATTTCAGACCAGAGCTGGAAATTTTTCTCTGTCCAGTGCAATTAGTCCTTGAGTTTAATGAGTGCAAAATTTACTTAAACACTTTAATTAAAAATTAAGCTAAAATTCATATGTGGTTTCACATGAAATAGGTATACTCCAGCACTGCTTACTTCATTCCAGCTAAAATAACTTATTTACAGAAAATATAGTAACATGGTCAGTACTCACATGTAAGGACAGTTGGCATGAGAGCAGCAAACATAAGGAACAACATGGAAAAAAAGAGGAAGCCAGAGTTGCTTAAGACCTTCTTAGCTTCATTTCCAATCCCTAAATATAGCAAGCCTATGAGAAGTCCAATTCCAATGTGTGATGTGATCCGCAAATGTGTCAGGACCTAGGAGCAAGGAAAAGTAGTATCTCTGATCTGCATGTTTGGATCTAACAGCTGCCACACTGAATGTAAAATCAACTAACAGCCTGCAAAAATCTTAAATATATCCTAAAATGAACTACTTTCAAATGGGCATTTCCTACTAGCAAATTGGGCTTCAGATGGACAAAGCTACACTAATGGGATTTCTAGATGTACTCCTGCCAATCAGATACAAGGACCAATGGAAAACAGAATTTTGCTCTCCAGGCAAAGGCTGTAACTGAGGATGTGCCAGAATAGTGTCTGACAATCTCAGTGTAGCCACTGGCATACTTCCTTAAGAGAAGCAAACTTTTTCCTCTGCCTAAAAAGTAGCTGAATCATAATAGAAAGGGCCCTGAAAGAGTCAGACAAGATATTTTGAGCTTATATTGACAAAACCAAATTAATCTGATATTGATTAGCTCTTGGTATTCTCTCAATAATTCAGTATGACTACAAATAGATATGGCACAAGGTACAGAGGCCAGAAGAAAATCTAGAATAGTTGCATCTTTATGATTAGGCAAAAAGAAACTTCCTAAAGTAATAGCTATTAAGTGCCCAATTTGAGCACCCCACTGGAAGAGATGAGGAAACTATTATACAATGAGAGGTTGGTCTTTTGAAGGTCTTATCTGTGGGGTAGCCTCTGTAGGTAACTAGTAAAACTCATAATTTTCTAAGAGGATAATGCCTAGATGGGTAATTTGGAAAATCTGAAACTGGATATTCCTTTTTGGATGCTATTATTCCTTGACATTAAGATTATAGTGTCTTCACTAAACATTTTAATTTACCTTAATTAACTATTGGGAGCTTTGACCAACGGGGGCAATGGTCCCGTGCTGGCACATGTGGAAGTGCAGGCTGCAGCATTTCACAGGGTGGTGAAGCTCCTAATCCAGCATAGCCGTTCAGAGCCACAAAAGGAACTCTAGCTGAGTGACCTGAGAATTCCTCCCAAGATTCCTGCTGCTGTGCAGCCTCCATACACCCAAACACATACACAATGCACACTGAGACTTCACCTCATTAACTGGCCAGTTATATTCGAAAAGAACACATTTATCCCACTCCTCCCCTTATGACACTGTAATTAATAACAGCCTGATTCTCCACTGCCTTGCAGCTGGCAGAATCATTTACACCAGTGCACCTTTGCACTCCCTTTGCACTGGTGTAATGACTGCACAGGGTGTAGCGTAGCAGAGAATCAGGCCCTGGATGGGATTTTTTCAGACATTTCTCCTATCGGAATACCAATGAAAACTGCATGATTCTCCACTCTCGTACTATTATTACTGAGACTCAAAACACAACCACCGTGTTTCAAAGTTCTGTGCCAATCTGCACGCACATAAGGTAGATGCTGAAGTTAAGCCCAGGACACCACATCATAAACACATGAAAAGTGCCCTGGGCTACAAAAATATATTAAAGCAGCCTTACCGAATCCCTCATGATGGTGAGAAAAGTTCTTTTAAAGAGGATGCAGAACTGGGTGAGGCAGCTGGCTGAGAAGCTGTGACAGCCTTCTGTGGATGAAGAGTCCTGAGGCGACAGACAACACAACAAACTAAGCTCCATGCAGAATCTTATTTACTTTTCACTAACAAGCCCCAACTTCACGCAGCAGAACATGCAAAACTCTCCGCTACTTCCTTATATTTAGATTATTTCTCTCAACCTCCCGCCCCTTCAGTGCTCTGCATGGATTTACCTCTTCAGAGGGTCGATGCCATAAGAAGGGGTTCAGTTCATGCTCGCCACCAGCATCTCTCTTGTAGTCTGTGTCACACTTTCCTTCCCGTGCTGCTCTGACCAGCCGACTGTTCTGGTCCCCGTATTCACCAGATGCAACCTCCATCACTACACAGAGCATTTAGAAGAGATGTACTCATTCTACACCAAGCATTAGTCACAGGCTTGGCTACTGGGGCCTAATCCTGCAACACTGAAGTCAATGAGAGCTTTTGCCACTGATTTCAATGGGAGCAGAAGCAGGCCTTAAATGCACAATATTTGTATGTAAAAAGCCCACATTTTTCTGCTGCTAATACTTGTTAAATACAACATTTTAAAGGAAATATAGTGAATGTATGGCTGCCTTAGTACTCATTATATGGATTTCAGATCTGTTTCTTTTGGTCCCTACTGTTAGTGTGAACCACTCAGCTATGACTGTAGAATGATATAGTATTGTTTTCATAAGGGCTGTGGTGTTTCATTAGAAAACCATGGTAGTTTATAGGTGTGACCCACATTCTGCCTTTCATTTCCTACTACTCCATAGTTTGCATTTCAATCAGAAAAAGTCACTAATTAGTCCCATCACTAGATGGCATTAAAATGATTTACAAAGAACAGGGGACTCATTCCACACTGACTCAGTAAAAATATAGAAACAAAAACCAATAAAAGCCTCCCTATTTCTATTTCATTCAGAAGAGCTAATCAAAAGCAAAATAAGCAAACTGGAAAAGTTATTCAATTTTCCTTACCAAAATCTGCTGGATTGTGGTAGGTTGGACAGTTTAAACCCAAATCTCTCAAATAAGGGACAAGGTTTAACACTTTCCCACGGTAAATACATTGTCCTTGACTTAAAACACAGAGCTGAAAAATAAAAGATATAGAAAGTGAGAAAACATCAGAACCTTTGAATGTGTGTCTACCTGCTTTCTGACAGCAACTGGAGTAGTCAGTTACTAGCTGTTTGATTTGGAAGGAAATAGCAACGGATTGAAAAGATTTGTCAACACTGAATGTGGAATTACAATTAATGGAAAATCTGCAGAATATTAAAGATGTTCAAGATGTGAACTCTGCAAAACTACCCCATCAGGGCTTGTAGTGTACTAATACAGAAACATCATGATCCACCCCTTAGACCAGAAGTGGGCAAACTACGCCCCGCGGGCCACATCCAGCCCACAGGACCGTCCTGCCCAGCCCCTGAGCTCCCGGCTGCGGAGGCTCACCGCCAGCCCCTTCCCTGCTGTTCTCCCTTCCCCGCAGCCTCCGCTCACTATGCCATCAGCGCTCTGGCCCGCCGCTCCTGTGGCTGGCTCTGGCATGGTAAGGGGACAGGGAGTCCCGAGGGGCAGACAGGGAGCAGATGTTCTGGGGAGGATGGAGGGCGCCAGTCAGGGAACGGGGAACGTGCGGGGGCTGGATAGGGCATGGGAGTCCCAGGGGGCCTGTCAGGGGCTGGGGGTGTGGATAGGGTCAGGGTAGTCAGGGGACAGGAAGAATGGGGGGATTGGATAGGGGGTTGGGTCCCGGGGGGGGCAGTTAGGGGCAGGAGTCCCATGAGAGGGCGGTCAGGGGACAAGGAGCAGGGGGGTTGGATGGGTCGGGGATTCTGAGGGGGGTAGTCGGGGGCGGGGGCAAATAGGGGGTGGGGGCCAGGCTGTTTGGGGAGGCACAGCCTTCCCTACCCGGCCCTCCATATAATTTTGCAACCTCGATGTGGCCCTTGGGCCAAAAAAAAAGTTTGCCCACCCCGGCCTTAGACACAGGTTGGAAACCAGGCTGGAAATGGCATGACTGTGCCATCTTATTTCCATAAATTATTTGTGTTTTTGGTATGAAGATGGGGCTGGTGAATTCAGGGGGCAATGGGAGAACAGGAGGAGGAGAAGGAAGAGCAGTAAGAAATAGCTTGATTAGTCTTGCTTTTAGCCTATTGACTTCATTTAAAGTTATTGAAAGAGTAGTAATCTTCAAGAGCTTGTTCACCTACTGTAGAGTGGGTTTTCTCTAAGCTCTCACAACTCTCACTTAAATGGCATAAAACATTTAAAGTAAACTTAAATCTAATCTAAACAGGAACAGACCATATCCTGCCATCAGCGTGAACAAAGATTTCTGACAGACTTCATTTTTCCGTTTTATTCTTTTCACATGAATGCAAAAAAGCAATCTGTTCTCAGTTATTCAGGGTCAAACAGGAGTAATTCCATCAAAAAATCAATGGAATTTTCTGAATTTACACCAGAATAGCCAGGATGAGAATCTGGTCCAGCAACATTACAGACCTTAACAGTAACGCACTCATACTAATTCTTATTTACTATAACACACACCCAAAATTAAAAAGTGTGATAATCACGACTTCTAAAATTTACCAGCCAGATTCTTTAAAAATCTAATAAATATAACATAATATAAAAATAGGAACATGAAGGGAAAAAGCGAAAACCATTTTGTTCAAACCTACGACTCCAGTGATACTGATTTGGGACATGATCTGTGATTCTGCATTATCTCCAGCCTACACCAATTATAGATACAACATATTCAAACAAATATGTAAAGAGAAGAATTTCTGAAGGGTACCTGATCAAATAACTCAAACAGTTTGGCACTTGGTTGATGAATAGTGCAGATGATGGACCTGCCACCCTGGGCTAATGCCTTCATGAGAGAGACAACCTGAAAGCAAGATGCACTGTCCAAGCCACTGAAAATAAAGGCACAAAGGTGTTTATTAGATCTGTGGTTCCATATGCAACTGTTCAAAATAATACATGTCCTATGATGTTTCTGTTTCTCATTATCATCTTTTTACAACATGCATCTTTATCATCTAACAAGAACCCAGAGATGCTGTGTGGTATAGTATTTCTCTTCCCTCCCCCTCCCTCCCCCCCAGCCTTTTCCTTTATCAGGCATTCATCATACTTAATTAAAATGGGAGCTATTCTCAGAGCTACCTAATGCAATTTTCAAATTCTGTGATTGTGGGTTCTGACTAATGACGCTCCCAAGTCGAACAAACTAAATTCTACTCTCAGATACACACCTGTGGCCCAACTGTCTTCAGGGCTGTCATGAGTGTCTACCTGAGGGCAGAATTTGATCCTAAATATATTATATTTAGGAAATTCAATTATCAAAAATGTTTAAGCTAATTGGTCATCTTCACTTAAAGGGAAACTACACATTATAATCTGAAGAATTTTTTCTGCCTCTCTTCTGCGGGATCCTCTAGGATTTTTCTCAATCTCCCCCTTCTATATTGTTTCCCTAACAACCACCTTTAATAGTCTCATGTCATGTCAGGTTACAACAGTAACCCAGTGCACTAACTGGTGACCCTATTAAAATTATTTCTTGGGGGTTGAATTGCTCTATAGGTGTACGCATGTGTAACACAGTTGCTTTCTACAGTATTATACCAGAATAAACTGGAGTAACACAGATGCAAATCAGGCCCTTTAAAAACAGTATTAAAAAATTACAGCTTTTACTGATGCTGATACAAATATTTTAAGTAAAACATACCAGAAGCATTTTTTAGCAATGAAAGGTGAGTGTAGCAAACATGAAGCTACATAGCCTGATGCAGCATATAATCTGCTGTCTACGTTTCAAAGGAAAGTCTTGATTTTCTTCTGTTTCAGCTAAGATGATAACAAGGGCTAGTACGTTCTGTGGTAGTTCTCTAGCACATGCTGGGGGGGGGACTCACAAAGGTAGGTAGGCATCTAAGTCCTATTTATATCAATGGGCATTAGGTGCCTAAATACTTCTGTGAATCCCACCCATAGTAGCAGTGATCCACTTTCTAACATTTGGCCTTGATTTACCTGGTAGGTTCATCAAAAAACATAACTGGCGGGTTGTTCACCAGCTCCAAAGCAATGGCAAGACGCTTCCTCTGGCCCCCAGAAAGACTTCCAGTTCTTGTATTGGCACATGTCAGCAAACCCAGAGCTGTCAAGATCTCCTTTACCTGGGGACAGAATCAAAGCAATAACGTGGGTCATTTAGATTGTTACCACAAAAAACCCGAAAACATCTCTTACTATTATCACTGGTTTTTCTATAAAGGATGAAAACAAACCAGTTGAACACCCTCATGATTTACGCAGATTCTCTGGGATACTTACTCAGAGGATGTACAGAACACTCCAGAAAGGAACATATGCCAGTATCTGTTAGAGCCTCACGCTCTATTGTGTTTCTAAGGGTTTCAAATAGCTTTTGTCGTCCCTATTGTGTGCACAATTAGGTCAGAAACAAAGGCAAAGAAAATGTATTACAATCTCCGAATGCTTCAGGAAGGGTGTAAAGTGACCACCACACGGGTCAGAAAGGGTTTTCCCATCTCTCATCTATGAGCAGCACAGCCACAGCTAATTCTGCAGGAAGGGGCAGAGTGGGAGGAAACCTCTGAGAGTCTCAAGCAGAGTTCCTCTCAAGTCGTTGAGTCAATAGGCCACGGAGCATCCACAAACCCTGACAGATCCCCCAGGGATGTGTGTGAAATTTGGCGGGACATCCCTGATAGGCCCTGTGCACCTGACCTCACCCCATGCACCCAGGTAGTGTGGTTCAGAGCAATCTACTAAGGACTCCTTGTTGTCACAGCTGCCCTGATACACCATAGAAAAAGGAATATAGCTCCAGTCTGCACTCCCTCTCCTGCTATACCACCAGTCAATATGGGACCATCCACTTCCCATCCTCAAAAAGAAAAGGAGTACTTGTAGCATCTTAGAGACTAACAAATTTATTTGAGCATAAGCTTTTGTGAGCTACAGCTCACTTCATCGGATGCATTCAGTGGAAAATACAGTGGGGAGATTTTATATACACAGAGAACATGAAACAGTGGGCGTTACCATACAGACTGTAACAAGAGTGATCAGGAAAGGTGAGCTATTACCAGCAGGAGAGCGGGGAGTGGGGGGGACCTTTTGTAGTGATAATCAAGGTGGGCCATTTCCAGCAGTTGACAAGAACATGTGAGGAACAGTAGGGGGGGAAATAAACAATGGGAAATAGTTTTAATGTGTGTAATGACACATCCACTCCCAGTCTTTATTCAAGCCTAAGTTAATTGTATCCAGTTTGCAAATTAATTCCAATTCAGCAGTCTCACGTTGGAGTCTGTTTTTGAAGTTTTTTTGTTGAAGGATTGCCACTTTTAGGTCTGTAATCGAGTGACCAAAGAGACTGAAGTGTTCTCTGACGGGTTTTTGAATGTTATAATTCTTGACGTCTGATTTGTGTCCGTTTATTCTTTTACGCAGAGACCGTCCAGTTTGGCCAATGTACGTGGCAGAAGGGCACATCCTCACTCACTTAGCCTTGACCCGCTTTCCTTGTATGGATTTCTGTACCATAAAGCAACCTCAGTGGGCCCTGGTCAGGTAGACTGTAACCCGCAGGTGGCTGATCCCCCACCTCCTTTGCCATTTCCATGCAGATGAGGTGAGATGTGTAAATGGTGCCTGGATCTGTCAGCATGGAACAGTCAGCATGGATTCACCAAGGGAAGGTCATGCCTGACTAATCTAATCGCCTTTTATGATGAGATTACTGGTTCTGTGGATGAAGGGAAAGCAGTGGATGTATTGTTTCTTGACTTTAGCAAAGCTTTTGACACGGTCTCCCACAGTATTCTTGTCAGCAAGTTAAAGAAGTATGGGCTGGATGAATGCACTATAAGGTGGGTAGAAAGCTGGCTAGATTGTCGGGCTCAACGGGTAGTGATAAATGGCTCCATGTCTAGTTGGCAGCCGGTGTCAAGTGGAGTGCCCCAGGGGTCGGTCCTGGGGCCGGTTTTGTTCAATATCTTCATAAATGATCTGGAGGATGGTGTGGATTGCACTCTCAGCAAATTTGCAGATGATACTAAACTGGGAGGAGTGGTAGATACGCTGGAGGGGAGGGATAGGATACAGAAGGACCTAGACAAATTGGAGGATTGGGCCAAAAGAAATCTGATGAGGTTCAATAAGGATAAGTGCAGGGTCCTGCACTTAGGATGGAAGAATCCAATGCACCGCTACAGACTAGGGACCGAATGGCTAGGCAGCAGTTCTGCGGAAAAGGACCTAGGGGTGACAGTGGACGAGAAGCTGGATATGAGTCAGCAGTGTGCCCTTGTTGCCAAGAAGGCCAATGGCATTTTGGGATGTATAAGTAGGGGCATAGCCAGCAGATCGAGGGATGTGATCGTTCCCCTCTATTCGACACTGGTGAGGCCTCATCTGGAGTACTGTGTCCAGTTTTGGGCCCCACACTACAAGAAGGATGTGGATAAATTGGAGAGAGTCCAGCGAAGGGCAACAAAAATGATTAGGGGTCTAGAGCACATGACTTATGAGGAGAGGCTGAGGGAGCTGGGATTGTTTAGTCTGCAGAAGAGAAGAATGAGGGGGGATTTGATAGCTGCTTTCAACTACCTGAAAGGGGGTTCCAAAGAGGATGGCTCTAGACTGTTCTCAATGGTAGCAGATGACAGAACGAGGAGTAATGGTCTCAAGTTGCAATGGGGGAGGTTTAGATTGGATATTAGGAAAAACTTTTTCACTAAGAGGGTGGTGAAACACTGGAATGCGTTACCTAGGGAGGTGGTAGAATCTCCTTCCTTAGAGGTTTTTAAGGTCAGGCTTGACAAAGCCCTGGCTGGGATGATTTAACTGGGAATTGGTCCTGCTTCGAGCAGGGGGTTGGACTAGATGACCTTCTGGGGTCCCTTCCAACCCTGATATTCTATGATTCTATGATCTGGGGAGCACAAGATGGCCCCTCAACATTTATACTAGGTTAACAGAAATTAAAATCTGGCACTTCTTCTAGTAAAGAAAAAGTGACAGTACCCAGAAAAATCACAGACACCCTAAATCTTGAACCCCCACCAAAAGAAAATGCAGCAAGCAACCTGTCTGGGATAGAGTTGTGTTGTATTTAAATAGTACTAGTAGTATGTTACGGCTGGGTCGTGGGTGGCCTGTGGGCACAGAATGAGCTGCTGGCATTGGAGCCGAAGGTCAAAGGGCAAGGGCAGGTAAAAACCGCAAAGTCAGAGTCCATTACCAAATTGGGAGCGTGAGGCGAGAATTGGGTCAGGCTGGGCCAGGGTCTTTCACAGAGTCTGCAATGGTCTTAAGCCAGAGACAATAAATCAAGGCTGGGCTCAGGAGCTGAGCCTAGGTCGAGAGCAGGGAATCAAGGCAAGTTGCAACGAGGGGGATCTAAGGCAGCAGCACACCAGAGGTCTGCATTGCTCAGACGACTCCCAGAAGTGGTTTCCTGGTTTATATGGGGAGTGCCAGCCAATCAAGGAAAGCTGTCAGTCATGCCTCTTAGAATGGGATTTCCTGCAGCGCTTAGCCTCTCAGTTCCTCTTAGCAGCAACCCTACATGGGCCCCTGGTGCTGATGAGGAAGCAGCACCTGCCAGAGACCATAGTTCTAGGCCTATGGGTTCTTACAAGCATCAATAATAAAACAGACCAGTTCCTGCAATCTTTACTCAGAAACAATTCCCATCGACTTCAATGAGAGTTTTGCTTGAGTAAGCGTAACACCGACAGACCCCAGTCGTCGGCGGGCGGGATTGAACCTGGGTCCACTGAAGCTTAGTGCATGAGCCTCTACTTCATGCGCTAAAAGCCACATGGCCCTTAGCTAAGGCTGTGGCAGACTCATTAATCTCTAAGTCGTGTTGGGAAACCACGGCCCGCGGGCCGGATCCATCCCATCAGATCTTTGGATCCGACCCGCGGGATTGCCACCCCCATGGCGCCATGGGGCTAAGGCAGGCTCCCTGTCTGCCCTGGGCCCGCACCACTCCCGGAAGTGGCCGGAACCACGTCCCTGCGGCCCCTGGCACCGCCCCCCACAGCTCCCATTGGCCGGGAACAGGGAACCACGGCCAATGGGAGCTGCGGGGGAGGTACCCGCAGACAAGGGCAGCGTGCAGAGCCCTCTGTCCCTCCTCCCCCAGGGGCCGCAGGGACGTGGTGCCGGCCGCTTCTGGGGGTGGCGCAGGGCCAGGGCAGGCAGGGAGCCTGCCTTAGCCTCACTACGCGCCGCTGCCACCCTGGAGCTGCTCAAGGTAAGTGGCGCCAGGCAAGAGCCCACACCCCGAACCCCTCCTGCACCCGCACCCCAACCCCCTGCCCTGAGCCCCCTGCCACACACTGCACCGAGCCCCCTGCCGCACCCACTTATAACACCAACAGACCCCGGTCGTCGGCAGACAGAATCGAACCTGGGACCTTTGGAGCTAAAGGTATAAGCCTCTACTGCATGAGCTAAGAAGCCATATAGCCTTAGTTAAGGACTGTAGCAGACTCTTTAATCTCTAAGTGATATGGGTGCCACTAGTGGGGACAGAGCACCACACCCAGGAGGTGCGTGGGTTACATAAGCACTGCAGGATTTATCCCATAATGTCACTTATACAACATTCAATTATTAAAATAACAATAGTTTAGACTTCTATAGCTCCTCTTGAATGAAGACCTTTTATAAGGATGGTGAAGTATTACTGTCATCTTACAACTGGGATAACTGAGTCACAGACTTGCTCAAAGTAACACAGCAAGTCAGTAACAGAGCCAGGAATAGAACCCAGTTCTCTTGACATGTAGTCACTGCTTTAACTACAGGAACACATTATTATGCGAGTCCTATTAGCCCCAGCACTGCCCACAATCACACTAAAGGCTTCCTACATTAAGACACACAGGGACGTGTCTTTTGCTTGTTAGTGTCTTTTTATGCTGGACAAAAACATAGCTTTAAGCATGCAAAAATAACCCCCAGCTACCAAAATATCGTATTTTAGTAAAAAAAAACCTGACCTAATATTTCACTTCTCATGAATCTCTCAACAACCTGAACTGTCTCTGCTTTCACCAGTGCTGTGATTTCTTTATTTTTAGCCTCAGTTGCCATCCTCCCCGCCCCAATCACATTCTGTATTAAAACATCTACACAGCAATGAATAGGTCTTTTATCACATGCATGGGAATGCTCCTGTAACCCCACCCACACAGTGATGAGCACTTGAGCTGCAAGTCTGCCTAGGAACACAGGCCCACATTTTCAAAGGCCCTGGCTTGCCAGACAAAAAGGGTGCATTTTCCAATTCTGTTACTTCAACTGAGTTAGCTTAACAAGAAGTCCCATTAAGATGCAGGCTAACATGTCAGAAGCCATATCAGCTGGCTGTATTTTAAGCTTAGTCTCCCCACTAGACCACGGAGTGGCAAACTTAACAGTTTCAGATGTGTTAGCCTGCACCTTCATGGATCTTTTTAATTGTGTTAACTCAACTGAACTAACATGACTGAAAAACGCACCCTTTCTGCCTGGCAAGATGTACCGAAAAACTCATGCCCTTATGTGTGCAGTACCTGACTTATGCTTGCAAATTTCTGTAGCAGTTGTAAGAGCTATTGACTATGTTTGTGCATTCCTAGGTGCACACACACAGCAACGGAATTGTACTCGTAGCCAGGCACTGGGGATTAGTATGGACATGTGCAAGAGTGTGTGTGCCCTTAGGCACGTCGGTCCAAAAATTTGAGCCACAAAGTGCAACTAAAAAAGCCCCACAAAAAACGGCAATATATTTGAATAAATCTTTCATGTTTACCTAATCAACCTTCCCGTCAGCCATACCGAGTGCTACATTTGTAGGATTTTACTATCCCTCCTACACAGTAACAGCTGTCAACTTTGTTATGTTATTATTTACCCCATTCATGCACATTAATTGCAATTCAATTTTAGATACAAACTCAAGCTATATAAATTTCACGCTGACATCTTCACTATGCAGCCAAAGGAATACCTCAGTTTGAAGAGCAATATACATACCATCTCCTTTCTGCCTTCATCCTTCTCTTGAAGTTTCAGATGAGCAGATACCTATTATATAAACACACAATATGATGCAAGTTAAATTGGAACCAGTCAGCAACATGAGATCTTTGGAATATCCACTGTAAGTCTAAGGGCAGGTCTGCACTTAAAATGCTGCATTGGCGCAGATACACCAATGCAGCTGTGCTGCTGAAGCACTGACAGGAAATCTTCTCCTATTGGTGTAGTTAATCCACCTCCTTGAGAGGCAGCAGCTATGTCGACAGGAGAAGCTCTCCCGCTGACATAGCGCTGTCTGCACCAGGGGTTAGGTCAGTCTAACTTCATCGCTCAGGGGTGTGGATTTTTCATACACATACCACCGAGCAACGTAGTTATATCGATATAAGTCTGTAGTGTAGACCTGGCCTAAAACACACAATGCCAGAATTGCAACTGGACAATTTGTTCTAACATGAGGCAGAAATTAGAAATCAGAAGCTTAATAAAAGCAGTAATAGCTATGATGTTCTAATTATGAGTATAGTGTAGGCATATGCATGCTTTCTTAAGGGACCCTCAAGACACCGACAAAAATAAGTGCTTAATAGAAATGCCCTATCATATCAAAAAGGATAGTCCAGTGGACAAGGAAGCAGCGTGGGATGCAGGAAGTTCAATTCCTTGCTCTGCCACACACTTCCTGTGTGATGCTGGATAAGTCAGAGTCTCTCTGCTTTAACTCACCATCTGTAAAGTAAAGACAGCAATATCTCCCTATCTCACAGAAGTCTTAAAAAGATAAATTCATTAGTGTTTGTAAAGTGCTCAGATACTACAGTGATGTAGAAAATAAGTAGAGAGATAAATAATGCTGTATAAGATGCCATCTGCTGTCCTAAGAGGTAACTACAAAATTCTGCTCTACCTTTATTAGAAGCAATTAAATGTTAACTAATTAATTTTTTGTCAGCACTTTGGGTGTTTAATTTAGACAAAATATATCATCTGGGCCCAACTTACCAAAAGAGGCTCTTTTTTTGCAGCTGTAATTTAGTCAGCCAGTTTGAAAAACATTACCCTATTGGTCTTTGACTTTGATTTCAACTAAATGAACTAGGAAAGCTTTCTGACAGAGACGATCCCTTCCAGAAATCAGTATTAGAAAAATTACAACTCTGGAAAGTAAACAGATAAGGCATACGCCAGACTAGCAGATCGTAACGGTCCCTTGTGGCCTTAGAGAATTGATGAAAGCCCTTTTCCCCTTACCAAATGATAACAGCCATGAACTACTGACTTTATATATTGAAGGTTCGGCAGGTACAACAAAACTATTGGGCTGATTTTCTCATCAAACTGAGCAGCAGAAGGTTACAGACTGAACACTCAACCTGGCTCTCAGTAAACAGGCACTATGTCAAGAGTGAAGAGGAAGAGTTTTTATCAACGTTAAGGCCTGGAGTCCTTCACAGGGAGCCCAGGTGAAGACAGAAGGAAAGAGACTGTATCTGAGGGCTCCTGGACCCAAGACAGGGACAAAAGAGTAGTGACAGCCAGGAGCCCTGGCATACGGCAGCATCATGCCAGCATAGAATCACCTGGTTAGGACATGGAAACCTGACAGGGAGATTTAACAGGTCACCTGCCAATGTTCCAAGGAAAGAGATTCACACAGGGGTCTCACAGACTCACTCAGTCTGGCAACACTGGCCATGACCAGCATTTCAGGCTCCAATGGTTGGCAGCTACTGGAATACGGAACAAGTGACAGAATACTGGTAGGCACTGGGAGGATGCGTGGGTGAGAAGGTGTAGTTGCCCTTCTCTGGTACCAGCCTATTGTTGCCGTTATTATCCAGACACTAGCCTGTCATGGTATTTTATTTCCCTGAGGGCAAAATGAATGCAGGCTCACAAATTTTCTTCTGAACCCTAACAGTGATCTTAAAACAGCAGCGAAGCCTGGGAGACTCAAGTGAAGTCCAATCTAACTCCTAGAACCACAGCCAGGAATAAAAATGCGTGCTTATGCATAGAGGGGGCCTCACTCTAGTCCCACACCCCAAACCAATCAGAACCAGATAGAAAGTTCACCATCATAGCTTCTTGGACAGTAAGATGAGGGAGCAGCATGTCATCTTGCATGATGTAACAGGACACTTTGCGAAAAGAGCGCAGGTCGCGAGGCTGCCCGTTAATGAAGATCGCTCCTTTCATCCCAGTCTCTCTGAAATGAAACAAACAAGTGAGTTAGAGTGAGAGTTCCCTTTATAATCTTTACTACACATCTCAGAGAGTGGGCCTATTGGGCAATTTTAGCCTCTTTTTAAGTGATTTCTTAGGACCAAAACGACAGTGGAGGGAGGCGCACATGTCCTGTGTGTGCATCTGTGTGCGCACGCATGTATTGTTACATCAGAAATGTCACACCTTGGCAAAAAAATTAATTCAAACTTGTGCAAAAAAGTGTGCTGCCCATCTGAACGTTTGCAGAAATGCTGGGTCATTTCTTGAAAGGCTGTTTGTGAGGTGTCTCTGCCCCTCCTTTTTGTGATCTGGTAGCAGGAGCAGCAGAAAGCAACAGCTTATGGGGGGAGGGGAGGGAAAACCACCCAGTTGTTTCACATATTGCAGTTTAGTCAAAAATTATTCTTACATCCTGAAATTTTTGATGGAAACATATTTTCAAAGTGTTGATAAAACCTAATTTAAAATACTCCACAGATAAAATCTTGGGCCAAATTCGTCAGATGGCTGGCCAGCAGCCATTTCTCATTTTTGGAATTTTAATAACTATATCTTAGTCTTGCATTTTTGCATTAAACAAATAACTTAGAAATGTCTGCTGTATAGAACATAGGAACATGACAATGGGGATAGTATAATTCAATATTTGTGAAGTACTTATTTTCTACAAATATTGGGTGAGAGGCTGTAGAGAGGTGGAGTGGCCTCCCTCTGAACTAGAGAGCAAGGGACCACTAGACTCCCCTCTAGTGGGCAGAGCTGAATCCACCCTGCCTCCGGCACCGGAAGTCCAGAAGTGGGGCAGGAAGTATAAAAGGAGAGCCCTGGAGCTCAATTGGGGCTGGACCACCAGAGGGAGCAGACATCTCTTTCAGGGAGCTGAGAGTTCTACAGGATCCCAGACTAGCCCCCAGGCGGAGCTGCCCCCTGCGGTCAGAGAAGACAGATGAGTAACTCAAGTAGCTGCCAGGACTGCTGCCAGACGAATGCCCCAAGAAGCTGTGGGAACAGCGTGGCCCCTCCCCACTCGAGAACAGGAGACCACTACAGAGTCCCTCTGATTTTCCAACAGAGGTCAGACTAAATTATCATGGTGGTCCTTTATACTGACCTGTACCCTGCCAGGATATTCATGAGTGTGGATTTCCCAGCCCCAGAAGGGCCCATAATTGCAACAAGTTCTCCACTGCTGAACTTCCCTGAAATTCCTTTCAAAAGGGTCTTGTAACCTGAAGGAAGAAAGAAAATATTACTAAATGGTGACACTTCACAGTTATTCACTGTATGTGAAATATGCTTCACCAATGCAGAGGTGACAAGGATGGCTGTTAGTGAGCGGAATGCAAGAGGCTGGGAGGAAGCTGGCAGTTATATCAGCACACCACAGACACTACCACAGCCTACAGAATGCACTGGAGGCTGCAGCCTTTTTCTACTACTTGAGTAGTGGTGATGAGGCTACACTGATCCATTTAAAAATGGCTCTATTTTTGATTCACTCCAAGAACATAAGAATGGCCATACTGGGTCAGACCAAAGGTCCATCTAGCCCAGTATCCTGTCTTCCGACAGTTGCCAATGCCAGGTGCCCCAGAGGGAATGAACAGACCAGGTAATCATCCAGTGATCCATCCCCTGTCACCCATTCCCAACTTCTGCCGAACAGAGGCTAGGGACACCATCCCTGCTCATCCTGGCTAATAGCCATTGATGGACCTATCCTCCACGAACTTATCTAGTTATTTTTTGAATCCTGTTAGTGTCTTGGACTTCACAACATCCTCTGGCAAAGAGTTCCACAGACTGATTGTGCGTTGTGTGAAAAAATACTTCCTTTTGTTTGTTTTAAACCTGCTGCCTATTAATTTCATTTGGTGACCCCTAGTTCTTATATTATGAGAAGGAGTAAATAACACTTCCTTATTTACTTTTTCCACACCAGTCATGATTTTATAGACCTCAGTCATATCCCCCCTTTGTTGTCTCTTTTCCAAGCTGAAAAGTCCCAGTCTTATTAATCTCGCCTCATATGGCAGCCATTCCATACCCCTAATCATTTTTGTTGCCCTTCTCTGAACCTTTTCCAATTCCATTATAACTATTTTGAGATGGGGCGACCACATCTGTATGCAGTATTCAAGATGTGGGCATACCATGGATTTATATAGAGGCAATATGATATTTTCTGTCCTATTATCTATCCCTTTCTTAATGATTCCCAACATTCGGTTTGCTTTTTTGACTGCAGCTGCACCTTGAGGGGATGTTTTCAGAGAACTATCCACAATGACTCCAAGATCTCTTTCTTGAGTGGTAACAGTTAATTTAGACCCCATCATTTTATATGTATAGTTGGGATTATGTGTTCCAATGTGCATTACTTTGCATTTACCAACACTGAATTTCATCTGCCATTTTGTTGCCCAGTCACCCAGTTTTGAGGGACGGCAGTTGCCTGGGACTTAACTATCTTGAGTAGTTTTGTATCATCTGCAAATTTTGCCACCTCACTGTTTACCCCTTTTTCCAGATCATTTATGAATATGTTGAATAGGACTGGGCCCAGTACAGACCCCTGGGGGACACCTATTTACCTCTCCATTCTGAAAACTGACCATTTATTCCTACCCTGTGTTTCCTATCTTTTAACCCAGTGGTCTCCAAACTGGGGTGCGTGAGATGATCCCAGGGGGTGAGTAGCAGCAGGAGAGCCGCCGGACGGCACTCTGCAGTTTTTTTTCTTCGGCGGCAGCTCTGAACGTCCACGGCTGGTGTTCCCCTCCGGCGGCACGCCTGCGGCAGGTCTTCCAGTCTTCACCCTGGGGCTGCGCGAGCCAAATAGTTTGGAGACCACTGTTTTAACCAGTTACCTATCCATGAGAGGACTTTCCCTCTTATCCCATGACAGCTTATTTTGCTTAGGAGCCTTATCAAAGACTTTCTGAAAATCTAAGTACTCTATATTCACTGGATCCCCCTTGTCCACAAATTTTTCTAAAGTGACTTGGGAGTCCAACTGCTATTTTCCAAAGGCTTTGTTCCTGTATATTAGCCAGGTGCTAGCCTCTCCATTGTGATCCCTGCTACTCAGGAGTTAATACCTCAGCTTTGAAGCAAAAATCCAGACAGTTGCTTCAAATTTTATGCCAAGTCTCTGCCCAACAAAAAAATAAAGAGTAATCGTCATCATATTTGAAAATCTTAAAAGCAAAATATATAAATATTTGTCTTTCCCCCTCAAAAACGACAACAAAAGTAACATGGCAAAAGGAGACATACTGTGCAAAAGATCCTACTTGATCCTTTTCTCCTAAAGATAGACCTGAGCCAAAACTCGAAGGGCTTGTCTGTACGGGGAAATTGACTAGAATAGTTATTGCAGAATGTGCCCACATGGGGATCTATTCTGAAATAGCTATAGCACGTTAAATTCACATTCTACCTATCCAGCATAACTTCCTCATGTAAACATGCCCTAAATTGGAACACCCCCAAACTTTGGATATGCAGATTAAACTGATAGCCGCACCTATATTTGACCGGTTGAATGAAGACCTTTGATCCAAATGTTATGATCTGGGTTCATCTCGAGCTGCTTAATGACAACCTTTGAAAGTATACCCAATCTAACAATATGGCTGTTGTGCACTGAAATTCAGGACCTTTAGTATCTGACTCATTAATGACGCTGATGAAGAGAAAGACATTTTACTTGCTCACACATGGATTCAGTGTTCTGTATGCATAAAACTGTCTAGATTAGCACTCAAACAGATGATATCTAGTTAACTATCATTTATAAAGCTGAAGCCACATTAACACAGAGATTGTTGACTGCAGAACATCACTATCTAACTGGATTTTCATTCTAATCTGTATCTGTGATCCACTAATGTACCTTCTTTGATTATTTGGATTTAGAGGTCTTTTTCCATCAACTGCACCTGGGAGATACACTCAAGTGTGTGACGTGCATTTGTACTTCTCAGGATTGCCTCTCCTTTTGTTTCTAAAGAGTTAAAAAACGACCCTTTGCTTGGGTTAAACTTTGTAACCTGAAAATATTGGTCAGGTGGCAGGAAACAGCAATGCTTTGTGTTGAATGTTTCTATAATGAAATAAAAACAAAAATGGAGGGGGAAAGAAAAGAACCAAGCATATGACATGTTGGGATTTGGCAATTCACTGAACCTAGGTTAATTAATATGCAGGAAGCATTTACACGCAATGTGTTACATATTCCCACTGTTGGAATTATTAGCATAGATTCCAACTGGGACACTGAAATGCCAGAAAATGAACTTGATCACAAGTACCAAGAAAATAGGTGGTAGATTCTCTTCACATAATTTCTGTCTCCTCGTTACCACCTCATGGCCCATCCTGCCTTATCTTGTTTTCCTTTCATCTCCAGATTCCCTCTTCCCTTTCTCGGTCTCCCCTTCTCCTTTATACCTTCTTCTTCTCCTCCTCTGTGTTCTCTGTCCATGCTGCTCCAGCAACAGAGGGCACCCTTGTGCACTCAGGGCATGCGATTGAGGGATCTTTCTGATCCACACTCTAGTCCAGGGATTGGGAACCTTTGGCATGCTGCCTGCCAGGGTAAGCCCCCTGGTGGGCTGGGCTGGTTTGTTTACCTGCCATGTCCACAGGTTTGGCTGATCGCAGCTCTCACTGGCTGCGATTCGCAGCTCCAAGCCAATGAGGGCTGTGGGAAGCGGCGCAAGCTGAGGGATGTGCTGACTCCCGCTTCCCGCAGCCCCCATTAGCTTACCCTGGCGGGCCGCATGCCAAAGGTTGCCGATCCTTTGCTCTAGTCTCTGCTCTGAATGTTCCACAGGCAAGGAGCACATCCATGGCCAGAAGCAGCTCAAATACTTCTAGAGGGAGCAACATGCCTGCTCCCAATACCACAGACAGTTGTCTCAAAAAATAAATAAAAAAAAAACCTAACGAAATACTCCCATATACTGGCTCTGAAACCATCCTTCCATTATTTTTCACAAGCCAGAGGATATTTGTTTTGAAATGCTGGCCTAATCTGACTAATGCAAGCCATCTGGGAGCTGGCAAGATGCTATGTGCTTAAGCATGACCCTAATGGTGCAATATTACAACCTCCATATGGAGCAAACCTCAAGCATAGTAATAACAATTTAAAGAGTCTGCTGTATGAGGGTTAGGACAGGGGAATCCAGAAAGCCAAGGATGAGATACCAGTGGCTGCCTGTCTTGCCCTTGATGTCAATATCATCACAGATTGGATCCCAGAATTCAAGGGAAAGAAAAATCACACCTTTTAGAGGGGTATGTTTTTAAAATATGTTAAGATTTATTTATTTAATAATTGTAATAGGGATATGGCCCTTCACACTGGTCCTTTATGTCAAAACTGGTCCTTATTGAAGTATTCTTGGCTTTACCTCAGGTCTTTAGTAGACTGATGAAGGACCAGAATGTCAGGCCTTAACATGCAATTAAAATTACTACACAGTACATGCAAATGTGATACCCTTACACTGGGTGAAAACCTGGCCCCACTGAAATCAATGAAGAGAATTTTATCATTAACTTCAATGAATCCAGGATTTCACTCTTTATTTAGTACTTTACTCCCACAACTAGCCCAAGTACTAGCTTAGTTTAAAATACTATTGACTGTAAGAAAGGCCAATAATGAAGTTCATGTGATAACACAGAAAATACCATTGCAACTTTCTGGTACACCAATTTCTACCGTTTGAGATTATCCTATACCAGTAAAAATCCATATCAGAACAATTTATTCTCACTATAAGGATTTCATAATATGCAACACATCATAAGCACCAAGAATAGTGCAGGAAGTACTGCATGTGCTTCATAACTATTTTATACTATAGCATAAAGAACTGGGCCAGTTATAAATACTTAAGGAGATATAATCCAAAAAATACTTTCATAGCCAAAAAAACTTGCATAGCCTCAAAATATTCATCCAAAATATACATTTACTGACTAAAAATTAAGCCTCTCTTTACTAGTAGTTACACTAGTTTAACTAAAACAGGTTAAATATATTTCCACTACTGGTCCACCTAATGACTCAAAAATAAACTAGGCTTGTTTTAATTGCATTTTCCTTTTAAAAATTTATTTGTAAACCTGTAAGTCAAGTTTCAGTGTATTTTGTAACTTGAGTTTTTTCACTGTAAAAACTCTTCTAAACGGAAATGAGAGATCTCCTGCCAAAAGAAGATGTAACGTGCAACAAGTCGGTTGCTCAGAGCCCGTCCATTAAATTGAAGAAAATAGCTAAAACTGCAGAAAAATAAGGAATATCCCTATCTTTAATTAGACAGATTTAAAAATTTGGATCCAGCACTACTGTCTTTGGCAGGATACATTTTAAGCATCTTACATATTGTATTTTGTCTAGAGTGAACTAAACTTGCCAAAATCATCTTCATGACACACAGTACGAGAATGATTTTAAAAGGACAAAGAAAAAGAAACTCAATGAATTTTAGATCAGGATGTCATTAATTAACATTGTCATTAATTGGCACTACTAAGTCCCAACTTATACAACACCATCCCTTATTCTCAGCAGGAGTGGGTGAGAGGTCTTTCTACTTACAAAGGTTAATTCTGCCAAATCAAAGAGAGGAGGTTTTATTATGTAGTGGTAGTATTGTGCCCTGCATAATCCCTTATCAGGAATTAAAAACGTTCTGAGCCATAAGTAACTAGAGACTTCTGTTACAGAATATTGAGGCTAATCTTCCACAGAATCAGTTGACCTATAAATTCTATACTGGAGTCACATGTTTTTCATGAGGAATGGCTTATGTGTTTGGAAACATTTGCATTTCTCAAATACAGGGACTGCTTTCCAGTGATATATCTACCATGTATAGCAAAGTTTCCCTTATTTCCCAATTCACTTTGGCCAAATTGTTCCATTTACGCACTGATTCATGTTGGGGGAGCAAGGAGTTGCACTGCTTTAGAGAAAGTTCAGGGAGGGATTGTACCTCAGAGAGGCATAATCCACTCTTAGATTTGCCCAGTGTGTGTTAAGGACTATGGTCAACCGTGATCTAAGTAGCTAAATCTCTGCTGAATTCAGTAGAGTTACACCAAGGTTGAATTTAGCCCTAGACTGTAAAATACTTTCACTAAAATTATTTTATTTTTCTTAACAGAAAAATGGCCCGAATTCTTAAAGGCGCTGAACTCCTCTGACGTTTCCCAGGAGGCTCTGTGTGCTTTAAAGAATCAGGCCTGTATTTGGAATCTATCTGAAATACCCTTTTTTTTTTTTTTTTTTTGGCAAGTTGTATCTTAAGCTGGCTAATCAGTTCATACTATTGTCAACAGTTGAACTAGTCAATTTCCTATCGAACATTCTTCCATCAGAAAATGCGGACTCATCAACATCAAAGTGTGTTTCAATAAGGTTGTTTCAAAATGACTTTTTTGTATATTACCTTAAAATACTTTTATCTGTATATTATATCAGTTACTAAATAGATTACAGATTACCAAACCAATTAGAATATCAATTACCAATTTCAATAGTTATTACCAATGACCAGTTAGAATACCAATTGCCTGTCAGAATATCAGTAACTAACTTCCACAGTATGCATCCGATGAAGTGAGCTATAGCTCACGAAAGCTCATGCTCAAATAAATTGGTTAGTCTCTAACGTGCCACAAGTACTCCTTTTCTTTTTGCGAATACAGACTAACACGGCTGTTACTCTGAACTCTGTAACTTCCAAATGTCATTTAGACTGTCAACTCCAATACCAATAATAAAGGCTAAGATTTTGTAATGGATATTTTTAGTAAAAGTCATGGACAGATCACGGGCAATAAAGAAAAATTCATGGAAGCCTGTGACCTGTCTCTGATCTTAATAAAAATAACCATGATAAAATGGAAAGGGACTGGGCAGCTGCTGGGTAGCTGGTAGCTCTGGCACCCTGACCACCCATGGGGGCTCAGAGCTCCAGGATCTCCCTACCCCCTCTCCCGGTGGCAGAGGGGAGCTGCAGGGTCCCCCTGCCCCCTCCCCCGTGGTGGCCGGGGACTCAGGGGGTCAGCCTGTCCCCCCGTAGTGGCCGGGGGCTCTGGGGGTCAGCCTGTCCCCCCGTAGTGGCCGGGGGCTCTGGGGGTCAGCCTGTCCCCCCATAGTGGCCGGGGGCTCTGGGGGTCAGCCTGTCCCCCCATAGTGGCCGGGGTCCAGGGAGCTGCAGGGGTCCCCCTGCCCTGCCATGGTGGCTGGGGAGCTGCGAGCGTCCCCCTGTCCCATGCAGAGGCCAGTCAAAGAGGATGGAGGCACAGAATAGGTCCACAGTTAGGAATACAAGATTGCCCAGCAGCAGGGTGCAATAAGCAAGTAGATTTCTCTAGCCCTCTGATCCTAGGTCAAGTACTAAGCAACCTTGTATTTCATGTATAAACAATTAACTTTCATCAACTGAATTAGGGAGATTTCCTTACATAATAAAGAAGATAAGAGGGGTCTAATAGAGAAGAATTCTCTCTTTGCTGGAGTCAAAGGCTTTGTTGCAGGACTCAACAGTGAAGAAGCTTGCAGGAGATTACATCTGCTTTCTCTGGTGAGGAATACGAGGGTTTCTGGGGAAACTGAGATTTTTCATTTTTTCCAAAATTAGAATGGTCCCAAGGCAGCACATGCTTAACTTTAAAGTGAACAGGACTACTCATGCTTAAAATTACACACATGCTTATGAATTAGGCTGTCGATCTGGGGTCAAAATCATTATTAGAACTACTGCTTCTCCAATGGATTTATTGAAGTAAACAACATCTTTAAGGTGACAGATTCATTTGCATTTCATTGATGTAATGCATTCATTTGGTATTCAGAGAGATGTCACACAGACTTTCTAAAATTTCCATGAGTTCTAGCATAATTCTGCATTCATTAATAGACATGTGGAGCCTGGCTGCGCTCCCATTTAAATCTATGGAAGTTTCACACTGTCTTAAATGGCAGCAGGACTGGGCCTTGAAAATGAATCTAAGCTGTTTCCATTGCATCACCAATCCTTTTGAAGGTTCTGAATAGCTGCTGATGCTGTTTATACCTCTACTGTACACATGCCATTGACACCTTTTTGCTTCTCTGTGGATTTTCATTGCATATGATGACTAGAACTGCTACCATCTGACCTTGAGGATGTTATAAATGTAGACAATTAGCACAGTCAGCTTCTATAAGCAACTGTTGGAAGACAGGATACTGGGCTATATAGACCTTTGGTCTGACCCATTTTGGCCGTTCTTATGTTCTTAACTGTTTTTATTTATACAAATATACAACCTCTCTCATCCTTTTATTAAGCTACATATAAAAAACTATGTTAAAATGTTAAGATTGTAAAGTCACGGACTCCAAAATTAGGCAATGTCAGAATTAAGGCTTCCCATGCTCAGTGCAATTAGCACATCCACAAATTATATCAGCAAACCTCTGACAAATCTAATGAATATGTGCAAGTGGCAATTTCCAGATGATTATAACGGAGTCAAATCTGGGTGGATATTCTCTCTTTCTCTCTCACACACACACAAAAGGCATCTCTTTGACCCCACCAAATTTCAAGTTCCCGCTCCAAAGCATAGAGGAGCTAGAGCTCTTCAAATAAATATTTGGAAAAATGAACATTGGCAAAACTACCTATTTTTCTCTTATCTCAGTCTAGGAAACGGTCAAACCATTTTTGCTGAAACTTTCTCAGAAACCTCAACTTCAGGCAGACACATGGCATGAGAAATTTCAGCCTAAATTGTTGAAGTTTGGCAAATGTATAAGCAACTGAAAACAAGGGTTTATAACAGAAAGTGCTAGGAAACCTTAACTATAGGCATTGTTATCAGCGTCACCTTCCATATTTCTGCCTGCAGCCAGCTCTGATTTTTAAAAGCCTGAAGATTTTGTAAAGCAACCAGTGCTTCAATTGTGCTGGGCACCATTAACTATTGGACAAAATTTATTTGCAAAGATTATTTTTCATTTTTCAGCAGGGATGTTATTTATTGCTCTTCAAAATCACCCAGCTGTAAATTCAACAAACCATCCTGGTATTTAAGAAAATCAATAACCTATGTGACATTAATATTTTCACAAGAAATATGCTTTTTAAAATATTGTAGTTACATCTGTTAATTTATTTTATCATAATTCAATTGCCTTGGTGAATTGTAAAGAGAAACCTAGGAACTTTCTTGATTAGATTCACTAGTGCTATTCCATTAGGAAAACAAAATGGTGTTTTCTTGCTCTAAAATCCCTGGGCCCATTTCTGATCTTTCTGACACCAGTGTAAGTCAAAGTACAGTGAAGTCAATAGAGTTCCCCAGTATAAAAAACAATGTAAATGAGATCAGAATCGGGCCCTGTATTCTTTTCTTTTTAACTTGGGGGCAGAAGTAGGGAATCTTCCTACCATACAAAAAGGCTCCTAGTAAATTCATGAGTCTGCTATCTCACTGAGGTCCATTATGCCCATAAATTAATAGCTAAAGACCTCTTACTTACAGAACTTACTACAGAACAAGGCAAGCATGGACTAACATTTTTACATTTCCTATTAAGGGACCAGTTGGTTGAATTATTCAAGAGAAAAACAAGTTGTAAAAGTCCACCCTGCAGAGGAAAGCTTCATCTGAGGATACTGTGAGGATGTGTACACAGTCCCTTTAAATATGTTGCAGAAAGCCTGGCAGGACAGGGCTGGGGAAGGCTGGCAGAAACTCCGCAGTGAAGCAGAGCAGCACATATACACTAGCTTTAGGCCAGGTCTACACTGGAAATTTTTGCTGGTATAATGTGGTTAGGGGTGGGATTCCTTATGACATATTCATGCTTGAAAAAAAAGTTTTTGCTAGTATCATTTGTTTCCTTCGGGGAGCTGGTATAATCTACAAACTGCATCTCCCCTGGGAGAGTTTGGCAGGGCAGCTATGCCACTATATTGGCACACCTTTCTTAGGGTATGTCTACACTACGGAATAAGGTCGAATTTATAGAAGTCGGTTTTTTAGAAATCTGTTTTATATATTCGAGTGTGTGTGTCCCCACAGAAGTGCATTAACTCGGCGGAGTGCTTCCACAGTACCGAGGCTAGAGTCGACTTCCAGAGCGTTGCACTGTGGGTAGCTATCCCACAGTTCCCGCAGTCTCCGCTGCCCATTGGAATTCTGGGTTGAGATCCCAATGCCTGATGGGGCTGAAACATTGTCACGGGTGGTTCTGGGTACATATCGTCAGTCCCCCCTTCCCTCCCTCCCTCCCTCCCTCCGTGAAAGCAAGGGCAGACAATCGTTTCGCGCCTTTTTTCCTGAGTTACCTGTGCGGACGCCACACCACCGCAAGCATGGAGCCCGCTCAGGTAACCGTCACCGTATGTCTCCTGGGTGCTGGCAGACGCGGTACGGCATTGCTACACAGTAGCAGCAACCCATTGCCTTCTGGCAGCAGACGGTACAATACGACTGGTAGCCATCCTCGTCATGTACGAGGTACTCCTGGTCGTCTGTGTGAGGTCGATCAGGAGCGCCTGGGCAGGCATGGGCGCAGGGACTAAATTTTTAGTGACTTGACCAGGTCATTCTCTTAAGTCCGGCAGTCAGTCCTATTGAACTGTCTTATGGTGAGCAGGCAGGCAATATGTCCTTCTGCACCGTCTGCTGCCAGCCAAAGATGTAAAAGATAGATGGAGTGGATCAAAACAAGAAATAGACCAGATTTGTTTTGTACTCATTTGCCTCCTCCCCTGTCTAGGGGACTCATTCCTCTAGGTCACACTGCAGTCACTCACAGAGAAGGTGCAGCGAGGTAAATCTAGCCATGTATCAGAGGCCAGGCTAACCTCCTTGTTCCAATAAGAACAATAACTTAGGTGCACCATTTCTTATTGGAACCCTCCATGAAGTCAACCCTGTAAGCCGTGTCCTCAGTCGCCCCTCCCTGCGTCAGAGCAACGGCAAACCATCATGCATCTGAGTTGAGAGTGCTGTCCAGAGCAGTCACAATGGAGCACTCTGATTGGGCTAAAACATTGTCGCGGGTGGTTCTGGGTACATATTGTCCGGCCCCCGTTCCCTCCCTCCCTCCCTCCGTGAAGGCAAGGGCAGACAATCGTTTCGCGCCTTTTTTCCTGAGTTACCTGTGCGGACGCCATACCACCGCAAGCATGGAGCCCGCTCAGGTAACCGTCACCGTATGTCTCCTGGGTGCTGGCAGACGCGGTACGGCATTGCTACACAGTAGCAGCAACCCATTGCCTTCTGGCAGCAGACGGTGCAGTATGACTGATAGCCATCCTCGTCATGTCCGAGGTGCTCCTGGCCACGTCGGCTGGGAGCGCCTGAGCAGACATGGGCGCAGGGACTAAATTTTTGGTGACTTGACCAGGTCATTCTCTTTAGTCCTGCAGTCAGTCGTATTGAACCGTCTAATGGTGAGCAGGCAGGCAATTCGGATTGCTAGCAGTCGTATTGTACCATCTTCTGCCGGGCAGGCAAGAGATGAGGATGGCTAGCAATCGTATTGTACCATCTTCTGCCGGGCAGGCAAGAGATGAGGATGGCTAGCAATCGTACTGTGCCATCTTCTGCCAGGCAGGCAAGAGATGAGGATAGCTAGCAGTCGTACTGTACCATCTTCTGCCGAGCAGCCACGAGATGTGGATGGCTTGCAGTCCTTCTGCACCGTCTGCTGCCAGCCAAAGATGTAAAAGATAGATGGAGTGGATCAAAACAAGAAATAGACCAGATTTGTTTTGTACTCATTTGCCTTCTCCCCTGTCTAGGGGACTCATTCCTCTAGGTCACACTGCAGTCACTCACAGAGAAGGTGCAGCGAGGTAGATCTAGTCATGTATCAATCAGAGGCCAGGCTAACCTCCTTGTTCCAATAAGAACTGAAGGGTTCATGTTTAGTCCATCCACCTGGAAACAGTCAGGGCACACCCTGACCGTTGTGTAGGAGCAACACATTGCTCCATCCAAGGACGAGGACCAGATATGAACCCTGGGAAGTTAATTAAAGGACAGTAATCGTGGGAAGCTTCCTTGGCCTGGCCTCAAGGCCTGAGAATTAGGATTGTAGTAGATAGAGGCTGGAAAATAAGAATATTAATCAAAGTCATGTATTCCTTTGTTGTGTCTTTTTGCGGTGGAAGTAGGTAATGCGCAGGGGGGAGAAATATAATAAAAGGGAAGGTGGAAAGCTGACAGGCAGCAGCCCTTTTCAGCTAACCAGCTTGCTTGCTTGGATAAACCTGTGTTCTGTCTCATCATTGAACCGCCACAACTGGCGCCCAAACGTGGGGCCCTCAGCACTCACCTCGCCCGGCAAGGGTTTCAGACGCGTCACTCATCCGCTTCGCGGATCCCGGTGAGTATTTTTCATTGTGGTAAGTATGGGAAGCTCCCTCTCTGCTTTGCAAGTGCAACACCGCAATGAGCTACAGTATCTGCTGCGTAAGGCTCAGCATGACTGCCCCACTCGAGAACTCACTCTCCTGCTACAGGAGGTGAGTGCCCAGTGCCCGTGGTATCCTGAAGCCGGAACCCTTAAGCTAGCGGACTGGGAGCGGTTGGGCCAGACATTGCATGAAGAGCCTCGGGCGCCCGTGCAGGCTTTACATGCCTGGCACCTCTGCCGCGATGCGATACAGCGTGTTGCCTCGGACAGGCCCTCCCTCACGAGGCTGGTGATCTCGCCACGCCCGTCGGCTCCTGCAGCCACCCCCCCTCCTACCGATGCAGCACAGTGTGTCGCTTCGGAAGAACCCTCTCCCGCACCAACAGAGGGGCTGCCGATTTCGCCACCGCCGTCGGCTCCTGCAGCCATCCCTCTCCCTGCTTCGCCCCCAGTGCCTTTATTACCACCGCCTCCCTTACCTTCCCCGCCAGAGCCGGTCTGTGATTACCATCCCCCCCTGGAACCCCATGCTTCGGGGCCCCCCAGGGGGTCGTCTGCATCTGCTCAGAGGCTTTCGCTGGTGCAACAAATGGTGCACGCAGCGAAGGCTCGCTCAGATCTTACAGCAGAGGAGCTGGCTGAGCTGGTCTCGGTTTGTCCGGTGACCTGGCAGAACGATGGCCAGGGCAACCCGGTTGGAACCTGGGTCAGTTTGCCTTACTCGGTGATTAGAGAGGTAAAGAAAGCAATTCGCGAGTTCGGTCTGACTAGCACGTTTGTGCGTGGTCTCATTGAAGGGCTAGGTAGTGGATACTCCCTGATCCCTGAAGATTGGAAGGCGCTGTTGCGCATGATGCTGTCACCCAGTCAATATGTTATTTGGATTAGTGAGTATCGGCAGGAGGCGGAACGCCAGGCCCAGATTCATAGAGCGGAAGGTATTATTTTTGAGCACTTGGCAGGGGAGGGACCGTTTGCTACCGTTGAGATGCAAACTCAACTCCCTCAGGCCCTCTTCCCCCTTATTTCCACCTGCGCCCAGCATGCTTTCCGGAAGGTCCCGGATTCAGGCAAGCCTACTAAAAGCTTTGTTAGTATCCGTCAGGGTGCATCAGAGTCCTTTCTGGATTTTACCAACAGATTGCAGGAGGCTATCCTCCGACAGGTGGATAACGCTGCGGCAGCTCAGGAGATCCTGTTAAAAATGGCAGTTGAAAATGCAAATGAGGATTGCCGCCGCGCTCTCCAGACGGCGCAAGCCTCTGGCATTTTAGAGCTCTCAGACATGCTACGGGCGTGCCAAAACATCGGAACCCAAGCACATAAAGCTGGAGTTCTGGCTGCCGCCCTAAAAAGAACCGGGAAAGAGGGGAAGCGTTGTTACCGCTGTGGCAAGGAGGGTCACTTCCAGCGGGAGTGCCGCTCATCAAAGGCACCCGCCCGACCCTCCAAAAAGTGCCCCAAGTGTCAAAAGGGCTATCACTGGGCTAATCAGTGTCGTAGCGGGCCGGGAAACCGCGCGGCGGGTCCCCCCCGAACCCAGGGCCAAACGGGGGTGTTTCCCACTCAGACAACCGTTCCTCTGCCTTAAAATCCATAGACTCTATGAGGGCGGCGACTGCTGGAAGTGCAGGGCTTGATTTGATCATGCAGGAGGACACTGATTTTCGGCTGCCAGGGGAGGTCTGCGCCATACCTACCCAGGTGACGGGACCTCTCCCTGCCGGCTTTGTGGGTCTCGTTCTCCCTCGCTCTCATGCTGGGAAACAGGGCTTTTTTGTCAT
This sequence comes from Natator depressus, assembly GCF_965152275.1. Lineage (NCBI taxonomy): Eukaryota > Metazoa > Chordata > Testudines > Cheloniidae > Natator > Natator depressus. The sequence goes on from NC_134234.1 coordinate 156,044,574, forward strand.
CCCCGGGGTCATTGATGCCGATTACACCGGCATTATTAAGGTTCAGGTGTGGACTCATCTTCCACAGTCACTCCCGTGTGGACGATCAATTGCACAATTGATTTTAGTCCCCTATCAGGTGCCAGCTGCCGAGGATCGAACTCGGGGCGGAGGCGGCTTTGGATCAACGTTGTCTCACTCGCCGTCTCACAGCACGTCCTCTCCACTTGTTGCTCTGACAATGTCAGTCCGCCCCTCGAAACCTCAGTTAACACTTCTCTTAAATGATGTTCCTTTCACAGGGCTGGTGGACACTGGAGCTGACGTTACGGTGATTCGTGATCCAGAGTGGCCGGTTAGTTGGCCTACGGTTCCTTCTAAAGAGTTGTGGGGGATCGGGGGTAGTAAACCCGGGCGACAGAGTTTGTCTTGGGTCACAGTCTCTAAACCGGGAGGCCGTACCCTTGCTACTATCCGCCCTTTTGTGCTCCCTGTCCACCTCAATATTTGGGGCCGTGATTTACTTACAAAGCTGGACACCACCCTCGATATTAATATCTAATGGCTCAAAATCCTCCCTCACCCACATTGCCCTCCGCATTGCCCTTGGTATGGCAATCCTTAGAGCCCGTCTGGATTGACCAGTGGCCCCTCCCTCTAGAAAAGCTAAAAGCGCTTCAATCGCTTGTGCAACAGCATTTGCTGGCACAGCGCTTGGAAAGCTCTACTAGTCCCTGGAACACCCCGGTGTTCGTTATTAAGAAAAAATCTGGTGCATGGCGGCTGTTACATGACTTAAGGGAAATAAATAAATGCATCCAACCTATGGGCCCCTTGCAATATGGATTACCAAATCCAAATTTAATTCCTCAAACCGATCAGCTCTGTGTATTAGATTTAAAAGATTGTTTTTTCACCATCCCCCTTTGCCCACAAGATCGCGAAAAATTCGCGTTCACGGTGCCACAATATAATAATCAGCAACCCTCTCAAAGGTATCAGTGGAAGGTCTTACCCCAGGGAATGCAAAATAGTCCAACCTTGTGTCAGCTTTTTGTGGATCGGGCCCTCACCCCTTTTCGTGCCCGGTACCCTACGCTAAAGGTCTACCATTATATGGATGACATTTTGCTTAGTGGTCCCCAGGTCACGGAACAACAGATTGAATCTTTGTCTCAAATCCTCGGCCAAAATGGCCTGTTGGTGGCACCAGAAAAAATCCAACGCTCTTATCCCTACCACTACCTCTGCCATAAGGTTTTACAAACCTATGCTGCTCCGGTTCGTCCGGCACTAACTCTACCTCAACCCCTAACCCTTGTTAAATTACAACAGATTTTGGGTCATTTAAATTGGATTCGGCCCTATTTTCGTCTCCCCACCTCAATGCTGCAGCCGTTGTTCGAGCTCCTACGTGGAGCCCGAGCACCGGGTGCAGTTATTGCCATCACTAAAGAGCACATTGCCTGCATTCGACAAATTAATGCAGCATTAAGTCAGCAGTTTGTGGACAGACCCCCTGAGGTCCGTCCCCTACGGCTGATTCTTCTTGCCACCCCTCATACGCCCACTGCGGCTCTGTTTGTACCCCGTACGAATACAGCCGTCTCTATCATAGAGTGGCTGTACCTCTCCTCCACTCCTCCTCGGAATATTTACCCATATCTAGATGCCCTGTCTGATCTTGTTCGTAAAGCCCGCCACCGTGCAGTGCAACTTACTGGCACTGATTTAGTTGATATTGTGTTCCCCTTGTCCCGTAGTGAATTTGATTCCTTGTGCCACACCTCTTTGGCTTGGCAGGTTGCTCTTTGTGATTATGTGGGAGAAATTTCTTATAATCCCCCAAAAGATCCTCGGTTGGTAATTACACAAAAGGTGCCTCTAATTGTTCATCGTCTTAGCCGCTCTCAACCCATTGTTTCTGCTGTTACTCTTTTTACTGATGGCTCTCCACATCGAGGTGTCGTCACCTATCAATCAGGTGACCCCCCTCGTTGGCGTTCTCGTTTTACACTGCCTCAGCGTTCCGTGCAGCGTTCAGAACTGGCTGCTGTTATTTTAGCCTTTCAACTTTTCGCTGATTGTCCCTTTAATTTAATTGTGGACACCCATTATGTTTATCAAGTGATTGATCATTTACCCCTTGCCCTCATTACCCCTCAGGTCGATGCGGACCTCCTTCGCCTATTTTTGTCTTTGCAATATCTTATTTCCACTCGTAATTTCCCTTATTTTGTTGCTCATATTCGCAGTCATACCCCTCTGCCTGGGTCACTCACTGAGGGCAATGCACGTGCTGATCGCGCGTTACGTGGTCAGGTAAATTCCCTCTTTTCTGACCCCATTGAAAGCCATGCCTTTTTCCATCAGTCTGCCTCTGTTTTGGCCCGGCAGTTTCACATTCCTGCTGATCATGCACGTTCCATTGTTCGTTCCTGCCCCCACTGTGCCGCTGCTGCTCCTACTTTTTCTTATGCCGTTAACCCCAGAGGTACCGCAGCAAATCAGCTATGGCAAATGGATGTCACTCATGTGCCACAGTTCCGCCCCTATTCCTTTTTACATGTTTCTGTTGATACTTATTCGGGATTTCTGTGGGCAACCCCACAGCGTGGGGAAGCCACTGCTAAAGTTATTCACCATTTGCTAGCCTGTTTTTCTGTTATGGGTCGCCCAAGCCAAATTAAAACGGATAATGCCCCAGCTTACTGCTCCACAGCCCTCTCCACTTTTTGCGCCCAATGGAACGTCCGTCTTAAACACGGCATCCCTTATAATTCCACGGGCCAAGCCATTGTTGAACGTGCCAATCGCACGCTCAAAACCTTGCTTGATAAACAATTAAAACAAGGGGAGCTGCGTCTCCGAACCTTAGGAGACATTCAACAACAAATGCATATCCTTTTGTTTACTTTAAATAATTTAACGCTGAACGCAGATCAGCAGACCCCCGCGGATCGCCATTTTCACAAATCTGAGGTACTGGAAAGACCGCGTGTCTTTTACCGTCAGCTGCCCGATCCGCAGTGGCTGGGCCCAGTACCTCTAATCACTTGGGGTCGGGGATATGCTGCTGTCTCTCTCCCTGCAGGACCGTTGTGGGTTCCAGCCCGGTGTGTGCGACCGGCACTGAAACAGCATGGCATGGCGCCAGGGGCTGTCGAACCCCATACCGGAGTTTCAGCTGACCTTGGAGGAGAACGTGGTGCCTCCCGGGTCGACAACGGCGGGACGGAAACGGAAGAGGCGTAGCGTCCCAAGCCAGCCCGTGACATGGGGAGCAGTAAAAGCATTGGTCGCGGCGGCTCAACGAAGACTGGCAGCAAATCAACAGCCAGAGACTCCTGAGACTTTGTTTGTGGCGATTCTCGCCCAAATCACTGCTAATTCTGTGCTGATTGTATGCCTTTTGTGCCTGCTATTTCCTGGAGGGGTTGGCTCGGGAGCGCTTCCCCCGTTACGGGCCCGAATGACATATAACATATGGGATAGATTGGCTTCAATAGCAAATGTTACCCACTTTTGTTTGTCTGATTCTGTAGCAGCCGGAGAATTGTTAGGTACATGCCTTATACCAGTATGTCATCACCCTGAGGAAATAGGGAATGAGACAATGCTCGCTGCTTACGCGAATCTCTCTTCCCAGTACTCTGGCATGGCTAATTGGGGCCCGGCCAACTATACCTTGCCTCACACGGCTATATCCCTCCACACACCGTACCCGGCCGGGGCCAACAATGTCACCTGTGCGCGTGTGGTTAACTGCACTAGTACAAAGGTGCCCTTGGGCTGTCGGCAAATTCCTCAACCCCTCTTAAATTGTTCCCACGCTGTAAATGTTTCATACAATTATGGCCATATCATCCTACCATCAGGGTGGTTTTTTACCTGTGGCTCACGCACCTTTAGTTATATTCCTGCAAATTTAAGTGATGGCACCCTTTGCTGTCTTAGTAGAATGACGCTTATATTGCCTTTTGCCAGCCAAAGGCACAGTAAAAGAAGTGTACCCCTTTCAGATAATTGTGTTGCAGATGTTGAGCTTTTTAGTCGCGCTGAGTATACTGCTTTAGCGGCCTCCATTGTTGGGGTCCCCGGGCTTGCCACTTATACAGCCAGAACCTTAAATGCCCTGGCGTGCTTTGCAGCGAAGGCAATTAATACAACATCCAAGGCAATTGCCCTACTTAACACAGAGCAACACGAATTAAGGGATGCAATCTTGGATAACAGAGCAGCCATTGATTTTCTGCTCTTAAAACATCACCTGGGCTGTTCCACGTTTCGGCATATGTGTTGTTTTAATTTAACTGATAATAGTCGTTCCATAGAATCTAGACTGGCCGAATTGGCCAATCTTACGGCACACATACGTCAAGATGTGGGGTTTGAGGGCTTTTGGAATTGGCTTACAGGTTGGCTGCCATCTCTAGGATGGCTGCGACAACTTTTCGGTTATGCTGTGTTTGTGATCATTGGGCTTATTTTTTGCTGCTGCTGTGTACAATGTATTCCCTCTTTGCTAAGGCTTTGTAGAGATTCGCCCTGGCAAGCTCCCCGAGTTATGTCCTTGTCAGTCTGGGAGTTAAATTGCTTGCAAAAGCAAATTGACGGCTACCATGAGATGGCCGAGTATAATTAAACAAAAATCGGGGGAATGAAGGGTTCATGTTTAGTCCATCCACCTGGAAACAGTCAGGGCACACCCTGACCGTTGTGTAGGAGCAACACATTGCTCCATCCAAGGACGAGGACCAGATATGAACCCTGGGAAGTTAATTAAAGGACAGTAATCGTGGGAAGCTTCCTTGGCCTGGCCTCAAGGCCTGAGAATTAGGATTGTAGTAGATAGAGGCTGGAAAATAAGAATATTAATCAAAGTCATGTATTCCTTTGTTGTGTCTTTTTGCGGTGGAAGTAGGTAATGCGCAGGGGGGAGAAATATAATAAAAGGGAAGGTGGAAAGCTGACAGGCAGCAGCCCTTTTCAGCTAACCAGCTTGCTTGCTTGGATAAACCTGTGTTCTGTCTCATCATTGAACCGCCACAAAGAACAATAACTTAGGTGCACTATTTCTTATTGGAACCCTCCGTGAAGTCCTGCCTGAAATACTCCTTGATGTAAAGCCACCCCCTTTGTGGATTTTAGCTCCCTGAAGCCAACCCTGTAAGCCGTGTCGTCAGTCGCCCCTCCCTCCGTCAGAGCAACGGCAGACAATCATTCCGCGCCTTTTTTCTGTGCGGACGCCATACCAAGGCAAGCATGGAGTCCGCTCAGCTCACTTTGGCAATTAGGAGCACATTAAACACCACACGCATTATCCAGCAGTATATGCAGCACCAGAACCTGGCAAAGCGCTACTGGGCGAGGAGGCGACGTCAGCGCGGTCACGTGAGTGATCAGGACATGGACACAGATTTCTCTGAAAGCATGGGCCCTGCCAATGCATGCATCATGGTGCTAATGGGGCAGGTTCATGCTGTGGAACGCCGATTCTGGGCTCGGGAAACAAGCACAGACTGGTGGGACCGCATAGTGTTGCAGGTCTGGGACGATTCCCAGTGGCTGCGAAATTTTCGCATGCGTAAGGGCACTTTCATGGAACTTTGTGACTTGCTTTCCCCTGCCCTGAAGCGCATGAATACCAAGATGAGAGCAGCCCTCACAGTTGAGAAGCGAGTGGCCATAGACGGAACCCATATCCCTATCTTGGCACCGGAGCACCAAGCCAGCGAGTACATAAACCGCAAGGGGTACTTTTCAATAGTGCTGCAAGCTCTGGTGGATCACAAGGGACGTTTCACCAACATCAACGTGGGATGGCCGGGAAAGGTACATGACGCTCGCATCTTCAGGAACTCTGGTCTGTTTCAAAAGCTTCAAGAAGGGACTTTATTCCCAGACCAGAAAATAACTGTTGGTGATGCCGAAATGCCTATATGTATCCTTGGGGACCCAGCCTACCCCTTAATGCCATGGCTCATGAAGCCGTACACAGGCAGCCTGGACAGTAGTCAGGAGCTGTTCAACTACAGGCTGAGCAAGTGCAGAATGGTGGTAGAATGTGCATTTGGACGTTTAAAGGCGCGCTGGCGCAGTTTACTGACTTGCTTAGACCTCAGCGAAACCAATATTCCCACTGTTATTACTGCTTGCTGTGTGCTCCACAATATCTGTGAGAGTAAGGGGGAGACGTTTATGGCGGGGTGGGAGGTTGAGGCAAATCGCCTGGCTGCTGGTTACGCGCAGCCAGACACCAGGGCGGTTAGAAGAGCACAGGAGGGTGCGGTACGCATCAGAGAGGCTTTGAAAACCAGTTTCATGACTGGCCAGGCTACGGTGTGAAAGTTCTGTTTGTTTCTCCTTGATGAAACCCCCCGCCCCTTGGTTCACTCTAGTTCCCTGTAAGCTAACCACCCTCCCCTCCTCCCTTTGATCACCGCTTGCAGAGGCAATAAAGTCATTGTTGCTTCACATTCATGCATTCTTTATTCATTCATCACACAAATAGGGGGATGACTACCAAGGTAGCCCAGGAGGGGTGGTGGAGGAGGGAAGGAAAATGCCACACAGCACTTTAAAAGTTTACAACTTTAAAATTTATTGAATGACAGCCTTCTTTTTTTTGGGCAATCCTCTGTGGTGGAGTGGCTGGTTGGCCGGAGGCCCCCCCACCGCGTTCTTAGGCGTCTGGGTGTGGAGGCTATGGAACTTGGGGAGGAGGGCGGTTGGTTACACAGGGGCTGTAGTGGCAGTCTGTGCTCCAGCTGCCTTTGCTGCAGCTCAACCATACACTGGAGCATACTGGTTTGGTCCTCCAGCTGCCTCAGCATTGAATCCTGCCTCCTCTCATCACGCTGCCGCCACATTCGAGCTTCAGCCCTCTCTTCAGCCCGCCACCTCTCCTCCTGGTCATTTTGTGCTTTCCTGCAGTCTGACATTATTTGCCTCCACGCATTCGTCTGTGCTCTGTCAGTGTGGGAGGACAGCATGAGCTCGGAGAACATTTCATCTCGAGTGCGTTTTTTTTTCTTTCTAATCTTCACTAGCCTCTGGGAAGGAGAAGATCCTGTGATCATTGAAACACATGCAGCTGGTGGAGAAAAGAAAAGGGACAGCGGTATTTAAAAAGACACATTTTATAAAACACTGGCTACACTCTTTCAGGGTAAACCTTGCTGTTAACATTACATACATAGCACATGTGCTTTCGTTACAAGGTCGCATTTTGCCTCCCCCCACCGCGTGGCTACCCCCTCAACCCTCCCCCCTCCCTGTGGCTAACAGCGGGGAACATTTCTGTTCAGCCGCAGGCAAACAGCCCAGCAGGAATGGGCTCCTCTGAGTGTCCCCTGAAGAAAAGCACCCTATTTCAACCAGGTGACCATGGATTATATCTCACTCTCCTGAGGATAACACAGAGAGATAAAGAACGGATGTTGTTTGAACGCCAGCAAACATACACTGCAATGCTTTGTTGTACAATGATTCCCGAGTATGTGTTACTGGCCTGGAGTGGTAAAGTGTCCTACCATGAAGGACGCAATAAGTTTGCCCTCCCCAGAAACCTTTTGCAAAGGCTTTGGGAGTATATCCAGGAGAGCCGCGAATGCCAGGGCAAAGTAACCCTTTCACATGCTTGCTTTTAAACCATGTATAGTATTTTAAAAAGGTACACTCACCAGAGGTCCCTTCTCCGCCTGCTGGGTCCAGGAGGCAGCCTTGGGTGGGTTCAGGGGGTACTGGCTCCAGGTCCAGGGTGAGAAACAGTTCCTGGCTGTCGGGAAAACCGGTTTCTCCGCTTGCTTGCTGTGAGCTATCTACAACCTCGTCATCATCATCATCATCATCTTCTTCATCCCCAAAACCTGCTTCCATATTGCCTCCATCTCCATTGAAGGAGTCAAACAACACGGCTGGGGTAGTGGTGTCTGAACCCCCTAAAATGGCATGCAGCTCATCATAGAAGCAGCATGTTTGGGGCTCTGACCCGGAGCGGCCGTTCGCCTCTCTGGTTTTCTAGTAGGCTTGCCTCAGCTCCTTCAGTTTCACGCGGCACTGCTTCGGATCCCTGTTATGGCCTCTGTCCTTCATGCCCTGGGAGATTTTGACAAAGGTTTTGGCATTTCGAAAACTGGAACGGAGTTCTGATAGCACGGATTCCTCTCCCCATACAGCGATCAGATCCCGTACCTCCCGTTCGGTCCATGCTGGAGCTCTTTTGCGATTCTGAGACTCCATCATGGTCACCTCTGCTGATGAGCTCTGCATGGTCACCTGCAGCTTGCCACGCTGGCCAAACAGGAAATGAGATTCAAAAGTTCGCAGTTCTTTTCCTTTCTACCTGGCCAGTGCATCTGAGTTGAGAGTGCTGTCCAGAGCGGTCAAAATGGAGCACTCTGGGATAGCTCCCGGAGGCCAATACCGTCGAATTGTGTCCACAGTACCCCAAATTCGACCCGGCAAGGCCGATTTAAGCGCTAATCCACTTGTCAGGGGTGAAGTAAGGAAATCAATTTTAAGAGCCCTTTAAGTCGAAATAAAGGGCTTCATCGTGTGGACGGGTGCAGGTTTACATCGATTTAATGCTGCTAAATTCGACCTAAAGTCCTAGTGTAGACCAGGGCTTAGGGAAAGCAAGGTCTTGGGTTTTTGTTTTCTTATGTTACTCTTTGTTTCACTGTTAGAAGCAAGCAGCTTTTTACCATTGCCACACGAAAAATACAACAGCTAAGGAAAGTCACTGAAAAAATGTAACAAGCATTTGTCTCATTCTAAAATACAGATATTTGTCCTATTTGGGGTTTGATTTTTTTTTAGGCTGTGTTGTCTTTCCATGTACCACATGCACAATTTGTTTACCCTACTTATTTTAATATAGTGTTTGTGTGGTGTCAGTGATACAGATAGGGCACTGAAGTTCTCTGTTTATCCACAGAACAAGCTGATCATAGACTATGTCCCACACAGGTTTCAGAGTAAACAGCCGTGTTAGTCTGTATTCGCAAAAAGAAAAGGAGTACTTGTGGCACCTTAGAGACTAACCAATTTATTTGAGCATAAGCTTTCGTGAGCTACCGCATCCAATGAAGTGAGCTGTAGCTCACGAAAGCTTATGCTCAAATAAATTGGTTAGTCTCTAAGGTGCCACAAGTACTCCTTTTCTTTGTGTCCCACACAGCGTTCCACCAATGTTCCTCACACCTCACCTACCTTTAGGCTAGTGTAAATTGCAATCCAATATTCATATCAGCTCAATCCTTGGCCTCTGCTGAAAACAGGCCACTACGCTAAGGAAACAGCTGTGCTTGTGAAAGAGACCATGGCCATCAACAGCACCTTACTAAGTGCAGCCACAATAGGTCTAACAAGTTTTGGTTGCTGAAGATGCTAGAGAAGCAAGCAGGGAGTGAGAGCAGGAAGACTACTGGAGTTCTCAGAGAAGATCATCCCAGAGTGGAGTTCCAACTGTGTACAACTTTTCTTTCCCTTTACTTCACACAGCTGACTGTATCAGCTCAAGAACAAGCAATACAAATAATTCCACAAGCAACACAAGGAAGTTCCAGCCCATTCAAACTGATCAAATCTCACAGCCAACATTCTAAGTAGCAAATGAGTGCAAAGTTACCATCAGCAGTGCAAGTAGAGTGGTACGCTCCAGTACGCAGTACCAGCAAGAGATTTTTAAACGGGTATGGGGTACCGGAAAGACTTGGGGAGGCTAGCCCCTGGCCTGGAGTGGGGGTGAAGCTGCACTCTGCTCATTCTTTATATGGGTTTAACAGGCTTTATTTAAGTTTGTTAGCATATGTATTGTGCTGTTAAGTTGGTCAGGAGCCCTCAAAAGGGGAGGCGTGGGGGGACGGAAGGTGTTTAAGCAGTGGTTTTGATTCCTGCTCCAGCCTCTGGACTATGAACATATACTGATGGGCGCATTCTGACCAAGGGACTGAGGACTTTAAGGTAATCTGGAGCCTTCATATTTCCTTGATCCTTTGCAGATGGATTTATGAGTTGGATATGGTACAAAGACTGTTCTAGCCTCATTGATTGCCGATTTCTCCCTTTCAATGGACAAAGATAGATGTCTGCTGACTTTCTCACATGACTCAGCAGCCTTTGATACCTGTGGTATAAGCAATATAGCCCTTGCTTGAGTGGTTTTGTTCTTTCCTCTCCAAATGTCAAATACTGTTCCCATTGAACTCAATAGCAAAACTTCTTTTGATTTCAATGGGAACAGGATTTGGCCCCAAGAGATCAGAGAATGTGATTTTGATCAATTTCTTATCTGTCCAGAGACAGTTCTGATGCACGTTCTGCCAGGCTGATTTTTATTGCCCCTCCTGTATGTCATGCGGAGGAAAATAACAACACAATTTGGGCTGTAGTTCTATTAAGATGCACATGGCACACACAATTCTATGCCTCTTTTCCATCAAACCCAGATGGCGCAGCATCTTTGCTTTCCTAGCGCCTAGCAGAGAGCAATACATAGGCCTTGTCTACACTGCCACTTTACAGCACTGAAACTGTGTCGCTCGGGGAGTAAAACCCACCCCCCTGAGCGATGCAAGTTTCAGCGCTGTAAAGGGGCAGTGTAGACAGTTCACCAGTGCTAGGAGCTGCACTCCCAGCGCTGGTAGCTACTCCCCTCGTGGGGGGTAAGTTTTTTACAGCGCTGGGAGAGCTCTCTCCCAGCATGGGTGCCACGACCACACAGCCATGTTAAAGCGCTGCCACGGCAGCACTTTAACATTGGTAGTGAAGACCTACCCTTAGATAAAGGTAAGCTGGCAGAAGCTTAGTTTGGACGTAAGGGAGGCACTGTTAGTGTGTTAACAGAAAGTGGGGTGATTGTCCTTCCTATCCTTTTATTTAAGGAGTTTTCAATTTGGGGTGCTGCTGGATCCTCAATGACACCTGGAAGTACAGGTGGCACTAGGGGCCCAAAGCATCATTTTACAACTGCATCTGTTTAAAAGATTCAGTTGTATAATTTTAGACAGGTAAGGGGGGTGTCGGAGGGAATGGGGAGAGAGTGGGGGTCCCAGGCTGGGGAGGAATTACATGGAGGGTCACATGGGGAGGTCATGTGCCCCCCGTTGTGTCCCTCCCATGAGTGCAGTACCGGCAAGGAATGATTTCTACTTGCACCACTGGTTACCATGAACAAGTTCATTAATCTATTTGGTGTCCTGAACAGATAAAGAACATGTCTATCATAGCAACACCTTCATGGTTCTATATATATTCATTCCTATGTTTTGTTCATGTTTACGAGGCTCCAGCAAACCAAATGATTTCTGTACACAATCAAGACCTTTAGTTTTTACTCTTTAGCTCTATAACCCAAAGAAAGCCTGAGAAATGTGGCATTCTCAAAATTAGGTGAGTGTAGGTCCTCCCCAGTCCCATGAAGAAATGTGGGTTTATGGTCTGAGAATCCAGACTTCCAAGTTCTGTTATAGCTTTGCCATTGGCTAACTGTGCGGCCTTGGGGACAACTCACTTATGAACAGATTTTCAAAGACGAGTGTGTGTCTCCAGTTTTTGCATACAAATACCATAACTGTGCATATAAATTAGGTCTGTGACTACTTACTTGGCCAATCAGGAATCTCACTAATCACATAAATATCCAATTTGCATATGTAAACATGAAACCTGCACACATACATCATGGGTGTTCAACTGTGTGCGCACAAATGCATACCATTCTCAAGATGTAACTAATAAGTAGATCTGGGTAGGGTGCAGATTTTCTGTTTGCAGGAAATACTGCAATTTTGATTCTTTTTTCTTTTTTTTTTGCGCTCCAAAATGAAATGAAAACAAAAAACTGAAGTTTCCTGCAAAATGATAGTCCAAGAAAACAAATAATTTTGGGTCAATCTAACTGTTTTATTTTGATAAAATCAAAACATTTTTCCTATTTTAACTTTGTCTATTTTATATTATATTATAAAAAATTGGAAAGTCATTTCAAAATGGAAAATCAAAACTTTCCATTATTTAAAAATAAAAATTTAGTTGAAATCAGAATATTTCCACTAAATGTTTTTCTTTTGACAAATCAGCATTTTCCAATGGAAAAGTGTTTTTTCAGAATATTTCCAAACAGTTCCACCATTCTGTGATGCAGTTTCCTCATTCAGAAAGTACTTACCTCTCAGTGCTACTGTCAGGATTTACTAATCTTCAAAGAAGGGTTTTCAGATCCTTGATGAAAAATGTTATTATTTATAGGCATTGCTTCAAAATAATTTAAACTTCAAAAGCTCTTGACAAAAATTGATAAGATGGATATATGATCGCCAAACTCCCTACTGGGTTTAAGCCAACTTAAGTCAATTCTAAATAATGATATTTGGGGAGGAAAAAAAGAGACATCTTTTAACTTCAAGGAAATGTGAAGGACAGAATGGGCATTCTGGAGAGACAGAGTGAAATATATTGCTAAAACAATAGGAACTTTCCTTATTACAGAGAGACAGTTGGCATGTATACAAAGGAGGGCAAAATTCCACTTTGGGACTAGTAAATGTATTAAGGTAACTACCTACCAAACAAGTCATAGCAGGAAATTCACAGGCATTGGTCACAGTGGCTTCATCTGTCATTAGTATGTTACATTTACCTTTATGAACCATTTTGCACTTTGTTGCTAGAATCCAAAGATCCCCCAAAGATTATATTTCACCCATTTTCAGGGGTGCAGAACTACAGGATTTTTCCCATTGTCTGAGCTCTGTGACCCGCTTTATGACAATTAATGGAATTTACAATTTAAAAATGCAGTATTATATGCCTCAGAGCAAACACCCTTCATTATATAAGTGTCTGTAAAGCAGCATGCCCTGGACTAAACCATCAGAGAAGGAAGAAACACTGAATGCAGAAGTGTCTGAAGGGGCCGGATCAAACTCTACCATTTCAAGGTCCTCTTCACTGCTCATTTTGGGGATTTTATTTCATTCAGCTTGACCCAACTAATTGCTTCTTTCATAGTCGGTGAAATAAAAAAAGGTGAGTCAAGCTAATTTTTGTAGAGGGCTAATTTGCATTTCTAATTGTAGTCCATGGCCAGGTTTAGGGTTATACACTTCACTTAATCCACAGTAGATCCACCATCTAATAACAATGAAAGGGATTATACAAATTCCAAAGGGAGAATATGGCACCTATCTAGTAAGTACACAAGCTACTGTTACATTCAACTTCACTCAAGAAGAAAAATGATGCCCGGCACTTTAGGACAAGTACTATTTCTGCCCTGTGTTTATTTGGCCATTTATATGTGTAATTACCTGATTTGTATATGCCGATTAGTATGCAGTAATTGTGCAAATTAAGCACACAACTAGACATCAAAATTATTACTATTTGTTATTTAGATAGAAAAATATAAGTTGGTTCTACCACTAGATGCTTCCCAGGAGAAGAGGATATAATCTAAATCATTTTAAAAGACAGATTTTCAAAACAGTTAAATAAAGAGAGCTGGGCTTTTTTTTTTTTTTTTTTTTTGGTGGCTAATAATTTATTAGCTGAAAAATGCAGTTTTGGTTGACCTGAAACTATTCACGAATTCAAGTTGAGTTTGCTGGATAGTTTTGACCAAGCCAAAAAATTGAAATTTTTTGGTAATTTCAAAATGAACCATTTGATTTTGACATTACCAAAACATATAATTTTTTAGGCTGGAGTCATAAACGGCCAGAGGAGGCGGTAGTCTCTTTATAACCTGAGATGCAGAAGACCCCGGTTCAATTCTCCCCTCCACCTGATGTGGAAAAGGTATTTGAATGTGGGTCCCCCATATTGCAGGGGAAGGACCTAGCCACTAGACTATGGAATATTCTAGGTATGGCTCTCCCCATCTCTCCTGTTGATGCAGTTCTATTGTGCATAACTAAACAAACAGTCATTGGAGCAGGGACTTCACAGCCTAGGTGAAAGTCCTAGCTGAGAGGCTACAGAATCATTCTCACTCTCTTTCCCCGACTCAAGGACTGTCCATTATTATTCACAGTGGCAATTCATAGTCATTTATGATTAAACAAAAAAAAATGGAGTCAGGTGGAATGAAACATTTCATTTGACCCAACTGTGATGGGATCCCTGAGGTGCAATTTGGAAATGGGGTACTGCTGTGCTCCCTTAACTCTCCAGCCTTACACCCCAGAGCTGTATCATCTTGCTCTAGTCAGAAGCCTGATCAGTGTAAGTTTATACCCCAGTTTGCCCCTCCCCCAATGTGGAGAAGACATGCACCATTTTTGTAAACTAAGCTGAAGTTTCCCAAGCACTTCAACCAAAACACACTGTTTTAGTAAAATACAAAACCAATTTATTAACTAGAGAAAGATAGATTTTAAGTGATTATAAGTGGTAGGCATGAAAAGGTCAGAAATCGCAACCAAAGAAAATAAAAGATAAACGCATAATCTAAATCTTAAACCTTATTACACTAGCCAGTATTTAGATCAACAATTTTTCTTATCCCACTGGATGTTACAGTTCATAATACACAGATTTCCCTCTTAAACCTGGACTAGTCTCCTCAGATACAGTTGTTGTCTTCTCAGCATTCCTGTTGCTTCCAGCGTAGGCGGGGGAGGAGAAAGGCCAAGACATGATGCCACCGTCCCTCATTTTATATTCTCAGTCCAAGTGTCTCAAAGACACTTACCCAGACATGTCCTGGTGAGCTTTGTTGAGTCACAGTGACTGAGTAAATCCCCATTGTGTGGACTTGTGCAACTGAGCTATAGAGTTGATTATTGGTCAGTTAACACCCACCTAACAGTAGAGATTCTCAAAACTTCCAACTTATTTCAGTAACAATCATACAGCAAAATCCATAACTTCATGCACATTGACTATATTCATAATTGGGCAAAACACTGAGTTTCAGTAGATCACGAATTTTCACATGACACCTTACATGGCACGCTTTGTATGGAACCTATCATAATTATAGGACACTGGGGAATATGGAGGTTCCAGAGTGCTGTTTTGAGGTAGAGAGAGCCACCCAACACAAAATGTTTTCTGACTTTTCAATTTGCCAAAAAATATATATGTTTTCAGTTAACCCCTAAAGAAAACTTTTTTCAATTTTTTTGGAATTGCCAACAACCTGAAAAATCCATTATTTGCCCTGCTCCAGTCAGAATTAGGCTTTAGAATTAACATGCCACTGAGATGAATGGGAGCAGCTGACACCTCCCAATGCTGTTATTTCTGGCTGTCAGCAGACTCAAGAATACATCACTGTATTGGTTGTACTCAGTTCAAACTTGGTAGGTTTTCTTCACAAACATAAATATTTGTTTGTTTAATAAACCCTTGCATCCTGCAGAGTTTGAATGGACTAAAGAGGGCAGATCTTGATCAAGGCTGGGTGTTTCACACCAGTGCTCTAAAACACGTTTTGAACTCTCTTTGTTTAGGTGCCTGTAGGGTCACTGCCACCAGCACAAGCTGCTCGTGTCAAAAATACAACCTGACTTTTTCCACTGGATTCCCTACACGCTGCAAGGTAAAGTGGAGGCTAGTTACACATTCTTAGCACTTAATATTGACGGAGACTTTGGCATGAAGTCATTCACCACTATATGTGGTTTTGTTAACAAAAGATGACAGGCTGGTGAGAAGTTGGGAGTTGAGGTGAGAAACTGATCTTAAAATTATAGTTGAGGGAGAATTTGGAACTAAACTGTAGATTATGAAGGACCTGAAAAGACCCTGTAAATTTATTGGTCTCTCAAATCCATGGATTAGATGTTAAACTTGTGCAAGATATTGGATCTGACAGTCTGCATTGTTCACCCAAATAAAAAAAGCCCCACGTTTTCAGTCTTTTGAAATTTCACAATAAGGGCTGTATATACCATGCTCTTTCTCCATTATGCAGCCAGCTCATTGCATAATTTTAATATCTGAATAATGCTTTTCTTCAGGGTAACTAATAAGATGTGACAGCCTGTTAGGCAGCTAGCCCTCCAACATCATACCATTCAATTTCAAAGTTTAACAGATGGCGTGACCTCACCCATCTTGCCTGGCTGTATAGCATCTGCTGGCCATACATTGTTCATGAAGAAACTTTAGAAGGAACAAATTTCACCTACATATTTCCCATATCCTCACAAAACACAAAACCAAGTGCTTGAAAATGAATTCAACAAAAAAATTACAGAACTTGCCATAAAACACTCTATGCCAATTCCCAACCCCTTCCTAATTATTCCAAACCAGTACAATGTTGGAAAATGGATACACAGATGGATTAAATGACACTTGCATTGTGAAGGCAAGATATTTGTAACATTCATCTGCTGCTTCTTTATATCATCAACTTTGAATGTGTACATCATCTTAGTTTACATAAACTAGCATGTCAGAATTGTACAAAACCAAGAGCACACAATTATGGTGCATGGAACTTTAATCTGTCCTGCGCCTTTAAACTTTTAAGCACAGATATCATAGGAAGAGTTTTGTTCTCACACTTCTGTAGACTGTTAGAGAAGAGATGCACATGTGCATATATACAGAGAGTGTTCTATATCACGCGGACATAGAGTCCCCAATTCAGGAAACATTTAAGCATGCACTTAAGCTTCATTGGGACTTAAGGGCGTGCTAATAGTTAAATACATGCTTAATTGTTTTCTTAAGTAGGGATGCTTTCCTAAACTGGGCTTTATCTTTCTTTCCTTTCTTTCTTTCCTTAAAATTAAAGTGATTTTGAAGTTATTTTAGTACAGTATTTTCTCTTTGTAGGTAACTCATGCTTACTCTATGTGGCTCTCTGTCCCCCTCCAGTGGCAAGACCACATAGAGGATTATGACTCTGATACTGGCTTTATGCTAACAGCGCTGGGTCTTTTATCTTAAGTAATGATGGCTCATGCCTTTTGGTCCAGAAAATTAATCCCCACTACTGAACACCTCAGGATTACATGTATATGGAAAACATAACACCAAGCCTGATCTGTCCTGTCCGCTTGGGCATGGCTAAAATAAGACTCTAGTTAGTCTGATTTTGGGGTGTGTCTTAATTTGGCTCCATATAAACTCTTTCCCTCAAAATACAATACAACATTGTATTTACAATGTGGTGCACTGAGTTGGATTCATTAAGCAGTTTACTAGTAGGCAGACTTTGGGTTTTCAAATCTTAATGAACAACAACATTTCCATTCTTTATTACATATAATGATAATTTTCAAATTTAATCATTTATAGAAAAAATTGTCACATGTAGGTAACCACATAATGTGATATTTATGAGGGGCCTGGCTTTTATAAATACAGAAGTTCTATATTTATCATTAAAGCTACCAATTTACCTACTTTTGAATATTAAAATGTTTAACCAATATGAATGTCATTTATTCATTATGGACCAAATTCTGAGACCCTTAGTATTTCTTCAACCTTTACTCAGGCGAACTCCCTACAGTTTGTTCTTACTACAGCATTATTATTTTTATAATTTAATCATCATACACTCTAAAGCAGGGATTGGCAACCTTTGGCACACAGCCCATCAGGGAAATCCACTGGCGGGCCAGGACGGTTTGTTTACCTGCAGCGTCTGCAGGTTCAGCCGATTGCAGCTCCCCCTGGCCACAGTTCACTGTTCCAGGCCAACGGGGGCTGCGCGAGGCGGCGGCCAGCACATCCCTCAGCCCACGCTACTTCTCGCAGCCCCCATTGGCCTGGAACAGCGAACCACAGCCAGTGAGAGCTGCAATCGGCCAAACCTGCGGACGCTGCAGGTAAACAAACCGTCCCGGCCCGCCAGCGGATTTCCCTAATGGGCCGTGTGCCAAAGGTTGCCGATCCCTACCCCAAAGTGTGTTAGGTGCCTTAGAGACAAATAAAAAGGACACAACTCCCCCCCCCCCCCCCTCCCAAGGCCTTACAATGGAAGGGTCGGTTCCTGCAAACTCTACTGAACGGAAGAAAGACTCCCTCTTTAGGAAAGGTCTTTAAGCATGCGTGTAAGTTCTTTCCTGAACCAGAGGCCTACGCTTGCAATCATGAACGGTCCTATTGCAAGGCAATATGAGTTGGGATTAAGTTTAGCAATATGTGTTTGCAAGACGAGACCCTCAAGTAGAGACATGATAAGATATGTGAAAAACAAAACAGAAGGAGAAGGCAGGGGAGATGGGTGAGAAGGGATACAAATACATGTGTTAGCTTAGTTGTCCTATACAAGGAATCTTTTTCACTGTGTTGCACCAGGCCTATCTCATTTGCATCTAAAATGTTCCCACCTAAGCTCTATAAACATTGGCTCAATCTAGCTTGAGAATTCTTTGCCTTGCAACCCCACTTATTCACCTGTTGCTTAAAATAATAAAATAAAAAAATGTAATATGAATTAAACAACTGTAAAGTCCAGAAAACCTTTTACTCCGACCCTTGTGTTCCATCACCATCCAATCCTTCCCTCCCAAACTCCCTACAATTAACAACCGTTGGTGCAAAATAAATGGAAGCATCTCTTAGTGACCATTAAAGTGACCAAAGGAATTGTTATGGTAAACCTTGTTTTGTGCATAGGTCATGGCGAGAGGAGGGGATGAGCTCTGAAAAATGGACAGGTGCTAAAAATAACCTTCTGCCATGTCTGAAACAGAGATGAGGACAGTATTAACCATGTAAGCCGACGGCTAAAAATTCAACTCAGGATTCTCCTGCCACTAGAAATCTTCTCTTTAACACATGCAGTGAGTCACCAGCCGACTTTGCACTCAGCTTGTTCCAAGGAATGGTACCAGGACACATCATGGCAGAATTCAGGCAGACCGCCAGCTTCCATGGGGGGCAGGGAAAGGGTGGCTCAGCCTGATGTACTGAAAGATCTCTGTTCACACACATTTATCAGGAATGTGCTTACCTCAGCAATGAGGGCTAAGAACTGAAGGCTAAGAAGCCACTAAGGCCACTGTCCTGTCATGTCACTACCCAGGCCAGCTGCTGGGTTGTGAAGCTGCTCAACATTTTTCTAATTTCAAAATTCTAAATTTATGGGTGGGGAAAAAAAACAAAGAGAATTTGTTTTAATACTTCATAAAATGCTTTCCCTTCTTTTTAACCAGCTATACTGGGCTTTGTTGCTAAATGCTAATGTGTTCATCCACTGTTCTGAGCCCAAAGCACAACAAGGTCCAGGTGGTGACCTCTGGATCACAGAAAGAGCTGACCAAAACCTCAGAAACATACAAAACATCAGCAATGCCAAAACTGTTCAAATCGATGGAGGAAACCCTCACATTATGCTTGCTATGGACAACTTCAAGAACAATTTTTGCAGAAAAAGCAACATATGTACTGATTATGGGGCGACGGCAGCATATTTTGCCCCAAAATGATCAATTTCCAATAAAGACAGAAGACCGCATCAGGAGCCATCCATTGTCAGCAGCAGTAGCAGCTTTCACACAAAAACACTGGTCTCACCCAGGGGCCACAGCCACCCATGTGGCAAGGTGTGACCTCCACATGGGGATGGGAGGGGCAAGGGTGGGCATGCTTTTGTGAAATGGGTAGGCACTGAGGACTGTCTTTTGTTGCAGGCACCTGTAAATGGGAACAGTAGCAACCAGTATGCCACCTGCAAGTCTGCATTCCCCTGTCCACGAGAAATTTATTTCACACCATGCACATGGGGTCCCCAGCCAACCACCAGTTCCAGAATCTAATAAACCGTCGCTACTTTTCATTACTTAGGGGGGAGATTTTCAAAGGAACAGAAAGCAGTTAGTGCCACAGCTCCCACTGAAAGTCAATGAGTGCTGGGCACCTAACTCCCTTTTGTGCCTATGAGAGTCACATCCCATATGAGTAAGCCCCTTCATTTTCGGTTTAAACCTGTTTTTACACACACACACACACACACACACACACAAATCCCAGGTTTTATAAAAAGTATTATTTTTCCCCCCAATTTTCACCCTACTTTTGTATCATTCTAATATATAAAAATAACTTGTTTCATTAGGAAAATACAATACCTTGCATGAGATATATGTATTACTATAATACATTAGTCTGTGTGTATATGCAAAGCTGCCTGTTCAAGTAAGGCTGTGTGTTAGTCTAGAAGATACACACAATAAACAAACAGGCATGCACACAAGTGCCTAAGTGCATGCGCACTTGAACATACTGATGAATCTCACACCCACCACACACACATTTCAAGCTGTTAGCACAGGGGTGGGCAAACTACGGCCTGGGGGCCACATCTGGCCCTCCAGATGTTTTAATCTAGCTCCCCACAGGGGAGCAGGGTCCGGGGCTTGCCCTGCTCTGCGTGGCTCCTGGAAGTAGCAGCATGTCCCTGCTCCAGCTCCTACGTGTAGAGGCAGCCATGGGGCGCCACACACTGCCTCCCACCCCAAGCACCGGCCCCATAGCTCACATTGGCCGGAAACTGCGGCCAATGGGAGCTGCAGGGCAGCGCCTGCAGAGGGGCAGCGCCTGCAGACGGGGCAGCGCCTGCAGACGGGGCAGCGCCTGCAGACGGGGCAGCGCCTGCAGACGGGGCAGCGCCTGCAGACGGGGCAGCGCGCAGAGCTGCCTGGCCGTGCCTTTGTGTAGGAGCCAGAGAGGGGACATGCTGCTGCTTCTGGGAGCTGCTTGAGGTAAGCGCCATCTGGAGCCTGCAGCCCTGATCCCCTCCCCAACCCCCTGCCCCAGCCCTGATCCCCTTCCCGCCCTCCAAACCCCTCGGCCCCAGCCCGAAACACCCTCCTGCACCCCCAACCCCTCATCCCCTGCCCCATCCCAGAGCCCACACCCCCAGCCAGAGCCTTCACCCCCTCCCCTATCCCAAGCCCCAATTTCATGAGCATTCATGGCCCACCATCCAATTTCCATACCCAGATGTGGCCCTCTGGCCAAAATGTTTGCCCATCCCTGTGTTAGCAGATAATGGTTTAAAGATTTGACACACTAAAATGAGAAGAAAACAAAAATCTGTATCAGAATACATTTCAGAACACAAGGGAGTATTCAAAAGTAAAAATAAAATTAAAAAAAAACGAAGAAAAGGATCAAGTTGATTGTATGCACTGCAAATGGTGAGGCCCAATTATTAAATGTAAATATTTATAGGCTAATAGTTCTAAATCTACAACGGTAAATTGTTTAATCCCCAAATAAAACTTTTCATTTGAATAGAGATGTATTGTTTTCTTAAACTCAGAAGTGGCATTGTGTTTTGAGTTCTGTTTTAGTTCTGCAGCAAACCACATGAATTCCATTCATCAAAGCATTAATCTACTGAATACTTTTTTCCCCTGCCCTTCCTCCCACCAAAATAAACCCCAATATTTACAGAGAAAAATTAATATTTTTGCACCGATTTTCATCTGTTTTTGTTGTTGTAGTAATAAACACTGATAAATTCCCAGAAAAAAAAGAAATAAAATAAAAACCGAAAACGAAGGGCCCTACATATGAGGAATCCTTTTCCCTGAATCAGTCTCTAAATCTCAAACAAATTCTCTAGGAGCTAACTAACAATATTTCTGAAGTATATGGTACATTAATGTAAGGTGGTGTCGGAGAGAAGGCTTTGGATTCTTTAACCATGGGATGGTGTTCCATGAAGGAGGAATGCTGGGCAGAGACGGGCTCCACCTTACGAAGAGAGGGAAGAGCATCTTTGCGAGCAGGCTGGCTAACCTAGTGAGGAGGGCTTTAAACTAGGTTCACCAGGGGAAGGAGACCAAAGCCCTCAGGTAAGTGGGAAAGCGGGATACCGGGAGGAAACACAGGCAGGAACATCTGTGAGGGGAGGGCTCCTGCCTCATACTGAGAATGACGGGCGATCAGCAGGTTATCTCAAGTGCTTATATACGAATGCACAAAGCCTTGGAAACAAGCAGGGAGAACTGGAGGTCCTGGTGATGTCAAGGAATTATGACGTGATTGGAATAACAGAGACTTGGTGGGATAACTCACATGACTGGAGTACTGTCATGGATGGTTATAAACTGTTCAGGAAGGACAGGCAGGGCAGAAAAGGTGGGGGAGTAGCACCGTATGTAAGGGAGCAGTATGAATGCTCAGAGCTCCGGTACGAAACTGCAGAAAAACCTGAGTGTCTATGGATTAAGTTTAGAAGTGTGAGCAACAAGAGTGATGTAGTGGTGGGAGTCTGCTATAGACCACCGGACCAGGGGGATGAGGCTTTCTTCCGGCAACTCGCAGAAGCTACTAGATCGCACGCCCTGGTTCTCATGGGTGACTTTAATTTTCCTGATATCTGCTGGGAGAGCAATACAGCGGTGCATAGACAATCCAGGAAGTTTTTGGAAAGCGTAGGGACAATTTCCTGGTGCAAGTGCTAGAGAAGCCAACTAGGGGAGGAGCTTTTCTTGACCTGCTGCTCACAAACCAGGAAGAATTAGTGGGGGAAGCAAAAGTGGATGGGAATCTGGGGGGCAGTGACCATGAGTTGGTCGAGTTCAGGATCCTGAGGCAGGGAAGAAAGGTAAGCAGCAGGATACGGACCCTGGATTTCAGGAAAGCAAATGGGTAGGATCCCCTGGGGGACTAACATTAAGGGGAAAGGAGTCCAGGAGAGCTGGCTGTATTTCAAGGAATCCCTGTTGAGGTTACAGGGACAAACCATCCCGATGAGTCGAAAGAATAGTAAATATGGCAGGCGACCAGCTTGGCTTAACGGTGAAATCCTAGCGGATCTTAAACATAAAAAAGAAGCTTACAAGAAGTGGAAGGTTGGACATATGACCAGGGATGAGTATAAAAATATTGCTCGGGCATGTAGGAATGAAATCAGGAGGGCCAAATCGCACCTGGAGCAGCAGCTAGCAAGAGATGTCAACAGTAACAAGAAGGGTTTCTTCAGGTATGTTGGCAACAAGAAGAAAGCCAAGGAAAGTGTGGGCCCCTTACTGAATGAGGGAGGCAACCTAGTGACAGAGGATGTGGAAAAAGCTAATGTACTCAATGCTTTTTTTGCCTCTGTCTTCACGAACAAGGTCAGCTCCCAGACTGCTGCGCTGGGCGTCACAGCATGGGGAGTAGATGGCCAGCCCTCAGTGGAGAAAGAGGTGGTTAGGGACTATTTAGAAAAGCTGGACGTGCACAAGTCCATGGGGCCGGACGAGTTGCATCCGAGAGTGCTAAAGGAATTGGCGGCTGTGATTGCAGAGCCACTGGCCATTATCTTTGAAAACTCGTGGCGAACGGGGGAAGTCCCGGATGACTGGAAAAAGGCTAATGTAGTGCCAATCTTTAAAAAAGGGAAGGAGGAGGATCCTGGGAACTACAGGCCAGTCAGCCTCACCTCAGTCCCCGGAAAAATCATGGAGCGGGTCCTCCAGGAATCAATCCTGAAGCACTTACATGAGAGGAAAGTGATCAGGAACAGTCAGCATGGATTCACCAAGGGAAGGTCATGCCTGACTAATCTAATCGCCTTCTATGATGAGATTACTGGTTCTGTGGATGAAGGGAAAGCAGTGGATGTATTGTTTCTTGACTTTAGCAAAGCTTTTCACACGGTCTCCCACAGTATTCTTGTCAGCAAGTTAAAGAAGTATGGGCTGGATGAATGCACTATAAGGTGGGTAGAAAGTTGGCTAGATTGTCGGGCTCAACGGGTAGTGATCAATGGCTCCATGTCTAGTTGGCAGCTGGTGTCAAGTGGAGTGCCCCAGGGGTCGGTCCTGGGGCCAGTTTTGTTCAATATCTTCATAAATGATCTGGAGGATGGTGTGGATTGCACTCTCAGCAAATTTGCAGATGATACTAAACTGGGAGGAGTGGTAGATACGCTGGAGGGCAGGGATAGGATACAGAGGGACCTAGACAAATTGGAGGATTGGGCCAAAAGAAATTTGATGAGGTTCAATAAGGATAAGTGCAGGGTCCTGCACTTAGGATGGAAGAATCCAATGCACCGCTACAGACTAGGGACCGAATGGCTAGGCAGCAGTTCTGCGGAAAAGGACCTAGGGGTGACAATGGACGAGAAGCTGGATATGATCAGCAGTGTGCCCTTGTTGCCAAGAAGGCCAATGGCATTTTGGGATGTATAAGTAGGGGCATAGCGAGCAGATCGAGGGACGTGATCGTTCCCCTCTATTCGACATTGGTGAGGCCTCATCTGGAGTACTGTGTCCAGTTTTGGGCCCCACACTACAAGAAGGACGTGGATAAATTGGAGAGAGTCCAGCAAAGGGCAACAAAAATGATTAGGGGTCTGGAACACATGACTTATGAGGAGAGGCTGAGGGAACTGGGATTGTTTAGTCTGCAGAAGAGAAGAATGAGGGGGGATTTGATAGCTACTTTCAACTACCTGAGAGGTGGTTCCAGAGAGGATGGTTCTAGACTATTCTCAGTGGTAGAAGAGGACAGGACAAGGAGTAATGGTCTCAAGTTGCAGTGGGGGAGGTTTAGGTTGGATATTAGGAAAAACTTTTTCACTAGGAGTGTGGTGAAACACTGGAATGCATTACCTAGGGAGGTGGTAGAATCTCCTTCCTTAGAAGTTTTTAAGGTCAGGCTTGACAAAGCCCTGGCTAGGATGATTTAATTGGGGATTGGTCCTGCTTTGAGCAGGGGGTTGGACTAGATGACCTCCTGAGGTCCCTTCCAACCCTGATATTCTATGATAAGGTGGTTTTTCAAATGACCACAAGATCTTCATGGGGAGGGGAATCTATCAGTTCCCAGAAGCGAAGCCTGCAAAACAGATATAATCCCAATTTCTGATCTAAACAACCCACCACCAACAAACCCAAAGCGCTGGGTTTGCTCGCAACTACAGGCACAGCATTTGTGTCACACCAGGCCCAGCTCCCCTCCCCTCCACCTTCCTTCTCCATTGTTGTGAGCAGGCCGAGTTTTGCAATGTGTAAGAATCCTGCTGCAAAGAACTACTTCAGCGAAGTGCCTCTATTCAGCAGGAAGGAGATGGAGCAGGCACAAACGTCCAACCCTGACTGCTGCCATTACTCTACCTGGCATGGCATGGCTCTTCTGAGCAATTACTCTTCTTTACAGAGACTAATAGCCACTCATCCACTTATCCGTACGTTGGCATGTGAGAAAGTGGATGGGAAAGAGCAAGCCGCTTGTTTCCAAATGGAATAAAGTATTTACTTCAATGGGAGTTTCGCCATGTGCCTGAAGGAAGAATTTCAGCCAAATCCTGAGGAAGAGCTCCCGCCCCAGCAGCAGCACATGCCGAGCTGCTATGTGGCTACCCAGTCCTAACCCCTCCCTCAGAAACAGAGAGCACACTCACTCCCCACAGCCATTGTCAACAGAAGGGCTGCTGGAGAATTATGTGGGAGGAGGATGTCTTTATATGGGTTGGGGTCTCCTTAGCCGACGGACTGCTGGGGAGATACTGAAGCCAGCAAGCAGCCACACCTCAAGACACAGACACCCCTCTCCAAGGGCCACTGCAGTGATGGTAGCAAAGCCCCCACCATCCTTCCTTAACACACAGTCAAAAGGCAGATTTGAGGAGAGCAATGCCTCCCTCTGTCTCTTCCCCATAAGCTTCTCCCAAGGAAGTAGTAGTAGCCGCTATGGCCCTTGCATTGATAATGGACCGAGAGAGGATTAGCAGCAGGCAAACGTAGAGCGTGGAGGGAAATAAGGTTCTATATAGATGACACTAAAGACCTATGGAATTTTATAAAAACAATCACCTCTGCATGAGTTTTTTGAGCTGTTTTATAGCAGGCATATAATTCTCTATTCAATCCTATATGATGACTAAAAGAAAACATATAGAAGGGATCTCCTTTTCTGTTAATTTCTATAAGACTTTTGCATAGGGATTTGACTCTTAGATAGGGAGCGTTTCCTTATCAAATGTTGCTTCATAAGAGAGTTGAAGCTGAATTCTGCCTTCGGATGCATGCACACGCAGCCATATGCCTGCATCCAAGGACAGGGATTGCCACTTAAATAGGTCAATGAACTGTAATAGCCCCCACTCCCGCAAACATACATATGAGTAACTCTGTGCTTGTGAGTAGTGCTACTGGCTTAAGTGCATTTGGCGTTTGCAGAACTGGGGGAAGAGTATCTATTGTGATCGAGAAGAAAATAGTCTCTTTGACTCCCTCTCCTCCCACCAAAAAGATAATCAGGGTGAGATCACAAGTACCTGATGCACAACTTTGCCTTTTTCACACATCTATTGAAAATTTATTTATTTTCGAACCAGTAAACTCAGACAAATATTGGACAAGTGCTTTTTTTTTCTTTGAGTTTCTTTTTTTAATTCTTACATTTGTTTTTGTAGCTTAAAAGTACAAGCGGGTTTATTATTGCCCCCCAAAAAAGCCATCTTACGGAGAGATGAAAAGCTGACACATTCAAGGGAATGACAAACAGCAGTCACGAGCACGGTACGTACATAGAGATGAGAGCCCCTTCCGTATGCCAGTCATGCAGAAGGTAATTTCCTCATAATTACAGTACTTTTATACCTCAGAAAGTACAGATAGTACTATTCAGTCTTGAAAAACAGATTTAAAAAAACCAATAGGTTTGGGTTGTTTTTTTATTTTTTTTAATTCTTATTCTAAATCATTCCAGTAGACTGTTACTTGCTTAACAATCTCACCTAACCTCATTTTATAAACACACAGATTTAACTGGGCTGCTCTGTTACAGGGGAGTCAGAACCTGCCTCACATTTCTGCATGGACTATCTGGACCATGGGTCTGGGTATACAAAAATAACCAGGCACTGCACACTTGCTCCTCCTTTCTCCATGCAGAACAGATAGGCAGGGAGGGGGGGAGTGGGTGAAGGCTTGTCACCATCCCCCTCCCTCCCCAATACACAGTAGGCTGGAATGGCAGCTGTTGTACTTTGCTGCTGGTAGAGGCCAGGAGCAAATTCCACCCCAAAGCAAAAGGACAGTATTGTTGTTCTGAGGGGTATCTCTGAGGCACAATGCTTCAGGTAGGGTGACCAGATAGCAAATGTGAAAAATTAGGACAGGGGGTGGGGGGTAATAGGTGCCTATACAAGTCCCAAATATCAGGACTGTCCCTATAAAATTGGGACATCTGGTCACCCTAGCTTCAGGGCTGCTGCTGAAGTAGTGCATGTTCTGTGCCACCCCTTTCTCCAGGCTGTGTCTACTGGCACTATATAGCCCATAGTTTTTTATTTGCAGAGAAAAGCTTTTCAAACACTATTTCTCTTCTAAGTCAAGGTTTGTCAGACTCACTAAACCAAAGGGGTGACTGCTGAAAAGCATTGTGCAGACCATAAAGAGAATACCCATCTCCTCCCAACATATTGCAAAGGAGAGTGGTTATCACAAATGTGCATCTAGGATCACATCTTCCTTCAAATCCCTACAGAAATTGACAGATCCACATTTTGTGGATTTTGAAAAATGTTTGGGTTCCACTGGTTATATGATAAAAGTTACTCCACTCTGACTTTTAAAATATGTTCCGCGTTAAAGGTCAGCTTTAATAATTCATGAAATAAACACATTTGACTGCAAACAAAGAGTTGTTCCTTGGGAGTTAAATCAAATTAAATTGAAAATATTGTTCAGGCAACAAGCCATCTATATTTTTTGGAGAAGGAGAAAGAACAGCATTAGAACAGATCAGCAATCATGCATTCTAAAATATTCCTACATATGCCTCTCCCTCCCTCCAAGTCCCCACAAATAGATTTGCTTCATGTTTATACATTTAAGAGTCCTCCATTATTGTCCAGTTCCCCTACTCCAACTCCCATTTCTTCCATTCTGCCATCTATTCCATAGACAGACACGTGAGGTTGAGGAAGAGACTTCCAAACACACACACTCAAATATACCCAACTTGTTTAAAAATGCATTTTAAATGAGCTTTCTGCAGCTTTTCACAAGGATCTGAGCAGGCGTGAAAAGGCTTCAAGTCTTTCATTTGTTTCATCCACCCAATGCTAGGGGGCTCAGAGTTGCCTGTGTAACAATCAGAGAGAAGCTGAAGCAATTGCTCTCAAAACCAGGAGGAAACCAGAGAGAGAAAGAGAAATAAATCCCATAGAAAGTCGCTTCTGAGGTTGAGATAATCTTAATTTCAGCTCTACATCCCCAGAGCCACTTCCTACTTGTGCCTGCCACCTGTTAGCAGTGGGTAGGTGGCAGGCTACCCATGGGTACTCCTGTGTTGAGAAGCATCCATACTGATCCCTCTCATTTGTTTTTCCTGCATCCACTGAAATAATTTGATAATTACATGAATGAGAGGCAAGTATAGTGGCAGCATCTGTGATCCTGAATATAAAGAATAAAGATGAAGAGTGTGGCAACAAGCCTTGGATTTCTACCAGCTCTTGGATTTTGGTTAGAATAACTGTTTTTCTCTCTCTTTCTGAATATTTACTTTAATGAAATCTCCTAAATGAAACCACCACTGAACTATTCTAATTAACTACCCCATCTTCTGTAGCATGTCAGTGCTGAATAAGTTACAAACAGAAACCTACTGTACATTATGCTGGTGCTGCTGGAATGAAAATGAGTTAGAATAAGCAGATTTCAGAAGGCCGATTTCTGCTTTTTCTGCAGTTTGGAATTGGAGAAGTTGGCAGCCTCATGGGAGCATCCGTTGAGCCACAGTAAACTACTAAAATTTCCATCTGTTTTAAAAAGCTCCAGTTGACCTATATTCAGTGTTACGGATTAGCTAAAACTGATAGGGTAACATGCAAAAAGCTTTGATTCTTGCTGCTAACCATATATCCTAAGCAATTAAAGATTTCATCAGTAACACGTAAGAAGGGTGTTTCAAAAGGAGGATATTTTTGACACAAACCAAAAACAGTTTGTACGACGCATAATTTAATGACATAGTATAAATATACCCAATAATCTCATTACTGACTTGTTTCCAGTACTTTGTTTCACTCTAATGGACACATTTTTTAAAAAAAGGTATTGGCCAATACATTCAAAAATGACTAATGATTCTGGGTACCCAACTGAAGATTCCTTAAATAACCTGGTTTTTCAGAACTACTGAGCACCCACCTTCTGGAAATTGGATCTTTCAAGTTATCTCATGTTGGACATGCAAGATCACGAGTCATTTTGGAAAATCTTGGCCATTATTCTCCAACTTACCTACAGAATTACAGATTTATTATGAAATTTTATTGATTTATAAAACAATCATCTCCATACTTCATCTGTACAATCATCCAATGGAAATCTATTTTCCTGAGATGGTTTTCAGTTGTCTAAGAAAAATAATCAGTAACATTTTCTTCTTTTATCAAATGACAGTGAAATTATGCTTTCTGTGTAATTTAGGTTGTCTGGTTTTTCAGTTCCTCCCAGGACTTCTTTTGACATCTTCTGTCCTCATTTACACCTAGACTATTCAATTAACTTCAGTGGGGCTGTGAGATTGTGTGCAGTGAGGGAGGGAGCTGTGGATAGCACTGTGCTGTACATTGACTGGTTCATCCGTTGATAAATATTAGAATTAACAGGAAATTAATGGCACAGAGAGATGCTTCCATTGCAACTGGAAGCCCATCAAAAGGAATTTGCAGACTGAAGTACTCTTCTTTACTCTTGTTTTGCTAAGTATGTCCTTCGTAAGAGGCAGATTCATAAAAGGGAGTATCGGTCTTCCTGTTTCTTTCCGACTAGTTACCCTGGCAATCCTGTGTCCCAAGGTATGTTTGTTTTTCCAGATACTAGGTACAGTGCTGCCAAACCCTGCCTGAGCACTACCTAGATTATATAGGCATATCATTTGGGGGTAATATGGATGGGATAAATGTTACCAGAAAATGCAACCTGAATTTTTCCTTTAGAATTCTACGTTCTCTTGCAGTACAATTTTGTCACAGGACTCATTTATGTTAAGGTTGCCCTGTGTTCATACTACCTATTATCCCCCCCAAAAAATGAAGATTAACTTGGAGTTAAGTTTGCTCAACTGTTTCTCCTAATAACACAATCACTAAAAAGCAAGGAAATAATCAGTTGAAGCAACATTAAACACCCAATCCAACCTGAAATCACACACCTTACAGACAAATCACCATAACATCCAATATAGGCTATGTCTACACTACACAGCTTTTAGCAACATGGCTGTGTCGCCACAGCCGTGCCACGAAAAGTCGTGCAGCGTAGCTGCTGTTTGTCGGCCCTCCTGCCGTCAAAAAACGTCTGTTTGCATTGTCGGCAAGAGAGCGCTCCTGCCAACAAAGCACTGTTCACACTGGCGCTTGTCACTGGAAAACCTTTTCTTTCGTTGGGGGGGTGGGGGGGGGAAGGAGGAGAGGAGGAGTTTAACACTTCTGAAAGACAAAAGTTTTGTCATTCAATTGCCAGTGCAGACATAGCCTAAACAGAAACTGAAACTGCATCATGGGAGGAATTATTAATACACAGCTGTCTGACAATCACATTTTCACCTGTGTGCAGCCATTACTTATATTTGCAATGCATTTGCCTGGTATGTTGAGGAAACACAGATTTAAAGCTGTTATAGCAAAATCTGCTGTATGTACATGCGAAAGCAAAGAAAAGCAATGAAAATTGTAGCATCTGTTCATGGCACTTTTGATTTCAATGTGAGTGTTTGTGAGCACTGTCCAGAGGTGAAAGGAAGCCGGTACGCCCCGGTACGGCGTACCAGCAAGAGCCCGTGTGCCATACCGGGGCGGATCAGCTTCCCCAGGTGCAATTTAAAGGGCCTGGGGCTCCCAGCAGCGGCTAGAGCCCCAGGCCCTTTAAATTGTCTCCAGAGCCCTGCTGCCAGAGCCCTGGGGAAATGGCGGCGGGGCTCGGGCGGCGATTTAAAGGGCCCAGGGCTCCTGCCGCACCTACTGACCCAGGCTCTTTAAATAGCTGCCAGAGTGGCAGGAGGGCTCCGGGGACGATTTAAAGAGTCTGGGGCTCCGGTACCCGCTACCGCCCGGGGTCCTTTAAATCGTCCCCGGAGCCTGCCGGAGCCCTGGGGTAGTGGCGGTGGGGCTCTGGCTGCTATTTAAAGGGCCCGGGGCTCCCAGCCGCCTCTGCAGCTGGTAGCTCTGGGGTGATTTAAAG
The DNA here is from genome assembly GCF_965152275.1 of Natator depressus. NCBI lineage: Eukaryota > Metazoa > Chordata > Testudines > Cheloniidae > Natator > Natator depressus. Next base: position 156,075,674 of record NC_134234.1, read on the forward strand.
GGCCCGGGGCTCCCAGCTGCTGCTACCACAGTCCCAGCCCCGGGCCCTTTAAATCTTGATTTAAAGGGCCCAGGGATGTAACGGCCCCACCTCTCCTGGTTGAGGCCCTGCCCCCTCCTAAAAGCTCTGGAGTACCGGTAAGTCCTTTAAGTTACTTTCACCCCTGGCACTGTGTTTACATAGTGAACGCAACGGCTGCATTTTTTTTTTTTTTTTTTTTTTTTAAGGCAAGTTAAGATTTCATTAGACTGGCAGACAAGAGATAGGAGTTGCAACAATTTGGATAATGACAAAACACAGTACATTATTCTGTCACTGGATCACAACATTTTCAAAATATAACAGGATAATTTTCTTAACTTGTGTACCTCCCATTAACATTGAGTCACTAGACCTTTGGTGAAGATGTGTGTGAAACCCCCAAAACGACTTTTAAATAGGCTTTCCCTCAGTTGTATGATTTGCTGTAAACCAGTCTAGGAGATGTGATCTTGTCTGCAAATATTTGTTTGCAGCTTATACTTATCTATTATTTGTATTACAGTAACGTCTAGATGCCTCTGTCCAATTCAGTCCCAGTGTTTTAAGTACTGTATAAAACACATACAAAATAATCCCTACACCAAAGAGCTTACAGTCTTATCACCCTGTTCTTCCAGTACTCCCCACTCTCTATTAACTGTGTTACTGTAAATTCTCCTTATACATGAAAAAGGAATGCTACAGCATCTTACTGCTGCAATGATCCAAAACTCTGCCGTAAAGCTCATAGAAGCGGAGATGGCCTAAGAAAGCAAAGTGTCATGTTAGCATTTGGTTAAGATAGGCCTTAGGATTCAAAACATAATCAGGGCTAGAATATGTTTTCAACAGCCCCACAAGTTTGTTCCCTTAAAATTGTCATCTGCTCGAATGGCAGAAATCTCACAAGAGCTGCTCTTCTCGTGACGAGATGTTCGCTACATCTGAACCGGAAAAAAAAGGCCCGTAGGCCAGTCTTTGGCATAAGGTAGAGCAGCTGTCACCTGACAGCTGTCGCTCAGGGACTGCTCTGGCAGTTGGGGAGTGCCAGGCTATAGGCAGACCCCAACCACACCCCCTGTTGCCCACCAGACACACTCCCTGTGTCTAGGGCAGAGGTAGGATGGCATGGGAATTGGCATGACGGCTCCATACCACCTAAAGATCTATCTATACAGAGGAGATCCTATCTTTTAACCAGAAAGAAAAGGAGTACTTGTGGCACCTTAGAGACTAACCAATTTATTTGAGCATAAGCTTTCATGAGCTACAGCTCACTTCATCGGATGCATAAAGTGGAAAATGCAGTGAGGATGTTTTATACACACAGACCATGAAAAAATGGGTGTGTATCACTTCAAAAGGTTTTCTCTCCCCCCACCCCACTCTCCTGCTGGTAATAGCTTATCTAAAGTGATCATTCTCCTTACAATGTGTATGATAATCAAGGTGGGCCATTTCCAGCACAAATCCAGGGTTTAACAAGAACATCTGAGGAACAGTGGGGTGGGGGGGGGGAGGGGGAGAGGTAGGAAAAAACAAGGGGAAATAGGTTACCTTGCATAATGACTTAGCCACTCCCAGTCTCTATTCAAGCCTAAGTTAATTGTATCCAATTTGCAAATGAATTCCAATTCAGCAGTCTCTCGCTGGAGTCTGGTTTTGAAGTTTTTCTGTTGTAATATCGCAACTTTCATGTCTGTAATCGCGTGATCAGAGAGATTGAAGTGTTCTCCGACTGGTTTATGAATGTTATAATTCTTGACATCTGATTTGTGTCCATTTATTCTTTTACGTAGAGACTGTCCAGTTTGGCCAATGCACATGGCAGAGGGGCATTGCTGGCACATGATGGCATATATCACATTGGTAGATGTGCAGGTGAACGAGCCTCTGATAGCGTGGCTGATGTTATTAGGCCCTGTGATGGTGTCCCCTGAATAGATATGTGGGCACAGTTGGCAACGGGCTTTGTTGCAAGGATAGGTTCCTGGGTTAGTGTTTTTGTTGTGTGATATGTAGTTGCTGGTGAGTATTTGCTTCAGGTTGGGGGGCTGTCTGTAGGCAAGGACTGTTTAACCAGTTACTAATTCATAAGAGGACCTTCCCTTTTATCCATGACAGCTTACTTTCCTTAGGACCCTTTAGTGTGAGACCTTGTCAAAGCCTTTCTGAAAGTCCAAGTACTCTATATCGACTGGATCACCCTTGTCCACATGCTTTTTGACACCCTCAAGAATTCTAATTTTTCGTGAGGCATGATTTCTCTTTACAAAATCTGTATTGACTCTTCCCCAACAGATTGTGTTCATCTATGTGTCTGATAACTGTGTTCTTTGCTATAGTTTCCACCAGTTTGCCTGGTCTCTGCTCTAACACTGACCAAGCAAAGCTCTATGGTTTGGTATCTAACTAGATGATACTGTGATTCAAAGGACAGCCCAATCTTGATCTCCTTTTCCTATGTACAACTGCGAAGACCCTGCAAGTATTTGTAACTATTTCTTCCTTTATGTATCTGCATAACATTGAATTGTTATAAATAAGGATATTAAGAAGGAAAAAAAAGTGACATACTCTAGGTTTTAACTCCATTAAAATACATTGGGCAAGTAGGATCTGATTCGTAACAGCACTGTGGTCCATTTGTGCCAGCATAACTAGTGCAAAGTTGCTGTAAAGCTCTTCATGGAAGTACTCCTTGTGCTGGTAGCCTATCCTACCAGCTGCAGAGCTCAGCCAGCTCTGTACCTCTTGTGACAGCCTTAGGCACAGAGAGTGTTCCAAGGCATGTTGGAGGCAGGAGAGAGGTATTCTGGGAGGGGATGTGACTTGGGCTATTATGGCCCTAGCTTGGCTGTGACAGAGACTATGGACAGCCTGGCACAGAACTGGCCCCTGGCAGCCCCAGAATCAAAGGGACACAGGTCTCCCCTGCATCCCTATGGCAATCTCTGTTCTAGTGCTGAGGTGAACTGGGATCAAATAGTTTTGAGGTGTCAGAGTAGAAAAATGACTAAAATATAGCTAAAAAACAACAGTTGATGTATCTGAACCAAACATTAGGACACGACAAGCAGAATTCAGACTCTCAGCAGGTGGTGATGGAAAAGGCCTGTTAAATTATCAAGTCCATCTCCCTGCCAGGGTAGGATTATTCCCCATTTTATTTTCTAGGGTTTTCTCCAGTGGAGTGTTAAACATCCAAAGCAATGAGGCTTCCGCCACTTCCACTGGGATGCTATTCCACAGCCTAACAGATCTCACCAGAAATTCAACTTACATTTTCCCTTCCTTAATTTCATCCCATTATTCCTAGTCACCCCCTCAGCATCACCCTACAAAATTCTCTCCCTCCATGGCATTCATGCCTTTTAAATTCCTGCAGCCTACTTGAAATTCACCCCACACACACCCCGTGGCCACCACATAGCCAATCCATCCCTTCTTAGCTCCTATACCCTTTTCTCTTCACTCAGACCATGTCTACACTACAGGCGCTATAGCAGCACTGTAGCTATGCCACTGCAGAACTATTGTATAGACACTCCCCACATTGATGGAACGGGTTTTCCCATTGACATAGGAAATCCAACTCCCCAAAAAGCAGTAACTTGGTTGATGGAAGAATTCTTCCATTGAGCTAGCTGTGTCTACACCGGGGTTAGGTCAGTTTAACTACAATGTTCAAGGGTGTGAAATGTTCACAACCCTGAACAACATAGCTAGGTCAATCTGAATTTTAAGTGTAGACCAGGCCTCAAGTCTCTTCATCCCCTTGATCATTCATGCTGCTCTTCTTTGAGCTTCCTCCACTTTCTCTATATCTTCCTGAAGACAAGATGCTCAGAAATCAATACAAGATCTATCTATATATCTAGGATTTTATTCTGCACAGATTGCCGTGGTATCTGAGTGCCTTAATATCCCTAAAACAACAAGGAGTCCTTGTGGCACCTTAGAGACGAACAAATTTATTTGGGCATAAGCTTTCATGGGCTAAAACCCACTTCATCAGATGCATCACGTGCCACAAGGGCTCCTTGTTGTTTTTGCTGATACAGACTAACATGGCTACCATTTTAATATCCCTAGTGTGATTGCACCACTGCCATGTAAGAGGAACTACTACCCTTTACTGTAATGTCATGCTTCTTCACATGCACCCAAATTTTCTCTCATATCACATTGCAAAATCATGTCTAATTTGCCATCCACTCTCTCTTTCAATATTTAATGCTTTCCCTCACACAGATTTTCTGGATTATTTTATCAGCTTTAATAACTTATTTATAGTTGAATTTTGTTTCATCATTTCTTTGCTTATATTTCTAATATCTTCCTGTCCCTTTATATTTGTTTTGTAATCCTCACTAGGATTGCAGTTCCTCCCTAGGAGTATCAACCAGGAATTTCATTAATTCTTTCCTTCAAAATAACGAATGTTAGGCTCATTTGCCTCTCCTTAGGACATCTTATGGAGATTTTTCACCAGCTGTCTTATTTAAAGGGCTGGGTTTACCTCTCCATCCCTTTCCCCTCTCCTCCCCTTCCCCCATACCTTCACACACATTCCCCTGAGGAACCAGTCATAGGTGGAGTAATAGGACCCTATTACTCCTCCACCCCAATCCTGATTTTCATACTTGCTATCTGGTCACCCTACCAATTATACACCTTTCCCCAGTTACTCAGATGCAGATAACAAACATTTTTATTCCACCAGAAAATCAGCTACAGGAAGTCTCTACTGTGTGGTCATTGTTTGACTGCGGTCCCCGTCCCCCCCGTCCCCCCCCCCCAGTGTCTTTTGTAGGCTAAAGTGTACATTTTCATTACTTGTCATAAATTCTGGGTATTTTACTTCTGGCTCTACCTAAAAAACATATTCCACCAAGTCTTTGCCATCAACAAATCACCAAAGAAATGGAAGTGAAACAGTTTTATCTAGTAAACATGCATGTTCCCCTTTAAACCCAGCCTGAAAGGGAGTCAGAACAAAGCCCAGGGTAACACAACAGGAATTTCAGATAACAATGTTCAAAGTTACAAATAGAGATCTAACGCTGTGCCACATCTGAACTGGAATCCCTGCTGACATATTCTGAGGAGTTCAATGACATTCTTCCATGTCACTACTGAGGAAAAACAGTGATAAAATACAATATGAACAGTATGGATTGCAAGAGAAATTATTACAAACAGTAGAAAACTGCCCAGCTCATACAACACAATACGCATCTATTGAGCACTCAAAAGAATGAGAAAGCTTCCATTTTACAGTCCACTTTTCTGCTATTTTCATTTATTATGCAGCTTATCCAATGAAAACAGGCTTGAACTACTTCTAGGAAACTGCCATTCCCTTGCTTTTGATGCAAAAATTGCAATTTTGCTTATCTGGACTGGAGTTTGAATCCAGGTCAGGTTAAAACTGGGGGAAGTATCATCCTTTGGTTTATCTCCAAGCTAGTCTGGATTCTTATCTGGCCCTGCAGACTGTATTGTTTGACTCTCTAAGTAAAGCACCTTACTATTTATCATGATGGACTACAAACCTAATTGCACTGGATGATATTAATGTACCTGAACTTTTAAGTATTAGAGCACGCTAATGAATGAAGAGAGGTTTTAAGGACAGAGTTTGATCAGAAAAGAATTTGGCCTATCAACTTCAGTGTGTTTATATCATGGATGAATTTGGTCCAGAATAGTCCTTCATGAGAAGACACACTTGACAAACTGTTAAGGATGTGTCATGTGGGTCAAATTCATCCTTGTACCACCACAATAACTAAGACAGAGGTTCCCCAACTTTTCTTATTGCGTACCTCCTTCCAGATCTACCAGCTCCCTGCATACCCCTACCCTTCTCCTCACTGATACTGTGTTCATCTTAACACTACCTGTCTTCAGCCAGCTGTCCATATTTCACTGTTACGTACAGACATAATGCAACGTATACAACTGGAAAAAAAAAAAAGCTCAGTTAGACTGGATAGTTGCTGGGAAACTGAACTTGTGCTGTACGACTATTGTAGGTGAGGGCTCTGTGTGTCTGTGTTCTCATTGGTACATCTTGAAGCAAATTAATTACCGTATTTTATATAACAAATTCCACAGTTTTAAAGCTTCATCAGAGTAGCCTATTATGAAAATGGAATAAAATAATTAATAAAATCCACCTTTACACAATTTCTCCCACGTACCTCCTGGAGATGTCTCACATACCGCTAGGGGTCTGTGTACCAGTTTGGGAACCTCTGCTCTAGGATGATACAGCATAAATGTCTGAGTTGAATCACAGCCTCCCAAGTTAGTCTTGTTTGTTAACGTAAATGCATTTCTATTGCCCTGCTTCAAATAAATGCAACCAAATAAATTATTTTGACTATTGAAAAGTGGCCCATGAAAATCAAACACTATAACAAGGCTGTGATCATGCCCTATCTTCCTGAATTCCAAGTACTGTAAAGAATAAACAAGATTAATGTAATGGTGCAAAATACCCAACTTCATGTTTGTTTTACCACCCCAGTACTGTCCTGCTACTGGTCGCAATCACACTGTAGAAATATACAATAATATTGTATTCCAGGATTCAGTGATTTATGCCTGCTTCAGTTGAGTAATATCTTCCGCCGTGAGGTTTACATGACCATATCCTTACATGTCAAATCAAAATGGCAAACATTCTCTCCAAGAAGGTGAAATACTATTGCTTACTCTGACTGCTGATTCCTAATACAATAACTCACACACATGGTAATAGCACACAGTCTTGGACATTAGAACTTGTTATACTATAGTAGAAATGGCAGAAATTCTATTTTCCAGTTTGCAGCTGTTCATAACTGAGATTTTCACATTTTGGTCTGAAATTTTCAATACCCGAGATCCAATCCAATGCCCACTTAATTCAACGGGAGACTTTCCATTGCCTTTATTCGCTATTGCCCTGGACCCTGGGTCCGTGCTGGTGATTTGATTTATTTATTTTTAATGAAAGTTGGAGCAAACCCAAGTCAGCCATTAGGGAGTAAGAGAAGAGGGTTTAAAAAAAAAAAAAAGTCCCATTGTTCACAATTCTTGCAACCTGTTTTCGAACAGCTCCCCTATCAAACCTGCTGGAAATTGAAGGTTAAAATCTGGCTGATATTCAGAATGGTATTTGGAATCTTTGGTCCAGTATTTACATGTTAATATCAACTTACTCCAAATTTGCCCATCCAAAGAATTACACAAGGTCCAGGACCAAAACCCATCTCTTTCCCATCCCCAAATGAATGAAACCTTCATGGAGAGCTGCACTCCCCAGTTCTTTTACTTGTGTCTTGAGGATCAAAAGGTTCTCTGATAGCAGCCTATGACATTCATTTGTCTGGGAGTAAGAGGACTACAAACCCCATGGATCAAGTAGGGTAAGTTTCAACCTTAACTGATATAAGCAGGCTTTTAGAGAAAGCTGGGCCCCAATTTTCATTTTCATGAATATTCAATAAAAAAATGTTAATTCAAGCATTTTGACCCAACTGCAATGGCAAACCCAATTTGCCAGTGCAAATTTTCTAATTAAGTATTTACCCTCTAACCCCTCTTTCTTTTGATTCTACATTCATTTGCTGATTAAGCACATTACATTCACAGTACTTTATTGTTTAATGTCTCAGTCACTCGGAGAAGTGTTTGGCTCGCTGCTTGTAAAATGAAGTAAAAATGCCTGAGTTGTATCCATACCATCTCGTTCACTTAAACGATTCCAGAGGGATGGCACAGGTTTAACTCAGAGCAGAATTTGGCCCAATATCCTTGGTTACAATAGTAAAACCTTTAGATAACTTTTTTGTTTTCAAATTTTATGTTCATTTTAACTAACCATATAATTTCTGATTTTGAAACTCCTATCTCCTCTCTCTGACCCTAAGATCTATGCCAGGAGTTCTCAGACTTTTGTACTGGTGACCCCTTTCACACCGCAAGCCTCTGAGTGCGACCCCCCTTATACATTAAAAACACTTTTTAATATATTTAACACCATTATAAATGCTGGAGGCAAAGCGGGGTTTGGGGTGGAGGGTGACAGCTCGCAGCCCCCCATGTAATAACCTTGCGACCCCCTGAGGGATCCCGACCCCCAGTTTGAGAACCCCTGATCCATGCTTTGAAGGTCAGGATAAGATTGAACACAGGCCTAATTTCCTAGGGTCCTGACCATTAACTGTTCCATCTTTTCCTTTAAGTTAGCAGATGTACTCAGGAATAATTACAAGTGTTGTTTATAATTAAACATGTAAAGCAGCAAGAAGTAGCATTCTTACACAAAGGATGTAGGCTGTGGAAAGTAAATGAGAGACAGATGGTAAATTATCCTGCAAACCCTAGGCCTCTGCCATTTATTAGTATTTATTTATTTATTTTGAATGATCAACAAACGAGGTTAAATTACATAATGGTTGGAATGAATTAACACATTGTTTTCCTTTAAGGATTTAGACTACTTTGCCATCACCATCCTCTCTCGTGATAAATATATATTATAAATTGTCAGGTCCTTCTCCTGGTAACACTGATTTTTGCTGAAAGCCTAAAACAACTCCAAGTGAAAATGAAAGACTGGGAGCAAAAAGTAACTCCTTCTAGCAAGCTTAACCAAGATGCTTTCCACAATGGGACTCAACAGAACACAACAAAATTTGAGACTTTTAAACACTACAGGCCTACGACGACAACATTTGCAAGTAAGTATTATGATTTTATCCACACACTGCTAATATTTAGAAAGCATTAACTTGCTAGTATTTGCTAATACTTCTTTGATACTTTATCATGTGAGAAAAGCTTCCTTCTCGAAAGAAAAACAATCAAAAATTCACAAGTTTGAGCCCAGATTCAATCAAAACATATGTCTGAGCTAGAACAGCTAATTCACTAGGGAACCAATTTCCTATTAATACATTATCAGTGGGACATCATGGTAGGCCTCCTGATAATTAATAAGTTCCAAGGGAAAATAAATGAATAATAAATCTCCACAGCATTCCCTTCTACTACTGAAATAAGAGTCTCTGTCAAAGGTCTCCTCTCTTCTTATGTCTGAGCTGCTGGTACCTCTCTCTGTGTGGTGTTTCAAGTGTCTTCTTGCTTGGGGTGGGGAAGGGTGAATTGTAGAGCTGGTTGAAAAACATGTTTCATGAAAGATTTTGAAAATTTCATAAATCATTTTTGTTCTGCAAGTTGTAAAAAGGAATGACTTTTCATTTATTTGATGATTGGTGAAAAATGTTGATACTCTTTTGGGCAGGGGATTCCCTTTTCCTCACCATTTCCCCCCCTCCTCCTTTCTCTCCTTTTTCTAGTTTGCAACTGAAGGGAGAGAAAGGAACGGAAGAAAAGCCAAAAAACCAAAATTCTCATTTCTCCAAAAAACAATTTTTGAAAAAAATCAATTTTTTATAAATGTTGGGGGGGGGGGGGGTTGTTTGAAGTCATTTTTTATGAAAAATTTAAACCTGTTCGAGTGAGCTGATTCTGTTTTCTTTGAAACCGTTTAATATCTTGATATCTATCTATATACACATACACATACACACACACACCATGGAGCTGGAGTGTGCCTTTCACCCTGAGTAGGGGCTGATACATAGATACTCCCGGGTGCTCATCCTGTTTGAGGGGTGTAGACATCCTTGCAGCATCTGCTTACACCCATGTATTCTTATAAGGTCTAGATAGCCCACGCATTAGTAAAAAAAAACCCTGGCACTCCCCTTATGCCCATGCATAAACACACAGTCCAATTCACAATCTAGCCCTTATTGTTAGTTTTATTGTAATTGTCATAGTTCTTTTATTAGATGAAAAGACTAAGTTCATATCAGATGCTCTGCATTTAAGTCTTTGTTTATACATAAATGCACGTGTTGCAGCTCAGATATGAGGTAGTATAAAAAAGCAAATTCTGCCCATTTTTATACCCCAGTGAGATTACATTGATGTAACTGCAGGCAAAATAATCCCATATGCCTGTGCTAGAGCACAGAACAATTGATTGTTCCCAACATCCACAGTCCTGGGCAGGTCTCTGCCATGTGGTATGCTGGCTTGAGCCCTGAAGTTATTTCCATCCAAATACTGTGTGAGATTATCTGTCACTTTATTTCTCCATATAAAGCAAGAATGTACTAGCTACAGAAACCTCATATGAAGCACTATGTTGGTGGGGGGTTTTTTGGCTAATAAATTCAAGTTTTGCTTCAAGGACATTAGCTTCTGGGTTTAGCCACTAGCTTTTTATTTGTAGTGCTCTCTTTTTAAACTTAAATTAATACACTCCCTTAGGCTAAAATATTGTGTCGATTTTGCTAGGATTCTCCTTTGAAGTTCTGGTTTAGATGATGCTGAAAATGTTCATTTTCTAAGTAAGATCAAAGATTGTTGTTTTTTTTTTTAAACGGAGGGGGGAATGTGTGTTGCAGTTTTACAGGCACAATTCCTAATTATAACTCATAAGGCCAGAATCTGATGTATGCAAGTAATGTCTTGTTCCATAAGTAGTCTTACTGAAATCAGTCAGCTTACCTGCTGAGTAAAATACTCGTCCAGGTGAGGAAGTGTGGCAGAATTCATTCCTTAGCGAATAAGGGCTGAACCCTGCACCCTTCCCTATTCAAGCAAACTGCCCTGAAAATGAACATTTTGCCTCAGTAAAAACTGGGTAGATCCTATGTTTTCTGGAAGGTACATTTCAAAACAGCATGTAAATAGAATGGCAGAATACACAGCATGAGCAAGCCCTGCGAGTAATTACCCAGGATTCTGGGGCGGGGGGGCTGGTACAGCCCATGCTACTGCGGCTTTACTACTACAGTACCTGAGCTAGCTAGATTAAAAGTTACTTGGGTACGTCTACACGAGCTGCAATCAGACCCTGTGATTACAGTACAGACATACCCTAAAGGTACGTCTACACTGCAAGTGAAGGTGTGATTGCAGCACGGGTAGGCATACCCATATTAGCTTTAATCTAGTTAGTACAGGTAACAATAATAATGTAGATGTGGTGGGACAGGCTTTAGTTCAGGTTAACAACCAGAGTATGTACTTAGGGTCCCTGGAGGGCTTGTACTCTGATTATTGGAGCATACGAATGTCTGTGCCACCATGTCCATATTGCTATTGCCATCCATTCTAGCTAGATTAAAGCCAACACAAATATGCCTACCTGTACCACAATCACCCCTTCAGTTCCTGTGAAGACATACCCATAAAATGGAAACAGCAGAGATTCTGGCCGGCATAATGAAAGACTACTTTAAGTATTTCAAAAATTCTGTCAAGGAACTAATTTTTCTTGTTATTCATCTGGGACAGTTCATGCCTGGCCATGAATTTTACAAAAACTATAAAATTTGTTATTTTAAAATACTGACTAGACATCATTTTAAGAGTGAACTGAATAGTCTTAGTTTTAATATGCATTATTTTAAAAGAAAGAAAAAAGGCTTGAAAAATACAGACCAAATCCTACTAACCTTCCTCACACCAATAGACTCAATGACTAAACTCCATTAGGCCAGATTCTGCCAACCTTACTCCACAAGTAACCCCACTGAAAGTGAGTAATCCTATTAATTTCAGTGGGACTACTTGTGGAATAAGGTAATACTCAACATGAGTAACAGTGGCAGAATCTGGCCCATTAAATTGAGTGGGATCTGTCCCAGAATCTGCTATTTTATAAAATGCATGCAAGAGAATGGATAGGGAATTGTTATTTTTTTTTGAGGGCCACCTCATGAAATGCCATAATTTATTACAATAGTTGTGATTTCTCCGTACTTTTTACCATCTTTATACAGTTTGAATGCTAACAAGAGTGTGTACCTCCTACTGGGTTACAATAAAATTAAATTCAGGAATCATCAAGAAAAATATACAATTTTGGTATTGTCAGGCACGGGTAAAATTAAGCTGATTTAAAAAAAAAGGAAAAGGACCCTTAAAATATCTAGCTCTGGAGCTTGTTCTCTAGTACTGCAGTTAATTTCTACCAGTTAGACTTGTTTGCTCTAACATATGGATACTAAATTACTTACATTTTGCTATCTGAGATGCAAATATATGATCTCAGAGCAAGCAGATTCTAAAGTGGGCGAAAACAATACAATCTAGAGAAAAGGAAAAAACTATCCCCAGCAAGGGTTTTGGTCCTTACTGTTCTACATCTTTTCCTCTCATCTTAGCAACAGTACATATAGCAGCCAATCAGACGACACTTCCTCTAGCTCTAACGTCAGATTCGGAGGTTACTATAGTGCACTGACCGACAGTAACCGTGAGAGAGGAAAAAGACAGTTCATGCGGCACCTCTACCGCAGTGCACCTGCTATGAGGAGGACAGGCTTTTTCTAACTCCTCTAGGAAGGATTAGCCAGTAATTTAGGGCAAGTCCTATTTTTGATCATTTGGATCTCAGAATGTCACCAAGAGTGAAATCTTTCCGGGACATTACACAAAACACACAGAAAAATGTATGTTTTGTTCAATTCAATATGTCTGAATGAATTTGTAACAGCACCTAAGAAAGAATTAGAGAAACCTAGTCCTTTGAAATCTATTTTGGCATTTTGACAGTGACTTAAGTCACCTGTGTTTTCCATCTTCTTATTTAAAGAACAACATTTACACGATGTGTATCTTTTAGCTGAAATGTAGGTATCTAAAAGTCTCGAATCACATTATTTCAGACTGTGATAATATTTATTAAAAATTAAAATAGCTTAACAGCTTAACAAAAATTCTACCTGTCCCCAGACACCATGAGCCAAATTTGATTAAATTGGCCACTTGTCTAAAAGCTTCTCCCATGCAGGGAGAGGATCTTGTTTTGCTTGATAACTTTAAGGTCAAACACATTACAGTCTTGTAAATTTCTCTTGGACCAACTGTTTTCACAGGGATTGCTGAAAAATGAAAAAAAAAACCCAGAAATTAATGATCACGTATTTTACAGAGCATGGGTGTCTGTATTGCTATTAACCAAGTCAATACAAATAGAGTTCTTAGAAAAATTACATTTTGACTGGCTAGAACCCATTTCTTAATAGGTTACTAAAGAGCAAATTTTACCAGCCCCTGCATTCTAACTTGGTGCAAATGAGTCATTACAACACTGAAAACAGTGAAGGAGAAAAATAAATTTCCAACTAAAATGTTGCCTAATTAATTGTGAATATGGACAAGTATTAGAAAAAGTAAAACTTGAGTTATTTCAGATTTCTGAGAAGCAAATGATCACTCTCTCCTTTGAGGATATCCTGGACTTATGTTGGAATGATATTTCCATCGGATATTAAATTAAGTCAAAAGTGTCTTGAAGTGTAGATAGGTGTCCATTTTTAGTGCATACATAAAACCAAATAAAGTAAAGATGCATGTGTTTGTCAAGGGTGAGAGGGCAAAATAGCATTTTCATCCCTGTGATGTGGTGTGCATACCTCACACTAGCCAAGAAAGTATGGGCTTAAACCTATGGGCAGCGGAAGTCCCGCCCCTCACACTGTGCAGGGCATGCTCCAACTGCTGCCTCAGTATAAAAGGGAGCAGCCTAGCTCATTCTAGGCTGACTACCGAGGAAGAATACTTGGTAGAGGCTCCTGCCTAGGAGCTGCTTCAGCACTTGACAGCAGGAACCAGAGATCCCAAGGACTGGAACAGATACCTGGTGCCTATAACTGGCCAACTGGAGTCAGAATCCCAGGGAGCTACCTACACTGAGAGGCTCGGAGACCCTGACAACGTTATGGACCCTGGCTTCAGGAGACAAGGTAGTAAGTGGCCCAGGGAGACAGTGTGAGTGGTCTCTCCCACCTGAGGAAGATCAGAGTGTTGCAGTAGAATCCCTGCTGATTGGGTGGTGACCACACTTGCCACTGACAGGGCCCTGGGCCAGGCCATCACCCCTGCTGGATGGCAGCCCTTTATTCTATTAGGCCATACAGCCCTGATCCCCAGGGCAGCCATATTGACTCTGGCCAGCAGGCAACACAGCCATGATCCCCAGGGCAGCCATATTGACTCAGGCCATTAGGCCGTATAACCCAGAACCCCAAGGGAAGCCATATTGACTCTGGCTATTAAGCAACACAGCCCTGACCCCTAGGGCAGCCATACTGACTCCAGCCACTGGGTCGTGCTGTTCTCAGTCTACGGATAGGTGGGTAGACTGTAACTGCGGTAGTTTCACAACCCCGACCTGTCCTCAAAGCAGACAGGGTGTGCATGCTCCACGACAATCCCCTTTACTGCATGGGGCTAGCCATAATCTGATCATAGATACATGTATTTTATTAAAGTAAACTAATCTTCTCTTTATGGTGCTTTTAATGAGAGGAGCATGACAACAGAAGAGTTAACATCTGTTTGAAACCCTGATTTATGGAGGTATAAAAATTTAATTTCAAATAGCACTAGACTGAAACTTAGTAGAAGGTCTATTTGCCCTAATATCAATCTTCATTCTTTCATTGGTTAACCTGGGTTTTTCTTTTTTAAATCTAGATTGAGGTATCAGAGTTCGGGGTGGAAATTTATTTCATCCCTTATTTTTGTTCAAATTCTAGTCAAAATAAGCAGTTGCATGTTAAAAAAAAAATGAAAATTTTGCCTGCAGATAGTCCTCAAACTTTGTGGATTAGGCTTTTGTTATATTGAGAAAATATATTTGACATGGCAGAGGAATTTTTCCTTAAAAGGTGAGTTGGCTCATTGTTCTTAAAAGTGAGGGACAACCAGCATGGGCCTGAACAAATCATAGTGCGTGCACTGTGCACGTTTCCCTCCTCCAATTCTGCCAACTCACCTCCATTCCAAAATATGTCAACACCTTTACACCAGTCCTGGACCTCAGCTAAGCAGACCGAGTCCCACTTAACTGCATAATAGTTTTGTGATGTGCCCAAGCAGCGGCCAGATTCAAACCATGGAACTCATTTTCACTGGTGGAGAACAGTAATCAGGATTTTATCCTTGCAGCCTCCAGAGCTGAACTAACTCACTTCACAATTTATATCCTTCAAAACTGAACCGCTATTTCACTCTGAAAATCAGAGACTTTTCTCTATAAACCTTACGGGCAGTTTGCAGTTAGTTTCACGGTTTGTTTTTTTAATTAGTCATTTGTACTTCCTGGGCCTGATTTTTTTGCTGCAGGTGAGTTACTTTGCACTATTCTTGTGTAAAAGCAGACTTAAACCCAACATATCTTGCCAGCAAAAGATCTCTCCAGCATGAGGAATCCCAACCAGCATAGCCAGCTACGTGTGGAGTTCACTGTTGCCTTTTTGCCGAGCCGTAGATTATGGGGCTTTGCAGTGCATTAGTTTCTCAATGGAGGAGAAATTGGTAACACAGACTCAGGGTATTTTCTCACATAAATTATTTTTAAAATGTACGCAAACTCTGTTTATTTTATTGCACAGAGTTAATTCTATTTTGCAGAAACACCAGCAAAGAAACCACAGACCTCATATGAAGAAGCAGCTTTTTGGTCAGCATCTTCACTTGAGAGCAGTTAGGCTGTTCAGTTTTTGATCTTCTATTCCCTACTGTTTTTAGCTTGTCCAACGTAATAACTGTTTTAGTTAAGCCAATGCTCTGAGCCTGCCCCTGGTGGAGAGAGGTGGGAATTGGAGGAAGGGGTGTGGCTTGAAGGCCTCTGTGCTCTGGTGATCCCAAGCAAGTCTAATGGACCTTGAGACCCATTGGCATCTGGCATAATTTAGAGCAGTTCTGAGGCTGCTCTAAGATACGTCAGGGAAAAAGCAAGTGCAAGCCCAACATCAGGACTGGGGACTAGCAAATGGCCCCTTGTAGCTGCCCTGTACAGAGGTGCACAGAGAAACTAACCCTCTCTTCACACACCAGCATGACGACATTACTGTCATGCACTGCTCTTCCCTACTGCCAGCAACAGATGCATACTAGTAACAGCAGCTGCAGAACTGAAACTGAATTGCCAGGAAGCAAGCAAGCGCTCAATAAGGGAAGAAGCAGAGGCAAAAGCCTGAGCATGTTTGGTAACGATGCTGTTGGTTTACCCAAAAGGTGCTCTTAAATCTCAGAAGGTGAACAGAAAAACATTTAAAAATTTGAGGCATTTTTAAAAGTAAACATCAGGGTTCAATTAGAAAAATGATTTTTTTTAAAACTGAAAAGAATTCAAGTAGACAGCATCCTTTTAATCTCCATGAAATGCCCTGCCCTGAAATAGTCATTGCTATTAAAAGCTAAATGCAAGGGGTGGTTGGAACATTTTCTACCACAATAGAACCTCTGAGTTACAAACACCAGAGTTACGAACTGACCAGTCAACCACACCCCTCATTTGAAACTGGAAGTACCCAATCAGGCAGCAGAGACAAAAATGTACAGTGTTAAACGTAAACTACTAAAAAATAAAGGGAAAGCAGCATTTTTCTTCTGCATAGTAAACTTTCAGAGCTGTATTAAGTCAATGTTCAGTTGTAAACTTCTGAAAGAACCACCATAATGTTTTGTTCCGAGTTAGGAACATTTCAGAGTTACGAACAACCTCCATTCCCAAGGTGTTCGTAACTCTGAGGTTCTACGGTAAATGAAATTTAATTGAAATATGCCATTTTGTCAAATCCAAAATGTTTCACAGGGAAGTATCAGTTTTGTCGAAATTTTTATCCAGGAGGGTTTTTTGGGTGCTCTGTTCATTTCTGACCAGAGAGAGAAAGAGAAACTGAGTCAAAAAGCTCAGGTTTTGGATCTGAAGAGGGACATTTCAACTCAATTCCATTTTGTGAAAACCTTTGAAAAGGTCTTGTTCCTCACTGGAATGAAAACAAAACAAAATTTAAAACCTCAAAACTTGTTGGAATTGTTGTCTCCCATGTAGCTCTACTAAATACATTAAATAGCTTTCAAAAATTCCTCCCCACTCACCACAGAAGGTAAGAGGAAGTAATGATTTTTTTTTTTTGGGGGGGGGGGGGGGGAAGATGAGATACATTAGGACCCTGGTCCTGCAAACACCTATGCCTGTGAGTAACTGTATTCATGTGAACAGTGGGGCAGGGGCTACTCACAGGCATAGGTGTTTGCAGGATCAGAGCTTACGTGATGATGTTCCTTCACCCCAGACATTTCTAGATTATGAAAACTTGGTACATTAGCCAGGTTGGCATGATGGTGCCTGGGAATTCTGTTTATCTGACAACACATTTTATAAAACAATTTTAAGACGAAAGTTTAAACCAATGGATACACACTCACAGACAGGTAGACTTAAATTGAGAACAAGAAGTGTCATATAAAATTTCATTTACCTTTGTCTCTGGTATGGCTCAACAGCACATTTTATTATTTTTGATGAATAGATAATACCTTACCAAAGCACACAACAATACCAATTTACTCTACAGGAAACAATTCCTTGTGGAAATGTAATGACTGCATTTAAGTATGTGAAGCTCTCCTTAAAGAGTTCAATATTTTCTCTTGGGTGTATTTCCTTCCAGAAGTGTCTGCTACTGGGAATATTATACATCCTACTTGCCCCTTCAAAGAGACCACTAATCTGAAGAAAAGGTAACTTCACTAGAAAATGCAGTGCACCTCATTCTCCTCTGCCTTGCATCTTGTGTAGCCCTTTGCAAAGTGGGTGGAAAATGTTACTATTCTGATTGGGCAGCATTTTATACCCATATTTCGTAAGTGCAAAAGACCAACAATGGGCAAGGCAAAGGAGAGTCGGGCCCATTATGACAGTTTCTGAGTCCACAAAATGGAGATGAGAATATTTACCTACCTCATGGATGCAGTGTAATGACTAATTACCAAATGTATACATTGCTTTAAATATGTAAAGCATTATATATATATTAGAACTAAGGGTGAAATCCTGGCCCCACTGAAGTTAATGGGAGTTTTGTCATTGACTTCATCGGGACCAGGATTTTACCCTCTGTTTCACTCATCACCTCTGATGTGTTCTGAACAACTAACCCACAATCTGTTTGTTGACCACAATTTGTTAGGCAGAAATGGAAATACATCTGTCTTTTAGCTCATGTTGTTAGACTGGGACTTAAGGTCTTGAAGTGGGGGGAAGAATAATGGAGGCATAGCAGATAAAATAAACCGCTGCTGTAGCTGCAGTGGATATAAATACGTTCTGGGATACTTCAGAGCCATATTTAACAACTACTTAGGTGGGAGATTGTAGTAGTAGTTCCTCATTTCAATGAGATATACGGTCTGGCCAATAGGATTACAAACATGGGCCCAGATCTAGCAAAAGTAGCCATGTGGGCAGGCCCTTATATCCACTTGGTTTCCCAAGGACTTCAGTAGCATTCACTATTTGACTTCAGCGGCACTCCATGTTGGCAAATTCCTTTGTAGGATCAGGGCCCACCAGCTGCACATGGGGTAGGACCATTTGTTCACAATTTACCTCGCAGTACTTCAGCCAAAAGCCTGAGGTGCTGAGAACACCATTTAAGTCAATAGAAGGTGCTCAGCATCTCTCAGGATCTGGCCCTATCAAGAACTACCAACCACATGGGTTCTCTCTTTATACATTGTTAGGATGTAAAAAGAATTGATAAAACAGACAAGAGACATGGATGAGCTGACATTTCTACATATTATGGGCTAGATTTTCAAACAATACATTTTAAGAGACACATTCTGCCCTCAACTTCGTGTGCCTACTATACCGCTGAAAAACTCACTCCTCGGAAAGCGTTCAAAACCTAACCATTTGCCAGTGAACATGCCTTCTCTTTTGTCCTATACATAGGATAGAAACATATGAAATTGTAGACTAGGCAAATTTGGCAACCCTGTAATACTGTAATTACTTGGACCATGAGATCTAAATTGAATTTGAAACTCTGTCCGAGAATAAATTCTTTGTTATCTGAACAATAAATGCCAAGGGATCATACAGGATTAATAGTTTAGCTAGAATGAATTTTAATCATAGTCTTTATTTCTACTGTTTCAGCCAAACTCCCTCGGCGACTAGAACTGGTTTGTTAGGCCCCGATTGTGCCATTTAGGCACTGGCTGGAGCTGAGAGCGGTTCTGAACTGTACCACCCCATGAGAAACTCTGGGAGGTACTGTGCTTCAGAAGGTACAGCCCCACCCCCAGCTCTTCAGTACACAAGGGTGGCATCTATGCTGCAGTCAGGGCCAGATTTACACTTGATGCACGCCCTCTGCCTACAGCGGACTTTAGTGTTTTCTGTAAAAAATGACACTTTTTAACCACTTATCTTTTAGGAACCCCTAGAACGCCAGCACCCCTAGGCACGTGCCTAACTGGAAATCCACCCTGGCTGCAGTGCCTCATTGAATGGCATAGCTCACACTTCCCAGGACATCTGCCTAGCACCTGAAGGTAGGGAAGGTCCTCTCAGCACACTCTGAGGTGATCTTCACCCCCAAAGTTACCAGCAAGGAGCACTGCCTCGAAAGCAGGGATTGCTACTGTGCTTGTCCCTTGAGCAGGATAAAGAATGATGGTGGTGAGGAATGCTCCTTGTGTGCATCCTACCTCCTGCTGTCCCATAGCAAAGCCAGAAAAAATAGCCACTTTAGACTTTGTTAAACACATCACTTCATATTTAAGAAAGTGAGCTATTTGCATACTTCTACAGATTTATTTTGAACCAGAGAAAACATCAAGAGTCATTGCAATAAGTGGCTGTGAGAATGCCCCAGAAAAACAAAACACGGAATGTCTTTTGATGAACCACACTCATTGACTTTGCTTCCCTGTAAACCACACACTACCTCCATTTACCACCACAGGCCACATGAGAATGTAAAGACCATTTCTCTTGATATTTCTGCTAAAAACATTAGTTTTCCTCACCCTTCTTCCTCCACCATGGTCCTTCTTGGATAGAATATGACAGTTCCTTAAACTCAATGTTCACAGCTGGTCTCCGGGGTAGGTAGGAGAAACGATGGGCTTCTGTTAAAGTGCTGTCCACCTTTTTTAAGTGTCCATTCAACAACCGCACATCTTGGTTATCTGTGCCACTTGAGACCACCTCATCCACTGAAACACACACTGACTTTGGCTCAGCCATAGCAGAAGAACTGTTGACATTCTAGAAAATATGAATAGGAAACAAGAAAACTTTTCAGAAACTCTTCACTGGCAACAAATTTCATCAAACTTCGTCTGTTCCAATAATCCAAAAAAAAAAAAAAAAAAAAAAAGATGAAAGGGAACAATTCAGTGGTTTGAGTCCTGTGGCCTGTATCTAGGCAAGTGCATAAAGGAGTAGGAGGCAGCAGTGAAAAGGAGCTGTTTCCCAAAATCTAGCAAGCATGTATGCTGCCATCCAAAGCACACACAAGACTTCCACTAGCACCGGTCACTTTTTTTTTCTTCTTGAAGACTGCACATTGAATGTAGTAAACACATGATCCATAATTCTGGAGGTAAAAGTCAGCTCAGATTACCAAATTTCCTCGGGAGGGGGCGGGAAAAGGTGTTTTATGCATGCTCATAACTAAACTAGTCAGAAATCCAGCAATGCCTACAAAATTTCTTCAACCGTTTGACAGTAATGACATGTAATATGAACACGATAATGTGAAAGAGGATCCAACAGAACCATAGGCACTGAAAAAATAGTGGCTGGCAGCCCAGCAGATCAGCGCCTCCCTCTCCCCACCCAGCACCTTCCGCTCACCATTGGCCCCATTGATCAACAACTACCCCTACCCACCAGTGCCTCCCGCCTGCCGCGATCAGCTGTATGGCCGCATGCAGAAATCACTGGGGGGGGGGGGGAAGGAGTGGGGGCAGGAAGAGGTGGGAGGAGGGGGTGGAACAGGCAGGGCAGGGGTGAGAGCTTGGGGGAAGGGATGGAGTGGAGGCAGAGCACAGGCATGAAGGGGGGGGCAAGAGTCAAGCACCCCCTGGGGAACAAAGGAAGTCAGGGCCTATGAACAGAACTAAATTTGTTATCCTCAGTGACCTGTGATGAAAGGTTTAAAAAACTGGGCAAAAAACTTGAGAAAAGAATACTGAAGGGGAACCTAATAAGTCTTCAAATATGTTAAGGGCTGTTTTAAAGAGGATGGTGATCAATTGTTCTCCATATCCATTGAAGCCAGGACAAGAAGTAATGGCCGTAACCAGCAGCAAGGGAGAAACTTTCTAAAGACAAGGGTAGTCAAGTTTTGGAACAGGTTTCCAAAGGAGGTTGTAAAAACTTCCCGTGAGGAGATTTCCACAAACAGGTTGGACAGAGATGGTCTAGGAGGTTTGCTTGATCCTGCCTCCGAGCAGGGGGGATGGATTTGATGACTTCTCAAGGTCACTTCCAGCCCTAGATTTCTATAATTCTATCTGGCAGGGACTACTTGCTGTGAGCAAGGGCCACTCTTTGAGTAAGGATTTGCAGAATTGTAACCTAGAGTAAAGTAAGGTGGCAGAACCATTTGCCCTGTCCAAGAGACCGTGATCCTTATCTTGTTAATGCCAGTGGGCACAGGTTCAAGTCCTACATTTATATTTGTTTTCTTTAAGAAAAGGATTGTTACTAATCAATACAAATATATTTGCATATCAGTTGATAAAAGCAAACAAGCTATTTTTATAATGATACTTATTTACAACTGTGTGTGTCAAACGAGTGGTTTTCAAACTGTGGGTAGCGAACCAGTCCTGGGTCTCAGGATGTAAGGCACTGGGTCGTGGCAGCTTTGGTCAGCACTGCCGACCGGGCCGTTAAAAGTCCAGGCAGCACCGCTGACCGGCTAAGGCAGGCTAGTCCCTACTTGTTCTGACACCGCACTGTTCCCCAGAAGCAGCCAGCAGCAGGTCCGGCTGCTAGGCGGGTGGGCCCCAGGGCTCCGCGCACTGCCCCCACCCCAAGCAACGGCTCCGCACTGGGGCGGGGGCAGCACTTGCAGGCGAGAGCCACGCGGAACTTCTTGCACGCCTCCATTTAGGAGCCAGACCTGCTGCTGGCCGCTTCCGGGGCTCAGCACAGTCCGTGGTGCCAGGACAGGCAGGAAGCCTGCCTCTGCACCCTGGCTGCATCGCTGACAGGAGCCACCAGAAGTAAGCCCATGCCCCAAATCCCCTGCCTCAAGCCCCCCTCCTCAAACCCAGAGCCCCTTCCTGCACCCCAAACCTCTCAGCCCCGGCCCAGCCACAGAGCCTGCACCCCCAGCCCAGAGCCCTGACTCCCTCCCACACTCCAACCCCCTTCCCCAGCTCTGAGCCCCCCCAAACCCAGAACCCCCTCCTGCACCCCAAACCCCCATCCACAGCCCCACCCCAGAGCCTGCTCCCCCCCACACACACTCCAACCCTCTGCCCCAGCCCTGAGCCCCTCCACACCCCAAACCCCTCATCCCCAGCTCTGTTGGGTCACGGGCATCAACAATTGTCTTCAACTGGGTCACCAGAAAAAAAAGTTTGAAAACCACTGTTTTAAAACTGATGTATGTTTCAATTAATGTGTTTTTGTGTAACAGACAAAGACTCTGCCTGCACCTTCAACCAGATTCCTATGGTTTTATTTTCTAATTTCTCTGTTGAAGTTTTTAATTGCTTCTGTTTCACAGCAGGCAAAACAATAAACACATTCCCATTCAATGCAGTAAAACTGACCTACATGTCTTGCACTGTGAAATGACTATCTTCTACCAACCAACTTCTCTCCAAATATCTCTCTTTTGTTGAATTCAACCAGACGTACACAAAACCCATTAGATAATAAGCTAGCGAGCTTCTATGTTCCTCAGAAAATTTGTTTTGAAGTCATAGGATGCAGTTGTGCAGGACAGAGCATGCTCAGAAAACTGTCTACAAGCCCCCCCTTTTTATGAGCTCAAGGCAAGAGGTAACTATCGGTCAAACCTTGCTGTGTGTCCCTGACTTCAAATCCATGATGCTATAAATGAAAAATCACTGCCTCCTGCCTAGTTCTAGCCAGCCTATACTCTGTGAAATGGCACTAACTATGCCACAAGAATAACCCCCAAAACTTGAGATAAATTCTTTACATGAATTATTTACACAATCAAAGACCAAGGTTAACCAGCCACTCCAGTTGCTTAGAAAGCACAGGCAATTAAATTACCAAGCTATGGCATCCGTTTACGTCTGCATAAAAATCAGGTGTCCTCCTCTAGATCCCCTCTCTCACGGCACCCAGACAAAACGGTTATAAAGCTACTAACCCACCGCAGCCAGGCTCACAGACAAGGAAGGCATCACAGCAACGCTTACTACACACTGGAAGCCATCGACCCGGGTTTTTTGTGGCCTGGGACACTTTTGGAGACTTCCCATGGCCATCCTCACCCCCTCCCCAAGGCACGCAACGTTGCCCCCCGCCTTAAGAACACCTGCTGGAAGGCACCGCTGGAACTCACCGCCTGGGGATTATCCTGCCTCACCGCGCCGCTTAGGCGGGGGACGCTGCCCTCTCCCTCCTGGGCTGTCCAGGAGCAATCGGGCGGCGTGTGTACCTGGGGGAGGTTTCCTCTCTCTCAGCGTGTGCGTTTTGAAAGACGGGCCGGCTGGAGGGACGAGTAGCGGGGCCCGAGGTGGGAAGCTCACCCCGCAGCGCCGACCCTGCCGGTGTGAGGACAGGCTCTGCGGGGCTCGGGCGAGCCTGAGGAGCTCTGCTCAGCCCGTCGCCCCGCCAGCCCCTCGCGCACCAAAGCAGCGCCGCGCCGCGCCGCCCGGCCCCGGGGGAGGCTTCTCCTTACCAGAGCGGTGCCCGCCGAGAGCGCTGCCATCAGCCAGGCCATGGGCCCGGAGTCGGGCGGGGCGCGCGCGGAGGGGGGGGGGGGCAGGTAGGCTCCAGCCGCAGCCGCGGGAGAAGGTAGCGCGGCGCGAACCGCGAGGCTCGTAGGAGTGTCGCCGCCTGAGCCCCGCCCCGGCAACTAGTCCCGCCGGATTGGCTGAGCAGGGGAAGGGGGCGGGGCTGGCCTCTTGCAGGGAAACGTGCTCTTGTTTTCCTGCCTCTGGCCGGGCGGGGCGCTGCTCCACCCCGCCCCCCAGCCTGGTCCCTGGCTGCTCTGACTCCCGCCATGCCCGCGTGCAGGGCAGGGAGTGGGGGGCAGCGCCATGTGAGGGGTGCCCCCCAGCAGCATTGCCCCTTCTAGGTGCAGCACTAGCGGGATGCACAGAGGAAGCTTTCCACTTCCCTCTGCTCCTTGAGCCTGGACTTGGTGGCCAGTGTCTGGGCAGCAAAGAAAACGAAGTTCCTTGCCTCCTGGGTTCTCATTGCTGCTATGGGCAAAGTGTATTAGTAACAAGACAGCTTAGCAAGTGGAGAGCTTTGTATTGTAACGGCACGGGAGAGCCATGATTCCATATTCTTGTGCCATGCATAGGTGTTGGAACTAGGGGTGCTGCAGTACCCCCTGGCTTGAAGTGGTTTCCATCATACATAGGGTTTACAGTTTGGTTCAGTGGCTCTCGGCACACCCACTGTACAAATTGTTCCAGCATCCTTGTGGCCATAGGGTATGGATGTATTATCAGTGGTCACAGATGATAAGTTATAAAGCACTGCAACTTCTTACTACATCAGCACAAGATGCAGAGGAGTCAAGAACTGAAAAATTGATTAATCCTGGTGTCACCCCTGTAAAGTAAGGAAGTAAGTTTGGCTGAGGGGATGGGGCTGGAGACCACAGAGTCTGAGGCAGGGTTGGAATCTGTGAGTAATTCCTGTGTGGGTGCTGATGCTGAACAGACTGTCATAGTGTGCCACAAATGCAGCTGGAAAGGTTCTGTCACCAATGCCAGGGGTTCTAAGTACCAGGGATATCAAAGGCACGTGCTGCCGAAGTCACTGCGGGGTTCTTTTTTCCTTGTTTGTTTTTTCTCAAGACAGAAAAGAAAATGCACTCAATCAAGGTGCAGTATAGATGGATATACTGGAGGGTTGGGGGCTCAAAGCAAGACTAGTGGTAGTGTCAGGCACTAGTGTGAGAGCCTGTGCATCATTTTGTGTGTGGACGTGAGATGTGTTATATTCAAGTGGGGGTCATGCCTTAATGGTAGTTAGCACTCCGAATTTCCTGTACTGTAGTCAAAACCATAGAGAGATGTGATCTGAGAGTAGGATGGAGAGCCAAAAACTACTGAGCTCTGTCACTTACTTGTTATGCCTTGAGTAAATTCCTAAGATTTCTTTGGCTTTTGCAGAACTGAGGATCTGTCCCAAAGCCTGGTCCAGGTAATAACCACATTCGTAGTGGACCTTGTTCTCATTTGTCCTAAGGACTATTTACACTTCTTTGGAAATGTAAGGAGGCCTTAGAGTGGGCATAAATTACTGCCAGAATGGCGTAAAGTGGCCAGTGTCAATGAGAATCAGGCCCAAAATGTCTACAAAGCATTTGATAATCAAGTTCATAAACTTTTTGAAACCTTCTAACAGGGAGTCTGTCATACTACTTACCACGTCTATAATGTGGTATGGACATAAAAGTAATCTTCACAATGATCTTGGGCGGTAGGTAAGCATTATATCCCTCTTTTAACAATGGGGAAACTGAGATGGAGAGGTGAAGTTTTACCCTAGGCAGTGGCAGAACTGGGACTAGAACATTTGAGCCTCCAGCACCTAAGCTTTTATTCTGTTTTATAGACATTCCTGGGTCTGTTTGCAGCACAAATATTGAAAAAGAAAATGAGTGCCTACTGTGGTGTGGCGTACCAACTAAACCGTTTGCGTATCAAAAAGTGTTAATTACAAACCTGAACCATGTTGGAAAAATGATTTCAAAATTGATTCTTCCCTACTGTTCAAAATCAGCTGTCAAGCACTGTTCTGGTTATGTTAAAAGGTTTTAGCTAGCTTGGTTTTGTGAACCATTGTTGACAGAACTTAATATTTGTTTAGACTAGATTCTTCACTTCCCCTTAAAATATTTGCTTTTGAGATAGCCTTCCCTCCTTCCTTTCAAAATCTGAAAAGCATTGTGTTGTGTGTCAGTTTTTGATGTAGAGCATATGTTTAGGAGTTATGTGGTCAGATGGCCTCCTTAAGTAAGCCAACTGTAAAGTAAAACAGATGGGGGGGGGGGGGGAAAGAGTAGAGATATTACTGAAGAAGGAGTGTAGCTGCTAGTAGTTTGAGATATGCGCAGTACCCACCCATCCAATGCCTGTTACTTCTGCTAATTCTCAACTTTTTGGAATCTAAATGTGGAGTAAAACCCCAAAATGAAGGACACAAGAAAATAACCAGTCTGGAAAGTTAAGTTCATAGTGCTGAAATTTCTGATATAAGCAACAGTCTCAACTCAGGCTGTAAGTAATTTATCAAAGTAAGGCCTGGACTGTGCCTTTTAGGGAACTGTCTTACATTGGAAGCTGTGCAGAGCTGCTTTGCCCCATTAGGAGCTCCCAGTGCTCCTAGCTGGCTTGGATGGGTCATAATTAACACAGATAAGATAAAACAGCAGAATCAAGCATTAAAATGAAGGACCTCCCTTGTAAAATGGGACAGCTGGGAGGTATGATCTTCTCATCACCCATATTCCCTGTCATCTTGTGTGTCAGGAATGTTGTCATTCATATGATGCATGACATAGCAAGTGTAAAAATACCCATATATTGGGTAAGAGATATCTTTAAACAATTAATGGCTGGATTCTGACATCTTTACCCAAGCAACACTCCTGTTAACTTCCACAGGAATTTTGCCTGAGCAGGGAGTGCCAGATCAGACCCTACAGATTTATTTTCTCACACAGCCACTGATATATCAGTATCTAACTCAACTTCTTGTAAAGCATTTTGATGTGAAAGATCCTGTGTGAAACCAAATTCTAGCTGATTGGTATCTCAGAGGAAAAATGACATTACATAACTTGGAAGAGTATGTTACCTAAAAATAGCAAAGTGCCCTGGGTTCTTTCACATTCCTTCATTAATTCTTCCATTAACTGCACAGGTGGTCCCCAAATCCCTGCACAGACTGAGATAAAGAACACAAGCCCAGGAAGAAGAAAAATTAAGATATGGAAGGGTGTTAAAAAACCAGGACAAAAAAAACTACAAAAGCAGGTGAGTACTAGGAGTCAGGAACAAAAATCCTGAATCCAAAAATAGTTCTTCTTCACCTGTTCTGTTCTAACAGCTTCCAGGTTGCTGCTGCATAAGACCCACAGAACAATAGACAGAAACAACACAGGAAGGATAAAGATGTATCCTACTGATGAAGGAAGCAAGAATGGGAGAAAGCAGACAAGGGGCGGGGTAAGGGAGAAGCTTAAGACAGAAGGGAGAGAGATGCAATGGTAAGGAAGAAGGAAGAGTGTGGTTTAGGATTAGAAGGTTGTGAGGGACAAGGAAGAAAGAGAAAATGAGGAAAGAAAAAGACATTACATGAAAAAAGTGGGAGGAGCAATACATATGTTAAAACAGTGCAGAGAAGAGGATGAGAGAGTACTTAGGTCATAGTACATATAAGTTGCTGAGTACCCCCAATTCTCAACAACTGGCTCTTAATAGATGGATTGAAAAAAGGGGAAAGGCATAGAAAAGCAAAGGAGAATTTAAAAAAACCCCACAATCTCCCTGAAAGAAGGAAGAAAAAATGTGATCATAACTAAAGTATCACTGTGCTTCCTATACGAGCCCTGATATGAAAACACTTGAAAAATGTTTTTCCTGCACTTTTCTTTCAGGTAACAAATATGTAGCTCACTACAAATGAAAGCCCGATAAGAAGTGGAAAAGTAGTTTTCAGCCACAGACTCACATCAGAATAACTTCCCCACCCAACATTTACATGTAGTGGGGGTTCTTAAGTCTTTCTACTCCCATGCCTCCTATCTGGCTCCCAGAAACACATCTTACCATCATCACCTCCCGTTGAATTTATCTGGTCATATAATGAACCCATATAAAGCAGACCAATAAAACTTCCATAAGGAAGGGGAGATTGTTGTGCTCCTCTCTTACAAGGGCCAAGAACTGCAGCTGGTCAGGAGCTTGCTGACTAAACATTTTTGCATCAGAACTTGCTGATTTGTCAAAAATGAAACCATTCAGGGGAAAAGGTCAGTTTTGATGAATCTCCCGATTCAACATTTGCTAAAGCAAAAGTTCCAGTTTCCAGTTTGAAATTACTTTTTGTTTCAAAATTTTAGTTCATTTAGACTTTGAAAAGTTCAAAAAAAATTGAAAACTCAAAATCAAAACAAAACGTTTTGAAATGATTGAAAAAAAAATTTCAGAAATATTAAAATGAAACATTTTGATAGACCCAATCTAAAAACAATGTCAGATTACAGGTTTGCAACAGTTTTCATGATTTCAATTTTTCACCCCAACTTGGGACACTGAAAAAATTTCAAAAATCTTGAAAACTCTAGCAGAATGGAAAACCATTTCCCACCCAGCTCGTCCTTTTTCTTACCTTTGTTCAGTGTTCTTTCCTGCAACATCCATTGTCAGGCCAGCCCTGGTAGCTAGAGCAAGAATTTGACTTGTATGACTACATGGCCATTATGGCAGGCTTCAGCTACAAAACAAAAACAATATTTAAACACGTATAACTTCTTTCATAGTCCCAGGTTTTGTATAGCACATTGAGGCTCCCATGACTGGATGCCTGTTGTTCCATCTGGTGGCTGAATGAGGCTTAGAGATCTGGACCCCCTCTGGCCACCTAAACATATAAAATAAACTAAAAGAGGACGTGTAACTTTGTGATGAGTCTGGGTTAGGGCCGGTGCTTCCTTCTGCCCCCACCCCCAACCCTATTCTTACCTTGCTTTCATCCAGTCCGGGAATTACTAACCTTTGGCATCTGTGATAGCTGCCAAGGAGGAAGTTGATTAATATCATAACAGCTCTCATCAACCACAGGCTTCAAATACAACCAACTTGTTTTAACACTCATTGAATTACACCTCTCTCAGAATAGTTTAAAGTAGAAATAAAATATGCCATCTCTCCCCACAGGCCCTTGCTTACACCCAGAGTAGACTTTCCATACAGTAGTCAATTGTAGTAGATCTTCCTGAAGAATTTGAGTCGTTGTTGGACTATGTAAACAATCTTATTTTACATATAGGTACACTCTACACAATATACATTCCTGTTCCACCCTTTGTTCTTCAGCTAACATACTGATTTGTGGTAATACAAGAACTATCCAATTTATCTTTTATTTTTCAAGTATTTTTAGGTACCCTGCCCCCTTCTTACAAGCAGGGCCGCCGGAGCATGGGTGAAAGGGGCAGTGTGCTCTGGGCTGCCCATATGAGACGGTCATCAAACAGAGTGACATTGAGACCTGGCGCACACCTGAGTGGTGCTGCAACCCAGCATGCCAGGTTTGAAGGCCACTGGCTCATGATCCAGGTGCTGCCACCCTGTTGTAACACCCAGAGTGGGGAGCCAGGTCCAGCCCTGCAGGGTAGGAGACTGCTGCTATGGGTGGAGTGCAAGGCAGACTCCTTGCCCAAACCTCCACCTTCCAGCCCACCCCGAGGCCTTTTCTCTGGGTTTTTGCCCTGGATCCCCCTGTGCAGCCTTATAAGCAGATTTCAGGACAAAAAAGAAATAAGAAAGAAAACAGGATCTTATTCCTTATCAGCATCAGTTTGACTAAGTTGACAGCACTCTCACTTTTATCCCAAGACAGCAGTTAAGTTTGTAGCCCGTACAATGAATTGGATGAGATCTTAAACCATCTTTGGTGGCTGTCAAAGTGGAAGTTAAAAATCTATCAGTCTATACTTGTATGGTCCTCATCACTGTAATATCTGATCCCAGCACACATTTGAAAATAGCAGGGGAAAATTCCTAGAAAAAAAGTGCTGGAAAGGTCATTGAATAATAACAATGAATGAGATCATTGCCATGTAAGCTGCAGGATAAAGTAGGAAACATTTCTTCCTCAAAACTAAGACATCATCATGCAATTTTTGACAACTTCTGAATGGAATAAAGTCATCATATTACTTTTAAAGGACACCTGCAAATTTTTTTTACTAAATGTTCTCAGCTGCAGCAATCCATGCTGCATTCTCCCATAGCCAAGATGAGAAACCCCCAACCTACACATGTTAGCCCCATGCTGCAGTCAACCCTAATGCCTAATATCAGCATAGCACATACTAAGTTATAGTGTAGTGGGGACAAGCCATTAGAGTGAGTCTGAGCAATGGGAGAACAAATAAAGACACAAATGGAGATTAAACCAAGAATGATCTAAAAACTCTTTTAGCCCAGCTGTTGGGGATTTTCAGCACATATTGTTACGTCTCAGGGAATTTTCTGCAAACTATTTGTAGGACGCTTTTTTGGAGGAGTCATTTTGCGCATCTGTCTTCACAGAATGAAGTAAAACAACAACAAACCAATTTACCCTCCCCATGCAAAGAGGATACCACTGAAGTTCAGGTAAGTGAGAGGCAAAAAACAGCCACAGGCAGCCCTGCATTGTTGTAATAATGCTCTTATCACAGAATGAAATAAATGAGAGGACGGCACTACTTTATATTGTCCATTCCTTTAGTGGTGCTGGATTGCTTTCTAAAGTCAAGATGTAGGATTATAGCAGTATTATCAAAAAAACAACAAGGAGTCTGGTGGCACCTTAAAGACTAACAGATTTATTTGGGCATAAGCTTTTGTGGGTAAAAAACCACTTCTTCAAATGTTGCATCTGAAGAAGTGGTGCCACTGGACTCCTTGTTGTTTTTGTGGATACAGACTAACAAGGCTACCCCCTGATACTTGACGGCAGTATTATCATGCTTCCTGGTTAGCTGTAAACTCTTGTCCTATTGGGCCCGTGCCTTGTGGCGGTTCAATGACAAGACAGAACACAGCTTTTAGCAAGCAAGCAAGCTGGTCTCTGCTAACGGGCTTCTGCCTGTCAGCTTTCCACCTTCCCCTTTATTCTCTCTCTCTCCCCCCGCGCATTACATTCTCCAACAGATAAAAGGAATACATTGGCTTTGTTTAACATTCTTATTTACCAATTTCTATCTACCGCATTCCTTGCTCTCGGGCCTTGAGCCCAGTCCTGGGAGGCTTCCCATGGTTCATATCATCTTGGCGAGATTCCAAGGTTGATGCCCTTGAAAGGAGCTGTGTGTGCACTACTCCTACACAACACTCCGGGTGTGCCCTGAATGTTGCCAAGCGCATAAACCTTTATGAATCCTACATCCCCTCCTTTTTTGTTTATTTGTGCTCGGCCATCTCATGGTAGCCATCAATTTGCATTTGCAAGCCAATTAACTCCCGGACAGACAAGGTCATAACTCGTGGAGCCTGCCAGGGCGGGTCTCGACAAAGCCTTAACAAAAAGGAATACATTGTACACAGCAGCAGCAAAAAATAAGCTTAAAAAGGTAAAGTGTGATTGGCCTGGCCCCGATTAGCCATGCTAGAGTACTGGGAAGAGAGGTTTGAGTAAGCGGCGAGCATCATCTCATTCCCAATTTCCTCAGGGTGATGACATACTGAAATAAGGCATGTACCTAACAGTTCTCCGGCTGCTACAGAATCAGATAAACAAAAGTGGGTAACATTTGCTATTAAAGCCAATCTTTCCCATAGGTTATATGTCATTCGGGCCCGTAATGAAGAAAGCACTCCCGAATCAACCCCTCCAGGAAATAGCAGGCACAAAAGGCATACAATCAGTACAGAATTAGCAGTAATTTGGGCGAGAATTGCCACAAACAAAGTCTCAAGAGTCTCTGGCTGTTGGTTTGCTGCCAGTCTTCGTTGAGCCGCGGCGACCAATGCTTTTACTGCTCCGCATGTCACGGGCTGGCTTGGGATGCTACGTCTCCTCCGTTTCCGTTCCGTCGTTGTCGACCTGGGAGGCACCGCGTTCTCCTCCAAGGTCAGCTGAAACTCCGGTATGGGGTTCGACAGCCCCTGGTGCCATGCCATGCTGTTTCAGTGCCGGTCGCACACACCGGCTGGAACCCACAACGGTCCTGCAGGGAGAAACACAGCAGCATATCCCCAACCCCAAGTAATTAAAGGCACTGGGCCCAACCATTGCGGATCGGGCAGCTGATGGTAATAGACACGCGGTCTTTCCATTTGTGAAAATGCCGATCCGCGGGGGTCTGCTGATCTGCGTTCAGCGTTAAATTATTTAAAGGAAACAAAAGGATATGCAGTTGTTGCTGAATGTCTCCTAAGGTTCGGAGACGCAGCTCCCCTTGTTTTAATAGTTTGTCAAGCAAGATTTTTAGCATGCGATTTGCACGTTCAACAATAGCTTGGCCTGTGGAATTATAAGGGATCCCGTGTTTGAGACGGATGTCCCATTGGGCACAAAAGATGAAAAGTGCTGTGGAGCAATAGGCTGGGGCATTATCCATTTTTATCTGGCTCGGGTGACCCATAACAGCAAAACAGGCTAGCAAATGGTGAATAACTTTAGCAGTGGCTTCCCCACGCCGTGGGGTTGCCCACAGAAACCCCGAATAAGTATCAACAGAAACATGTAAAAAGGAATAGGGGCGGAATTGTGGCACATGAGTGACATCCATTTGCCATAGCTGATTCGCTGCGGTACCTCTAGGGTTAACGGCATAAAAAAAGGTAGGGGCAGCAGCGGCACAGTGGGGGCAGGAACGAACAATAGAACGTGCATGATCAGCAGGAATATGAAATTGTCGGGCCAAAACAGAGGCAGACTGATGAAAAAAGGAATGGCTTTCAGTGGGGTCAGAAAAAAGGGAATTTACCTGACCACGTAACGCGCGATCGGCGCGCGCATTGCCTTCAATGAGTAGCCCAAGCAGAGGGGTATGACTGCGAATATGAGCAACAAAATAAGGGAAATTACGAGTGGTGATGAAATACTGTAAGGACAAAAACAGGCCAAGAAGGTCCGCATCGACCTGAGGGGTAATGAGGGCAAGGGGTAAATGATCAATTACCTGATAAACATAATGCGTGTCCATAATCAAATTAAAGGGACAATCAGCAAAAAATTGAAAGGCCAAAATAACAGCAGCTAATTCCAAGGACTAGTAAAGCTCTCCAAGCGCTGTGCATGCAAATATTGTTGTACAAGTGAATGAAGCGCTTTCAGCTTTTCTAGAGGGAGGGGCCACTGGTCAATCCATATGGGCTCTAAGGATTGCCATACCAATGGTAATGCGGATGGCAAGGTGGGTGAGGGAGGATTTGGGGCCATTATATATTAATATCGAGGGTGGTGTCCAGCTTTGTAAGTAAATCATGGCCCCAAATATTGAGGTGGACAGGGAGTACAAAAGGGCGGATTGTAGCAAGGGCACAGCCTCCTGGTTTAGAGACCGTGACCCAAGACAAACTTTGGCTCCCAGGTTTGCTACCCCCGATCCCCCACAACTCTTTAGAAGGAACTGTTGGCCAACCGACTGGCCACTCCGGATCACGAATCACCGTAACATCAGCTCCAGTGTCCACCAACCCTGTAAAAGGAACATTATTTAAGAGAAGTGTTAACTGAGGTTTTGAGGGGCGGACTGACATTGTCAGAGCAACAAGTGGAGAGGACGTATTGTGAGACGGTGACTGAGACAGCGTCGATCCAAAGCCGTTCCCGCCCCGGGTTCGATCCTCTGCGGCTGGCACCTGATAGGGGACTAAAATCAATTGTGCAATTGACCGTCCACGCGGGAGCGATTGCGGAAGATGGGTCCACACCTGAACCTTAATAACACCAGTGTAATCAGCATCGATGACTCCTGGGATGACAAAAAAACCCTGTTTCCCAGCGTGTGAGCGAGGGAGAACCAGACCCACAAATCCGGCAGGGAGAGGTCCCGTCACCTGTGTAGGTATGGCGCAAACCTCCCCTGGCAACTGAAAATCAGCGTCCTCCTGCATAATCAAATCAAGCCCTGTACTTCCGGCAGTCGCCGCCCTCATGGAATCTATGGATTGTAAGGCAGAGGAACAGTTGTCTGAGTGGGAAACACCCCCGTTTGGCCCTGGGTTCGGGGGGGACCCGTTGTGCGGTTTCCCGACCCGCTACGACACTGATTAGCCCAGTGATAGCCCTTCCGACACTTGGGGCACTTCTTTGAGGGGCGGGCGGGCGCCGTCGATGAGCGGCACTCCCGCTGAAAGTGACCCTCCTTACCACAGCGGTAACAACGCTTCCCCTCCTTCCTGGTTTTTCGCAGGGCGGCAGCCAGAACTCCAGCCTTATGTGCTTGGGTTCCGATGTTTTGGCACGCCCGCAGCATGTCCGACAGCTCTAGAATTCCAGAGGCTTGTGCAGCCTGGAGAGCACGGCGGCAATCCTCGTTCGCATTTTCAACCGCCATTTTTAACAGGATCTCCTGAGCTGCCGCAGGGTTATCCACCTGTCGGAGGATAGCCTCCTGCAATCTGTTGGTAAAATCCATAAAGGACTCTGATGCACCCTGACGGATACTGGCAAAGCTTTTGGTAGGCTTGCCCGAATCCGGGACCTTCCGGAAAGCATGCTGGGCGCAGGTGGAAATAATGGGGAAGACAGCCTGAGGGAGTTGAGACTGCAGCTGCACGGTAGCAAACTGGCCCTCCCCTGCCAAGTGCTCATAAATGATACCTTGCTCTCTATATACCTGGGCTTGGCGTTCCGCCATCTGCCGATACTCACTAAGCCAAATAACATACTGACTGGGTGTCAGCATCATGCGCAACAGCGCCTTCCAGTCTTCAGGGATCAGGAAGTACCCACTACCTAGCCCTTCAATGAGACCACGCACATACGTGCTAGTCAGGCCGAACTCGCGAATCGCTTTCTTTACCTCTCTGATCACCGAGTAAGGCAAACTGACCCAGTCTGCAACCTGGTTGCCCTGGCCATCATCCTGCCAGGTCACCGGACAAACTGAGACCAGATCAGCCAGCTCCTCTGCTGTAATATCTGAGCGAGTCTTCGCTGCGTGAACCATTTGTTGCACCAGCGAAAGCCTCTGAGCAGATGCAGACGACCCCCCGGGGGGCCCCGGAGCATGGGGCCCCACGGGCGGAGGGCGATCACACACCGGCTCCGGTGGGGAAGGCCAGGGAGGCGGTGGTAATAGAGGCACTGGGGGCGAAGCAGGGGGAGGGATGGTTGCAGGAGCGGACGGGGGTGGCGGGATCGGCAGCCCCTCTGTTGGCGCGGGAGAGGGTCTTTCTGAGGTGACACACCGTGTTGCATCGGTAGGAGGGGGGGTGGCTGCAGGAGCGGACGGGCGTGGCGAGATCACCAGCCTCGCGAGGGAGGGCCTGTCCGAGGCGACACGCTGTATCGCGTCGCGGCAGAGGTGCCAGGCATGTAAAGCCTGCACGGACGCCCGAGGCTCTTTGTGCAATGTCTGGCCCAACCGCTCCCAGTCCGCTAGCTTAAGGGTTCCGGCTTCAGGGTACCACGGGCATTGGGCACTCACCTCCTGTAGCAGGAGAGTGAGTTCTCGAGTGGGGCAGTCATGCTGAGCCTTACGCAGCAAATACTGTAGCTCATTGCGGTGTTGCACTTGCAAAGCAGAGAGGGAGCTTCCCATACTTACCACAACGAAAAATACTCACCGGGATCCACGAAGCGGATGAGTGACGCGTCTGAAACCCTTGCCGGGCGAGGTGAGTGCTGAGGGCCCCACGTTTGGGCGCCAGTTGTGGCGGTTCAATGACAAGACAGAACACAGCTTTTAGCAAGCAAGCAAGCTGGTCTCTGCTAACGGGCTTCTGCCTGTCAGCTTTCCACCTTCCCCTTTATTCTCTCTCTCTCCCCCCGCGCATTACATTCTCCAACAGATAAAAGGAATACATTGGCTTTGTTTAACATTCTTATTTACCAATTTCTATCTACCGCATTCCTTGCTCTCGGGCCTTGAGCCCAGTCCTGGGAGGCTTCCCATGGTTCATATCATCTTGGCGAGATTCCAAGGTTGATGCCCTTGAAAGGAGCTGTGTGTGCACTACTCCTACACAACACTCCGGGTGTGCCCTGAATGTTGCCAAGCGCATAAACCTTTATGAATCCTACAGTGCCTAATAACATTCCTAATGCATACAGATATCAGGCATAACCAGGCAAAGTATGTTACTGCTTACCTTTATGTCTATAGGGACAGATTCTGATACCTTTACTCGTGTTGAGTAGCACATTATTCCGTAAGTGGTCCTACTACAGCAAAAACTAATCATGGAGTTAGCATCCATTCAGCGAGACTAAAGGAATCAGAATCTGTTCCTTAAATGCTAATCAAGATTTAAAATGTAATGAACAATATTCAAGCTCTATCGTTTGATATTCAAGAGCAGTCCAGTTCATTGGTAGCCTTATTCTAGGCTGTTATCCATTTCCTCATAATGGGGGAATAATTAAATATATAAAGTGACTTTAATGACAGTCAAGGAAACTGAAACATAGAGCATCAGACTTTGTAATTAACATAGAGCTAATGTTTAATTACTTTTTTGATTTACACAGGATCTTTTTGCTCAGATAATTCAGCAGTGCTCATGAAATCCTATCTTTTTAAACATGAATTCTCTTTATATGCTGATTCAGTGATTCCAAGGTAAAAATTGCCATAAGCAACTGCAATAATAATAGATAATCCAAACATTTATAGAAGACTCTAAAAACTAAAGTGGAAGTTAACACTGAAATCAGATTAAGATTTTGAACGTACTATGTCTAATGACCTTTGTATAAAATTAACCTTTTCATCACAAGAACAGAATGATGCTTATTACTGAAGTGAGTTGAATAAAATTAAGTGGCAATAATGCTACCCAGAGGGCACAGCTGTTGATTTGAAATGACAAATAGACCAATGACTCAACAAGTAGCACGCTCCCCCTCTGAGTCAGGATTGAACCAATGCCCTAACATTAGCAATAGGGGGCACTATGTTTTTGGAGGTGCTGTCTCAGATAAATTTTCCTGACTGCTTGCATTCATTAAAGATCCAGTGGCATTATACGCAAGAGTCGGAATGTTAATTCCAGTACTTTGGCTATATTCCCACATAAGTAGTTATTACTTTTATAACATGCACTCTATCCCCTCTCTTAAAATAACATGTATCTGGGGAATATAATTTCTCAGAGACAAAAGAAAAAAAATCACTCTTCTCCATTGGAAGAGTCCTGGAATTCCTGGAGATGGCAATGTTTTGTTGCATTTTCACAATGATATTCATTACAAAGAAGAATCAATTACATCTGTGGGAACCAAGTGAATGCGAGATGCAGGTGCTCAGCATCTCTCAGAATCAGTGAATCAAGCCCTTAAAGAGCGAGTTTTGTTTGTGTACTAGCTTCATACTGCACCACCCCCAGAACATTTATCTGAAAACACAAAGGAGAGCAGTGGGGAGAGTGGAGGGAACACGATATGGGGAAACATTTATCAATCTCTCTTTCTTTAAAATGTTTTTAATAAGTGGACTTAGAGCCACATTTTCAAAGGTATTTCACACCTGAAGATGCAGGTAGGTGCCTGCAGGGATATTCAAAGGCACTTAGGGTATGTTTACTCTGCAGCTGGGAGGTGTCATTCCCAATGCAGGTGGATAGACTCATGCTAGCTCTGCTTGAGCTAGCGCACTAAAAATAGTAGCATGGATGTTACTGGTGGCAGCTCAGGCTAGGTGCCCAAGCTCAGGTGTCTAGCCTGAACCATTGCCACTGCTGCAACTCCCTTTGGTTTCAATGAAAGTTAGGTACCTAGGCACTTTTATAAATCCCACAAGACACCTAGCTACATCTTTAGGCACCTAAACACCTTTAAAAATCTGGGTCTCAGTGCTTGTGAACTGTTCTGAACAGACACACCTAGGGTGTGAAGTCTGTCCTCTTTGTCCACAGTAAAGTTACAACATGGGCAACTGCAGTCAAATGTCCCCAAGCAGCCCCTCCAGAGTGTCTCCACCCCCATATGGAGGTGCCATCTGAGAAGGTGCTGCGATTGTTCGTTTTCCTTTCCCTTTGAAACCTTCTCCTCTCTGCCAAGACTGCTGACAAGGCTGTCTTGTTGTATCCAGTTGAGGTGGAGATTTTTGTCAGATGAATGCTTATCTCACAGAAACTGAACTAAGGTCACCCACTCATATTAACCTCTTTTTTTCAAGTGCAGATTGTAAATGTATCTTTGGCATGGGTAGCTAGGTCATTCAGAAAACAGTTTTCTTCACATGGAGTAAAATTCACTGATGTGGAAAAAGCCAGTGCAAGATCCAGGCACTGATTAAGTCCTGTTTTGAGGGCCGATGTGGTGCCTAGGCATTGTGGTGAATTTTATCCATGTGGAGCAAGTTTCCAAATTTCACAGTCACTGAGATTTAGACGATGCTTATTACATTTGTAAACTACTTGGCTGTAATCTAAATATTTTCCCTTGTGGGCTGAAATGGATAGAGACAGCAGCACCTAGTGGAAGTTGCAGGAATGTACTGCATTTTCCATCTACCATTTATAAGCAGGATAGTTTTCCATTCTGTATCTAATCAGGATGCTAAAAAAAAGATTTCCAGAACTTCAGTGTAGTGACTGATAAATAGACCCAGTCTCAGTAGATTAAAGCCTTCTTTCACAACGTTGGTATTTTGAAAAAAAAGGGGAAATTTATATTAATGTGCTATAAACAGTAACTTTGAAGAGCAGCTTTTTCAAAAGAACTGTCAAAAGGATTTTTACACTATTTACTTGCTGTGCATGCATAATATAGAATCACAGTCACACCAAATGACACAACAGTGACTCAAGCCAAGCTAGAAAATTAACACTCCTGTACTGATCAACACAGAATCAAACTTGATGGGGAATCTGAAATATGGCCCCCACAATACCAAATATGGGACGTTTGTATTTCTATTGTGTTTTCAGCAGCATGGGCCCTATGATACTAAGGAAGAAACACAGCTTCCAACGATCGAATGCACTATATTGATGTGGCTGATGATAGCTAAAAGGATAGATATTGATTTGTTTACCCAGAAATTTGTCATGTCCTAAGATAACCCAGTTTTCAGGAATACGGTAAAAATGGTATATATTTGTTTAGATTCACAAAGGTGTTATTTTTATGGATCTATTATTTCAGTGTTATTACTTTTTTAAAAGTATCTCTCAGGATGTTCTTTAATATAGAGAACAATAACCACTAGGGTTAAATCCTATCCCTAGTAGAGCAAGGCCACATAATGAGGATGAACAGGGATACTGGCACATACATCCTTCACAACAGCAATTCTGTGGGCTGGAGGGACTGGCTGCTTGAGCTTTCCAGAATTTGTTGTTCCTGTTTTCTCCAGTAGTGGAGCAAAGGGTTCCTTGACTCACTGGAAGCTTGTGGTTGGCATCAGGTGGGTGCTCAGTCCCTTCATCCAGCAGATCTTTGTGTCTTGCTGTGCCAGCCTGGGGATATGCTCTATGATCTGCACTCCATGACTTATGATATACCGTGAGGGCACTCTCCTGGGAGGGGGTCCATCCAGATTTCAGTCCCTGCCCCAATGAATATTTAATTATACAGAGTGTAACAGTTTCAATAGGTAAGACTGAGAGAGACTCACCCCAAAATACCCAATGATTTGGTAGCTAAGACACCTGGGAGGGCAGAGACATGCATTCAAATCCTTGTTCCAAAGTGGGGATTCAAACCTGGGTCTCCCATATGAGTGCCCTAATTACTGAGTTACTGGGTATAAGATGACCACCAGTATTACTTCTTTTGTGACTGGTGCCAAAACCCCCATGAGTTGCTAGCCCAAAAAATCAAAAGGTTTCATTGTGATACTGTCAAAACAGTTCATTTTGACAGTTCCATTTTTTTTTCATTTTGACTTAAACAATTCACCAAAATTGACGTTAATATGCAAAATATTTCATTTGAGCTGAATCTGCATTGTTTGGCGGTAAAAAGTTATCTCTGACAAATTTTGTTCAGCTCTAATGTAGAGGCAGCTCACCACAGAAGGGCAGTGTCTTCCAAGATCTCAGGGACCAGGGATCTGATCCAGTATGGTAAAGCCTACATTCCTACCTACTTATTACTATAGACATAGATCCTCAAAGATATTTAGGCACCTAACTCTGATTGATATCAATGGGAGCTAGGCACCTAAATATTTACAAGTTATCTGAAGCCTAAATATTTTATGAGGCAATAACAGGAATCTGCCTAATATTAACATAGCTCGGGAAAAAATATTTTGTTATGAGAAAACTTAGGGGCCGAAAAGTTAATATTGCAAAAAAGAGGACACATCAAGACCTCTTAAGCATTAAAGAATGGTATATTGGTCTGACAGAGTTGATGAACCTTGAAAGGGTGAGTTCTCATTTGAAGCCTAACTAAAGGACTTCAGTACAGTCTGGTCTAATTTTCTCGAGAATTATGATTAATACATCTATTATTGGATTTGTCAGATTAGTTTATTTTTTCCTATAGCTAGAAGCATTTAATATGTATGATATATTAATTTGTCATTTGTATTTATTAGTTAGTGTTTTAATTTCTGATAAATATAAATACTTCATGTTGTGCTACATTTTATTTTGGGACATACATATTTTAAAATTTAAAAAAAAACCTACAGTTAGGGCTAAGTTTCTCCCCTTACAGGTGTGGGTTTATGAAACGGAGCAAAGTAGCTCTGATTTTATGTTTTTTTTTAAAGGCACCCCCTTAACTTGAAATCCTGTCAGTTTCAAAATATGAATGAAAATAGTGTCAGGTACTAACCCTATCCTTTCTGCCAGTTTCTGTGGCTTTACAATAATATTTTTTTCTCTTTTAAAATTTCGTTTCTCTTCAGCGGGAGAAATTGACTGACTATGGACAAAGTTCTGTCAAATGTAAAGGAACAAACTGACGGGGGGAAAAGAAGAAAAAGGTATGTGTTTTCTCTAATGTCTTGCAAATAGAGCAATCCAGGGTTTTATGTATATCAGTGGTAGATCCGTTTTGAGACAGCAGAGCGATTTTTAAGTTGACAGTGTCCCTTTCTCTTAAACACTTAAACTATGTCTACATCGCCGTTAAACTTCTGTAGCTGGCCCATGGCCAGTGCTGGTGCTAGCCCATTGGGGGCCGCCAGGAATATTTCACCCACCCACCTGTTGGATCATATTAAAGAAGTTCAGTATTAAAATCACAAATGAGTTTGATTCCCCCATAGTTTAAATTCCAGGATATTACTAATTAAGAGGTCTCTTGGTTTTTGGTACTGTTTCTCTCCCTCTGTGTGAAACTTGCAAGCAGCTAATTGCGTTAGTACATTCTAAGACAGAGTCTGTTCTCAAAGCAATTCGCACAGAGAGAGACTCAAAGCAATACTCTGTAACAACAGAAACAGCACCCAGAGACTCCCCGCCCTTTTGTTGTATTAACAATTGTGATTAAAATAGAGATAGAGGATGTATGTGGATGGATGCTTGGTGTGGATAATAACTGAATGATCAGGGAGGTGCCAGCCTAAGAATCCAGTGTC
Source organism: Natator depressus (assembly GCF_965152275.1). Taxonomy (NCBI): domain Eukaryota; kingdom Metazoa; phylum Chordata; order Testudines; family Cheloniidae; genus Natator; species Natator depressus. Next base: position 156,117,193 of record NC_134234.1, read on the forward strand.
CATCGGCTGAAGAAGGCGTCAAGTGGAAATAACCAGAGGACCCCCGGAGGGCAGACTGGAATCCACCCAACTGCCTCAAGAATGGGAGAACCAAAGAACAAGATAACATCTAGCAGCATGGAGCCGACAGGTATGTGCTATCTGCTGATTGATTCAGCAACAGCATGATGAAGCAATTCCCATAGACTGGCATAGGAAGAAATTCCTATAAAAATGGACTCTGGAAAGTGAGAACTTTGGGGGTCTGATTCTGCAAACCAACTTCCAGGAGCATCAGATGAGCATCTGACAAGGCCCTGCTCCCTCCTCATGTCCAGGCCACCTGGCCAGTGGCTTGGCATGAGCAACTCTAAGGCTGGTAACTGTGATAACAACCTTGCAGAACCTGTGTGTGTGTGTGTGTGTGTGTGTGTGTGTGTGTGTGTGTGTGAATAAATATGAGATTGAATGGAATGTTATAGCTATAACTAACTGCTTATGATTTTTTTCTGTATTCACAATAAATGTGGTATTTTGCCTTTTTCCCTTTAATAAGATCCTGCTGGTTTTTATTTTATTGGTATAACACACCCACATACACACACAAGTCCTACTAATAATTAATGGTGGGGGCCCCCTTGAGCTGCTCGGGGCCCTAAAAGCAATTGCTTAGTCTTCTTATGCCTAGCACCAGCTCTGCCAATGTCAGCTGACTCAAGCTTGGGGGGCTCAGGATGCAGGGCTGTAAAACTGGAGGTTCAGGCTGTGCCTGGAGCCTGAGCTCTGGAACCCTGGGAGCAGGGAGAGTCCGACAGCCCGGGCTGGAGCCCGAACCAAACGTCTACATGACAATTCTACAGCCCCACATCCCGAGTCAGCTGGCACGGGTGTTTAATTGCAGTGTAGACCTGCCCTTATTGGCTAACCCTTTACAATCAAGGATATTATATATTGTGCCTTTCCATGGAAGGGAGGTATAGTGTCCAGAAAACTCTGCGTGATGAACCTTGTAGTGTTTCTTTGAAAGCATCTCCTCACTGGGGAGGAATGTGTGCCTTTTTGGAAGAACCCGGGAGCGTAGCCTTCCCAGCCCACAGAACCCAGGAAAGGGAACATCAAGTCCCATAGAGGTCTGGCCTTTTCTGTGTGGTTTATCTGGTCTCCCTCTTTTGGCTGGCAGCATGATCTTGTTAACAGGCACCCCATGGGTACAGAAACCTATCTCACTGAGGAGGGGGCAGGTGTAGAATCTAACTTAATTCTACTTGAAATTAAAGAGATTATCCCCTACCTCTGGAATGGAGAACCGTGGCTAATCCTCTTCTTGCCCCCGCAGAGTTTCTGGAGCCTGGTCCCCACAGTACGTCTGCAGAGAGGCTTTCATAGGGCTGCAGGGAATAGGGCCAGATCCACCAGATCAGGGTCCCCCTGCTTATAAAAATGGTGGTACTGATCTTGCGCAGAGATATCACATCTCTGTATCTGTTGAATTAAGCCTTGTTAACCTGGCTCTGCCGCTACTTAATAATTTTAATCAAAACTGGAAATATTTACAAAAAAAAACTTCCCCAAAATTGTACTGCAAAATAACAATAACAAACCCCTCAGAAATGCAGAATTGTAAAAATAGTATATTTATTTCCAACGTATTTCTGGAAATCATTTAAAATAATGGGTCTTCAGAGAGTTTAACATATTTTATATACATAGTATCATAGAATTCTGTCATTTTATATTACAGTACAACCCAGCTATACATAATCTTCCAATCAATATAATTTCCAGACACCAGAAAAACTTAAACTAAGAGTCATGTCCTTATTATTCATACCATATTTAAAAAAACAGAAACAAATATTAACAGCAGCCAATGACCTTCATTTTTATTTGCAAAGCATAATACTCAGCCTATGTTCTGGGAAGCAAAGTCCCACAGGGTCTGTCTACACAGCATTTTGGAGCGACTGAGCCTCCCAGTCCAGGTCGACAGATTCAGGCTTATAGGGCTCACGCTCTCACTCTAAAATAGCAGTGTGGATGTCTCTTTGAAGTTGCAGCTCGGATGCTGAAGGCCACGCTCCTCACTAGCCTTCAGAGCCCAAGCTCTAGCCTGAGCCGCAGCTTCTAAGCGCTGTCTATCCAGTTATTTTTAGACCTTCAAAATGCTGTGTAGACATACCCATACAGCTCTAACCCCCTCCATTTGGTCAATTGTATCTTGGTTCCTCCATGAGACATGCTATCTGGCAAAAGAGGAGGCCCAGAGAAACAGCACTGAGAGGTCAAACTGACTTGGGATTTGGCCTCGCAAAAAAGAACTGGCTGCACCCATATAAAACGGTAAGAATAGGTGTGCTGTCCCTGTGGACTGGGATGTTCAGAAAGGCATTCAGCCGTCTTGGGCAGTGCATCTCTGCTTTCCTTCTAACTCTGTCTAGGCTGTGCCCAAAAGACATGATCTAGCCTGTTAAAGAACAGGACCCATGCTTTTATGAAGAAATGAACTCCATTCTTTCTTAATTGACTGCTAACTTCTGAATTGAAGTCAGACCCCATTATTCAGAAATTCCACCCAACCACTATTTCGCAGTAATGCACATTCAGTAACAAATCATAGAACTGGGCTCACAGACAAAAGGAAATACAGATACAGACAAAATTAAGTCTATATGAAATACACAAATCATAGTGGAATAATTATTATTACTATTTATTAGTATGCTCAGTGCTGTAAAATACACAAAAAATGTAAACAGGCCCCCTGTTCCAAAGAGTTTACAGTCTAGGTGTGATGAAGATAAGGAAAACTCTGTAAAATATTTTATGACTATAAAATATACAGGGACTGATTTAATGATTAGTGAAATCCCTAGTCTTTCCATTGAGTTCAATGGGCTTCGGATCAGGTTTATAAAGAGCAAAGTGAAATGAGATTATATGTCAGATTTTTGTCTAATTATTTCTAATAGGTAAAAATGGATGAATTAATCTGTTCCTCCCCAAATCATCTTCCTTCCCTTTCAGTGGTATGTTCAAACTTTACATTTGGCAGTTTCTTTTTAGATCATACATACATGCCTACTTAAAGTCAACAGTACTTTATAAGGATTTTATACGTTTATTGCAAACGGTGCTCACTGGTCAAAATGAAAGAAGATAATCATGGAGTTGTGTAGAGTATTCATATGTATAAGTTTATTTGTGATGCGAATAAGACAAGTAGGTACATGCCAACCCACACTTTGTATAAGTGAATTTATGTGATGGGTTCAAACTAAATGAATGTAATAAATGCACAGGCACACAAAGAGTCAAGTTCTGCCATTAGATGCACATATACAGCTCTCCCTGAAGTCAAGTATTTCCAAGAGCAAAATCTGGACCATAATAGTGGGCTTCATCATGTTCCCATTTAAGAATGGGAATTTTGCTGGTGGTTTCTGTAGAAGCATCAATTCCTTTGTGTTTATAACTCTTGACACCACATATCTAATCTAGAACTGCCATGTATGGACCATTTCCTTTCCTTAGGTCACTAGCATGGAACTCCGAGCTCTGCCACAGACTTCTCAGGGTAGGTCACTTAGTCTCTCTGTGGCTCAGTTCCTCCTAAATAAAATGGGGATAAAGCTCTTCCTTACCTCGCCAAGCTGTTGTGACGATAAATATGTTAAAGATTGTGAGGCACTCAGGTACAACTGTAATGGGGGGCACAGAGTGTCATATAAGTACTTCAGATAAAAAGATACATTAAAATATCTCTATTAAATCTATTTTAAGGTAGTGAGTGAAATCACTTATAAGTCAAAGTGAAGGCTTATAAGTATTGGTAGGCAAAATTTCCCAAGAGTCCTTTAGGTTCAAGCCAATATTCACCAGCTTTAGACCTCATCCAAAGGCACACTGACAGTATCAGCAAAGCAACTATTAATGTAACTCCAAGTAGAACTCCAAGGACAATCACCGCTGTTTTCCAGGCCAGATTTGTTTCAGAAGATGTTGGGATTGCTGTAAATGGAAAACATATTTGAGAAATGCCAGCCTGAAATGTCAAAATGTGAAGCCTTTAAAAAGCTCGGTGCATTAAATGACAGCTGCATTCAATGTCTGACATCAGACACTTTGAAACTGAGCCGATGTTAAATACCACTGTGTTCATTCCCATCTCTTGGGGCCAGATTGTGGGCAGCTGTGGCACAGGTATGCCAGCTGACATAGCTTGCAAGAAGCTTCCCCACCTTAAATGGCCGCACAATAGCAGTCACTGTGCTGTACGAAGTGTAAGAACTGCTTGCTTCCACTCCTCCTGGGGAGCAAGGTGCCAAGAGGGGAGCACAGAGGTAGAAGGGTCCTGGCCGTATACCAACCCAGAGCAGTGTCCATGTACCAGGGGGAGCAATCAGCTGTATCCAAATAGTTGGAGCAGATTGCATGCTGTGTGCGCACAGGATTATGCCTGATGTTGTCGATGCATCTCCTGTGGCAGTGTGGCTCTGCACTGCACCCCCCAGAGCTGTGATAGAAATGCCCTGATCCAGCCCTTATACCCAATGCAAGATATGCCCATGCTGTCCAACATTCAGTGAAGTCATAGGAGTCTTTTCATTGATTTTAAGGGAGTTACATCAGGTCCACAGAGGCAAATTCAGAGATGACTCTAAGTGAGCTGAGAGAAAGTCTAAGTTAATGTAACCTGCCTCTTCTTCCAGATTCTTCAAAGTGTGTCTTACACCAACGTATGGTCCAGCTGTGCAGTACTTAGGTGAGTAGTTTTGTTCACTCCAGTGAACTACTCCTGTAAGTACGTACTTACCAGGCTAAGAAAGGGTTGTGGGACCTATATGCTTTATACCGCAGCATTTCATTTTTAAGTACTAGAAAAGGAGAGCAGCGGTTAGAAAGCAGCTCGGGGGGTCACATCATGGACCAAGTACGGAGACTCTTCATGCTCCCTTCCACCCAAAGCCAACCATCTGTATCACCAGCCTGGCTGGTGCAGTGCTGGCATACACTGCAACAAGGAGATCTATATCATTTCCTTCCTTCCGTGTAAAGAGAGCCAGGATTTGCCCCATAGATCTTTAAATATAACCAATGCACCCCAGAATATTCTACTTTCACACGGCTAAGGAGAGGTATAACGTGTTTAAAATAGAATAATAATCTACATTCCAGAGTGAAGGGTTCATGTTTAGTCCATCCACCTGGAAACAGTCAGGGCACACCCTGACCATTGTGTAGGAGCAACACATTGCTCCATCCAAGGACGAGGACCAGATATGAACCCTGGGAAGTTAATTAAAGGACAGTAATCGTGGGAAGCTTCCTTGGCCTGGCCTCAAGGCCTGAGAATTAGGATTGTAGTAGATAGAGGCTGGAAAATAAGAATATTAATCAAAGTCATGTATTCCTTTGTTGTGTCTTTTTGCGGTGGAAGTAGGTAATGCGCAGGGGGGGAAAAATATAATAAAAGGGAAGGTGGAAAGCTGACAGGCGGCAGCCCATTTCAGCTGACCAGCTTGCTTGCTTGGATAAATCTGTGTTCTGTCTCATCATTGAACTGCCACACCAGAGGGAATGTGCTGATGAATAAGTGCAACAGAAGAGGGGTGAGGCAGGGGGCCCAGGCCCACCCCCTGCTTACCCTGCTCTGAGCAGAGCCCTAGCCCCAGCCTCCCCTCCTGGCCATCCTTGAGACAGCAGTGTGAGGCAGCCCCACAACCAGAGACCCGTGGCCCACACAGGAAGTAACAGGCTGGGGCGCCCACATCCCTGCCCCCTGCTGGAGTCCTGGCTCTGCAGGGTGGGAGGGGAGGCCTGGCACTTCCCTGAGCCCCCCACCTTGGCTGAAGCAGCAGCACGGGAGTGGCAGGGGGGCATGCAGCCCAGATGCTGGGGCCTTACACAGAGAGCAGGGGCACTAGGGGCCCACAGGACTGCCCTGCCTTGGCACCAGGGCCTGAGGTTGGCATGTCCCAGCACTTCTTTCCCTTGGTGCAGTCCTGAAAACCTGCCTGTAACTGGCTCTGCCCTCTCATGCTGAGCCATGCCTACGGGGCACCCTGCACACCACCATCCTCATTCTCCCACTGAAGAGGGGTCCTTTCCCTAGGCCCCTTCCTTAGGAAAATTCTGGTTGTGCCCCTGTGCTGATGTGAATGTTATTCGAAAAGTTAGCATAAAAGATATGCACCTTGTAGAAGGAAATAATTATTTTTAACAGTTTCTGTGCAGGGCATGAGACTAGATGCTTTCAGGTCCCTATGCCATAGCTAATAAGATGTTTTAGTAACACTTACATTGTACGGTTACTTCAGTTTCATTACCAAACACGTCCTTTACTATTTTACTTAAATTTGCTTGAAGAGTATTTTCATCAATGGTCTGTTGTCCTTGTAATAGAGAAACGAAATAGGCGATCACACTCCCAGGTCTGAATCCAACCACGATGATATCAAAGCTGTCATCTCGCAGGCTAATTCGCATTTGTTTAACAACCTGGAAAAATGTAAATCAACATTTGTTCCAAAATGTCAGAGGCAGAGCAACTGTACACATACACCAGTAAATTTATGTTTTGTACACATCACCCTTTTAGAATAAAAAATAATTGAATACATTTTTTTCTATAGCACAAAATATTTATTCAAGAAAGGTTTTCTTGGTGATGTGCATGATTTAAAGTATGAAATCATAACTCAATTTTTGGAGTAGCAATCTATAGTTAACTATCATTTGGGAATTTTTATGCTCTAACTATCCTTCTTCACATTCTACCACATATATATTGGAACCCGGCAGGACCTTACTGCTATATTTACAAAGCACATATAAGATTTCTAAGATTACTTTTAGGGTCTCTTCAGCTTTATTAGCTTGTACACCTTGACTTCAAGTGTGCTCATCCAATGTGTACACATCCAATGGTAGAAGTTGGAAATAGGCGTTTAAAATGGATATGATGGTGCTATTAGTCTAAACAAATAGCATGTATAACTTGTAAAGCAATTATTCACTTTGTTTCATCATCACATAATCAAGAGCCAGACATTTCAGAATGACTAGGCAAAGGAGAGACAGGAGGAAAGATTCTTCTCACAGCCACTCCAGTGTAAATCAAACATAACCTCCATTGGCTTTATTGGAGTGACTCCAGATTTACACTGGTGTACATCAAAATGCAATTTGGCTCAGTATTTTCTAGTGGATAGAAGAAAAGTACTGGTAGTTCCCTCCCTTCTAGGTAGACCTGGTCAAAAATTGCTGTCAAAACTCTTCATTAAAGAAAATATTTCACAAAGTATCTGCTTTCCATGGAGAATTTCGATTTTTTGTCAAAAAAAACAAATGCCTAAATAACAAAAAAATTGGATTTGGAAATGCTGTTGTAGTGCCAGCTGGGAGTTGCCTCATGTCTCCATTCTCCTTTATGGGCCAAGCTCCCCAGCTGGACTACATGTTCCATGATGCACCATGGCCAGAGACTCCCATAATCATCTCCCCAGCTCCAAGACCATCATGGGAGATGTAGTCCAACCAAAGAACCCAGCCTATAGAGGAGAATGGGAACATGGGGAACTTGACTATACTTCCCATGAGGCACCATGACAGCATTTCCAACCCAAAATATTTCATATTTTTGATAAAATTGTCCACAGAAATAGAAAACATTTTGTGACTTCAGAGGAGGTTCTTTCCCCCGCTCTGCCACTGTCTAATAATAATAATGATAATAATTGCTATTGCCTTGAGCAAGTCATACAAGGCCTGATCCAAAGTTCATTGAAATCGGAAGAAAGACTCCCACTGTCTTTAGTGAACTTTGGGTCATGCCCTTTAAAAAGTCAATTTACCCCTCTATAAAATGGGGATGCTAATAACAACACTGTATTAACGTTCAGCTGATGTGGTAAGAAGGAATTGGTTACTACTTGTAAAATACTTGAAAATTCTTGAATGAAAGCTACAAAAGACACACTAAGAATTCTTTTCTTTATTATTCACATCAATGACAGTCTATCCCAACCTTGCAATATTTTCACTCTTCCAGCTGGCTCAGGCATGTAAGTCTTTTTGATAGGGGAATAAATTATCATTAGTTCTTTACATTATCATCATGGCGAGGTAGAGTAGATTTTTTTACGTGTCTGATACCTTTTTCATAAAAATTTTGCTAGGCTGTTCTATGTTATGTAATGTTTCTGAACTCCCATCCTCCCATCTGTATTCCACCATTCTCCCTCCAGTGCCTCAGCTGCCAGCGTAAGGCGTTGGCCATGAGTTATAGTATTCTACCGGAATTAGTCAAAGCCCTACATCTTAAAAATATTTTTTGCAGCATGACTTTAGAACACTATAGTAGCTACTCCTACAGACATTTATCTAACAGGAATGAAAGAAAACAAGAGGGATGAGGAATCCCCCTCCTTTTATTTAAAACTTTTTAAAGTTCCCTTTATTAAATGTGGAACATCTGAGAACTGAGCAGGCAGCAAAAAGCTCCTTCTCCACCCTGATGATTCTTTTTAGGCACATGTTTTGTGTATTGCTTTCACTGTACAAGGAAGGGTAATTTTTTTCTGCTTAATCACATCAAAATTTTCAGTGATATACCAACCTCTGCGAATTACTCCGGGGCTCATAACAATATTATTAGTGCATTTCCAGATGACAAAGGAGGACAATTTACAAAATGAGAGTCCATTAGAAAGTGCCTTTGGCATATCATGACTTACGTCTGTTGTGATGCTTTGGGACAAATTCTGATACCTTTGATTTTCAGAGTTATAAAGTTCAGGACCAAACACCAAGTTTTTGAATAAAATTTCACAAGCAAAAGCTTGTTTACCTGTGGGAGGAAAAAAAGGTAATAGATTCAAAGAATCCCTGACCTTCAATCCATCACTTGTGTCTTCCTGTTAGACTTTCCTACCTCATGTTAGTAATTTATTATATTAATTTTATTTTAAAAGTAAATTAATTAAATAAAAACAAAGGAACTCATCAAGTCTTTTCATAGACTAGATTATCTCATGATCCTTTCCTAGTATAATCCTCATCCCTCCCAAAACTTGTCTCACATCACAGTGGCTGCCGTTTGCTTATCATCCCTTCCTATCTTCTGTGACCATTTACAGTGCTCCCACCAAACTCAGTGGCAACACTTCCTTTGATTTTAGTGGGTGCAAGATCAGGCTGATAGTTCTGGATCCTTCAAGATGCACTCCATGCTAGGTGCTGAATACCCTCAACTCCCAAGAAGTATATGGATGATCCCTAGCCAAGAAGACAACACTTTAGAAGCAATAGTCTTATTTAAAAATAAAGACTGAGGCTGAAAGTGAAGCTTGGTGGAGGGAGCATTCACAACTATAGGCCAAAGAAATGTGAACTTCAGGTGCTAGTTGAACTCACATACCAAAGTAGAGCATAAACTGTATACCAAAAACACTTGCTCCCATGTGGGATGTTACCCAGCAATCTGAAGTCAATCAGGAATGCTTAAAAACTTACTTGAACATATCCGATTTTTGGAGTCAAGACAGTCATTATTTTGTGTTGAGCAAAGCTTAGGGCTGCTGAAGCAGAGAACAGGGTCTGTAAAATAAATAGCAAACCCAAATTAAGTGATACACTTAGATACAGAAAGAAAACCCACCCCTGGGTAAAGGGCCATTCTAAGATGTGTATAACACATAAACATTCTGAGGCTTTAAGTAGGACAGAAATGGTATATAGAAGCCTTGTTGTGGGCTGTTGTGGTATATAGAAGCCTTTGCCCAGGTGTGAATTCCACCCAGTGGGAGAGATGATGGGAATTTCCAATGGAATTATATGCCTGTAAAGCAGCTAGCACATTTTTAGGTGTGATCACCCTAGGTATGGAAGAAAGCCTGTATAAAAAGGTTCTGTTTTTCATACAAAAAGGACAGGGCTGACGAACAAAATCCTCAGCCCAGCCTGTAGTAGCCGGCATGGAGAAATTCCCATGGGGAAAGCAGTGGATGCTCTCATGCTATTTCTTGGGAGTATCATGTCTCAAACACCGGAGAACATGTGGAATGGGAGATCCAATCTTTCTGGTGCGTGAAAAGATGCAGGTGGATCACCTAGGGCTGGATCTCTCCATCTCATGGTAAAACCCACACAAGAGAGCTAATAGGGGAGGTAAGCTTCACAAGGTCTCCCCACAAAGTTCCACCCACATTTTTGCACTGGGCAATGAGGTGAACCGTGAATCCTGATCTTAGGCCCTGCAGAGCTCATGGAATTCAATCAGTGGGAAGTCAGGGCTAGCCACATGGAGGCCCTGCTGGCCCGGGGAACTGAAGTTCCAATGGAGCAGTGCTGCCAGGGCTTCTGCAACTAGCAGCAGTCCCCAGCAACCCTACCCATATCTCATTAAAGAGAGTTTCTTGCTACAAAGAGGGTTCTGCAGAAAAGTTATTACAGTGCCAGGACTTTTCTTTGGACTCTGGGGGCCAGAGTGAGGGCCGATATATGTCTCTCTTCATCCATTCCCACTCAGTGCAGAGCTGCCCAGTCCCCTCCCCAAGTCCACCTAGTCTTCACCAAGTGGAGATCCCAGCCTTACACAGAACCCACCACGGGATCCTAGGAAGACTGGGGAAGGTGCCATGGATGTGTGTGAGACCACCATTTCTACATGGGAGGAAAAAGATGTGGGAGGGGAGGACCCTGTCAGTGCACAGATCTGTGGGACATGATCTGCCCCTCAGTGTGGAGACAATGTTCAGCTCCACATCCTGTGCCCCCTATCATACATAATAATAGCTTTGAGAATTCCACAGTACGGATCTCCAGGTAGACCATTTAGTTTGAAGCTTTTATGTGTAGAGACACGTACAAGACAACGTTTTTGGTGAAATAAGTGTGGCCTGGGAGAATTTATTTAAGGTTTCTCAGCAACATATTGCAAAATAACATTTTCCTCAGCACAAGTAAGCCAATATTTATTTACCTGTACATTGTCTTCCAGGATTTGTTGGATTCCCATCTTTTATTCCTGGATTACAGTTACATTCATAACTTCCTACAGTGTTGTTGCATGTGGCCAAGCGTGAACATGATGACGTGTTAGTAGCACATTCATTTATGTCTATAAGTTAAGAGAAAGATCATGTTTATAGACTGAGATAACATTTTCCCCCTTCTACTGTATAAAGGCAGATGGACGCCGTAATACACATGAGACTGAAAATTAATTTTTCACACTTGAAAAATCACTGTATGGAAGATTTAAGCAAATAACTTCAGTTAATAAAGATTTAAATGTAACCAGTTTGTTTTTACATATAAACTTGCACTGGCCTAATCAAGATCAGATTCCTATCAGTGCACATCTCCAAAATGGTTTCGTAGCCTTTCCTTCTTACCTTGGCATACTCTCCCTGGTACACCGGGGCTGTGGTCACTGAATCCAGGCTTACACTTACAGGAATAAATTGCCTCATCAGGGGTGCATAAGGCATGTTGAGAACAGTCATTGAATCCTGCTTCGCAGCTGTTTCTTGCTGTAATAAAGTAAATATTTACCGTATTAAGCCCCTCTTGGAAAAAATGAAAATATTAGTGCTGACCAAAACTCAGAAATGCCATTCACAGAAAATTGTGATATTTCAATATTTTCTTTCATCCCAACTCAAAAATGAAAAGTTGACATTTCATGTGAAATGAAATTTCAAAAATAAATAATTTCAGAAGCATCAATGCAACCTTGTCAATATATTTCATTTAAATAAGATGAAAGCTCTTTGTTTTGACTTTATTGTTTTCACAGATTATATCATGTTATATTAGACAAAACAATTAGGTCAAAACAAAGGCTTTGTCCTTACCAAAATTAAACATTTTGTTAATTTTTCATCAGAAATTTCAATGAAGTTGATACATTCCCACGAAACATTTCAGTTTTGCTGAAGCAGCTTTTCCTGATGAAAAACTGTTCCATCAGAAAAATTTTGACCCGCTCTAGTGCTAACACTAATGGCAACCAACTTTCTATTATTAAAGCTAATATCATACAGGAGTATTTCCAACTGAAGAGATGGCACACATGCTGTGGTATTATTTTCATGTCATGTTTGTTTTTTAGTTCTGAAAAAACAGAAGATTGGTTGCACTTTGTTTTCTTTGTTTGTTTGTTTTTAAGGCAGCCAGTTACTTTAAGATACTGTCTGTAACTTGCATTTTCCTGACATTTCCTAGAGAATAACTCAGGGAGGTAGTAGGCAAAAATGTTCAAACTTTGGTTCCTAAATCCATATATAGGCACCTAAATAAAAGTGGACTGAATTTCAGAGGAGCCTAGCAATGGGTGATGTGGGAGAATGGGAGCTGTGGGTGCCCAATATTCCAAACATCAGGCCACCTTATTTAGGTGCCATAGGGCCCAGTCCTGCAAACACTTACTGCTGCATGTTTACAAATAGTACACCCTAGTGTAGTGCACTGCGTGCAATAAGACTGTTCATGAAAGAAAACATGACACATTGCAGAACCTGTTTGCAGCATCAAGCCCTTAATCTGGATTTGGGTGCACAATTTTAGGTGCCCAATTTTGGCATTTTGGGCCATAATTCCACGGGATTACTTATGTGGATAGAGTCAATACAAGCATAAGCAGTTGCAGCATTGATTCTTTAGTCACTGCTTTAGCAAGAATAACCAAGTAAAATTACCTAAACACTGACCAGTTTAACTCCTAAGGCACAGATAATGTAGTAAAGGTAGATCTGCCCCACAAGAAAGCTTGGGAAAACTTTGCCTTCCCCCAACCCCCAATCCCCATCTTGCATCAAGTGCTCCTTTGCCATATCGGATAATTGGGGCAAGAGTGCACAACATGAACAAAAACAGTGAAGGGTACAATTACTGGTCATTCAGACATCATTAATCGTACTTGAAAGACAAGGATGTGGCTCAGCCTGGACAGTTAGATTTCTAGCTCTGCCTTGACTCAGCAATTCCCTTAATGCCTCTTGGAAATGTAGGAAATTCAGAAATGTGGCATTCAGAGGCATTGTGCTTCCACCATTCTCAGTCCTCTAACTGATGTAGACTTGCTCTGACATGAAGCAATTAAAAAAACTTCTGAGAATAACATCATTTAGGTATGTACTGCAACCAGAGAGCTTAGCAATATGGCAAGAAGCAAATCTTCCAAAATTCAAAAGTAAGAACTACTTTAAAGTATATTCACTTTTACTTTGTAAAAGTAGCCCAGCTGTTAATTTTGTCTGTCAGTGAAGTGAAGGAAATGATGCTCCCAGCAATGGGAAAATTCATACAATTTGGAAATATTTTTATTAATCTGTGACCAAACAGAGAAACAGTTTGTTACTGAGCTTTAAGCGGATGAGCAATGTATTGTTAATGTTAATGTTGTTTAAAAGCGGCATTGGGTATGTTCTCAGATCACTGTTTGTGGTTTTAGCCAAATGTGTAGTACTAGCACTTCCATGGCTAGTTGGCTAAAAGCTCTATTGTGCTTTTAAGATTCCTTTATGGGGGCTTTGCAAAAGGCTCATCATCCCACTGAATCCTTGGAAAAGGTGCAGTGTCCTCTCTGCTCTGCCCCTAGCACTCAATCCCAGGCCCACTGCATCAACAGGGGCCTTTCCACTGAGATCAGTGGCTGTTGGATTGGGTCTGTATTTTCTTGTGGGTTCTTGAACATCTGAAATAAGGAATAACTCCCCTTGTGTACTGGGCCCTTGTGGTAGGTCGGTGCCCCACCGCCCAGGAAAGATTGGGCTAAAACAGCCCAAAGCAGCTGTGCAGAACTGCAGCCAATCAGAGAGGGCCTATGAGGGAGCCAATCAGTGCCGAGCCGAGGGCAGGCAATCAGGGCCAGGCTAGGCCCTATATAGAGGCTGCCCAGGAGAGACGCAGTGAGTTGCTCCCAGACCTTCAGAGGGGAAGGTCTGTCTCCTGAGCTAAGGAAGCACGCACGCACGCACGCACGCACGCACGCACGCACGCACGCGAGGAGGAGGAGGAGATCTCCAGCCCTATACCTGTCAGACTGTGGGCCCTGACCAGAAGGGCCTAGAGGGTGCAAGCGGTCAGAGGGGAAGTGGCCCAGGGAGGACGGATAGATGAGGGGAGAGAAGGAGGGCAGAGAGGCTGCCACTAGAGAGTCCCTGGGTTGGGACCCAGAGTAGTGGGCAGGCCTGGGTCCCCCCTTTCCCCCTTGTACAGCACCTGGCCATGGAAGAGTGGCTGTGATAGACTGCCACCGGCCCTTGAGCAGAGGGGCTAGACCTTTGTGGGTTGTGGTTGGCCACTGCAGCAGGAGAGAACTGGAAAGACTGCTGTTAACCCCTGCCACCACCCCCGTGAGGACAGACTAAGGGGCACTGTTGGAGGGCAGTGACCAGAAGCAGATGTCACGAAGCAGGGAGCAACGCTGGCCCGGATGCCAACGGGGGAGCAGACGACGGCGGGACACCGCTAGCAGAGGGCGCCCCGCAGAGGTCAGAGCTAATTCCCAGATGTGTCAGGGGGAGGCGCTGCAGTGGTGTGTCCCAACCCTGTCACAGCCCTAAATCCAGAAATCCCCCTACAGTAGTTTTTACAGATAAGTCACCATCATTGGTAAACACAGTAATCGCAAAGTGTAACACAAACATTCCTCTGAGCACTGGGCCATACCTGCTATAAAAGTGTTTTTGAGGTCCACTTGCCCCAAGGCGCTTTCATTCAAGGCTTTTATTAAAGCGTCGGAGACCGTTGTTTGTGTTAAGTTTTGTTCCACAGGCATCACCATGTTGAAGAGCACAGTCACGCTGCCATTGATAAGACTGTCAATTACTATACGCATTTTCCCTGTGTCAAATAAGTTTTTGAACTCGCCTGTCAATTTTTTCCTTATCTGCAAAATGAAAAGTAACAATTGATCTGATTTTCTTTCGCATTCAAAAATTTATAAACCAACTTTTCCTGCAGCCCTTTCATAAGAGTCACCGATAAAGAAATAACCTGCATTTAGGAAACAGTTCTCTGTTTCCCAAACCATTTTATAGGCCTTTCAGTTGTAAATGTAACTGTTTGATGGACTGCCTGTAAAGGAAGAAAATAAACCAAATAATGTAAAACATTCCTTATACATTTACCTGTGGTGGTGTTTAAAACTCTAAAAACAAAACAAAATTCCCTATCCTGGGGAAAAGGGGAAGAGGAACAGAAAAAGCAGCATTTCACCATGTGATTCCCATTTTAGTCTTATCTACACAAGTGAATGGAACCATTGTTAATTGAACTAATAGGACATCTCCACTGCATACAGTGGGGCCACATTAGCCATGATGCTTTAGGTGTAGGTCCGTTGCAGTGTAATTTCCGTTGACTATGTATCTGTATTTCAAATGTGCTTACTCTGAGTAACATCCATAGCTAGTTTTTCAGGTACAACAATGAAGAAGCTAGACAGTGTTGATGGCCCATCAGCAAAGACAATGGGCTACAGCAGAGTTTAGCCTTCCTGTAAACATTTCAGCCAGCCAGTAAGTAGTGGCTGCTATGACTCAGCAAGGGCATGTGACCAGACCACATGATACTGGACTCCATTTTGGGTACCTGTATTTTTTCACAAACTGGGCTGGGAACCCGGCTTGGAACAAAGGGTTCCCGCCATATGTTAAAGCTAGATAAGGTGGGGGTATGGCATCATCTAGGGGTCTCACTCCCCACACAAGAGAACTCCAAAGACTGAATTGGGGGAAGTGCTGGTCCCAGGCTAAAAGGATTTCTAACCTGTGTACGTAAACCTGGTGGACTGCTTGTATCATCAGCCAGGGTGAGAAATTGCTAATTCATATCTAATCTATCTAGTATGTTAGGGTTAGTTTGCATTTTGTTTATTTGCTAGGAGGTAATCTCATTTGATCTGTTTGCTATCACATATAATCACTTAATCTATCCTTTGTAGTTAATAAATTTGTTTTTGCTTTATCTAAACCAGTGTGCCTTTGAGTAAAGCGTCTGGGGAAAAATCTCAGCTTGGTTAACATAGGCTTGTTGCATATCCTTCCCATATTGAGGGGAAGGCAAACTTTATTAACGAGCTTACCTTGTACACATCCCTGTCCAGTGTAAAATGGTATAATTCTGGGTGTATACTCTAGTGGAGGGTGCGGGTCTCGGGAGCTGGGAAATTGGCTGTCTGTTTTTGAGTGGCTCAAGCACAGCACTCAGGTAGCTCAGTTTGTGTGTGTGGTGCTACCTGCTGTCATGCTGGGTGATAACAGGCGCTGGTGAGGCTGGATGTATCTCCAACACAGCAGTGTGAGCAGCGCCAGGCCAGCTGGGTGGTTAGAGTGGCACAGTGATTCCCAGGCCTCCCAGACTGCACCCCAGGGATGACAACACATCACACCTCCCATTACTGCTGACTCCACCAGAATTAATTTACGTGCTTTCTCCTTCCACCTCATGCAACCCATCTCTGAGGGGGGTTCCAGGCACAGCAGCCAACAGGGAAGCTCTTAGTAGCATGGTTCTTGTAGAAGCTATGTTACCAAGGGACCAGACTTAGATGGAAGCTAGTGGGAAGACATGGTGGGGCCTCTGCCCAGATGGCCCTGGCCTTCCAAGATCCCAGAGTTTTAAGTGGCTCTTAGGAGATCTGCTGGTTTGGGAGGCCTAACCCTCTGCTACTTCACCAACGTAAGGCAGAAAATCCCCCTGATCTCCCTCAAGAAGAATGTGACTCACAGTTACCTGTCCTCTAGGCCAGTGGTTCTCAAAGCCAGTCCACCGCTTGTTCAGGGAACCTGCTGACATGGCAGGTAAACAAACCGGCCTGGCCCACCAGGGGCTTTTCCTGAACAAGCAGCGGACCGGCTTTGAGAACCACTGCTGTAGGCAGTAGTAAGCAGTGTGGGGAATGATAAAGCCCATAGATATTTTGAAGCAATGAATGGTACCTCAGCAATGAATTTCTTTTCAAAGTCTTTAAATGCTGCACTTGATTTGTTTCTGTATTCAGATTTGAACACTTGATCTATCAACCTGGTTTGTCCTTTGAAGTTTTTGGATGCTGTAAAGAAACAGAAGCATTAAACATATCACTGAAGGATTAAGCTAATGACATTGATGCACTGGGTTTACTAGGCCAAGCAAAAATTAATACTGGACTGCCACGATCAACCTATCCTCTGGGACACTTTGGAAGGCACAAAGGGTTTATAAAAGTCATTACTTATCCAGCCAATTTTAATTTTTAAAATGTAGCTGGATTGAGACAACTTCTTCAGTCAGACAATATTAGAATTGGACTGTGCAAAAGCCTTGGGTCTGATTCCTGTATCCTTCTCCATGTGGAACTCCACTGAGAAGAGTGGGTGGTTCCATTTGTAGAAGGCATGCAGGTCAGGGCCCATCATCGCATTTAAACAAAGAAGCAGCGCTTCTATGCAAAGTCAGAGAATGTAACCAATGTATATTTTGTCCTGTTATTTGATGTCCTTTTTGATATTGAGTCTCTAAACCCAAACTAGAGCATCATCAGCCATAAATTAAAAGATGCAAAGGCAGTATATTTATATCTGAGGAGTCTGAATCTCCTCTCCAGCACATCATTGTAAATTGAGAGTAATCCTTCAAAAGCAATAGAATTGCACTGGTGTAAAACTGGAATAAGTGAGAGGAGAATCAGGCCCCAGGAATTTATGAACATTACTGAAATTACACTACAATATTTTCATTTATTCAAAACCCCAATTTGCTATTTCCTTATGAGAGAGAGAGAGACATGTTGTTCTATACAGGCTTGTGCAGCAAAGTCAGCCTTGCAGGACCCTATTTTCAGAAGTACCATGCGCCTGCGATTTCATTTGAAGTCAGTAGGTTCTTGGCATCTATAAGGGCTTGTCTGCATGGGACGTTAGCGTGCAGCAAGCCACGGTGTGAATCTACAGTGCAGTAGCTTGCCGAGCAGCAACGTCCCACATGGACACCGCTACAGCAGCAAACTAAAAGTTCTGTAGTGCACTTTGATGTACTTTCATTTCAAACAGCAGTACCTCGAAGCACATTACGGGACATTTAGCATGCAATAGCAGTGCCCACATGAGATGTTACACTGCAGCAATCTGGTGTGTTGCAGATTCACACCCTGGCTTGCTGCTTACTACTATCCTAAGTAGACAAGCTCAAAGAGTCAGATCCACAGTTACTTGCCTCATTCTGGGAATTACACATAAGGAAAGATGCACTGTAATTCATATGAAAAATCTTAGTGCAATAACGATACACAAGAGCATTATGATGATGAACAGAATATAAATATACAAATAGGAAAAACTGTTACAAGATGCTACTCATGTGTCTGAGGTCGTAGAATTCTTTTTATCATACATGTATTTTTTAGAAATAGTGTGTAACCCTCTAATTAAAACTGTGTCATTATGCCTATGCACTATAATAATAATTAATAATCATTAATAGTAACAACAACATAGAGGCACAGTTAAGGTGGCCCATGCAACATTAACTTTGGCATGACCTTACTTTTGAGTGTTAAATTTGTAACTTAAATACTCACTCACTGTGATTTATTGTACAGATTTCTTTACCTTCTCTAAGTGCCATGGCTGCAAAATTATACAGAATAAGAGCCTGACCATGCAATCTCCTGCTTAAGCAAGTAGTCTTCTTGAAGTCAATGGGATGAGTCACATAAATAAGGACTACTCACATGAGTAAAGCTTACAGGAGCAGATTCCTGTAAATAAGATATCTTATCTTATGAGCTATCTAAAAATAGATATCTTATGAGTTAATAAAAAGTGATTAGATTATCAAGGAAATACCTGTCCGAACCATCATTGAAATATTGATCTTCTTATCACAGGTGGAATCCTCCACAGATATTGTGTATTCATGACCAGGAAGCAGATTTTCAAATGTTATGCTTGTCTTATCTCCAGTATTTTTATTCACCACTGTGTTCTCTCCCAACAGAGAAGCTGTATAAGTTCTGCCTCTTCCACCACCTTGAGGTTTCCAGTTGAATTGTATCTTTTCACTGGTGACTTGCTCAAGTTGTATGGAAAAATCAACTGGAGCTACAAACAAAAAATAAATTTTCTATAAGTAACACATTTACTTGCTTTCTGTGATGCTAAAAATAAAAACTTCTGAAAAATTAAACATTATCATTAAATGATCTCTTATGTTAAGGACAATTTAATACTTTGGGGATTTTTTAGGCTAGTGTTAAGGGCCAAAGATGCACATGAACGTCTCCCATTGAATGAAACCACAGCTCTGTGTCCCTGAGTGTAGAATCCAGCCCTAAGCATTTTGTCTCGCTCAAAGCTGGAACGTAACTATTTCCTCTAAAATTGTAAATTACATTCTAAAGTATTAACTTGCATTATCTGATATATCCAAAAGAAAGTTGCATTCTCCTTTTTTAATCTCTCACCACAAATTAAAGATTGCTTCACTGATAACCATAATCAGAAGTGGACAGACGGCCCTAAAACAGACTTGGATCTCATAATCATGGCAGTTTTTTTTTTTTTTTTGGGGGGGGGGGGGGTTAAGCAGTCAAGAACCCAAAAAGCTAAGAGTGATTTCTATCATGCTAATGTGTATACAGATTATGGTCATGGACATTGCACAATTGTGCATTATAACAACAATCACAGCTCCTAACATGCAGCTTTATCTGGGAAGACAGACATTTTTGTCCATGTCAAGCCCTTCTGAATTCACTGTGGCTCTGCATAGGTTCAGGGAGGGACTCCCCTCACAGATCTAATCATGCATTGGAGCCTTAAACAGAATTCAGATCAATATAGCTTCTATAGGATTTTTGGATCATTCTTTCCTGGAGCCACATTTTACTAGAGATGTTACTTCCCAGTTAATTACTTACAATTACTTTTTCTCTTACATGCAATATTAATTAACTCACTGCAAGCTTCTGATGTGGTAGTTAAAATAGGATTAGTTGTAGATCCTGTAACTATAGCTGTAGATCTTATCGTCCTGCTGAAAGTCTCTGGAGATGTAACAATCGTAGACCTATATGGAGGTGTCACAGGGATTGTAGAAAATGTTGTCGGCATTTTTGTGGTTGAACTCGCAGAAGTAGTTCTGGGTTGCGGAATCATTGTTATGCTGGACGTATCTGTAGATGATGTATCTGATGAACCAGTCAATCTCACTGTAGAAGAAGCTGTAGATGATAAGGATTTTTGTGTGGTAGAAACAGGAGAAGGTGTTTTTGTGGTGTCCACACTAGTAATTGTGGAAGGGGCTGTAGATGTATCATTAGTGTCCATAGTAGCAGAAGGCCTAGAAGTGCCATTTGTTCGCACTGCATTAGACATCAGAGCTGCAGTGGCCTGTGTCGCAATCGTTCCTAAGGGGGTAGTCAGAGTCGCTCTGGAAGTATCAGTAGATGAGGTATTTGATGACTCTGTAAAAATTCTCTCTGTGGAAGAAGCTGCAGACGATAAGGATTTTTGTGTGCTGGAAAGAGGAGAAGGTGTTTTCGTTGCATCCAGAATAGTACTTGTGGAAGGGGCTGTAGATGTATCATTAGTGTCCGTCGTAGGAGAAGGCCTAGAAGTGCCATTTGTTAGCACTGCATTGGACACAGGAGCTGTAGTGGACTCCGTAGCAATTGTTCCTAAGCGGGTAGTTTCCAGGGCTGTATTATTTACAGAATATGTATACGTGGATTTTGTAGGTACTGATGAAGATACTGGCAAAGTTACACGTGTTTCAGTGGTGGCGGATGTTGAAAAATTTGTCTCAGTAGTTGCTCTTGTGTCTCTATATATTGGCGTTGTTTTGTCCGTGGGAGTACTTTTACCTATTGCAGTGTTTGTAACTATAGTACTGCCAGTAGGACTGATAAGTGTTATATTACTTATGGGCACTTTACTCACTGTATTTGTTGATGTGACTACAATTGTAGGGTGAAGGGTAGTAGTTATTAAGGATGTAATTAAATTTGTTACATTTACTGTGGTTGGATATATGAGTGATGTAGATTGTGGACTCAGCATTGGTAATGGTACTGTCGTGTTTATAGAAGTTGCAGGTGCAGTTTCAGATTCTTGTGTGGGGCTAATACTTTCAACAGATGGCTTTGATGTAGATGGCTGTCTTGATGGTGCAGTTGTCCCAGATGATTCTATTATAGAAAAAATACGGCAACATTAAAATTAGAGATGGAGAACATCATTTTTAAATCATACGGAAATGGAATTGCTTCTGCCAATCAAAGATGTCGTCCATCTACTCAAGCACAGTCATGCAGGGCTAGATTGTTCCCTTGTCTTACTCAGCTAAGCAGGGGAGTAAGAAGGAGTAAGGGCCACATACCCCTTTGCACAACCTCCCTGGATCTTGGGTCTGGGTCTCATGCAGAGTGCAGCCTCTGCTTTCTGGATCGTTGCCCCACCAAGCAAGCAGGCAGGGAATAGACAGAGTTTTGGCTTCACCAGTCCTGCTTGCTGTTGAGAGTACATGGCGAGCTGCCCTGGGGAAGTAAGCTCACCATTTCAAGGGCTGTAGTAACTGAATTTTCCCTGTAGCAAGATGAAATCAGGGCAGGAATTATGAAGCTCTGAGCCACAATTCCTTTCCAGGGCTTTTCCTGGGGCCACAGTTATGCATTACACCTTACGCAGGGCTGGGACTAATAGCTCAGTCTGATCCACAGTTTTTCCCCAGTTGTGTAGTTCCCAGTACTCTGGTTGGTTCTGTGTATCTAACTTGCAAGGTCATCATGCAGTTATTTCTCAGCAACTGTACAGAATGTGAATCTCTGCACTCTGATTGGCTCACAACTATTATTTATCAAGATAAAGGTGAAACAGAAGAATTCCAAAATGTAGATGAAAGAGAAGAAAAGAAAATAGAGTTGTGAAGCTGCTGGAAAGGAAAATACCTTTTATATATTTTAAGTCAATATAATAACTTGAGAATTGTTTACTATTAATTATGTACTAAACAAAGGGTTCAACCTCAGAGTTTATATACCGAAAATGTAGTCCTTGTGTTGTAAACAGGAATCACTCTTCAGTTACCATTGTGATATGACTGTGGGTCCAATCCTACATAACTTTACTCTTATATATAATTCTTTATGCAGCCAATTTGAAGCCAAATCCCTGTCTTTTAAATTTGGATTAATCTTTCTTTCCTTTTAAAGGACCCACATATTTCTAAAGTATACCTGGGCCAGACTGTGAATTTTCATTAAGGCATTTCTCTTGAGGAAAAGAAGAGTGTTGTGTTAAAATGCTGTACAGGCATTTGGGAGAGGGGGGTCAGAACTGGCGCTTCTACAAACTTCATGTGCATCTTTACTTCATCTCTCTTTGCCTTCTTTCCCCATTTGTGAAATGGAGATAATGATACTTCCTTTCTCCTACCCTTTATCTGTCTTATTCATTTAATCCCCAGTCCTGCAAACACTTAATAAACAAATGACTCATTCCATTTACTCTGTTTCAGTTGGACAACACTGTGCTTCAATTCACCACATGGGGAAGCGTCTGAAAGGCAAGGCCTTAGAGTGTATGTCCTTCAGGGCAGTGAACATTTCTCCCTTATTATGTATTTGTACAGAGACTATCAAAGTGGAACTCCACTATTGGTTGGGGCCTCCTGACATAAGATAATAAAATCATCATCATCATCATCATCATCATCATCATCTGTTAAGATTCCACCACGTTTTATTCTCGTTATTTTTTTTCTTATTTGCTTAAATAACTCATTTATGAGTTTATTTTTAAGAATTTATTTTAAAGAGTCAAATACAAAGTTTTCGAAAATGACCATCTAAATGAATTTAAATTAATCTTACCTTGGCAATCTCTCCCTGGTACACTGGGACTGAAGTCTGTGAATCCTGCCTGACACTGACAGGAATAAGTTGGCCCGCTAACGTTGCATATGGCATGTTCGGAACAGTCATTTAATCCCGTCTCACAACTATTCGTTTCTATAATGAAGTTGAACAAACATAAAAAGAACAACTTTTTAACTCATCATGGAAAAGATGAAAGCTGAGTGCAATTAAATGACACAGTTCACTGCCAGTACAGTTGTTTTCACATAAAGTCACTATCAGTGATAAACACTGTAATCGCTAAATATAAAGAAAACAGTTCATATTAGCATTAGGCTATACCTTCTATAAGCGTAGTGTTGTGGTCCGTTAGAAATTCTGTACTGTTGTTAAAGGCCTCTGTAAAAGCATCTGTGAGCTCTGTTTTTGTTACATTTTCTCCTACATCCAAAACAATCATAAAGTCCACAAGTATACTGCCATTCCTAAGATTGTTGATTACTATACGCATTTTTCCTTCGTCTAGTAACTTTTGCATCTCAGGTGGCAAGTTTTTTCTTATCTGTAAAGTAAAAAGTTAAAATTTATTCAATTTTCCTTTCACAGTCAGGAACTCTTAAGGCAAAAAGTACCCTGCATTGTTCAATTCGTTGACAAGTATTACTGATAGTGGAACCAAATGCTTATAGAAATCAGTTCTACGACCTTCAAACATTTTCATAACTCTCATTTATTAATGGCAGATGGTAAAAAATTGCAAGAGTTGATAGAGTTAAAAACGGTTTGAGAGAGAGAGATCTACAAATCAGGTCGTTCCTACTCCCCTTGAGGATTGTAAGGTGTACAGGACTCTCCCAGTTGTCTAGGTCAGATCCCTTCCCTTCCGTGAACACTGGTTTAGAACCAAATTGAAATCCCCTACTTTTAAATCTCTTCTTCCTGTCTCCAAAATTCTGCTTTAGTGGAAGCTTCTGAGTGGTATTTAAGTGTAGTAACAAATTAGTGTTTTCTGCAGTAATCCAGTTGGAAGGCCAAGGACTGTATAAATACGGCAAGACCCATATGAACAAAATGTCCACGTGTGTCTAGCCAAATGGAGATGGAAAAAGGCTCATCTTTTCACTGACATTATGCAGGAATCAAGGAGCATGAAAATATCCATAGTGATGGTTAGATACCAGCGTGTCGTGAAAGATAGCAGTTATTTGGGTTTGGGTTTTATGCTGTTCGATACATTTTTTTCCTCTCACTTTATTTTTCACTTGCTTGTTTTTAGCTCTGTGTAACCACAATGAAGCACATGCAATAAAAAAGAAAAAATAGATGTTCAAGTCCAAAGTCTACATATGCATTCACAATCTTTGGAAGTATGTTTACTACCAACAAGTTTTGTATTTCAGTTGTTGGAAAGACTTTAATAAAAAGTTATATTAAAAATAAAATTTAGCAATTCTACCACACTTTTCATGTTCAAAACATATTACAAGCGCTAGCTGTGAACTTCCTTAACAAAGGGGGGAGAAGCCCCCCCAGTACAAAGGAGCAAATGCCAGTGTTTGCACCCTTGCTACATTCTTCACCCTTTCTAGAAGTATCATCCCAATTTTTTCTCGATAGAGCTTTGACCAACTCCCTCTCATCCAAGGCCCTACCTCATTTGGATGTGGAAAGTGTAGAGAGTACACTATGTAATCTCACTATATCTCCTAGCAGGCTCCTTCTGATGGGACAGAAACTCCAAAATCATGTTTGACTGACCCTCAGGGCACAGAAGTAATTGCTCAACACCACCCTTTTGGATCTAAGAGGATTAAATAAAGTGCAAGTCCATCTACCCCACTTGAGTCCACAGGGCATCAACAGGATCTGCCAATCCTTTGTTACAGTCTTTTGTTTGTTATGGCGTTCACACAGAGAAGTTAGATAAAAAACATAAAATACTCTTTCTGGAATATAGCAGTGTTACACTACTTTATTTCTCAGACTCCAAAACCCTAACACACAAGCACCAAAAATAGAGAAACAAAGCAGACTTCTCCCCTAAAACAGAGAGGCAGAACTCAACCCACCTTGCTCTAGGATTACTCTTTGCAGACTGACTGCTGAAGACCCAGATTGCACATTTCCCTCCAGAGCTCCCTCAACTACAAGACAGATCAGTAAATCCCTTACAAATTAAAGTAATATCTTATCATTTGAATGGTTTTTAATATAACATATTGAAATTAAAGGCTGCTGAGAGATTTAGGAATTAGAATAGCCCCCTAGATCTATCAGTCTCTTGAAAGTAATGGTCAAAGACTAGTGCGGTGTCTTGGTGTCCCAGGAATAATGTCAAATTGAAGGGGAATAAGGAAATCTGAGGATGTCAAAGGACACAGAGATACTTGGCCGAAACTTTAGCAGTAAAATCACTTATTGGGAAAGATAGAGACAAGGCAATAATTGTCAAAACTTGTCTGTGCCAGGAGATGATTCCCTGATTAAAGACATAATTCCTGCTCACATGCAAGAAGTTGGTACCTTACCCTTCTTTAAGGAGGCACTGATGTTCTCAAAACAACAGGGACCCAATGAATCCCTACTGGATGTTGCTAGCCATAAGGCAGGAAGTCACTGGTACCAGACTGCATTTCTCCCTATACAAAAAACTCTCAGTAAATAGAACTGGTGAAAAATCAACCAGAGAAGATTTCACATTTGCCTCCTGCTGGAAATACTCATCTACCTAGGAGGTGACCTAATCCAAATCTCATCAGTCTTATCCTCAAATAACTAGATCATTTTTTACAACAAGAAACACCTGATTCTGCTTCTGGTTAATGGCAATCCAGATTCACTATGCAGTCCAAACCCAAATTCAACATTGTCAAGGTTCCTTCCCCACTCTGAACTCTAGGGTACAGATGTGGGGACCTGCATGAAAGATCCCCTAAACTTATTCTTACCAGCTTAGGTTAAAAACTTCCTCAAGGTACAAACTTTGCCTCGTCCTTGAACCCTGTGCTGCCACCACCAAGCGTGTTAAACAAAGAACAGGGAAAGAGCCCACTTGGAGATGTCTTCCCCCCAAAATATCCCCCCCAAGCCCTACACCCCCTTTCCTGGGGAAGGCTTGATAAAAATCCTCACCAATTTGCATAGGTGAACACAGACCCAAACCGTTGGCTCTTAAGAACAATGAAAAAGCAATCAGGATCTTAAAAGAAGAATTTTAATTAAAGAAAAAGTAAAAGAGTCACATCTGTAAAATCAGGATGGTAAATACCTTATAGGGTAATCAGATTCAAAACATAGAGAATCCCTCTAGGCAAAACCTTAAGTTACAAAAAGACACAAAAACAGGAATATACATTCCATTCAGCACAACCTATTTTACCAGCCATTTAACAAAAGAAAATGGAACGCATATCTAGCTAGATTACTTACTAACTTTTTACAGGAGTTCTGAAGAGCATTCCTGATCTGTTCCTGGCAAAAGCATCATACAGACAGCCAGACCCTTTGTCGTCCCCCCCGCTCCAGCTTTGAAAGTAACTTGTCTCCTCTTTGGTCATTTTGGTCAGGTGCCAGCGAGGTTATCTTAGCTTCTTAACCCTTCACAGGTGAAAGGGTTTTGCCTCTGGCCAGGAGGGATTTTATAGTTCTGTATACAGAAAGGTGGTTCCCTTTATATTTATTACTCTTCCCTTTATATTTATTACAACCATTCACTAGCATTTCATGGACACCACGGTGGAAAAAAATACATCACCTCTACCCCATCTCAGATCTCAAAAACTCATTATCCTTCAGTTAATATGACTCTGGGCCAGATTGTCATTTAAACTAAGGCCCAATAGGACCTTAGTGTAAATGCAAGTTCATGCATCATTGTGCAATAATTATCACTGGTATTCTAATCTCCAATCAATGTGTTCCATCTGTGTAGATCGTGTGTGACCTGGTTCTCACATATATTTGGATTACAAAAGGTTCAATAGAAAACTAATTTTATTTGAATAATCCTGGATATGATACCTCCTCAATGAGCGTCTTTTCAAAATCCTTAAATTCTTTACTTGATTTATTGTTATACTCAGGTCTGAAGTTTTTATTTGTAATCCTGGTTTTTCCGTCAAATGTTTTAGCTTCTGTAAAGACATTGAAAAAGAGTTCAGCACAGTGCTGCAAGAATGCATTTGTTACATGAAATCTTTTGGCTACTACCCAGATCAAACACAACATTGGCATGCTACCTTCACCCCAACTTCTGGGACATGTTGAAAGGTAAAAGAATTGTAAAGTAATCAAAATATATGTGATCTATATCAATTTTTAAAAGGTTAACTAGAACGAATCTACCGTAAGCAGGAGAAAGTGGGCATGCATTCCACTGTTTGTAGTCAAAAGTTTGTCATATAGAATTATTTAATTAGTGCTAATAGCACAGTAATAAAATTGTTACTGGGGTATGTAGGGTTCTTCATTGAAAATTTTAGGAAGATATTCTTTGGTCAGTTTATTTTATGCTCTATTTCAAAAATGGTTCTCTGTCTAAACACAAACTACAATAGCACTAGGCATAAGGTAAATGTAGGCAGGATGTCTTCATCCACTAAGACACTCAATACTGTATGTAGTGAGAAGTATCTTCAATTCACAGCTAAATCCCCAGTTTGCTATCCTAGTTTTGATTTCTGTTCTATTCTTCTAGGTAAGATATATATTTCTTTATTAAATATATATATTTGAAACCTATAATGTAAGATGGAAAATATAACTATCTACTGTATCTCTCTGTCTTTTGCTTAAGATATAGCTGTATGGGCCAGATCTTTTCTTTACTTACACATGTACAACCACACTGATGGCAGAGGGGTTGTTTATGTGTAACTGAGAGAAGAATGGCTCTTATGTCTTTCTGTGTCATTAATATCTTTCAGGAGCCACTTTCCTTTGACTTCTCCCAGATTTCCTGAGTCATAGACATGACAGTCTCTGAGAGTCACTGCTACATCATTTAGGACCCAATCCCAAAAGTACCCTTAACTTTCATTGAAAGTCAAATGAGATCAAATGGGTGATCAAAACATTACAAGATGAAACACTTATTTTTCTGTTTATTTGAGTGATGTGATCACTACAAATGTAATGACTGATCCATCATCACTGACTGCACATCTGGACTTCAGGGTCCATGATATGGCCAAGTCATTTCAGGATTTAGCCCATTTATATCAAAGAGAGTTTTGCCTGAGTAAGGACTTCCAAATTTGGCCATATACGAGTTACTGTAATAAAGAAAAAAATGATTCAATTATCAAGGCAATACCTGTGCGAACTCTCTTTGAAGTATTGATCTTCTTAGCACAAGTTAAAACTTCCACAGATATTATATATTCATAACCAGGAACCAGATTTCCAAATTCTGTCGATGTTTCGTTCGTAGTGCTCTTATTCCTTACAGTGTTATCCCTCAACAGATACACAGTGTAAGGGCTGTCTCTTGTCCCACCTTGAGGTTTCCAATTCAACTTTATCACTTCACTGGTTACTTTCTCAAGTTGTAGGGAAAAAATAAGTGAAGCTATAAACAAAAAATGAAGTTGCTGTAAGTCATGGATTTGCTTATTTTCTGTGAGTCAAAAATAAATCTTAGTTTTCAAATTCTTATTTTAGGTAAAACTAAATTATTTGCAGAATTTATAACTTAATAAAATTCTTCAGGATAGTCTAGAAATAGAGTTCCGGATCATATTTGGTCTCAATATTTAAGTCACTACTATATTCTAAAATACTGTCTAACGTCTTATTTCTTACTATAGCCTATTTGGCAGTATTTCATTTGTTTAGCAAACAGTACTCTAAATCTTCTCAGGCAAGAGGCTGTAGTAGACAGGTAACAGTTCAAACGTCTGATTTCAGAAAGTCCACATATTTCAACGACTGGATGAAGAATCCCTACATGTAGAACAATTTCTGATTCACTGTATGACATCTTTCATTCCTAAAGCCACAGTTTATTGGATTTCTTACTCGCACTTTCCAATATAATACTTATTTAAAACCAAGTATATTTTCACAGGTGACACCGGAATTTATTCTTATATTTTCTTTTTCAATCTTTAGTAAAAAGCACAAATATACTTACTGCAAGTTCCTTGTGGTAACGTAGTTTCTGTGATACCTGAAACAGTGCCAGCTTCAGGTGCTGTACTTCTAACTGTGGGCTTTGTATTCTTCGAGGAACTATATCCTGCTGTTACAACTGTAGCAACAATAACTGTGGATTTGCTAGTTAATGATGTCTTTGTAGGATTAGCAGGAATTATTGTTGTAGCTGTAGTTGGTGAGGAAACAGCTATGTTGGGTGTGGAAAAAGTAGAAGAAACCTGAGATATTGTAGTGTTCGAAAAAGTAATAGGTATGACAGATTTAGTTGTTGTGGAGGAAATCGTGACAGTTTCATTGGCAGTTATCCTTTCAGTAAGTGTAGAAATTTGGACAGAATTTGAAATAGAATTATATACTGATGAACGTTCAGATGTTGATGAAAATGAACTATCTAAACCAGTGAGGGCAGAAGAGAACATAGTTCTGGAAGATATTTCTGCTGGTGTCTCTGCCGTAGTACTTAGGTGAGTCATTGGATTGGTTGCTACAGAAGCTGTACTTTCATCACCCAATTCAGAAGCTACAGAAGCAGTAGAGGAGACCTTCTCCGTGAAGGCAGGTGGGGTGTTGGATTCTCCATCGGTTATATCGCTACGTGTGCTGCCTGTGGGTACTCTTTCTGTGTTTGGAACGGTGTTACTACTGCCAGTGATTTGAGAAACCTCTGTCTGCGAAGGACTATTAGTGGTAACGGGAGATGTTGCCGTCGGTGCCACTGTGCTGCTGTCCGGAATAACAGTGCTCACCGGAAGAGCTGACGTCTCCGTATCTGTGCTGGGCGTCCCTGCAGTCGAACGCGCTGAGGAATGGCTCAGGTCTGTTGCAGTTACGTCGTTCAGAGTTCTTTGGTTAGAGGAAGATGTTACCCCCTCCTTTGTACTCAGTTCAGAGGGAACCACTGATAATTCAGCTTTTGTAGACGTAACTCCCAAGCTGGATTCCGTGACAGTCGCAGAAGGAGTAGAGGCTGTTTCTTCGGTGCGAGCATTACTTGTGGCAGTAGGCCCCTGCCCACTGACACTGACAGGAGCAGTTTGCTCGCTTGCCTGAGAAGCACTCTTTGATACAGTTGAGGAGGAATAAGAGGTGCTGGATTCTGTTTTGGAGGGGTTTAAAGTCGCTGTGCCATCGCCTGTTCTTGTTGTTGACAAAGGCAGCGTTGTTTCTGTGGAGAATCCAGTTGTGGCTGGACTGTTGGAAGATATTTCTGCTGGTGTCTCTGCCGTAGTACTTAGGTGAGCCACTGGATTGGTTCCTACAGAAGCTGTACTTTCATCACCCAATTCAGAAGCTACAGAAGCAGTAGAGGAGACCTTCTCCGTGAAGGCAGGTGGGGTGTTGGATTCTCCATCGGTTATATCGCTACGTGTGCTGCCTGTGGGTACTCTTTCTGTGTTTG
Source organism: Natator depressus (assembly GCF_965152275.1). Classification (NCBI taxonomy): domain Eukaryota; kingdom Metazoa; phylum Chordata; order Testudines; family Cheloniidae; genus Natator; species Natator depressus. The sequence continues at coordinate 156,147,573 of NC_134234.1, forward strand.
GAACGGTGTTACTACTGCCAGTGATTTGAGAAACCTCTGTCTGCGAAGGACTATTAGTGGTAACGGGAGATGTTGCCGTCGGTGCCACTGTGCTGCTGTCCGGAATAACAGTGCTCACCGGAACAGCTGACTTCTCTGTATCTGTGCTGGGCGTCTCTGCAGTCGAACGCACTGAGGAATGGCTCAGGTCTGTTGCAGTTACGTCGTTCAGAGTTCTTTGGTTAGAGGAAGATGTTACCCCCTCCTTTGTACTCAGTTCAGAGGGAACCACTGATAATTCAGCTTTTGTAGACGTAACTCCCAAGCTGGATTCCGTGACAGTCGCAGAAGGAGTAGAGGCTGTTTCTTCGGTGCGAGCATTACTTGTGGCAGTAGGCCCCTGCCCACTGACACTGACAGGAGCAGTTTGCTCGCTTGCCTGAGAAGCACTCTTTGATACAGTTGAGGAGGAATAAGAGGTGCTGGATTCTGTTTTGGAGGGGTGTAAAGTCGCTGTGCCATCGCCTGTTCTTGTTGTTGACAAAGGCAGCGTTGTTTCTGTGGAGAATCCAGTTGTGGCTGGACTGTTGGAAGATATTTCTGCTGGTGTCTCTGCCGTAGTACTTAGGTGAGCCACTGGATTGGTTCCTACAGAAGCTGTACTTTCATCACCCAATTCAGAAGCTACAGAAGCAGTAGAGGAGACCTTCTCCGTGAAGGCAGGTGGGGTGTTGGATTCTCCATCGGTTATATCGCTACGTGTGCTGCCTGTGGGTACTCTTTCTGTGTTTGGAACGGTGTTACTACTGCCAGTGATTTGAGAGACCTCTGTCTGCGAAGGACTATTAGTGGTAACGGGAGATGTTGCCGTCGGTGCCACTGTGCTGCTGTCCGGAATAACAGTGCTCACCGGAAGAGCTGACGTCTCCGTATCTGTGCTGGGCGTCCCTGCAGTCGAACGCACTGAGGAATGGCTCAGGTCTGTTGCAGTTACGTCGTTCAGAGTTCTTTGGTTAGAGGAAGATGTTACCCCCTCCTTTGTACTCAGTTCAGAGGGAACCACTGATAATTCAGCTTTTGTAGACGTAACTCCCAAGCTGGATTCCGTGACAGTCGCAGAAGGAGTAGAGGCTGTTTCTTCGGTGCGAGCATTACTTGTGGCAGTAGGCCCCTGCCCACTGACACTGACAGAAGCAGTGTGCTCGCTTGTCTGAGAAGCAATCTTTGATACAGGTGAGGAGGAATAAGAGGTGCTGGATTCTGTTTTGGAGGGGTGTAAAGTCGCTGTGCCATCGCCTGTTCTTGTTGTTGACAAAGGCAGCGTTGTTTCTGTGGAGAATCCAGTTGTGGCTGGACTGTTGGAAGATATTTCTGCTGGTGTCTCTGCCGTAGTACTTAGGTGAGTCATTGGATTGGTTCCAAAAGAAGCTGTACTTTCATCACCCAATTCAGAAGCTACAGAAGCAGTAGAGGAGACCTTCTCCGTGAAGGCAGGTGGGGTGTTGGATTCTCTATCGGTTATATCGCTACGTGTGCTGCCTGTGGGTACTCTTTCTGTGTTTGGAACGGTGTTACTACTGCCAGTGATTTGAGAAACCTCTGTCTGCGAAGGGCTATTATTGGTGACGGGAGATGTTGCCGTCGGTGCCACTGTGCTGCTGTCCGGAATAACAGTGCTCACCGGAACAGCTGACTTCTCTGTATCTGTGCTGGGCGTCTCTGCAGTCGAACGCACTGAGGAATGGCTCAGGTCTGTTGCAGTTACGTCGTTCAGAGTTCTTTGGTTAGAGGAAGATGTTACCCCCTCCTTTGTACTCAGTTCAGAGGGAACCACTGATAATTCAGCTTTTGTAGACGTAACTCCCAAGCTGGATTCCGTGACAGTCGCAGAAGGAGTAGAGGCTGTTTCTTCGGTGCGAGCATTACTTGTGGCAGTAGGCCCCTGCCCACTGACACTGACAGGAGCAGTTTGCTCGCTTGCCTGAGAAGCACTCTTTGATACAGTTGAGGAGGAATAAGAGGTGCTGGATTCTGTTTTGGAGGGGTGTAAAGTCGCTGTGCCATCGCCTGTTCTTGTTGTTGACAAAGGCAGCGTTGTTTCTGTGGAGAATCCAGTTGTGGCTGGACTGTTGGAAGATATTTCTGCTGGTGTCTCTGCCGTAGTACTTAGGTGAGTCATTGGATTGGTTCCTACAGAAGCTGTACTTTCATCACCCAATTCAGAAGCTACAGAAGCAGTAGAGGAGACCTTCTCCGTGAAGGCAGGTGGGGTGTTGGATTCTCTATCGGTTATATCGCTACGTGTGCTGCCTGTGGGTACTCTTTCTGTGTTTGGAACGGTGTTACTACTGCCAGTGATTTGAGAAACCTCTGTCTGCGAAGGGCTATTATTGGTGACGGGAGATGTTGCCGTCGGTGCCACTGTGCTGCTGTCCGGAATAACAGTGCTCACCGGAACAGCTGACTTCTCTGTATCTGTGCTGGGCGTCTCTGCAGTCGAACGCGCTGAGGAATGGCTCAGGTCTGTTGCAGTTACGTCGTTCAGAGTTCTTTGGTTAGAGGAAGATGTTACCCCCTCCTTTGTACTCAGTTCAGAGGGAACCACTGATAATTCAGCTTTTGTAGACGTAACTCCCAAGCTGGATTCCGTGACAGTCGCAGAAGGAGTAGAGGCTGTTTCTTCGGTGCGAGCATTACTTGTGGCAGTAGGCCCCTGCCCACTGACACTGACAGGAGCAGTTTGCTCGCTTGCCTGAGAAGCACTCTTTGATACAGTTGAGGAGGAATAAGAGGTGCTGGATTCTGTTTTGGAGGGGTTTAAAGTCGCTGTGCCATCGCCTGTTCTTGTTGTTGACAAAGGCAGCGTTGTTTCTGTGGAGAATCCAGTTGTGGCTGGACTGTTGGAAGATATTTCTGCTGGTGTCTCTGCCGTAGTACTTAGGTGAGCCACTGGATTGGTTCCTACAGAAGCTGTACTTTCATCACCCAATTCAGAAGCTACAGAAGCAGTAGAGGAGACCTTCTCCGTGAAGGCAGGTGGGGTGTTGGATTCTCCATCGGTTATATCGCTACGTGTGCTGCCTGTGGGTACTCTTTCTGTGTTTGGAACGGTGTTACTACTGCCAGTGATTTGAGAAACCTCTGTCTGCGAAGGACTATTAGTGGTAACGGGAGATGTTGCCGTCGGTGCCACTGTGCTGCTGTCCGGAATAACAGTGCTCACCGGAACAGCTGACTTCTCTGTATCTGTGCTGGGCGTCTCTGCAGTCGAACGCACTGAGGAATGGCTCAGGTCTGTTGCAGTTACGTCGTTCAGAGTTCTTTGGTTAGAGGAAGATGTTACCCCCTCCTTTGTACTCAGTTCAGAGGGAACCACTGATAATTCAGCTTTTGTAGACGTAACTCCCAAGCTGGATTCCGTGACAGTCGCAGAAGGAGTAGAGGCTGTTTCTTCGGTGCGAGCATTACTTGTGGCAGTAGGCCCCTGCCCACTGACACTGACAGGAGCAGTTTGCTCGCTTGCCTGAGAAGCACTCTTTGATACAGTTGAGGAGGAATAAGAGGTGCTGGATTCTGTTTTGGAGGGGTGTAAAGTCGCTGTGCCATCGCCTGTTCTTGTTGTTGACAAAGGCAGCGTTGTTTCTGTGGAGAATCCAGTTGTGGCTGGACTGTTGGAAGATATTTCTGCTGGTGTCTCTGCCGTAGTACTTAGGTGAGCCACTGGATTGGTTCCTACAGAAGCTGTACTTTCATCACCCAATTCAGAAGCTACAGAAGCAGTAGAGGAGACCTTCTCCGTGAAGGCAGGTGGGGTGTTGGATTCTCCATCGGTTATATCGCTACGTGTGCTGCCTGTGGGTACTCTTTCTGTGTTTGGAACGGTGTTACTACTGCCAGTGATTTGAGAAACCTCTGTCTGCGAAGGACTATTAGTGGTAACGGGAGATGTTGCCGTCGGTGCCACTGTGCTGCTGTCCGGAATAACAGTGCTCACCGGAAGAGCTGACGTCTCCGTATCTGTGCTGGGCGTCCCTGCAGTCGAACGCACTGAGGAATGGCTCAGGTCTGTTGCAGTTACGTCGTTCAGAGTTCTTTGGTTAGAGGAAGATGTTACCCCCTCCTTTGTACTCAGTTCAGAGGGAACCACTGATAATTCAGCTTTTGTAGACGTAACTCCCAAGCTGGATTCCGTGACAGTCGCAGAAGGAGTAGAGGCTGTTTCTTCGGTGCGAGCATTACTTGTGGCAGTAGGCCCCTGCCCACTGACACTGACAGGAGCAGTTTGCTCGCTTGCCTGAGAAGCACTCTTTGATACAGGTGAGGAGGAATAAGAGGTGCTGGATTCTGTTTTGGAGGGGTTTAAAGTCGCTGTGCCATCGCCTGTTCTTGTTGTTGACAAAGGCAGCGTTGTTTCTGTGGAGAATCCAGTTGTGGCTGGACTGTTGGAAGATATTTCTGCTGGTGTCTCTGCCGTAGTACTTAGGTGAGCCACTGGATTGGTTCCTACAGAAGCTGTACTTTCATCACCCAATTCAGAAGCTACAGAAGCAGTAGAGGAGACCTTCTCCGTGAAGGCAGGTGGGGTGTTGGATTCTCCATCGGTTATATCGCTACGTGTGCTGCCTGTGGGTACTCTTTCTGTGTTTGGAACGGTGTTACTACTGCCAGTGATTTGAGAAACCTCTGTCTGCGAAGGACTATTAGTGGTAACGGGAGATGTTGCCGTCGGTGCCACTGTGCTGCTGTCCGGAATAACAGTGCTCACCGGAAGAGCTGACTTCTCTGTATCTGTGCTGGGCGTCTCTGCAGTCGAACGCACTGAGGAATGGCTCAGGTCTGTTGCAGTTACGTCGTTCAGAGTTCTTTGGTTAGAGGAAGATGTTACCCCCTCCTTTGTACTCAGTTCAGAGGGAACCACTGATAATTCAGCTTTTGTAGACGTAACTCCCAAGCTGGATTCCGTGACAGTCGCAGAAGGAGTAGAGGCTGTTTCTTCGGTGCGAGCATTACTTGTGGCAGTAGGCCCCTGCCCACTGACACTGACAGGAGCAGTTTGCTCGCTTGCCTGAGAAGCACTCTTTGATACAGTTGAGGAGGAATAAGAGGTGCTGGATTCTGTTTTGGAGGGGTGTAAAGTCGCTGTGCCATCGCCTGTTCTTGTTGTTGACAAAGGCAGCGTTGTTTCTGTGGAGAATCCAGTTGTGGCTGGACTGTTGGAAGATATTTCTGCTGGTGTCTCTGCCGTAGTACTTAGGTGAGCCACTGGATTGGTTCCTACAGAAGCTGTACTTTCATCACCCAATTCAGAAGCTACAGAAGCAGTAGAGGAGACCTTCTCCGTGAAGGCAGGTGGGGTGTTGGATTCTCCATCGGTTATATCGCTACGTGTGCTGCCTGTGGGTACTCTTTCTGTGTTTGGAACGGTGTTACTACTGCCAGTGATTTGAGAAACCTCTGTCTGCGAAGGACTATTAGTGGTAACGGGAGATGTTGCCGTCGGTGCCACTGTGCTGCTGTCCGGAATAACAGTGCTCACCGGAAGAGCTGACGTCTCCGTATCTGTGCTGGGCGTCCCTGCAGTCGAACGCACTGAGGAATGGCTCAGGTCTGTTGCAGTTACGTCGTTCAGAGTTCTTTGGTTAGAGGAAGATGTTACCCCCTCCTTTGTACTCAGTTCAGAGGGAACCACTGATAATTCAGCTTTTGTAGACGTAACTCCCAAGCTGGATTCCGTGACAGTCGCAGAAGGAGTAGAGGCTGTTTCTTCGGTGCGAGCATTACTTGTGGCAGTAGGCCCCTGCCCACTGACACTGACAGAAGCAGTGTGCTCGCTTGTCTGAGAAGCAATCTTTGATACAGGTGAGGAGGAATAAGAGGTGCTGGATTCTGTTTTGGAGGGGTGTAAAGTCGCTGTGCCATCGCCTGTTCTTGTTGTTGACAAAGGCAGCGTTGTTTCTGTGGAGAATCCAGTTGTGGCTGGACTGTTGGAAGATATTTCTGCTGGTGTCTCTGCCATAGTACTTAGGTGAGTCATTGGATTGGTTCCTACAGAAGCTGTACTTTCATCACCCAATTCAGAAGCTACAGAAGCAGTAGAGGAGACCTTCTCCGTGAAGGCAGGTGGGGTGTTGGATTCTCTATCGGTTATATCGCTATGTCTGCTGCCTGTGGGTACTCTTTCTGTGTTTGGAACGGTGTTACTACTGCCGGTGATTTGAGAAACCTCTGTCTGCGAAGGACTATTAATGGTGACGGGAGATGTTGCCGTCGGTGCCACTGTGCTGCTGTCCGGAATAACAGTGCTCACCGGAACAGCTGACGTCTCCGTATCTGTGCTGGGCGTCCCTGCAGTCGAACGCACTGCGGAATGGCTCAGGTCTGTTGCAGTTACGTCGTTCAGAGTTCTTTGGTTAGAGGAAGATGTTACCCCCTCCTTTGTACTCAGTTCAGAGGGAACCACTGATAATTCAGCTTTTCTAAACGTAACAGCCAAGCTGGATTCCATGACAGTCGCAGAAGGAGTAGAGGCTGTTTCTTCGGTGCGAGCATTACTTGTGGCAGTAGGCCCCTGCCCACTGCCACTGACAGAAGCAGTTTGCTCGCTTGCCTGAGAAGCAGTCTTTGATACAGGTGAGGAGGAATAAGAGGTGCTGGATTCTGTTTTGGAAGGGTTTAAAGTCGCTGTGCCATCGCCTGTTCTTGTTGTTGACAAAGGCAGCGTTGTTTCTGTGGAGAATCCAGTTGTGGCTGGACTGTTGGAAGATATTTCTGCTGGTGACTCTGCCGTAGTACTTAGGTGAGTCATTGGATTGGTTCCTACAGAAGCTGTACGTTCATCACCCAATTCAGAAGCTACAGAAGCAGTAGAGGAGACCTTCTCCCTGAAATCAGGTGGGGTGTTGGATTCTCTATCGGTTATATCGCTACGTGTGCTGCCTATGGGTACTCTTTCTGTGTTTGGAACGGTGTTACTACTGCCAGTGATTTGAGAAACCTCTGTCTGCGAAGGACTATTAGTGGTGATGGGAGATGTTGCCGTCGGTGCCACTGTGCTGCTGTCCGGAATAACAGTGCTCACCGGAACAGCTGACTTCTCTGTATCTGTGCTGGGCGTCTCTGCAGTCGAACGCACTGAGGAATGGCTCAGGTCTGTTGCAGTTACGTCGTTCAGAGTTCTTTGGTTAGAGGAAGATGTTACCCCCTCCTTTGTACTCAGTTCAGAGGGAACCACTGATAATTCAGCTTTTGTAGACGTAACTCCCAAGCTGGATTCCGTGACAGTCGCAGAAGGAGTAGAGGCTGTTTCTTCGGTGCGAGTATTACTTGTGGCAGTAGGCCCCTGCCCACTGCCACTGACAGAAGCAGTGTGCTCGCTTGTCTGAGAAGCAATCTTTGATACAGGTGAGGAGGAATAAGAGGTGCTGGATTCTGTTTTGGAGGGGTGTAAAGTCACTGTGCCATCGCCTGTTCTTGTTGTTGACAAAGGCAGCGTTGTTTCTGTGGAGAATCCAGTTGTGGCTGGACTGTTGGAAGATATTTCTGCTGGTGTCTGCGTTTGAGTCGTTGTGATAGATGATTCAGTGGTAATACTACTTTTATTGCTAGTAGTCATAACTTCATGGGATACTTGCCCTGTAATAATTTTTTTGAGAAAAAATTATTATTGTAGTTTGACTTTATACATTTTAGTTTGTATTATTTTAATAGTAGGTGTTATTAAATGTTATTAATACTATATTTTTGTTCTTAAACAGTATTAATTTCACTTCATGTGGGTTTTAGAAAGACAAAATTGCACTACATTTGTATTCATAACAATTTTTTTATCCTTTGATCTTAAATAGTTTCTGTATTTTTCTTGCAATATTTCCAATTTATGCATTTATGTCTAGACTTAATAGCCATTCAAAAGGCATTTCGGAATTAGTGGTTGACTGGGCCATTTTCAACATCAGCATTCATACACCAGATAATGTTAAGTAAACTTATAATTTTCCCTTTGTGAGCTATTCAACCCGTAGAGTATATCTGTTGAACTGGAGAAATTTAGTATTAAAATCTCAGAATCTCCTAATTTAACCAATTCCATAAAGTATTCTGAACAAACTGTGTTTTATAAATCAAATTTTAGTATTCTACACACACAAGAAAATTTGTGAAATTCATAAATCATGAACGAGGCCCCAAGAAACCCTGCAATTCACTTAAAATCATCAGATTTTTTAAAAATCATTCATTTCTGGTTCTTTTTCTTTCCCTTCTTGTTTCTGAGCCTTCCATGTCCACTAAGGTCATATTTTCACCCTTTTCTTCTCACAATAGTGAGGGCTAGAATCTAGAATCTTATTTAGGAAAAAAAACCCTGAAACTTGCTTATCTCCAAGAGCTGGGCTTTCAGTAAAATATCACAAAACTTGCTATAAAATCACAAGACCTGGTAACACTGCACCGTATATTACAATTTGGCAGCCCATTAGCCTAGCCCACTAGTCTGGCTACTGTCGTCACTGTTCAAAACAGAGCTGAGCAAGGGAAAAATTTGTAAATTTTGAACTGAACCTGAATGTTTACATTTTTTCCTTGCTGAAACAAAAGACAAATTGTCGTTTTGAAACAAATGTTGAAACATCTCATTTTCAAAAAAAAATCTTTTTTTCAGGCCCAAATTATTCTCCAAAGTGGCAAATAGTTTTGGTGCCCCTCCCCCAAAAAACGCCCCAAATTTACTATTCACCAAAAAATTTCACCCAGCTCTAGTTCTAAATAAAATATTGTTGCTTTAAAGTTTATATAAATAAGGCTACAGGATTATTAATAAAGTCTTCGGACCTGACTGTCCCGTTTTGCAAATTGTGTGGTCATTTACACCCAAATTGGAATAGTAGCATTTTACACCCCTTTGGCACAGATGTAAGCAACAACACAGGATACAAGGTAGTGGAGAATCTGGCTCCTAGTCTTTATATTAGCTATTGTTAAATGTGTATAAATCAAAACAATTGCTTTTGTGTGCACAAAGAATGGCAGAATTTCTTCTCTGCCTTTGATCCACCCTCAAACTTACCAATATCCCCTCCCCCATCCAGGGCTGTCCCTAGCTATTCTGGGGCTCTACGCAGCTCTCCCGTGGGGGGGGGCAGGCCTCCACGGGGGGGTAGGGGTGGCTTGTGGGGAACCGGCCCGCAGCACTCATCGGCGGCACGGCTGGGGCCAGGTTGCTGCACTTCCCGCCGCCGGTGAGTGCAGGCCCGGCCCTGCTGCAGTCCTCAGGGGAGTGGGGGCAGAGCTGGGGCAGGAAGGGGCAGGGCGGAGGCTTTGGGGAAGGGGTGGAGGGGGGGCAGGGCTGGGGAAGAGCAGGTGTGAGAAGAGGCAGGGCTGTGGCGGACCAGGGGCAGGGGCCATGGAGAAGAGGCGGGGCAGGGGCTGGAGCAGCACGCAGCTGTGTAGGACACCAGGAAATTTAGTGCCCCAAATTTTCTGGTGCCCTACGGAGCTCCGTACTTCGCATATGGGTATGGACGGCCCTGCCCCCCGCACCCTCAAGTGACTGTATGGTAGAATAGAGGAAGCTGTCAGGGTTCCTTCCCCACTCTGAATCCTAGGGTACAGATGTGAGGACCTGCATGGAAGACCCCCTAAGCTTATTCTTACCAGCTTAGGTTAAAAACTTCCCCAAGGTACAAACTTTGCCTTGTCCTTGAACAGTATGCTGCCACCACCAAGCGTTTTAAACAAAGAACAGGGAAAGAGCCCACTTGGAGACGTCTTCCCCCAAAATATCCCCCCAAGCCCTACGCACACCCTTTCCTGGGGAGGCTTGAGAATAATATCCTAACCAATTTGTTACTAAATCATCAAAGACCCAAACCCCTGGATCTTGGAACAATGGAAAAATCAGTCAGGTTCTTAAAAGAAGGATTTTATTTAAAAAAAAAAAAAAGAAAGGTAAAAATCATCTCTGTAAAATCAGGATGGAAAATACTTTACAGGGTATTCAGATTCAAAACACAGAGTATGTGCCATGTATGAGTAAATATTAACTATTGAAGCTGACAACCATGTGTGAAAGTAGATTTCAACATCTCCGACAGCTCCTAAAATTTCTTTTTAGAGTGTAGACAGTGCAGTTTCTACTGTGGCAAAGTATTCACAAATAATACAAAGTACAGTAACTACTAGTGTCATATTCTCATCTTGCTAAATCTGCCCTGACTTGTAGTTGTGTGGAGTTTAGCCTCCATGACTATTATCTATCTTTAATATTATCTGTTAGGAGCACTCTTTCTAATAAGCCAGCAATTTGATTTTGACTGTGTAAGTGTTTAGAAACAAAGTGCCAGATCTTCAGCGGGTATAAATCAGAGTACATCTCTTTGAAGCCATATTGGAGTCTACCATAGCATGGGAAATGTCTATTATGTTAGTGTTTTTCAAATATACCATAACATATCAAATCATTCCTACTGCACTAGGATATACTTTCTGATCCAATATACAGACTGAACTGTAGGATACAGCTTGTGTAGTTTTCTGTGTCACATTAGTAAGTACTGAATAGTGGCAAAAACTATTACCGGTGCTACATTAGATTATAAGGTGTTTTAAAACATTCTCTAATAGAAGAAAATCATTTTTATGAAATGCCTCAGAATTTCTAAATATTATCTCAAAAACAATTGCTGTAGAGGGACAGTGTAGGACAGCACAAGTAGCATAATCCACGTTCTACTACTAAAGTCTTCCCAAAAGATTCTTTGGTGGGGGTGAAAAGACTGGCAAGGAAGGGGTGCCATTCATATTTCTCATAGATGACAAAATAAGACCTAAGGCTAAATAAATAAATCTTCACACAGTGCAGCCAGACACTGTGTTGTGCTGTTGAAATGAAAGACTGTCAGATACTGTCCTTTATTTCAAATTTTCTACTGACTGCAGACTTTATGTACAGACTCAATACCTTGTTGAATACTGAGACACAGTGCAAACTAAAAACAAATCCTAATGGGAAATATTAAGCAGTTTGCGTCCTTTTAGCCTGTTTCAGTTACTGAAATCTGTTTCAGTAGCCTTTATGTTATACTCTTAATGTAGAACATTGCATAAAAACATATAACAATATATTTAGTCCAATTGAATATTAACTTACCCAGCAAAACACAGAGAATGAAATGCCATAAATACTTCCAAGTCCCCATGATTTCTTTTGATCTCCTTTCTGTACTCGTCCCATTTGTGAAACTGACATTATGGATTGAAGGCTTTGGTGTTATAAACAGGGTGAGGCTGCATACATTGTTACGTTTCAACCTGAGGAAATTCCTCACACTCTCAGGAACTCAAGCTTGTTTTGCAATCCAGCCAGTCTAACGAAGTGTATGCACCTGACCTGAACAGTTATAAATTCTAAATTGTTGTTCAAGTTGGTTGGTTGTTTGCTTGTGTTCTTTAATATTACAAAGTTAGAGACAGATCCAAAGCCAGCTGAAGTCAATGGAAAGACTCCCATTGAATTCAGTGGGCTTTGTATCAAGCTCTAAATTCATTGTATTATTTGTGTGCTCATGTGGGGATTTGGTAAGTATGCTTTTATAATTGGGAGGTCAGCTCCTGAATGGAGCAACGGCAGCTAAGGATCTGGCACACTACATAATGTATGTATTGTTTATCATCTAGAGAAGTTGAAGTCTTTTAAATAATAATTAATTAGAACTCACATTATCTCTGTGAAATTGGTATGTACTATTGTCCCCATTTTATAGATAGGAACTGATATGTTAAGCAAATTTCCCAGCACCACACAGCAAGTCAACAGAAGACACAGCAATGGAACTCTGGCGCCCCGATTCCCAGATTGTTGTTCTAACCACTAGACAAAACTCTGTGTCCCAAAACTTCCAGTATTTTGTATTATTTGGCATTGGATATTGATGTATTCAATGCAATGCATCATTTCATCATTAAGAACTGTGTAATGGAGTAAAATTGCAAACCACTGTACATTCAGAATACGTTTCTCAGGCCTGATTCTTCATTGCCCAGCATTTTGTGTAAAGGGATTACAAAGTAGGTGTGAAATGCTTCCCAGTTAGAATTCTCTGACCACTCATACCCTGATGGCAGCATTGTGCATCTCTTTGAACAAGAGGCAAGACAATGGCAAATCAAGCCCCTTAGTTTTTGCTAAACTTGTTCCCATTTTCCTTAGCAGCCCCGCCAGCTCCTTTTCACAGGAAAGATGTTGGCCATCTTCAGGCCAGCTCCTAGGCCAAAGTAGCTGGGCACTGAGGCAGATGCAAGGGGAGAAATAACCTCTCGTCCTGCACCGGCTGCAGAGTGGCTGCATGGAGACTAGCTCAGTAGCTTGCTGGTCTGACGGAAAGCCTAGGCCTTTGTGAAACTGCAGCCTCTACACTGTCTTCAGCTACTAGTTTATGCTACATTTAATCATTTTTAAAACAGGCTTTCCTGGCTCTGGAGGTGTGTTGTTAAAGGGTCTGATTAGATGATTTTCAGTGTCATATTTTTCAAAGACACAACATCTCTCAGCGCTCCCCAGTACCCGGAGAGCACAGCTCTTGCTCTGCCACTTAGACAGACGCAGCACGTGCTTGCCTCCACTAGGGAGTGCAGAGCTGTGCCCTGCTTCCTCCCCGCCTCTTCTGGAGACACCAGCAGTGCTGGCCCCGTATACCGAATGCAAGTGCTGCGGCAGCGGCTAAATCCTGTGCCGGGAGTGTGAGTGGAATGGGGAGCCTCAGTCTGGCCCTTAGCGGATAACCTTTTATTCCTCCTTGCAGAATACCATTACACCACATCTTTTCTACAGCTTTGCCCCCATTGTGCCAATTTATCTCATTTTTCACAATGACAATGGCTACTTCCTTCAACCCCCCCGGGTACGTCTGTACGGCAGCTCCTGCATACTTACCTGACCTCGCTTTAATCTAGCTAGCTCAGGGACCAGAGCAGTGAAACCACAGCAGCACGGGCCGCCTGAGTAACTACCCGATGTCCCAGGCAAGATGAAACCTGTGCTGCCATGGATATACTGCTCCGCTACCCGAGCTAGCTAGATCATTGTTTGTGTATGATTACATGAATCGCAGTCACACCCTGTGATTACAATGTAGACATACTGATCAGTGTGACTGAGGGTATCTGAGCTCTCAAGTGAGTCCCAATCATTTCACTGGAAATACTTAAGATGTAAGACACCTCACACTGTGAGTAAGGGTGGGAGAATCTAGCCCTGTGCTGTCTGGAGACTTGCCTGTTTTTCCATTGAGAACATCCTACATCTGGATGTGATTAGGGATGCATGACTGAAGGAGGAAGAACATTAACCATCACCGATACTAGAAGTATTTGAAAGTTAGAAACAAAAATATATTCACTCTGTATAGTACTCTTGCAGACTTTTTTTTCTAAAATTAACTTCCATTTGTTCCACACATTCTGGTTTCACTGTGACTGGACGCTGTAGCTGAGAACAAAGAATATTGAAATCAAATGCAATAAACAGTATTGTTGTCCCGCTGCTGAGCAGTAGCAGATGTTGAGGCCTTGTAGGGTCCTGCTGGATGCAGCAATTGGTGGTGCAGAGACAGAATATTTTCATAGTGCAATTTGTTTATTTACAAAAATGTTGCAAAGCCTCAGAGAAACACCACTGGCCTTTCACCAAGAGGAGAAGCCTTGAACCTCTCTCTGTCTCTCTTGGCTTCTCGCTACAGTGCAACTCAGATTTAACTGCTAAAAATGCAGTTCCCCCTTCCTGCTCCAGTCCCTGCGGTTTACACTATAACCCAAACCGCCTCACCTGGGGTCACATGGCCTTGAAAGATGAGCCCTGTGCATCACCCTTCCTTTTGTGCAGCTGCTTTGCAACCCAATGGCACCTCAGAAGTTTAGCTGCCAGCCAAAGGAGCATGCTTTCACCCACACAGAGTATAACTACACTTGGAGCAGCGGGGTGGGGTGATTCCAGCTCGAGGAGACATACCTGCACTAGCTTTATCAAAGTTAGCGCACTAAAAATAGAATATGGCTGCAGGTGCACAAATGGCGGGAGGGGCCAGCCACACCCAGTACCTGCCTGTGGTCTTAGATGGGTACGTACTTGGGGGGGGCGGAGTAGCCCTGCCTGCCACTCCCAGCACCATGGGTAGACTTCTATTTTTAGCACGCTAGCTCACTCAGAGCTAGCACAGATGTGCTCCTCAAGATGGAATAGACACATCTTCCAGCTCTACAGTAGACATGCCCACAGTCTCCTTTAAAGACAGCCTGGAAGCTTTTAACTCAGTGACCTCTAGCATGCAGGCTGTTAGACGCTTTTGCCATAGGCACATTCTGGTAGTCTTTAATCAAGATGTAACGTAAACTTTTAATGAGAGTTAATCATAAACTAAACAGATTATCATTTATGCTTTGTTTTATTACTTTATTATCTGATTTCCTGATGTTTAAATTACAGACGCATTTGCATGGGAGACACCAAACATCTGATGAAGTGAGCTGTAGCTCACGAAAGCTAATGTTCAAATAAATTTGTTAGTCTCTAAGGTGCCACAAGTACTCCTTTTCTTTTTACCAAACTTCTGTAACTCCTGTTTTATTTCTCAATATGTTTGAGATGCAAAACAGGGTTGGGCTTGAGTGAAACCCACCCCAGTTATTTATCCCACAGATAAATACATCCTTCTTTCAAAGGCAAGGTGGCATCAGGAACTGCCCTTATCTTTTCCAAAAGTGTGGAGTCCATTTTTTCATGTCTACAGTAGTTTTTTTTCATCTATGGCTTATATTTATGGTAGGTGAAGTCGCCGAGGAAGTATCACGAAACAAGTGGGCGGTGTCAAATTCAACCTTCTGTTATACCCATGCAACATGAGACAGGTCCGGAAAAATCAGAAAAACAGTTCAGAAAGTTGAGCTGTCCAGTGCAAGGGAGTGGGGAAAATTAGTAGTAGCCTTCCTATTCCCAGTAGTGCAGAGTAGCTTTGAAATAGAGATGGTGGATGATCTGGGAGCATATTTCTTGAATAATTTCACAAAGTTTATAAAATTTTCAAAAAAAAAATTACCAATATTTGAATTTGGGGTTGAACTGCCCCACAAATGCCCAGCACTAGGCCTACCCATCACTCACCAGCCCTACTTTGACAGCAAAAATAGTGACTCGGCCCTTGTGCAGACTCTCCACACAAGGGTTAATTTCACCCAATTTGCTAGGCATTAGTCACAAACATGGCTGAACTGAATTTCATTTTCCCACTCAAGGGAAGATTTGTGAGTACTTTTTTCACATTATTAGCCCAGTGCCTGATACTGCAGCATTGAAGCTTCAGCATCCTCTACGGTGCCTGTATCCCCGCTTTGTACAGCTCAATGACCGGTGGATCGGCCTCATGAGAGATCAGTCTGCCCCACTACTCCCCTATCGCATATCTGCCCCACCCACAACCTCCCACTCCCATGCAACGGCAAGATAACAGCACTTGCAGAGCTGTACTAGTCGCTATGCAGGGTGTGTGGATCCCCTGAATGGCCTCCCTACATCCTTCTCTGAGCAACGGAACTGAATAGTTCCCAGTGCAATCTGGAATCGTCTGTACCCATTGAGGAGGGAGTAGGATTTGCCCCTGGAGGACTCTGTTTTTAAATACATATTTTCTCACCTACTCACAAGTCTTGAAAAGTTTACTATAAATTATACCCATAAACTCAATAAATGTCATGTTGTAAAGTTCTGGGAAGAGCCATCGTTTGTTAGTGCACAAGTGAAATTTCAGACTTATGGGTGTGCAAGGTGTTTGGTAAACAAAGGAGCATACCAAGTTCAGAACATTTCAGAACCTGTTAATTGTTAGAGGCTATAAAGCAAATGGTATAGGCATATTGTAGAGAAACTGAAGTCTTTTTTATCTTTTCTGGGTTGGCAGATTTTGCCGCCAAGGTTGCAGACAGCGTCTCGTTACTATAAAACTTGCTTTCCACTTTTCACTCTTTTACACAATTCCAGCTTACCGCACCAGAACCAAGCTTGTCAACCTGAAATTCAGCATGCCATGTTATCCCGGAGATGACGTTTTCCAACAAACTTGGAACAAAGCACACAAGATGATTGAGAGAGATGAGGGCTTCCAAAACTGACCTGTGGTTGACCTTTCAAAACTATTTTAATGTATTTTGGCTTGTCACACCCTCCTACAAACTCCAAATTTGATCTATGCTGCTGAGGTTTAGGTATGCCTTTCACAAGAGAAGAGATTCTTGCTACAGCTATTTAGCATGAAAGGGGAAGATACAAGGACAAATATTATACAAGGGAGGGTGTGACAGATACTGCAACTGCGTGCAATATTTTTGGGCCCCATATTGTATATAACATTTATGCATACTGTAGGCAACTCCAGGAAGGAGGGTTATTCAGCTCCTCCAGGAACCAAAAACAGGAGGGGATGATTAAGGTGAATCACTTTGGTTGTAAACACCTCCAGAAAGGTGCCAACCCTGGGGACACTTGCATATACTGGTTCAAAATGGGTTTTCCAGAGAGGAGTGACAAAGAAAGGGCTTGTGGCTTAAAAAGGATGCATTTAATTAAATAGACTCCGGACCTTTGTTCTGATCCAACAAACGGAAAGGACCTTTGGTCCAAGGAGGGCCCCAACCCTTGTGGAAGGGTTGGAAAGACTTTGGCCTGCTAGGGCCCCATAAGACTGGTGCATGATGCCTGGTTTTTCATGTGGGTTTAAATCTGTTTATTGTTTTTATGTTTTCCTTTTAATGCTTTTCCCTTAAGAATAAATGTTCTTGCTTAGAAAGAGCTGTGTGGTAACCGGTAACTGCTGGCAACACACTATTCATACCTCTCTGAGAGAAAGCAAAGCACAGGTGCTGGTCTTTAGGCAGGCTGGCTTGCTGGGGATATCACGAGATAAGGTAGGGGCTCTGCCACCTTAAAAACCCTGGTCAGAAAGGAGTGGACCAGGGTCCCTGTCCAGACAGGTGATGGCTGGAGACCTGAAACCAGACTGGGCATGCCTGGAGTGGACCACTGGGAGAGAGTACAGGTGCAGTTACCCTGTGCCAGAGGGAAAGGGGAGATATTGTATATAATTAAGTCATCAAAATGGAGTCTGTATCACCTTGTGATGCCTGAAGGCTGTGGACACTACACTTTAATACAGCCGTAGAATAAAAATTCACACGTGCCTTGTAGTGCATGCAGTTAAAAGATATGTCCTTTCCAGGGACTCAGCTTCTCAATTAAATTGAGGTAGGGCATATAACCTTCATAACTTTGAGAGAGATGCTAGTCTCTTCATAGTTTAAGTATACACTTGCTTTCGATGATAAGCCTGGACGGTTATGAGACACATGCACACCCCTTCGTTTCTTCCCTTTCTACCAGCAGCCAACCAGTCCCCTGAAATTTCACCTGCCTGTTGTTATTCAAGGGTAGAATTTGTCAGCGTACCTTTGAGGAAATCATACATTGGGAGATGGTGGGGCATTCACATTTTGAAGATTTCTTTAACTTTGTCCCATCATATTTCCAAAATGACTTAGCCAAGAAGTTCCAAATGCAGAGCGGTGCTTTCAATGAGGGTTTTGTTGTTGCTCTTGCTGATGCTGCTTCTTCTTCTTCTTTTACTTAATGTGGGAGGAAAAGAGGAATTAGATAGAAACTGTACTTTCCACATACATCAGAGAGTCTGCATGGCCAATGAGTGTTTTACGCTGGTGTAATAGATCGATATCTGGCCCTGTGGGCCCACGCTGTGTATAGATTGGAAAAAAAAGAGTTCAACAATCAGCTCACTCATGCAAGTGCAGCTGTAAATTAAACAATAATCCCAGATGAAAAATGTGATGAGCCTGAGTTTTTGTAAAGTGTATCTTTACCTGGAATTTTCAAGCTTTCTAACCCTTCTTCCTTTTATGTCTCTTAAGGGTTTTGTGCTAAAATGATAGGTTCTTTCATCCTTAACTCAAGGCTAACAACATTTTTCACCTGAGATTGTTGTTTATTTTACAACCACACCTATATAAGAATTACCCGATTGTTGAACTCTGCATATGTTTCTTTGTTTAATGCTTATGTAAGCGGGGGAATAGTCCCGCTCTTGTGAGGAACTTTCCTGGCTTCTGCACTACCCCGGTGAAGTGGGCTAGCGAAAGGATCTGAGTCCTCACTCCCACTTCCTTTACCCAGTGGCCTCCCTGCCCTTGAGGACCACTGACTGTTAGTAAGGGGGCAACAGTCCCCTTATACCTAGGCCACATTTTGATCTGGTACGCCAATGTAAACCCAGATTAACTGCGATTAAGTGACTGGAGTTACTCCAGGATTACACTGGTGCATAGGAAATAAAAACCTGGTCCTGAGTGGGTTTTTTAGGCCTAAAAATCTATTAATACTGAGTGCTCTTTCCTTTGCTATGCCCAGTGCTTTGCCCTGTGCCATGGAAGTACCTTTTAAATGTCGATATCTGTACGAGGGAGAATGCTGTCATTCAAATTACATTTGTTTGACACTTTCCCATCCCCAGTAAATTCCATGCACTTCTAGATTAATTCCTATGATGTCACATCAGCCCAGATAAGAGACTTACACATATTTCCCACCACTCCTAACACTCTGAACGCATTAAAAAAAATCTGTGTTCAAAAGTACACTCATATGCTGGGGTCCAGTGAGCATCTCAATGGCTCCAGAATAAAAAGTAATTCATACTAGCCCAATGAATTAAACAGACATAAAGGAACAATGATCAAACTAGCACTTGGTACTTACACAGCTCTTTACAAACGCTAACTATCTAGGCCCGAATCCGGCTCCATTTGGGCACAAAGATAGCTCAGAGGAAGCTCATCACTCATTCTTCTTACTATTCATCACACCATTAGAAGGTAAGTATTATGATCCCCATCTTACACCTGAGAAGTATAGTCAGACACAGTGGAATTAAACCAAAGAATTCCTGACTCTCAGGTTCCTGGTCAATTGATTAAACCATGCTGCCACTCTTGAAATGATCACTCACGATTAATTTATGATGTAATAGGCCATTTTTATACAAAACTAGATGTGTGCATTTCAGTAAATGAACAAGTCATTATAATCTACACCTTACTAATGTAAAGCTTTAACGCAGAGACCCAGTGCTTGGGACTGGCCCTTTGGTGGCTGAACATATATAGGTGGTATAAAGCCACCTCTGAGGCTCACGGATCACCAAGAGATCAGGTGATGTCTGGTCCTGAGAAGTGATTTACAGATGCCCCAGGGCTGTTCTAATCAGTCTTGCCAACCCTGCCTGTTCAAATATCATGAGTCAGGCCCCTCAAAATCATGACACAGGCTTAAAAATCATGTGACTTGTGAAAATAATAAATGATAGGTTCTTTTCATTTGCTTTCTGGATTTTGAGCCTTTAGGGTTCACGTTTGCAAGCCTTTTCCTGCAACCACAAGGGCTAGAAACTCTTCCCCCCTAAAACAGCCGAGAATCTCACATAACAATGTGACTGGGGCTTTAAACAAATACAAGAAGATTCTTTATCAAATTGCAAAGGTTGACAACACTGTAACTCATGTTGCAAGTTAAGGGACATAAAATAGCTGTACCACAGTGCACACCAGCTATACCACACCTCTGACCCATCCCTTCAGTCCCCATAGACCCCCCAGACACATACTCCTATGCTGGGAATAGGGCTGGCCACACCAGCAGGGGAGCAAACTCCTATTTCCCTAGTGGCCATTTTTGCCCCCTTTATACCAGGAAAGGAAGTACCAGATAAGGGATGGAGAGAATCATTCCCTGTACTCATACAGACAGACCAGTTGCAAGGTTATAAAGCAACAAGCCTAATGACTGTAAGACCACTAAATTCCAATAGCTAGTACAACATAAATACATGGCAAATCTGATAAATCATTATTCAGCAGAGTCACAAACTGAGGGAAAATGGGTTTCTCAGAAACCAAACCTGTTTAAAACTGGCCACTAAAAACAAATTTCCCCTTTGTAGAAAGCTAATGAAGCATGGTGCTGGGTGCAGAGCCATGTAGATTGTCATGTGTGAGTTGCCTTTCACCATCTAAGATGAAAAGCAGCCCATTCTTTCCTAGCCAGACTTGTCCTGTATTCTCTTGGAGAGTGGAGATGGAGGAAAAAACAAGCACAAAGAACCAAGTGAATCATAACAGCACAGTCGATAAATAGCCTGGGAGATAACTGACCTAAATCCACATAGAGATCTTACAATCTGACCCACAAAAACGACAGACACCAGTTTCAAATAGCCACTGCCTCCATTTACTGAAAACCTTTATTCTGAAAATCAGAAGAGTCTACTGAGTTTATCAACAGCGTAGCACGTAGAAATGCTTCCTGAGCAAGGAGTCGGCCACATCTGCTGGGAGGCAGGGACGTCTGAGCCACACCAAGAGTTCGAGCCATGAGAACCAGAGCAGATCCTCCATAGGGTGTCTCTACCAATACAGGCAGAAGGGGAGGTAAGAGACAATGTCCCTTCTGAAGAAAGTGGCTGATCCTATACCAAGAAACAGTCCCATAACATCTGCTCCAGAAACCTGTCCACATATCCCACCAAGGGGGAAAAAAATCAAAGCGAATAGCAGAAGCAATATAGAAATTAGCTATGGTTTCTAGAATATCTAGCAAGCAAGACAAATCCAATTACTGTGTTTAACCACTGTACCCAGAGTATATTGCCAACAATAATAATTTCACAAAATTATGTAGCGCTGGCATTAAAAAAGAAAGCAATGCCAAGAAAGAGAGAGCTCTGTGCCCTGATGGGTTGTGGTGTGTCTTGCTGGGTAACAGGCAACTGGCAGCTAGTGTTCTTGGAGACAGGAGCAGAGCTGGTCTCTGCCCTGCTGGCACCAGTCACTCCCACCACTCCATCTCCTTCTTTGAGACCCCTTGAAATTATTTTTAATTACTCTGGAAGCATCTCTTTATTTCCCAGATTGGGCTTGGAACTCAAGAAAAGAAGACGGCCTGTCTTTATGGAGCACAAGTCTTAAAACATCCTGTCCGACGCTCACAGAGCAGAGAAGTGCAGAGGTATTGTAGGGAGGCAGAGTGGTCTAGTGAGTAGCACACTGTGCTAGGAACCCTGCCTTCCAGTCCTGGTCTACCACTCACCCTCCTGTGTGATGTTGGGCAAGTCTTTGTGCCTCTGTTTCTGCTCCCATCCTGTCTGTCTTGTCTATTTAAAGTGTAGGCTTTGCAGGGAAGGCACTTATCTTGTACTATGTGTTTGCACAGCTCCTAGCACAATAGGGCCAGGATCTCAGCTGTGGCCTATGGGGAAAACTGTAATATTAATGATAATAATAATAATTACAATGGTGGGTACTCTATAAAAACCCTAAGACAAACAGAACTCTTATCTGCATGGCAGCATTAATCCATCATTCCCTTTTCCCCAACCTTACAAAGCAGTGGCCAGGTGTCTGCTGTGGGAGTGCAATAAAATGGAGGACAGGCTTAAATTTCCTAGTTAAGCAGAGGAGCCAGGAGGCAGCATGTTGGGGGCCGAAATTTTGTCAGCTTCCCAGTAGCAAAAGCTGGAAGTTACACACCACCACCACCACCAGGGGGAAGGGGGAAAGTTACAGATCATGGTATAACTCCTGCAATCCCATGTAGCACCTCAAGCACTGCACTAGAGATCTGGTGATATGGCTGCAGTGGAGCACCCCGTGCTACCACATATGCTGAGAGGAAGGACAGTCTTGTGGTTCAGCCCCTGGCCTGGGACTCAGTGGATCTGGGTCAATTCCCAGTTCTGTCACAGGTTTCCTGTGTGACCTTGGGCAAATCACTTAATTTTTCTGCGCCGTCATTCCCCATCTGTAAAATGGGGATTGTACTTTCTTTGTCTTGTCTACAGTATTTAGATTGTAAACCCTTTGAAGTGGGGACTGTATGCTAGTGTGTGTATATACATCACCTAGCCCAATGTGGCTTTGATCTCGGGTAGGATCCCCCACTACGTGTCACCGCTAGCTGACGGAAAAGGAGATTTATGACCATTGGGATCTTCTATGAAGCAACTAGCGACTCAAAAACCAGGTGCTCTGCAAAAAGATTTCAACCAGCTGATCCAGGAGTGGAGCCCTTGAATATAGCTGGGTGAAAAGTGTTAATTTCCATTCCAGGGAATATGCTTCAATTTCAGAATTTCATTTAATCCAAATTGGGATGAAAAATCAAAACCCCTGACTTTTTGCAAAATGAAATCATCTGAAACATTTGACTTTATTGGTTTGACTGTTATGTTATAATAGTTGAAATATTTCAGATTTTATATTATATTACAAATTATAATAATTTAATGTAAAAGTTGAAGTGATAAAGTCAAAACAAAACATTTGCACCTTACAGAAATGAAACATTTTGATAATTTCTAGTCAAAATTTTTTGACAAAATCAATATGTTCCTGCAAAATATTTCAATTTAATCAAATCAGCCTTTTCTGATGGAAAACTTCCAACAGAAATGTTTCGACCAGCTCTACCTGTGAGACAGCTGAACAGTTTACTAAGGAGCAGGAGCTTCCACAATGCAATGGGTGCTTTCACACAGAACATGATCCTTGTCAAAGGAGTCATTGCTGTGTCAAAGATCCTATCTAAAAACGTGAGAAATTAATGCACAAAAACACTGTGTTGTGTGCCAGTTAAGGAAAGGTAAGACTATCATCAGCTCACACACTCTGGTCCCCAATCCAGAGACATGTATCTCAACACTAGCACAACCAACAAACACCACAGAGAACACACCACAATCTTACCTCTCCCACAATAGGCAGAGGCAGTGCTAGCAGGAATATTTGGGGGGGCTTCCACATATAACACATACTAATAATTAATCGGGGGGGCCCCTTGAGCTGCTTGGGGCCTAAGCAATTGTTCAGTCTGCTTATGCCTAATGCCGGCTCTGACGATAGGGATTCCAGCCTTCTAACACCCCTGCCCCAAACCTAAGTGTGCGTTTAGTTTTAAGGAACTGTGCATAAGGCACAGGGAGTAGGGCAATCTGGTCTGTTTGTAGTGGAGGATGTGGTAGAATCGAGGGAAGGGAGGACATCAGAAAGTTAAATGAAATATATCATCCCTTTCTAGTTATAAATTAGGTTTCTGGAAGTTTCTCTTTCTTTTTAAGCGCAAAGGCTTACGTTTCTTTTCCTGTGTCTGACGGGTGCAAGTAAAAATGTAGACGGTTCCAGGTCCTTGGGTAACACCCAAGAACAAACATTCCACTCCTCTGGCAGTGGAGAGGTCTTTTGTATGAGGAAGTAAATGGCTGAACATCAGCAAATAAATGTCATCAGTAACTTAAACCTGATATTTTTGGAATAGTCACGCGTGAGTTGCTAATACGTTTTGTCAATTAAAGGCCTGATCCAACACCCACTGAAGTCAATCCAAGTTCTTCCACCTCGATTTCAGTGAATGCTGAATTGGATCCCATTCTCATTTAAGCTCTACAGAAAATGAAAGGTTATAAACCATTTCCCAGTCAGGGCACTCAGCCATCTCAACTTCTGTTATACTTCGCATGGGTACATACTGCAAATAAATCCACAGACTGCTAGTTTAAGGCAGTTGTTTCCAACTCCAGAGAACATTTTCTGCCTTTTCACAAGGACTCTGTTATTTGTTCTAGAAATGCCTCATCCACTTCTTCTTCCTGATTTGGCAGTCTGTAGCAGTCCCCTACAATGATGTCACCCCTCTTTTTCCCCCGTTACCCAGAGACTTTCGACGGGGTCTGCCTCTCACCTGCTTCTGGACCGCTGAACAATTGTATATATTCTTGATGTTTAATGCGACGCCTCCTCCCTTTTTTTCCTGCCTGTCCTTCCAGAACACTATATCCCTCTATGCCAATATTCCAGTCATGAGATTTATCCCACTCTGATGCCAATCAAGTCATAATTTAGCTTATGTTGTGATATGGCCAGTTCTTCCTGTTTATTCCCCATACTCCTTGCATTTGTGTATAGACATTTAAAATGCAGAGCAAATTCCCTGACAGATTTCCCTCTTGTTGCCCCTGTGATCCTAGTGTAATTTTCCACGTTTCCCTCCCACAACATCTAGCTCTCTGTTAAGATTGTCTTTTTTCATGCTCACCTGTGGGCTTTTGTCACCTGTTCCCTTTGAACTTAATTTAAAGCCCTTGTCACCTGGTGCATCTGTGGACAAAGATGCTCTTTCCCTTCATCTCCACGGTGAACAGCACTCCTCCCCATTTTCCATGCTCAGCACCTTGATACAAATTACTTGCTGGGTACTAGTGACTAATTTAGTTAATTCATGAGTGTGTGGGAGAGTGACCGCTTGAGATTGCCTTGTGTTCTGTGAGAAATAACAATTGCAGGCTTAAAAATGTCAGGCAATAACTCTATTCTCTGTAATCACAGTAATATCTGACATCACGATGCAACTTGCAAACATATCACACAGTACGGCCAAAAAAATGATTCTGCATATTACTGTTTAGGGAATAAGGAGCTGATGACACTTGTGAATAAGATAGATAAGACTAGCGAGCACTATGCTGAGTAGTATCGAACTGCCTCATCCAAGGTGGACACCCTTTTTGTGATGTGAATACCTCCTTGTTTGTGGAAAGTGATTTATATTAAGGAAAGATTTCTCTTTCTGCCTTTAAATATTTATTTCTTATGTTTGTACTACAGTGTGACATGAACACACAGGTGAAGTAAGTCTCTCCCACGAGCAGTGCCTGTTCCAGCCTTCTCTGTGGATATCTTTTGTGAGTTTATATATTACAGGGATGAGAGCTTAGTTGGAATGGAAATTACTTTTGGGGATCTGCACCACTGAGATCAATGAGGGTAGGAGCAAACCACTAATCCCTATTGGCTCAGACTCAGGACTGAAGATAATAAAGATTTGGTCTTCTTCTTACCTGCATTCCTTCCTAGCCTCCTTTGGGAGACCAGGAACTCACATTTCTTGCATTTCTAATATTTACGTACATCTCAGTTTCCCCTTTTCTTTCATCATTGTCTCTGAGATAGCCAGATTTGGCCTCCATGCAGAGCACTGACTTTATCAAGCAATTCCCATACTAACTCTTGAACTCTGGGGACCTTTTCCTCCAGCATTCCTAATTGTATCTCCACAGTAAGAGATACAGTAAGAGGTGTATTTTTGTAGCCACAATTGATGCTGTTAAATTGATCTTATTTTGAGCTGAGTCTTTTCATTGTCCTTCCATGGAGTGCCACAAGATTTCAAAGGTCTACTCTGTCTGAACTTGGATTATGAGAGAATTTTCCCAATCCAAACTCTCTGCTCCCACACCTGCATCTCTTTCCTTTTGGGAAGAGGTTAGCATTTTTACTCTTCTTCTCAAGTGATCATTTTGCTCAATTCATTTCCAAGCCCTGCATATGAGTATTGCCAAAGCAACATGAAAATAATGCAGATCAAATAATAGAAACAAACATTCTTTATATGTGTTTTTTAAAAGGGGTTTTTTTAGCTTGAATTTAATCCAGTTATTCCTGGTTATCCTGCCTTGTGCATCCCTAAATATGTATGCATGTACAAGTCAGAGAACCATTAACAGCTAATTAGGGACAATGCAAACCCTGTACTCATTGAGGTGAGAATATTCCCCTTATAGCTCATTGTCATCTCCATGAGGTTACCAGGCCCTGACAGTTTGAAGAACTATAATTCCAAAAAAAGAAAAGGAGGACTTGTGGCACCTTGGAGACTAAGAAATTTATTTGAGCATAAGCTTTCGTGAGCTACTGCTCACTTCATTGGATGCACGCATCCGTTGAAGTGAGCTGTAGCTCACGAAAGCTTACGCTCAAATGAATTTGTTAGTCTCTAAGGTGCCACAAGTCCTCCTTTTCTTTTTGCGGATACAGACTAACACGGCTGCTACTCTGAAACCTATAATTCCGAAGTCACTCCTAACATCTGGATAGCCTGCATGGTAATACAGTGCAGCTGCCTGGGGCCCCAGTTCAGTAAAGCACTTAGGGCTAGACATTTTAAAGGTATTTAGGTGTCTAACCCAGGGAAGTTTAAAAATCTGGCCCTATATCACATGTTTACATGCTTTGTCGAATAGGACTGGACTTAAACACAAGTTTAAAAATCAAGTACCTGCTTAAGTGCTTTGCTGAATTGAGGCTTAGAACCACAGAGTCAGGCCAGGAAAAGAATATATTCCATGCGCTGTTCAAATGATACTGTCAGCTATAATAGTATCCATAACAAATAACTGATGTAATAATAAGATACATAAATAAAAATAATAGTAACAAACAGATCAGATCCTGGAGTCCTCCCTCAGGCCATCCACAAGCAAAACTTCTTTGACTTCCATGGGAGTTTTTGCTGAGGATACACTAAAGATTGCAAAAATTGGCTTAATAGTAACAATACTTTGTACTTCTATATCACCTTCCATTTGAGGATCCTGAAGCATTTGACAAACATTAAATGAGTTAAGCCTCATCCTGCCTCTGTTGCCACACGTGTGCCAATAGACAGCGTTAAACTCATTGCACAGACTTGGAAATTGAGGGGTTAAATGATATGTCCAAGGCCGCACTCAGAGTCCTTGGGAGATCTACAAATACAGCCCAGCTCTCCTGCAACTTCCATGCTGCCGGAGGCCAGAGTCAAAATGCTATCAACTTCTATCAGTGCACCCAAAGAGTGACACAGGCTCAGTAAGTGACTGATACTAGAGAGGACGGTGTCAGTACTATAAAATTTGAAGTCTAGTCTCTGCAAAGATTCCCACATTGTTCAAAAGAAATCTTAAATGCCTAGTAAGTTTAAGAGAATATAGTGTGGAAGGATATGGGCATGCTGTTTCTTTAAATCTACAGCGGGAAATTAAGCAGGATAGACTAGGGAAGGCTGTAGGCAGAAGCTCCTACCGTGAAGCAGGGAAGAGAGAGTGGCTTTTGGGATAATAAAGTTCCTTGTATGGTTTTACAAGAACGCTGCTCCTATGGTAGTTTTCCATTTTCACATGACATACTCCACCTTCCATGAGATAAATAGCAATACCAGTGTTAAACTGTAAAAAGAAAAGGAGGACTTGTGGCACCTTAGAGACTAACCAATTTATTTGAGCATAAGCTTTCGTGAGCTACAGCTCACTTCATCAGATGCAAACTCTTTGAGGCAGGGCTTGTCCTTTACTAGGTTTGTACAACACCTAGCACAATGGGGCCATGACCTGGTTGGCCCCATGCTGTAGTGCCACATAAGTAAATAATAAAATAAAGTTTTGGAATATATCAGCCTTCTGTTCAAATGTGTGGTCAAAGAGAGGAAAGAACTGTAAATACTGAATCAGCAGGTGGAAAATTGGCTTCATAAGTCAGATGATTCTGAATTATTCGCTGCAGTGATCAGCACATATAGATAATGCTCTGCTTGGCTCTAGCTACCTGTCTGAGTAAAATGGCGTGAGAAAAAAGAGATGAGTAAAGTGTTTCACTCCAAGGAAATTTTAAAAAATATACCATGTAATAATAAGATATTGTAGTGTTACCTCTCGGGCTCTGCACCTCTTTACAGCTCTCTCATGCTTATTTTAAGCTTGTTGGCCTTGGGGAAGTAAATCTATAAACCTGACTTCACTATCAGCACTGTAGCTATCCGGTGATAACATCTGTAAGCCAACATCATCTATAAAATTGGACTGAAAAGGTCAGCACCGAGTTTCTATTTACAGAGAAAAACTTTATGTGCTAATGTTGGTTTCATCATATAAGATTGTACTTGTTTGTCCTAAAACATTTCAGTTTGCAGCCAGAGCTCAGCAGTGTGTAAGTCCACCAAGCACCTCTCAGTGCACTTTGCCAATAAAATTGTTAAGGACTTTTCCCACTCTACACTGCCATGCTGTGGTCGAGAGCCAGGTTGGGTCTGAGAGGCGCAGGCTGCACGGCGGGGAGAAGGAGGGCAGAGATTACACTGTCCAAGAGGAAGTTTTGAAAGGGGCTGTGGCACAGGAGACACAATCACAGCCCCGCTAAAGCACAGAGACGGTGGATCTTTATCAATGGTGCCACCTGTTCCCTCCGCACGTCTAGGCTGCTCGATGGGCTGCAGCAAGAGATGGACGTCAGAAACTTCTCCCTCCCTATGCATCAATCCTCCCACAAGCCTTTGGGGTGGCTTCCCCACCCCCTGGCTACTAGAAGAGCAGTCGTGCTGAGGGCCAGCAATCTCTGTGTTGTATTATAATTATTTGTACTGCCCATGAAGCTTCAGGACCATTAATGTCGTCGTGTGTAGAGATGGTTCCATCGGTAGTTATCCCGGGATGCCAGTACTCCTGCCATGGCTTCTAGCCACATTGCAGACAACTTGCTTCATGCTCTGAGGCTTGGACATTTGAAAATGTCTCCAACAACAGAACTTTAGGCTTCGGGAGCTGCCCTTTTGCCCCCCTCAAGCCCTTCCTCCTCTCATTGCTGCTGCTCATGCAGGCATTGACCAGTGATCATTCCATTTTGTGTTGTAATCACAGACTTTCTCATTCTCTGCCATTCTCCTAACACCCCTCTACAGAACAGACAACACAATGCATACCAGGTTGAGTGCTCCAGCACTTTGCGATAAAAACCTGCATTGCACACAAACATGCTTGGCCATGCTTTACATAGACAAGTATAAATACCACTAGTCATCTGGAAAGAAAGCAAATATTTATAGGAACCTACACCAGTCACAGGAAAGTTAGTAAAAAAAAAACAAACTAAAAGGGGCACAAACACGGTAGAATTGAATTGCAAGCTGGAATTAGCCAATATGTTTGCAAATACCTTTTCCAAGTGATCCTCCCAACTCTAGTTTTAGTTTTCTGCATTAACTATTGTGCTATTAAACAAACAGTGAGCCATGTGACACAACAATAGAGCTGAGCCTTCTTCCTGGTTAACAATTGCTTATATTTGACCTCGTTGAAATGTTAGTTCCTCAATCCGCATTTATCTGTGCTTACATTAAAGTCATTCAATACTATGTAGACTGTAAATTCTTTGGGGCAGAGTGTCTACTCCACTGTGTATGTACAGTGCCAAGCACAATGGGCCTACAATCTTGGTTGCTCTGTAGGCACATAGTAGGGTCTTCTGAATCAAGTCAGGAAACAAAAACATGCCAGGTAGCTGATATGCCTAATGAAACTAACCAACATAACGTGCATAGCACAATTTAAATATCAGATACTCTCCGTGAACTGCGTGCAGATAATCTACCAACCAATAATTATTAGCAGAAATGAGTCAATGAATTATTTTGAATAACAAACCCTCCAGAAAACAGCAAATGGTTGAAGATAATTCATAAACAGAATGAGGGCAAATTCATCAGCTCTAATAGTTTATATACATTTTTCATCCAGCACCATCAGCAAATGGTAATTGAGCTTAATTTGAAAGGTTCATAACTATGCTACTAGGAAGATTTGGGTCATCTACGCTCTGTAAGTAAAAAAAAAAAAAAATGAACCACAACTTTGGCTGGGTCTGTCTGCACACAGATTTTGTACAGGTGTCATTGTTAGTGAGGGGGTTGATTTTTTTTAACCAATGTAGTCGTACCATTACAATTCCTAGTGTGGACGCAATTATATTGGCATAAAGGTGCCTTATACTAGTATCATTTATTTCCCTTCCTATATGGGGGTAGGCTATACTGGTATAATAACCCTTAGAGTGATATTACTGCATCAAACCAGAGGGGTTGCACAGCTTTAACCATACCAGCATAGCTAACGCGGTACAACTTCTGTGTGAAGACAAGGCCTTTGTGTGGGCTTTTAGCATTGTCTTGCCAAAAGGAAATCAAGAGATCTGATAAATAGAAATAGGTTTGTCATCAGAACAAACCACAATGAGTCATCTCCTGTTTCCTTGATATCATAACTCCCTAGTTTTGCATGCAGCCGCTAACAGTCCCCTTTAAGCCATTGGGTAACGCCTCATTGTGGAAGTTCTGCTTGTCAACACAAAGGAAAAGCCAGTTGAGCTGCAAATACTTTACAAATACATCAGGCTAACCTCCTTCACTATGATATAGCATTAATTGGTTTGGTACTTTTAAAGATCATATGGTGCATGCAGAAACTTAAGTATAAAAATACGTACTGGTGTTTTCTGCCTGCCCATCCACAAAGTGTCTGTTTGGTTTGGTGTGCTTAAAAATAGAGTGTGGGACACAGACGGGTGTGTAGAACTGTTACACCTATTTGCATTCCTGGTTGGCAAATATGTCACTGTTTACAGAAAGATTAAAAATACACACACCCCGAGATGATCCCTAATTTGGTTTATTTCCTCTTCATCGGAATAGTTCTCCAAACCATATTTGCATAGTGTACCTTAGAATTAATGGCTACTGGTAATATTGTTGCCCTTTTGATGAGTGCTAGCAATTCTGGGAGGAGGAGGGATGTTGACGCATGTCAACTTCTCATTGGAAATGTGAGATAGACTGAGGATGTTTCCTCCCCAATGTATTTATTTGTAGCATATATATATCCCGGGGTTGGATCCCAGGGGTCACTCAGTGCTGATGGGAGAGGAGAAATCCATCCCTTGTGCATTTCAGAGTTTCAGTCCCATGGTCTTACTCCATTTTGGGTGGGTTCCCAAACTCTCCTGCCTTCCCAAAACTATTTCCTCCCCCTCGCTTAACCAAAGTCTCTGCTTCTCTGTGTCCCTCTCTCTTTGGGACAGAGTAAGGATGAGGCCTTCAAACAAGCACAATCCTTTTACAATTCAGAGCAAGGAGAAAACATCCCTTTAAAAGCTGTCAAACCAAACAGCTTCAAAGCCATGACAGGGCCAAATCCCCTGTCAGGCCAAACTATGCTCCGGGCAGTATTTGGGGCAGGGGCATTGGGAAAGGTGACTAAGTTACTTTACTGCTTGTAGGATTCATAAAGGTTTATGCGCTTGGCAACATTCAGGGCACACCTGGAGTGTTGTGTAGGAGTAGTGCACACACAGCTCCTTTCAAGGGCATCAACCATGGAATCTCGCCAAGATGATATGAACCATGGGAAGCCTCCCAGGACTGGGCTCAAGGCCCGAGAGCAAGGAATGCGGTAGATAGAAATTGGTAAATAAGAATGTTAAACAAAGCCAATGTATTCCTTTTATCTGTTGGAGAATGTAATGCGCGGGGGGAGAGAGAGAGAATAAAGGGGAAGGTGGAAAGCTGACAGGCAGAAGCCCGTTAGCAGAGACCAGCCTGCTTGCTTGCTAAAAGCTGTGTTCTGTCTTGTCATTGAACCGCCACAACTGGCGCCCAAACGTGGGGCCCTCAGCACTCACCTCGCCCGGCAAGGGTTTCGGACGCGTCACTCATCCGCCTCGCGGATCCCGGTGAGTATTTTTCATTGTGGTAAGTATGGGAAGCTCCCTCTCTGCTTTGCAAGTGCAACACCGCAATGAGCTACAGTATTTGCTGCGTAAGGCTCAGCATGACTGCCCCACTCGAGAACTCACTCTCCTGCTACAGGAGGTGAGTGCCCAATGCCCGTGGTACCCTGAAGCCGGAACCCTTAAGCTAGCGGACTGGGAGCGGTTGGGCCAGACATTGCACAAAGAGCCTCGGGCGCCCGTGCAGGCTTTACATGCCTGGCACCTCTGCCGCGACGCGATACAGCGTGTCGCCTCGGACAGGCCCTCCCTCGCGAGGCTGGTGATCTCGCCACGCCCGTCCGCTCCTGCAGCCATCCCCCCTCCTGACAATGCGACACAGTGTGTCACCTCAGAAAGACCCTCTCCCGCGCCAACAGAGGGGCTGCCGATCCCGCCACCCCTGTCCGCTCCTGCAACCATCCCTCCCCCTGCTTCGCCCCCAGTGCCTCTATTACCACCGCCTCCCTGGCCTTCCCCACCGGAGCCGGTGTGTGATCGCCCTCCGCCCGTGGGGCCCCATGCTCCGGGGCCCCCCGGGGGGTCGTCTGCATCTGCTCAAGGGCTTTCGCTGGTGCAACAAATGGTTCACGCAGCGAAGACTCGCTCAGATCTTACAGCAGAGGAGCTGGCTGATCTGGTCTCAGTTTGTCCGGTGACCTGGCAGGATGATGGCCAGGGCAACCAGGTTGCAGACTGGGTCAGTTTGCCTTACTCGGTGATCAGAGAGGTAAAGAAAGCAATTCACGAGTTTGGCCTGACTAGCACGTATGTACGTGGTCTCATTGAAGGGCTCGGTACTGGGTACACCCTGATCCCTGAAGACTGGAAGGCGCTGTTGGGCATGATGCTGACGCCCAGTCAGTATGTTATTTGGCTTAGTGAGTATTGGCAGATGGCGGAACGCCAGGCCCAGGTATATAGAGAGCAAGGTATCATTTATGAGCACTTGGCAGGGGAGGGCCAGTTTGCTATCGTTCAGCTGCAGTCTCAACTCCCTCAGGCCGTCTTCCCCATTATTTCCACCTGCGCCCAGCATGCTTTCCGGAAGGTCCCGGATTCGGGCAGGCCTACTAAAAGCTTTGCCAGTATCCGTCAGGGTGCATCAGAGTCCTTTATGGATTTTACCAACAGATTGCAGGAGGCTATCCTCCGACAGGTGGATAACCCTGCGGCAGCTCAGGAGATCCTGTTAAAAATGGCGGTTGAAAATGCGAACGAGGATTGCCGCCGTGCTCTCCAGGCTGCACAAGCCTCTGGAATTCTAGAGCTGTCGGACATGCTGCGGGCGTGCCAAAACATCGGAACCCAAGCACATAAGGCTGGAGTTCTGGCTGCCGCCCTGCGAAAAACCGGGAAGGAGGGGAAGCGTTGTTACCGCTGTGGTAAGGAGGGTCACTTTCAGCGGGAGTGCCGCTCATCGACGGCACCCGCCCGCCCCTCAAAGAAGTGCCCCAAGTGTCGGAAGGGCTATCACTGGGCTAATCAGTGTCGTAGCGGGTCGGGAAACCGCACAACGGGTCCCCCCCGAACCCAGGGCCAAACGGGGGTGTTTCCCACTCAGACAACTGTTCCTCTGCCTTACAATCCATAGATTCCATGAGGGCGGCGACTGCCGGAAGTACAGGGCTTGATTTGATTATGCAGGAGGACGCTGATTTTCAGTTGCCAGGGGAGGTTTGCGCCATACCTACACAGGTGACGGGACCTCTCCCTGCCGGATTTGTGGGTCTGGTTCTCCCTCGCTCACACGCTGGGAAACAGGGTTTTTTTGTCATCCCAGGAGTCATCGATGCTGATTACACTGGTGTTATTAAGGTTCAGGTGTGGACCCATCTTCCGCAATCGCTCCCGCGTGGACGGTCAATTGCACAATTGATTTTAGTCCCCTATCAGGTGCCAGCCGCAGAGGATCGAACCCGGGGCGGGAACGGCTTTGGATCGACGCTGTCTCAGTCACCGTCTCACAATACGTCCTCTCCACTTGTTGCTCTGACAATGTCAGTCCGCCCCTCAAAACCTCAGTTAACACTTCTCTTAAATAATGTTCCTTTTACAGGGTTGGTGGACACTGGAGCTGACGTTACGGTGATTCGTGATCCGGAGTGGCCAGTCGGTTGGCCAACAGTTCCTTCTAAAGAGTTGTGGGGGATCGGGGGTAGCAAACCTGGGCGCCAAAGTTTGTCTTGGGTCACGGTCTCTAAACCAGGAGGCTGTGCCCTTGCTACAATCCGCCCTTTTGTACTCCCTGTCCACCTCAATATTTGGGGCCGTGATTTACTTACAAAGCTGGACACCACCCTCGATATTAATATATAATGGCCCCAAATCCTCCCTCACCCACCTTGCCATCCGCATTACCATTGGTATGGCAATCCTTAGAGCCCATATGGATTGACCAGTGGCCCCTCCCTCTAGAAAAGCTGAAAGCGCTTCATTCACTTGTACAACAATATTTGCATGCACAGCGCTTGGAGAGCTTTACTAGTCCTTGGAATTAGCTGCTGTTATTTTGGCCTTTCAATTTTTTGCTGATTGTCCCTTTAATTTGATCATGGACACGCATTATGTTTATCAGGTAATTGATCATTTACCCCTTGCCCTCATTACCCCTCAGGTCGATGCGGACCTCCTTCGCCTGTTTTTGTCTTTACAGTATCTCCTCACCACTCGTAATTTCCCTTATTTTGTTGCTCATATTCGCAGTCATACCCCTCTGCCTGGGCTACTCATTGAAGGCAATGCGCGCGCCGATCGCGCGTTACGTGGTCAGGTAAATTCCCTTTTTTCTGACCCCACTGAAAGCCATTCCTTTTTTCATCAGTCTGCCTCTGTTTTGGCCCGACAATTTCATATTCCTGCTGATCATGCACGTTCTATTGTTCGTTCCTGCCCCCACTGTGCCGCTGCTGCCCCTACCTTTTTTTATGCCGTTAACCCTAGAGGTACCGCAGCGAATCAGCTATGGCAAATGGATGTCACTCATGTGCCACAATTCCGCCCCTATTCCTTTTTACATGTTTCTATTGATACTTATTCGGGGTTTCTGTGGGCAACCCCACGGCGTGGGGAAGCCACTGCTAAAGTTATTCACCATTTGCTAGCCTGTTTTGCTGTTATGGGTCACCCGAGCCAGATAAAAATGGATAATGCCCCAGCCTATTGCTCCACAGCACTTTTCATCTTTTGTGCCCAATGGGACATCCGTCTCAAACACGGGATCCCTTATAATTCCACAGGCCAAGCTATTGTTGAACGTGCAAATCGCATGCTAAAAATCTTGCTTGACAAACTATTAAAACAAGGGGAGCTGCGTCTCCGAACCTTAGGAGACATTCAGCAACAACTGCATATCCTTTTGTTTCCTTTAAATAATTTAACGCTGAACGCAGATCAGCAGACCCCCGCGGATCGGCATTTTCACAAATGGAAAGACCGCGTGTCTATTACCATCAGCTGCCCGATCCGCAATGGTTGGGCCCAGTGCCTTTAATTACTTGGGGTTGGGGATATGCTGCTGTGTTTCTCCCTGCAGGACCGTTGTGGGTTCCAGCCGGTGTGTGCGACCGGCACTGAAACAGCATGGCATGGCACCAGGGGCTGTCGAACCCCATACCGGAGTTTCAGCTGACCTTGGAGGAGAACGCGGTGCCTCCCAGGTCGACAACGACGGAACGGAAACGGAGGAGACGTAGCATCCCAAGCCAGCCCGTGACATGCGGAGCAGTAAAAGCATTGGTCGCCGCGGCTCAACGAAGACTGGCAGCAAACCAACAGCCAGAGACTCTTGAGACTTTGTTTGTGGCAATTCTCGCCCAAATTACTGCTAATTCTGTACTGATTGTATGCCTTTTGTGCCTGCTATTTCCTGGAGGGGTTGATTCGGGAGCGCTTTCTTCATTACGGGCCCGAATGACATATAACCTATGGGAAAGATTGGCTTTAATAGCAAATGTTACCCACTTTTGTTTATCTGATTCTGTAGCAGCCGGAGAACTGTTAGGTACATGCCTTATTTCAGTATGTCATCACCCTGAGGAAATTGGGAATGAGATGATGCTCGCCGCTTACTCAAACCTCTCTTCCCAGTACTCTAGCATGGCTAATCGGGGCCAGGCCAATCACACTTTACCTTTTTAAGCTTATTTTTTGCTGCTGCTGTGTACAATGTATTCCTTTTTGTTAAGGCTTTGTCGAGACCCGCCCTGGCAGGCTCCACGAGTTATGACCTTGTCTGTCCGGGAGTTAATTGGCTTGCAAATGCAAATTGATGGCTACCATGAGATGGCCGAGCACAAATAAACAAAAAAGGAGGGGATGTAGGATTCATAAAGGTTTATGCTCTTGGCAACATTCAGGGCACACCCGGAGTGTTGTGTAGGAGTAGTGCACACACAGCTCCTTTCAAGGGCATCAACCTTGGAATCTCGCCAAGATGATATGAACCATGGGAAGCCTCCCAGGACTGGGCTCAAGGCCCGAGAGCAAGGAATGCGGTAGATAGAAATTGGTAAATAAGAATGTTAAACAAAGCCAATGTATTCCTTTTATCTGTTGGAGAATGTAATGCGCGGGGGGAGAGAGAGAGAATAAAGGGGAAGGTGGAAAGCTGACAGGCAGAAGCCCGTTAGCAGAGACCAGCCTGCTTGCTTGCTAAAAGCTGTGTTCTGTCTTGTCATTGAACCGCCACAACTGCTTTCCTGATTTGGGGGTCAAAAGTCCCTGGAGTAACTTAGGGCTGGCTCTAAATTACACAAGCTAAAATGCTGCCATTCGGACCACTCTGCTTGCTGGGAATAGGCAGATGACATTGTTCTTCGGTCACTGACCTAGCCCACTCCAAGGTGCCCCATATACTGTGGGGTTGGGAGGAGCAGGTGTCTGGAGCTGGCTATGTCAGCTTTTCTCAACTGACATGACTAGTTCAGAGGGGTCCTAGGCAGTAGCCATTCTTTTGTCCAGCTATTCTGCAATACCAAGTAACCTCTCCGACAGGCTAGTATATGTCTACCCTCCGACAGGTCGTTTGCCAGAAGCTGGGAATGGGCAACAGGGGATGGATCACTTGATGATTACCTGTTCTGTTCATTCCCTCTGGGGACCCTGGCACTGGCCACTGTCAGAAGACAGGATACTGGGCTAGATGGACCTTTGGCCTGACCCAGTATGGCTGTTCTCTGATGTCTCTGCATGTCTCCACCCAGACCAAGGGAGAGTACTTAACCCACATAAAACCTGTAACAGACATCTGGGTGTGGTTGCTGTATCCAGCCCTTCTGGGGTCACTGGGGTATGTCGACACTGTGATAAAAGACCCATGGCACAGCCATGGCTGGCCTGGCCCAGGTGACTCAGGCTCGTGGGGCTCAGGCTGCAGGATTATAAAATGGCAGTGTAGACATTCAGGCTCAGGCAGGGGCCTGGGCTCTGAGACCCAGCGTGGTGGGAGGGTCCCAGAGCTCAGAGTCCAGCCTTAGCTCAAATGTTGACACAGCAATTTTTAACCCTGCAGCCCAAGTCAGCTGACATGGGCTCTGAGACTCAGTGCTAAGGAATTTTTATGGCAGTGTAGATGTACCTTGGGAAAAGCCTTTTTTCTTGAGAAAAGCCTTATTCTTTTTATGGAGACTTTCACGTCAAGTATTTATAGAACAATGACTCATTGGATGTAAGAACTTACCTTGTAATTCTGCCTCTGGGGATATATTGCAGGGTTTCTCTACCTTGGTCTTGTGCTCCCAATGTAAGCCAGGAGGAAGTAACTCATTAACAGCTAAGGGTTTTATTCTCTGAGGGCAGGGATAGTGAGTTGGACTGAGAGTCACTCCCATGGTGATCTCCTGCTACCCATCACTAATCACTGCCCTTGGAGCCTTCAGTCATTTCATTATTGGGCAGGAGGTGAAGGCTCCCCAAAGAAAAATTAGTCAGTCACAAAGCAAAATCAGTGCTTCCAAAAGGTAGAACCAGAAATACAGCAATGTGTAAAAGATAAAACTCGTGCCAAACTTTGGTTTTGTCTTGATTAGAAAAAGAGAGCAAGGCTAGGTCAGAGTTAATGAACATCTAAGCTTGTCCTTAGCCAACTCTGCCCTAACCTTTACCTCATTCCTGGTCTAGACAAGGTCTCTGAGAGGATGTGGGTGGAGGACTAATAATTTGGCCTGCATGATATCTTCAGAGAAGCAGAATTGTAAGACCCTTTCTCTAAAAGCTTGTTGTCAGTAGCTACCGGTGTGGTGCTCCGCTCTTGTGCGAGGATGATAACAGTCGGCTGCGTGCGTGTTCCCTCTGTGTGCTGCCCCAGCTCTGAGCAGATAGCTAACACAGCAGACCCCGAGAGAACCCCCCAAAACCACAGACTCTAGTAAGGTATGAAGGAACCCAAGCCAAGTTTATTGTCAAACGAAGCACAGTAATAGTTCCCTATAGACTCTACAGGGCATACTACGAATTTGTGCTCCCTGGCAATGGACACAGCTCAGTCAGTGGCAGGACACTCCACTGCCCCCTAAGCTGGACAAAGATATGCGCTCTGGGACCTACTTTTATACTGTTGCAGGACAGATTACTCATCATAGTTCAAACGAATCTATCCATCATTTTGTCCTTTTGACCCTGTCTTTAAGACACATCTGCCTGTTCCTTGTTATGTCTATGGAGTGTCTTGCTGCCATCTTGGCTCAAGTTCCTCTCATTAGCACTTATGTGTGTGTGTGCACGTGCCTCTAACAACCTTTTCTTGCCAACTTCTGTGAGTGGGACCTGCCTCTGGCTCACAGCCCAGCTTTGTTTTATCACTGCCTGGAAGTACTTTGGTTCAGGCTTTATTTTGGTTCAGGCTTCAGGCCTCAGACTGGGCCTCTGATACAAGAATTTATGTTTCAGAGCCTCTGTTAGGGGGCTTATTCCTTCACCCACTTACTTCCCTGGCCCCTCTCTCATGAACAGAGAGCAACAATACCCGAAGTCCAAAGGTGCAAACAATTCGATGTTTATTGGGGTGAACTTCCAGCAAGCATGATTCCAGTTTCCTTCCTTAATGTCCCCCTTCCCAGCTCTGACACCACAGAGCCTTACCTGTGTCCCTGTTCCCATTCCTGCCCTTAGCTAAACATAATTCCAGTTTCCCCACCCCCATTCCCTGTTCCCATTTCCCCCTTTAGCAAAACATGATTCCAATTTCCCCACCCCCATTTTCCCCCATTTTCCCCCCCCACTCCCACTCCCTGATTGACTGCAGACTACATAGTTCTGAGTTCTGCTTAGCTATACCTTAACCAATCATTTTACTGAAATTTAACTAACCAATCCTAACATACTGTAACATGATTATTTAACCAATTATATCCCACCACCTTAATTAGTTTACACCCAGCAAAATTAATTATACAGCAGACAGAAACAATCACAGAACCAGACAGAGATTATACAGACAAACAATAGGGAAATGGGGACTACAATGATAGAACAACACAGAAATGAGGATTTCATATCCCAGCTATTGATAAGTGAGTTCTTGCCAGACAGGATGCTATCAAACTAAGTTTCCTTTTACATCTTTTAGGCACTTCTCTTTCTCTGGAGGCGATAGGCATTATCAGGACAGGATTGTATTCCTAACAGCCCAATAGCACCTTCTTTCAATGTGACTAGTTTGGAATGTGAGGATGTGACCGGTCGCTTCCCAGCGTATGGCTGCCTCTGCTGCTTAGCCAAAGGCCTTAGCCTAAGCACAGGGCCTCAGACTGTCACAGTAAGAGAAGGCCCTTACACCGGCAGACAATGATTTTGATTCTTTCTTTTATACCTCTATAACTAGCCAAGTGATAAGAATACACCTAAATTCTTAGAGTATAGGCCTTTACAGACAGGCCTGAATATCTATATCCTAACAGCCTCTTCTTACTACAAAGCTCAGTGCAGAATTTGCACACCTGGAGAGTAATTAGCTCAAGGGAGGTCTCAAACCAAAAAAAGTAACCATAACAAGCAAGAACAAGACAAGTACAAACAATGGAAATGTTTTATCTATAGATATATTCACATATAAACACATATACTGCTACATAACCGGTAAGGTGGAGTAAAGCACTGCACAAATACCTCAGGCTCAACCCTTCAGCCACCTGTACGATGGTTCCAAAATACAGAGGTCAAATACATGACATCCCAAAAGAAAGTAAACTAGGGGGTAGGAGAAAGTAGCCCACGTCCTTACTTCAGGAAAACTGCTGCTGTAGCACTGGGAGACCAAAGATCTACACATGTGTAAAGCGAGGACCAGATGGCTGAGGGTATGGCTACATTAGAAATGCTCACCGCTGTAGCGCAGACACTTATTGCAATGATGGAAGCACTATAGTAAATCCGAGAAGTGGAATTCTTCCATAGCCCTGACGGCATCTACACTGGGGCTTAGGTTGCCTTGATTACATCACACAGGATGTGAAATTTTTCACAGCCCTGAGTGCTCCTGTTAAGCCAACCTAACATTGTAGTGTAGACCAGCTCTGAGACGGAAAGTTCTCTGAAGTAGGCAGTGGAGGCCTCCCTAACTTGGATCAAGTGAACCATGACGTGGCATTGTAGTTTAGGCCAGACAGGTCGTAGCCATACAATGCAATCAGACCATCCTTTAGAACCTGACCCAATGGCCACTGAAGTCAGTTGAAAGTCATCCACTGATTTTAATAGGCGCTGAATCAGGTCCTTAGTGAGGGCAGGCTCAAGAGAACTGGCATCAAATAAAGCATAAAGTTGGGTGGAATTTAAGTGCTTTATTCCACTCTAAGTAGAACCCCAAGAACCTTTCAATGCTGAGCATCGGACTTCACTGGGAGGGGTATGGTTAGCTAACTGGTGCCTCCAGAGCAGTGCTGAAGAACTTAGCTGGAATAAGGCAGTGAAGCTTGAACTGCCTGTCCCTGTGCTGCATATAGCCCATGAACAGTGCATTGCTGAAAATGGAAGTCCTCTATTCACAAGCAGTAAAATGTTGGAGAAACAGTAAATAAAATAAAACAGAAAACTTATATTTCTCAAACCTCTCTAATTAAATAGCCAACATGCAGTACCTCTAAGGCCTCTAACAGCTAACCTATTATAATTCTTTAAAGAATAGAGGCCCTGCTGCAGGCATATGCATTTTCATATGCATTAATCATGACTGCAGGGATATTTAGACAGGTAGATACCATTTACTAAGACAACAGTAATACTCCATGCAAAATTGTAGGTGAGCATTTGCGTACACCTTTTTGCACCCACACCAAGGCTTCTAGCTCCTGAAAACTGGGCCATTGACAGATATCTTGTGGACTATTGTTTTGTGGCAAAGGAACCTTATTGGAGAACTACTTTTGTGTAACAACCTTCTGAAAATCATATTAGAAAGTAGCAAATAACACCAGATACGAAGACTTAAACTGAAACCAAAGAGGTGGGCAGGAAAGGTTCTAACATCACCTTTCTTTGGAGGAAACAACGCAGTAATTTAGACAGGAAAACAGTTGTGCTATGTATGTTTGCTTTTTATTTTGGCTCTGGCGGGCACCATTGTCACTGCTGATGCCACACGCTGTATTTATTGTATCCTCTAGCCAATTACAAACTCAGCAGGTGTTTGCCCTAAAGATATCATTGTTTGTGCCTGCAACATGCTGCCTCAGACGTGAAAAATGCCCCTTTCCGCAACATGATTTTGATCTGCTCACTGAGAGATTTCCTTCTTTGCTTATTTTTACTCCTTATAGCCCTTGCATCAACATGAAAGGGGGCTAGGTATGGCATTGCTCTGAGTGCACGTGTATAAAAAGGTAAGTCCCGGTGAGGAAGAAAGATGACCGCTGTGCTTTCAGAACCTGAATGAATAACAACGACTGGGAATCAATAACTCCAGCCTAGAATAGACCACACTTTCCAATGACACCCAGAACTGAAAAAAAAAGAAATTTTGGCTTATGCAAGGTCTCAGTCCAGTTCCCTTCAGCCCATCTTCCATGTCACAAAATCATCCCTGTCATTGGCACCGTTACTGGAAGACACATGAGAAGGACCTACGACTACATGGGAATAGAGACTGAACTAAGCTCTTACCCACAGAGCTATTCCCTCCTACTTGATTCAGGCACATCTGCAGGACAGTTGTGAGCTTGCACTGCCACCATACATGCTGCGCTTGTTCTGCAGATAATGGATTTCATGCGCCAGGGCCATCAAGCTGGCACTTTGCACAGACAACTTGAATATCTCTGGGAAATGATTTACTGGAAGTCTGTCCTCCTCCAGGCTCTTAAATGGGCCTCATTCCTGATCTGTGTGCCTCCTGCGTTTCAGGTTTCTTGTTCCACGGCGTGATGTGGGTCAGCCAAAAAGGGGAATAACAAACAATTATTTAAATTCCTCTGTCTCGAGATCATTTAATTGAAATCCATTTTTTCTACACCCGTTATTTCAGGCACACTCTTGGCAGCTTCCTGAGACAGGGTTGCAGCACTTTGTGACATGTTGAAGGGGCTATAATATAACACACACACACACCTGCTTTTTGGCTATAGCAGGCTTCAAGCTAGAGGTGACATGGCACAGCTTACGCGGCATACAGCAGCCAAAAAAATTGGTATGAGACAGGCTTCAACTTTAACAGAATACACGGCATTTGCTACAAAATGCTGCATTCATTTCTGTTTCAAGGCCCTATCCTGCTAACCATTACACATGCAAATAGTGCTATTGATGGCAGTGAAGCAAGAGTTTCTTGAGTGAGTTAAGGCTACATGGCTGAGTCTTTATTTGGCATCTAACGTCTTGAGGATAATAAAAATGACTCCGCAGCAGCAGTAGGCTCAGGAGAGGAGTTATATGGTCTGTGATACATACACAGCCACAAGTACTCCTTTTCTTTTTGCGAATACAGACTAACACGGCTGTTACTCTGAAAACTGTGGTATATGACATTTTCATAAGATAATGGCCAGAATTGTGAAACTGGCTTTCAGTTTATCTATCTATTGGCACTATGGTATGCCAGTAAAAAAAATATGTGTGTAACTAGTATTTAGAGTTACAACAGTCATTATAATTTCAGATAATGAAAAGACAAAGGAACCTATTCTGGGTTGGTCAGCCAGAATGAGGATTAAAGGTAGCCCTAGATAGGGGACTAACTATCAGTTGTGTGAGAATGTGCCTTTCTCATCGCGATAAGAAAGGGGAAACCATAGAGGAAGCTGAGTATTTATCGGCTGGAAGATGCAGCAATCGGTTGCAAATATCACATTATGATGACAGCTGTCAATCTAAGGGGCTGGGCCCACAAAGACATGCTGGGAGAAAAGTTCCTACAAGAGGGCAAACCTGCCCTGGGAAGAATTAAGAAGGACTAGGCAGTTACAAAGGAAGATACTCCTGGGAAAGGGCTGTTTCTGTGTTTTGCATACAACCATTACATCACAGATTGAACACAGCCCATGATTAGTTTCTAGAGTGTTCATCCGCAAACCCCTTTGACCACTAAATCAGCACATTTAGAATATACATTTGTGATAGGGAAGAATATGATAAAAGTTATGCAGCAATAAATGTGCTCCAAGAGCTGCCAGAATGAGAAGTTAAACATTCAAATCTCTCAAAGAGAATCATTTCCCCCCAGTTACCTAAACTAGTAATAGTAAAATTGTCAGCACTGAGAGCACTGTATTTTATTTACCATTAGAGAACAGGGTATACCTTAGTGTATTTAGCATGTATGGTTTGAATATATTTTTATCAAGCAATATGACACTTTGACTAGGGGTACTGTATTTTTAGTATCAATCAGGTGTAGGCACAGTCCTGAGACCTGAGTCAATATAAACTATACAAGAACTCTCAGCGTTTTCCTGTCATTAAAATGATTTTGCAGAAGCCACTGGAATAGAATTTGGTTGGCAGATCCACAAACTGCTGCTGTAGCTGATGGCAT
This sequence comes from Natator depressus, assembly GCF_965152275.1. Lineage (NCBI taxonomy): Eukaryota > Metazoa > Chordata > Testudines > Cheloniidae > Natator > Natator depressus. The sequence goes on from NC_134234.1 coordinate 156,191,017, forward strand.
CAGGCCCTCCAGCTTTTACCTTACAGTCACAGCTTTTGCCTTGCTGCCAAAGGTGAAGGGTTTTTTATGTCACACATGTTCTATTTTGCAAAACGGAAAGTCCGGTTAACTAAACCCCAAATTCCAATTCAAACAAGCATTTCTATAGGGTCTGTTAAGTAGGCTCAATAGAAAATGTCTGTTTATTGTTTTGCTTTCAAGCAAACACTATTAAATACACAATTAAATCTCTCAGCTACAAGCATAAGAAGGCCACTCATATATAATGCACAGCAACGATTCTCTTAAGGCTGGCATTAGAAGAAATACAAGATTCTTCTAGCCACATGTACAAATAGAAAATTTCGAGCGACAGTGCTACCTTCATTCTTTGAAAATGCCAGGTGTTCAATGTACATAATAAAAGGAAGCATTGTGTTTGCCGTTGGTATTTCAGATCAAAGCCCTCTGGAGCATAAGAGATTAATCATTCCCACGGTGGGGCTGGAGTTTAAGCATGCTGGATTGATTGAGGAACTCATGCCGCCAATAACATCATAAGATGCCTGCACATTCATAGAATCATAGAAATGTAGGACAGGAAGGGAAATTGAGAAGTCATCAAGTGCAGCCCCCTGGGCGGTGGCAGGACCACGTAAACCTAGACCATCCCTGACAGGTGTTTGTCCAACTTGTTCTTAAAAATCGCCGGTGATGGGGATTCCACAGTCTCCCTTGGCAATTTATTCCAGAGCTTAAGTACCCTTGTAGTTAGAAGGTTTTGCCTAGTATCTATCCTAAGTCTCCCTTGCAGCAGATTAAGCCCATTACTCCTTGTCCTACCTTCAGAGAACAATTGGTCACCATCTTTTTATAGCAGCCTTTAACATATTTGAAAACTATTATGACAGGTTTCAGAGTAACAGCCGTGTTAGTCTGTATTCGCAAAAAGAAAAGGAGTACTTGTGGCACCTTAGAGACTAACCAATTTATTTGAGCATAAGCTTTCGTGAGCTACAGCTCACTTCGTCGGATGCATACTGTGGAAAGCGTAGAAGATCTTTTTATATACACACAAAGCATGAAAAAATACCTCCTCCCACCCCACTCTCCTGCTGGTAATAGCTTATCTAAAGTGATAACTCTCCTTACTTTTCCACAGTATGCATCCGATGAAGTGAGCTGTAGCTCACGAAAGCTTATGCTCAAATAAATTGGTTAGTCTCTAAGGTGCCACAAGTACTCCTTTTCTCCTTACAATGTGTATGATAATCAAGTTGGGCCATTTCCAGCACAAATCCAGGTTTTCTCACCCACCCCCGCCACACACACACACACACACACAAACCCACTCTCCTGCTGGTAATAGCTTATCTAAAGTGACCACTCTCCTTACAATGTGTATGATAATCAAGGTGGGCCATTTCCAGCACAAATCCAGGGTCTAACAAGAACGTCTGAAGGGCGGGGGTAGGAAAAAACAAGGGGAAATAGGTTACCTTGCATAATGACTTAGCCACTCCCAGTATCTATTCAAGCCTAAGTTAATTGTATCAAATTTGCAAATGAATTCCAATTCAACAGTTTCTCGCTGGAGTCTGGATTTGAAGTTTTTTTGTTGTAATATCACAACTTTCATGTCTGTAATCGCGTGACCAGAGAGATTGAAGTGTTCTCCGACTGGTTTATGAATGTTATAATTCTTGACATCTGATTTGTGTCCATTTATTCTTTTACGTAGAGACTGTCCAGTTTGGCCAATGTACATGGCAGAGGGGCATTGCTGGCACATGATGGCATATATCACATTGGTGGATGTGCAGGTGAACGAGCCTCTGATAGTGTGGCTGATGTTATTAGGCCCTGTGATGGTGTCCCCTGAATAGATATGTGGGCACAGTTGGCAACAGGCTTTGTTGCAAGGATAGGTTCCTGGGTTAGTGGTTCTGTTGTGTGGTATGTGGTTGCTGGTGAGTATTTGCTTCAGGTTGGGGGGCTGTCTGTAGGCAAGGACTGGCCTGTCTCCCAAGATTTGTGAGAGTGTTGGGTCATCCTTCAGGATAGGTTGTAGATCCTTAATAATGCGTTGGAGGGGTTTTAGTTGGGGGCTGAAGGTGACGGCTAGTGGCGTTCTGTTACTTTCCTTGTTAGGCCTGTCCTGTAGTAGGAGACTTCTGGGAACTCTTCTGGCTCTATCAATCTGTTTCTTCACTTCCGCAGGTGGGTATTGTAGTTGTAAGAATGCTTGACAGAGATCTTGTAGGTGTTTGTCTCTGTCTGAGGGGTTGGTGCAAATGCGGTTGTATCGCAGAGCTTGGCTGTAGACGATGGATCGTGTGGTGTGGTCAGGGTGAAAGCTGGAGGCATGTAGGTAGCTCACGAAAGCTCATGCTCAAATAAATTGGTTAGTCTCTGAGGTGCCACAAGTACTCCTTTTCTTTTTGTAGGTAGGAATAGCGGTCAGTAGGTTTCCGGTATAGGGTGGTGTTTATGTGACCATCGTTTATTAGCACTGTAGTGTCCAGGAAGTGGATCTCTTGTGTGGACTGGACCAGGCTGAGGTTGATGGTGGGATGGAAATTGTTGAAATCATGGTGGAATTCCTCAAGGGCTTCTTTTCCATGGGTCCAGATGATGAAGATGTCATCAATATAGCGCAAGTAGAGTAGGGGCGTTAGGGGACGAGAGCCGAGGAAGCGTTGTTCTAAGTCAGCCATAAAAATGTTGGCATACTGTGGGGCCATGCGGGTACCCATAGCAGTGCCGCTGATCTGAAGGTATACATTGTCCCCAAATGTAAAATAGTTATGGGTAAGGACAAAGTCACAAAGTTCAGCCACCAGGTTAGCCGTGACATTATCGGGGATAGTGTTCTTGACGGCTTGTAGTCCATCTTTGTGTGGAATGTTGATGTAGAGGGCTTCTACATCCATAGTGGCCAGGATGGTGTTATCAGGAAGATCACCAATGGACTGTAATTTCCTCAGGAAGTCAGTGATATTACCAGCAGGAGAGTGGGTTTGTGTGGAGGGGGTGGGGGAAGGGGGGGGTGAGAAAACCTGGATTTGTGCTGGAAATGGCCCAACTTGATTATCATACACATTGTAAGGAAAGTGATCACTTTAGATAAGCTATTACCAGCAGGAGAGTGGGGTGGGAGGAGGTATTTTTTCATGCTTTGTGTGTATACAAAAAGATCTGATACACTTTCCACAGTATGCATCCGATGAAGTGAGCTGTAGCTCACGAAAGCTTATGCTCAAATAAATTGGTTACTCTCTAAGGTGCCACAAGTACTCCTTTTCTTTTTGCGAAAACTATTATGAGGTTTCCCCTCATTCTTCTTTTTCCAAGACTAAACATGCCCAGGTTTTTTTCAACCTTTCCTGATAGTTCAGGTTTTCTGAAGCTTTTATTATTTTTGTTGCTCTCCACTGCACTCTCTCCAATTTGTCACATTTTTCCTAAAGAGTAATGCCCAGAACTGGACACTGTACTCCTGCTGAGCCATCACCAGTGCCAAGTAGAGCAGGACAATTACCTCCGTTTTCTTACATACAACAGTACTGTTAATATACCCCAGAATTTTATCCTTTTTCACTACTGCATCACATTGTTGACTCATATTCAATTTATGATCCACGATATTCCCCAGATCCTTTTCAGCAGTACCACCTAATCAGTTATTCCCCATTTTGTAGTTGCGCGTCTGATTTTTCCTTCCTACAGTGAAGTATTTTGGACTGATCTTTATTTCCTTTCACCTTGTTCAATTCAGACCAATTCTCTAATTTGTCAAGGTTGTTTTGAATTCTAATCCTGTCCTCCAAAGTGCTTGCAACTCCTCTGAGTTTGGTGTCATCTGCCAATTTTATAAGCATGTTCTGCACTTCATTGTCTAAGTCATTAATGAAAATTTTGAACGTTACCAGACCCAAGACTGACTCCTGTGGGACCTCACTACCTAAGCCCTCCCAGTTTGACAGCTAGCCACTGATACCTAATCTTTGAGTACGGTCTGTCAACCAGCTGTGCACTCACCTTCTAGTAGTTTCATCTACACCACATTTCCCTAATTTGCTTATGAGAATGTCACGTGAAACTGTGTCAAAAGCCTTACTAAAATCAAGATATAACATGCCTACTGCTTTCTCCCATCCTCTAGGACGGGGGTTCTCAATCTTTTCCTTTCTGAGGTTCTGGCCAGAGGCAAAACCCTTTCACCTGTAAAGGGTTAAGAAGCTAAGATAACCTCGCTCGCACCTGACCAAAATGACCAATGAGGAGACAAGATACTTTCAAAGCTGGAGGGGGGGAAAAACAAAGGGTCTGTCTATCTGTGTGATGCTTTTGCCAGGAACAGATCAGGAATGCAGCCTTACAACTGTTAGTAAGTAATCTAGCTAGAAATGCATTAGATTTCCTTTTGTTTAATGGCTGGTAAAATAATCTGTGCTGGATGGAATGTTTATTCCTGTTTTTGTGTCTTTTTGTAACTTAAGGTTTTGCCTAGAGGGATTCTCTTTGTTTTGAATCTGATTACCCTGTAAGGTATTTATCATCCTGATTTTACAGAGGTGATTCTTTTACCTTTTCTTTAATTAAAATTCTTCTTTTAAGAATCTGATTGATTTTTCATTGTTCTTAAGATCCAAGGGTTTGAGTCTGTGTTCACCTGTACAAATTGGTGAGGATTTTTATCAAGCCTTCCCCAGGAAAGGGGGTGAAGGGCTTGGGGGGATATTTTGGGGGAAGACGTCTCCAAGTGGGATCTTTCCCTGTTCTTTGTTTAACACGCTTGGTGGTGGCAGCATAGGGTTCAAGGATGAGGCAAAGTTTGTACCTTGGGGAAGTTTTTAACCTAAGCTGGTAAGAATAAGTTTAGGGGGTCTTTCATGCAGGTCCCCACATCTGTACCCTAGAGTTCAGAGTGGGGAAGGAAACTTGACAGTGATATTAAAGGGGATCAAAACTTTCAGCGCTGCAGAAGAAGCAGTGATGTATTCATCGGAACACTCACACCAAAATGTCTCCAGTGGCGTTTCTTTGAACATGGTTCTGAGGGACCTGACTGATGAAATGTCAATGAGCTCTTCTAACAATTTTGATGGAACATCAGAGGGAAGTTTAGCTTCAATGTTCTCACTGAAGGGTTTTGTAGTCCACATGGGTGTAGCAGTTTGTTCTGTTGTGAATTTGGGAAAATAAGCCTTAAATTTGTTAAGCAGACCAGACAGATGCGCTCCTAGCTGAGGTTTAATTACGTCCAAATCAATGTTTCGTTCCTGAATGAAAGAATGTAAGAGCTCAAACATATCAGTAGTGCCCCCACAGACACGAACTTTCCAGAGTTGTAGTTTTCTTTTGAATGTCTCAATTCTTTCACGCTGGGCAATAAAATTAGTGTTCCCACCTTGCATAGTGTTATTCAGTTTATTCATTTCGCTGAATATGTTTGCGAGGTAACCCAGTTTTGCCAGCCACACATCATCTTTCAGCACTTTGGCAAATTCAGTTTTCTTTTCAACTAAGAAATTACATAACTCTTCCTTGAGATTAAATGTATGGGCAAGCATTCTGCCTCGAGACAGGCATCTCACCTCTGTAAGCATGAGCAATGAATGGTGCTCTGCACCCACTTCCTCACAAAGTGCAGCAAAACACCTGGAGTTTGTTGCTCTGGATTTAATAAAATTAACAAGCGTTACCGCAGTATTCAGAACACTGTGAAGAGCTGGTTCAATATCTTTTGCAGCAAGTGCTTCTCCATGTAAAAAGCAGTGTGTCCAAATAGTGTGAGGTGCAACACCAGAATGCTTTCCGGTCATTGCTGCGGCTCCATGAGTGGAGACCCCAATGCAATTAGTCAAGCTGATTTCTGCTGAAATCATAAAATCATCTAACAGTTTGAAAATGTCATCTGACTTTGTTGTTGTCTTGAGCTCTTTACAAAACAAAAAGTCTTCCTTTATTTCCTTATTCCACACAGACCGAACATAGGCAAGTAAATGGGATATTTTTGAAATGTCTGTGTACTTCCATGTCAGCCTGAGCCCCCACTTTCCACACAGGAAGCCAGGGCTTGAGCTTCAGCCCCACAGGGGGGCGGGACTTCAGCCCACAGGGCACAGGGCTTCAGCCCCTGGCTAGCTTCAGCACTGTCACTGGGTCTCATAGATTCAGCCCTGGCTCTCAGCATTAGCCCTTCAGGGACACAGCCCCTGGGTTTCAGCCACAGCTCCCAGCTTCAGCCCGCAGCACCGTGGATTCAGCCCCGCGGCAGCATCAGGGCTTAGGGCTTCAGCTCTCGGCTCCTGGCATCAGTCCAGCAGCGGCACCGGGGCTCGGGGCTTCAGCCCTATAGCTCCCAGCAACTGCCCTGCAGCAGCACCGGGGCACAGGGCTTCAGACTCGCAGATCCCAGCTGCTGCCCGGCCACGGCACTGGGGTTTCAGCCCTGCAGCTCAGAGCTTCAGCCCCTCCATGGCACTGGCACTCAGTGCTTCAGCCCGTGGCTCCCCATAGCTGCCCCATGGCGGCACCGGGGCTCGGGATTTAGTACGGGGCTCAGGGTTGCAACCCTGCAGCTCCTGGCTGCTGCCCCACCATGGCACCAGGGCTCAGGGCTTCAGCTCTGTGGCTATTGCCCAAAGGGGGACGTTGAGGTTCCAGGCTTCAGCCGCGGGCCCCTGTGGACCTCCTGAAAGGGCTTGTGCCCCCCCACCAGGGGGCCATGGATCCCTGGTTGAGATCTGCTGCTCTAGGACCAGACCAACAACCCTGTCAAAGAAGGAAATTAGATTGGCTTGGCATGATTTGTTCTTGACAAATCTATTCTGGCTGTTCCTTATCATCCTATTATCTTATAGGTGCTTACATATTGATTGTTTAATAATTAGTTCCAGTATCTTTCCAGGTATCAAAGTTAGGCTGACTGGCGTATAATTCTCCAGGTCCTCTTTGTTCCCCTTTTTAAAAACAGATACTATGTTTGCCCTTCTCCAGTCCTCTGAAACCTCACCTGTTCTCCAGGAGTTCTCAAAAATAATTGCTAATGGTTCTGAAATTGCTTCAACTAGTTGCTTAAGTATATTAGGATTAGGGCTATCAATTAATCGCAGTTAACTCACACGATTAACTCAAAAAAATTAATCATGGTTAAAAAAATTAATCACGATTAATTGCAGTTTTAATTGCACTGTTAAACAATAGAATACCAATTGAAATTTATTAAATATTTTGGATGTTTTTCTACATTTTCAAATATATTGATTTTAATTACAACACAGAAGACAAAGTGCACAGTGCTCACTTTAGATCAGGGGTGAGCAAAGGTTTTGGCCTGAGGGCTAAATCGGTATGGAAATTGTATGGTGGGCCAAGAATGCTCACGAAATTGGGAGTTGAGGTGTGGGAGGGGGTGAGGGCTCCAGCTGGGAGTGCGGGCTCTGGGGTGGGGCCAGAAATGAGTTTAGGGTGCAGAAGGGTGATCCAGGCTGGGACCGAGGGGTTCGGAGGGCGGGAGGGGGATCAGAGCTGGGGCAGACGGTTGGGGCATGGGAGGAGGTCAGGGGTGAAGGCTCTGGGCGGTGTTTACCTCAAGCAGCGGAGACACGGCCAGGCGGCTCTGCATGCTGCCCTGACTGCCCCTGCAACTCCCATTGGCCGTATTTCCCGGCCAGTGGGAGCTGTGGGAGCAGCACTTGGGGCAGGAGCAGCCTGCGGTGCCCCCTGGCTGCGCCTATGGGTAGGAGCCGGTGGGGGGGACATGCCGCTGCTTCTGGGAGCCATGCGGAGTGGGACAAGCCCCAGACCCCACTCCCCGGCTGGAGCTCGTGGGCTGGATTAAAACATCTGGAGGGCCAGATGCGGCCCCCAGGCCATAGTTTGCCCACCCCTGCTTTAGATTATTATTTTTGATTACAAATATTTGCACTGTAAAAATGATAAACTAAAGAAATAGTATTTTTCAATTTTCCTTATACAACTACTGTAGTGCAATCTCTTTATCATGAAAGTGCAACTTACAAATGTAGATTTTTTTTGTTACATAACTCAAAAACAAAAGAATGTAAAACTTTAGAGCCTACAATTTCACCCAGTCCTACTTTTTGTTCAACCAATTGCTAAGACAAACAAGTTTGTTTACATTTACGAGGGATAATGCTGCCTGCTTCTTATTTACAATATCACCTGAAAGTGAGAACAGGCGTTCACATGGCACTTTTGTAGCCGGCATTGCAAGGTATTTACATGCCAGATATGCTAAACGTTCATATGCCCCTTCATGCTTCGGCCACCATTCCGGAGGACATGCTTCCATGCTGATGATGTTCGTTAAAAAAAAAGTGTGTTGATTAAATGTGTGACTGAATTCCTTGAGGTAGAATTGTATGTCTCCTGCTCTGTTTTACCCGCATTCTGTAATGTATTTCATGTTATGGCAGTCTCAGCTGATGACCCAGCACATGTTCATTTTAAGAACACTTTCACTGCAGATTTGACAAAACTCAAAGAAGGTACCAATGTGAGATTTCTAAAGACAGCTACAGCACTCGACCCAAGGTTTAAGAATCTGAAGTGCCTTCTAAAATCTGAGAGGGACGAGGTGTGGAGCATGCTTTCAGAAGTCTTAAAAGAGCAACACTCCAATGCAGAAACTATAGAACCCGAACCACCAAAATAGAAAATCAACCTTCTGCTGGTGGCATCTGACTCAGACACTGAAAATGAACAGGCGTTGGTCCACACTGCTTTGGATCATTATCGAGCAGAACCTGTCATCAGCATGGACGCATGTCCTCTGGAATGGTGGTTGAAGCATGAAGGGACATATGAATCTTTAGCACATCTGGCACATAAATATCTTGCAATGCTGGCTACAACAGTGCCATGCGAATGCTTCTTGTCACTTTCAGGTGACATTTTAAACAAGAATCAGGAAGCATTAGCTCCAGCAAATGTAAACAAACTTGTTTATCTGAGCAGTTAGCTGAACAAGAAGTAGGTCTGAGTGGACTTGTAGGCTCCAAAGTTTTACATTGTTTTATTTCTGAATGCAGTTATTTTTGTACATAATTCTACATTTGTAAGTTCAGCTTTCATGATAAAGAGATTGCACTACAGTACAGAGATTGCACCTTGTATTAGGTGAGTTGAAAAATGCTATTTATTTTGTTTTTTACAGTGTAAATATTTGTAATAAAAAATAATATAAAGTGACCACTGTGCACTTTGCATTCTGTGTTGTAATTGAAATCAATATATTTGAAAATGTAGAAAACATCCAAAAATATTTAAATAAATGGTATTATATTATTGTTGAACAGCTTAATCACAATTAATTTTTTTAATCACTTGACAGCTCTAATTAGGATCAATTTCATCAGGCTCTGCCAACTTGAATACATCTAACTTATCTAAATATTCTTTAACTTGTTCTCTCTATATTGTGGCTTGTTCTTTCCCCCTTGTTGTTAATATTAATTGTATTGAGTATCTGGTCACCATTAACTATTTTAGTGAAGTCTGAAGCAAAATAGTCATTAAACACCTGAGTCATATTGATGTCATCAGGTATTGGCTCTCTTTCCCTGCCAAGTAGAGGGCCTTAGTCTTTCTCTTACTCCTAATGTATTTAAAGAATCTCTTATTACCTTTTATGTGCCTTGCTACGCATAACTCCTTTTTTGCCTTAGCCTTTCTGATTTTGTACTTATATGCTTGTGTTATTCATTGTATTCCTCCTTAGCAATTTGTCCATTCTCCTGGGTATTGTTAATATGTCACAAAGAACAGTTTTACACCCCACACATACACTTAGAGAAATAGGGAGGGGGTTTCTGGTAAAGCCCTACCTAAAGTTGGGAAGTGCTCTCAAAAGTCACTGCCATTGATATGGGGCCATATTCTCTGGTACATTGGGACAGCTTTGTGCTGATCTCTGTGCACAGCTTCCCTCAAGCCAATTAATTGGTCTGGTAGAGTATTCTCTCTGCTTAGACTATTTCCAAATATGAATTAAGAGTAGTTCCCAGAATTACACTTGCCACTTAGTTCCCCAGCCAATTTTCATGGGTTCCCCACATTTTCCTGTTTTTCCCAATGTGTTTTTTTCTTCCATTCTGTTATACAAAAGACCCATGCTGCCAGGGGAAATGGTGAAACTGTGTGTATACACAGGGCTGCCAAATGCACCAAGTAAACAATCTCAGAATTAGAACATTCATTTTACTTCTCATCTCCTCCAATTCTGATACTCTTAAGTGTTACTTGTAGCAAGAGTAGGCAAAAAGATCATCAAACAGAAGTGATTTTTAAATTGATGCTGTCCCTTGACGGATCAGATTGAGAGGGATAATGAATGAGAGGTTATTTTTCTCTGTAAATTAATAAAGCCTTATTCAGTAAGTAGGAGAAAGGTGAAAACCATTCTGCTGGTAAATGTTCACCACTGCATCTCTGGCACAATATAGACAGGGCTGGTAGAGCCTTGTTGATGCCCTATGCAAAGTTCAATAGACTGTGGGGAAATGCACGGAACTTGAACCTGGGTACGCAGGGTTCTGGGTGGGCAGCACTTCCACACCACCACAGGGCAGCCTTGGTCAGTGCACCATATATCCTGTGAGATCAGTCACTGTGGGAAGTGCCACCCACAGCAGAGATGACTGGCAGCTCCTCTCACCACTTCCAAGTGACCCAGACCTACCATTTAAGTCTGGAGGGAGCACAAGCAGATTGTCTCCGATCTCCAACCTGCTGCTGAGACAGACCCTGCCTCATCTCTGGTTTCTGTTTCCTTGCTTGTTCCTGGGTATTGGCTCAAGCTTGACCCTTGGCTCCAGTTCCTGGCAATTGACCAGGGCTAGACCCATGGCTCTGGCCCCAGCTATTGACTCCAGTTTGATCTTCTCCCGCCCAACCGTCTATGTCTCTAACCTCTGCACCTGACCACTCATGCTCTGGTCCCTGACAGCATTGGAAAGATTCATATTCTGACAGCATCCCTGCCTACAATACCTATGTTATTTCCAGAAGTGATAAACTTCATGGCCATGGAAATATTTTATCTAGAAGAGGAGCACTTCTTTGGAGAAAAACAAAGAGGACAGGGTGATCTACTAAAAGTACTCACACTGCTACTTTTCTCCCTAATATATCAGGTTATGTTGCATCACTTCAATTCAGGGCTTCCCGATGTGCAGTTCCTTATCACACCCAGAGGATTTCTTCACCCACCACGATTATTTTTAAAAACCCACTTACCAGGCAGTGCCATCTAATTACCTTACGTGCCTCAATACTTATGTCGGCTTCATCACTACAGTTGCTGAGCATCAGCTGATAAGAAGAAAGTAATGCGGGTATTACAAGTACCAGGGATTTATCACTGTCTCTAGAACATTTACATTTCCCATCTCCATTTTTTCCTTATCCATCTCCAAATGTTCTACCTACTTCCCACCCCTTTTTCCTTCCATTAGCACAGCTGGCAGCCTGCAGAGCATTGGTCATGAGAAGTATTTTTATTAACTGTATAAAACTTTTTCTGTCTCTGTTTCTCCTTTTCTTTGGTTTTGAAAACCTTTCAGAGTGAAGTTCATGTTCATGAAAGGTGCTGGACTGACAGCTCTGCTACTGTAGCTCCTCTGTGCACTCTACAGATGTCCATCTATTGAACAGGCAGGCACAATTTAAGCTTCCCCACATTACCCTTCCCATGTACCTGAGAAGCCACCAGTCTAAGAGGGTAGGTCAGTCTCCATTCCTGTATAATTCATTGCCTTTCTGCTGAGACTTCTAGTAAGGGAGCCAGAAGGTGCTCTCCAAGATAGGTTGATCTGTTCACTAGGCACCTGAACCTGAAAGGTTCTAATTACGTTCCACTCCCACTGACTCCATAGGAGTTTAAGGTGCTTAGCACCTGATAGGATCAGGCCTTAGGAACTAGAGTGACACCACTAACTCATTTCACAGTGGAGCTGATTGAATAATGAAGAACAGATTTACAAATATGTGTCAATAAATGAGCCAACGTTTTGTCCTGCTGCTATTTGTGGGTTCACATCATTCGTTACTTGCATATATTCAGAGGATTGCTTGTTTCAAATCCCAAAGTTTTCAGGAATTTTAGCACAAATTATTAGTTTGAAAATTCATACTACAAGTGTATTATTGGCTCCTTGTCATTCATTATCCTCCTGTTTTAAAGATTCAGTCATCCAATCAGGGCGCAGAAATAATGCCATGTGACTTTTACCATCACTAGAAGTTATGACTGAGAAGGCATTTACGTGAAAAGCACCCAGATTTCTGACACACTCAGCTTTCTGTTGGATGGGCAAGGAACTAAAGGGTGCATCAGACGGGAAAGCCCCGATGTTTTCAATAGACTGGCCACTTTGCACAACACAGCAACCTGATAAGTCCTGATATGAACACATATGACAGCCAGAGGGAAGGGAGTTGGAAGTTGGCCACGGAGACCTACTGAGAGCATGAGCACAGAGAGGAGGAATGAGGAGGTCCTGTTGGGATCATGACAAAAGAGGAAGTAGAAGAAGAGTGTCTATAAAGGAGAAGGGTTGGAAAGTGCTGTTCCTCTTCGATGAGTGTGCGATTTGGTTTTATGGCTGAGTACAGCCCGCACAGACAGATCCCCTGCATAATACAATTGTCTGTACGACCAAACCAACTATTAGGTGGCTCTTTTACTCTAAGCTTGTGACGAGAATGTATTTTGCATCCTTTGTTTAATGTTTTAAGATCAATTACAGTAAAACTTTTTGGATCTCTCTACTTTGTTTTCCTTCCCAGCAAAGAAGGGAATTTTCCAGACAGACATTTAAAAAACAGCTCAAATCCCATATTTTCATTGACAGGTCTGTTTTTTATTATTTCAACTATTCTCTGTGCCCACAAGGTTGGCAATAACTTCTTGTCCTTAGAATACACTATTAATGTGCATATGCAAAATGGCACACTGATTGTACATCAAAACTTGCTATGTCCATCATTTCCAATAAAAATGGACTATTTAGAGATACATACAGCTGACTCAAATATTTTCCTAGGACAGAATTGAAGATGTCAAATCAAAACTCCCCAGTGTTATTTCTATATGGGTTTCCGCCATAGTTCTAATAGGCCTCATAGAATGCCCTACTAACAGAAAAAAAAGGTAGACAAAATCCAAACTGCATCAAAGAGGCAGCTAGCAGCTCTGCTTTTTGGCAGGAGCTGTTCTTGAACAGAAACTGATATTAGTTCTGACTTGTATGGCAGTGAAGTGGATAATTGACCATAGGGGTCTAAGATGAGACCATCAATTTCACTGCATCTTCTTACCTGGGTAACATCTGGATTTAAGTTGACAAAGACAAAAGGGCAGTGCAGGAACCTACTGTAACACCCTACTTAATTTCCCAACCAAATAGTCGTATGTGCCATAGCACAAGAGGGAGATTGAAGAAGAAGAAGAAGAATGCATTGACAAGAGATCAAATACTAACAATTAAAATTTAGTGAAGATTAAAAAGTGTTGTGCAAAGAGACAGTAGAAGTCATGACCTCCCAGCAGTGCAGGGGATGCAGTTGGGCCCCATTGTTGTGCAGGAATGGAAAGGAGGTGGGAGGGTCCTTATGCCTTTCCCTGCCCTTGGACACTCAGGGCCTGATCCAGTGACACCAAAGCAGAGTGACACTGATTTCAATAGTCTTTGGATGAGCCTTTTACAGAGCAGCAGGGAAAACTATCTGGCCCTACAGCTTTTTCAGCGGGTGTATTAAAATAATTACACATAGATGAGAGAAACCCAGTGATGACTTGATAGAAGATGGACTGATGGACAAGGAGCTGCCCATGTCTCTATCATATCCAGTCTACTAATGAAGAAGAGTAGGGCAAAGTGAACCCCTTTAGCTGGTTGAAAAGAATCTATAAAAAAGCCTGCAGAGACTTTTGAGGCTTCTCGCCTTGCAAATCTCAGCATGGATGATTTTGGGAACTTGCTGTAACTTCTGCCTCAAAAACTCCGCCTGCCCTCAAGACTCAGTCGGTTGGCAAGAGAGTGGAGGAAGATGAGACATATTTCCACTCTGCCATACCATTGGTTGATCCACACATTCAGCGAAGCACCTACTGCCAGACCACAGTGCAAGGGCATTATTGAATCTGCTTGTCAGTAGACAATCCACTTATGACCCACTTGATCCAACCTGGCAGAGTGGATGCATGGGGCTTTACAGGGATGTCCTGAGGCACATTAGTTCTACAAAAGGTGATATGTGGGATCTCTACAGAGAGTCAGTAGCCCACTGGTTGTTATAATCATTGCAAAATTTATGTATGGGTAATATTTAAGGAGTTATAGATCTATACTGAATATTACGTTCTCAAAACCTTTGGAGCAGAGGCAGGTAATGAGGAGGTACAGGCAGAGGGTAACAGACACTTATCTCGCTGTCTGGTCAGTGTGTGTATTGTCCACTTCACAATGGGGGTCTATTTGACTACTGAGCCACAAGCTAATCAAGACTGTGAAATCTACAAGAGATGGCAAAATCCACAGGAAGGAGCAATCAGCAGGAGGGTGTCCAGTTTATGAACAAAGATCAAAGGATTGTTTTGATATACCTGGGGTAGCAAAAGAGACACCCAGGATCCTTTACCTAGGATACAAGTGGGCAAAATGCTTCATCTCATGTAGGAGGGATCACAGCCGGGCCCGGCTGTGAAGACTTTGGGTGAGCTTTGCCTTATAAGACATGAAAGTGCCTAGTTAAATAAGTTTAGGTTCTAGAATACATGTTATGACTTTATTTTATATGTAACCATTTGTTTCCAATACTTATACTTGCTACTGCTTGAATCTCTATTCTTTGTTAAATACACTTACATACGTCCATAGTGAATTGAAGTATAAGTGCTGTGTGGTAAGCAGAGCAGTGATTGAGGTGAAACTAGTAAGCTGGGCTGTACTGCTTCTCTGGGAGCAGAACATCTGTGAATCCTGTGAGTGTCCAGTGGACCTGGAGCTGGACACTCAAGAGAGAAGCTAAGAAGGTTCAAGGTTGGAGCGTGCCTGTTGCTACCTGTAAAGAGAGAGCGGCGCCTGCAGAGGCCTAGTGGGGAGGGCTTGCGTTGCCCGTGGCTGGTGGCATTGCGAAACTGACCCCTGGCAGTCATAGACAAGCCTTCCTCACACTCAGGGCAGGTGGTAATGAAGTGCCTCACAACCCTGGGTACCCCCAGGATGCGTCACAACTCTACCTCACTGTCTTTGGCTCTGTGAAAATCCTAACACATAAAACAAAGGTTTTGTGCCTCTCTCATATAGTATTGAAGATATACCCCCTTCAGAAGTCTGGGCATGTAATAATTTGCAATTGCAATACATATTTGCATTATATCACAAGTCACATATTTTGACTTGATACTCATTAAACTGATGTTTGAGCAGCTGTTCAGAAACTGTCAGGAAAGAAGTTGGTTCAATAAAAAGATATTACCTCACCCACCCTGTGTCCCTGATACCCTGGGACCTACACGACTGCAGGTACACTGCACACAACTTACATTGCCACATTCACTCAACACACTGCTTCAGGACATTCTGAAAGTCTTAATTTGTGACCAAGTCATTACATTAAAAAAAACCAGAAATAAGCTTAGACCTTGCATTTATTAAGTCACCAAAACAGGCTACATAATATCTGATTTGTGTCTGTTCACAACAATAGTTTCCATTCAGCATGCTAAATATCAAATGCAAGTTATCCCATTTCATTAAAAACTGTGGGCTAGATCCTCTGCAGCTGTAAATCAGCATAGCTCCACTGAAGTCAAAAGCTGAAGCTCTGGCCCTGAAATTTGAGAGCAGTTTAGGATGCGAATACTACAAACTTTAAAAAATATTTATATTAAAATAGTTTCCTCTTTCACTATGTGCCCAAGGCAAATACAGTGTGATGCTCAGAGCAAATTTACTAAGAATAAAGAAACTTCTATAAGATGAAAAGTTAGTGGTACGTTCATTAAACTAAGATTGCAAAACATTGCATCTTCACTGCCCCATCATCAGCCAAGGCAGTGTTTTTAACTAGGATCTAACTTGCTGTTGAAACTGATACACAGATGACAATTCAGTAATTGAATTACTGTAGGTGCTACAGTAGGTGCTAACTAGATATGCGAAACAATCTGTTCCACCTTGCATTTTGCTGTGAGGCCGGGAGTTCCTTTCCCAGACCTGAGGAACAGCTCAGTGTGGCTCGAAAGCATGTCTCTCTCACCAACAGACAGAGGTCCAATTAAAGATATTACCTCAACCACCTTGTCTCTCTACAATTCACTCATGATTTATGGAATGATGATGCAAAGGAGATTTGCATGCTTTGTAAGACATCTTGGGTCAAAAGCAGAGATAATTTACTTTAAGTGATCCTTAGATTTTAGAGCCAGAATGGGAGCATTATGATCATCTAGTCTGGCATCTGGCATAACACAGGTCATAGAACCTCACCCTGTAATCTCTGCATGGAGCAAACACTGGATTCAGAATTCATTGGATTCATTGTGACTATGTCCTCCATAATCGATCAAAGCAAACGTGTGACACAGGTACTGTTAACTAAAATCACTCCACAAGTAACATTTCTTAAACAATCCAAATGCAAAGTTACCATCATTATTAGTTACAAGTTATTATGCTGCATCTCTCTCCATGTTGTGGAAACATCTGTAAGGTCAGGGATTGAGGCCGTTGAGGGAAGATCATGTCATGATGGCTCCTGAAGAAGCCACTTGCCATGGAGAAGGGATTGGACTAAAGCATTTGAGAGACATATTGTACCTCTGCACAAATGCCCTAGCCTTCTACAGGTGACCCAAGATCCTGCTCATTTCCCCACTATTCTTAGGTCTCCTGGGGTTTGGAAGGCCAAGGTGTTTGCCAGCACTTTGCAGGGAAATCATCATGCTTTCCACAAGATGGGTAGCAGGAACCTGCAACTTGAAACTTGATGATTACTACACACTGGCTAGCATACATATATATGATGTTGATAATACTACCCACCATCTATATTTCAAGCATTTAAGTACACATATTATTAAGAATGAACATAGCAGTTATATATCCCAAACAGGCTTGTACCTAATCCTGTTCCCTTATGCTAAGGATTCCATAACACTTTACATTAGCTGCAGTAAGCTTTGGCTAACTAGATAGGAAAACTGTCAGTATCAGGACATATATTGTTTCCTCATAGCAACAAACCTATTTGTCCTAATAGAGATTTATGAGATGTCCTCATGCCCCTTAGTACCTGGAATGCATGTACCCAGAACAAAGATAAGAGTGAATCATAACCTGGAATGCATGGGTTCAGAAAGAAAAAAAAATAGAGGCATACACCAGGGTATCAGAAACAAGCAAGGTTAATTGAATCCAGTTTCAGGTGATGTACATAGTATCTTTTACTGGTAAACAAGTAGGAATGTACCTTCACAGAGCACACCTTCTGTGTAAGGTGAATGCACAGGACTGCTCTTCAGAGCCTGATATCTTATAGAATCTTTTTCCTGTATGACATTAATAACCTGACTTACTTTTGCTATTTGGTCTCTTGAGTATATTTCATAACAAACCAAAATGTGGTCAAGCAATTGATTATACAGTTTATCAAACTCATCACATTTCTTGGCCCAGTGCTTATTTTTCCTTACACGGGGATGATCTAAGCCTTTCTTTTTTAAGTTTCCTTCTCCACCTTAGAAAATAGGGGGTTTCAGTGCAGCAGGAAAGAAATCAACCCAATGCAGGAGAGCATGAGATAACAACAACAGAAGAAAATACAGTGATCAAAATGTTTAAAAGGATATTTCTTAATTGACCATGAAAACAAAAATGGAGGAGCTGAACTGCAAGTGGCTGAGAGAGATTTTTAAGCAGGAGAATCTTGGGCATAGCTGGAACTGGAACAACTGAGCTGGGAGAGAAAAGGAGAAGTTCTATTCATAAATATTTTGAAGAGAGAAAATAGTGGTACGCTTGCTGTAAAATGGGAATAAGAGGAGAGGTATGCTGTTTCTTGGCCTTGGGTCCCAGTTTATCCAGCTGAGAACTGAACTGCTGCCTCATACAATGGAGTACCCAATCAAATATCCTGCAATTGTACTACACGTAGAAGATCACAGCCACTTAAAATGCAGCTCTACCATATAGTTTTTGTGTTGTAATTAGACTGCTCTGGTGAGTAACAGACAGCAAAAAAGAGATCAGGAGGAATATAGTCATATTTTGTAGAGATTGTTAACTTTGGGGATTCAATGTTGCAACAGATCATGACCACCGACATGAGAGATAATGGGAGCAAAATGATGTGCGAAGAAAAACCGTTGCTATCTGTGTGTTGAGACGAGTTCCAGCTAGAAGACAAGAACAGAGAAATCATGCTGGAGAGGTGGGATCAGTAGTCTTCAGAAAAAGTTAATATATCAGTGGCAAAGAACTGTTTAGTTCTCTTAGCTTCCAGAAGGAAGCTATTAGACAGTGTACGGCTGAGAGTATACTAGGCTGTTTATATATACATATTATGAATCTGAATCACATTTACACCAAGGCCTTGTTACACTTGCCAGAGGCCTTGGTGTAAATGAGAATCAAGGCCTATAATTGATGGAGCTCAGCAACAGAATATGGCACACAGAGAATCTCAGGCCACGCCCCCTTTCCTGCTAGGGTGACCAGATATCCCAATTTTATAGGGGTAGTCTCAATATTCGTGCCTTTGTCTTATATAGGTGCCTATTACCCCCCACCCCCGTCCTGATTTTTCACACTGTCACCCTGTTTTCTCCCCCCAAGCCTGCACCTTAATCCAATCACAGGGAGGCAACCAAAGGATCCCACTCCCCAGCTGGAGCACCGGAGCGGGGCAAGCCCCAGACCCTACTTCCCAGCTGAAGCTAGAGGGCCGGATTAAAATGTCTGGAGGGCTGGATGTGGCCCCCGGGCCGTAGTTTGCCCACCCCTGTGCTATGAGGCCATGTAAGAAGATAAGGGGAAGCAACACACCTGTCCCCAGTATGGCCATGTAGGACCTACTTGGATCATGACTCTGGTGCAGGAAGGAAACACAGGAGCTGCATGCTCCATACTCCCCTTGATCCACAGTTGCAAGGGGATGGGAAGTTTCCTATTGGCTATATAATTACTGTCCACATCACTAAACTAAAAAATGCTTCAAGTTATTGAAGACAAATTTGTAAGCATTTCACAATTTCCATTTTAGGAAGGGCTGGGCGGTTTAAAACTTGATTGATCACGGTTTAGTACTTACATGTGATAAATTGGAAATATTTAATCATAGAACACTTGGTAGTTAAAGTTGTCAGACTTGATTTTGAAGTTGTATCTCCCCGTCTTTCGTTGGTATTGAAAAACCAAAAGGGCCGCCGCTCCCAGCACAAAAACAAACACAGCAATTACGATAAGGATGATGAACCCTACTCCTAGCACAGGTGCCTTCTCACTTTTGGCATCTAGAGAAAGAACAAGGGAAAGGTTTGAATCCCTGGAATCTGTTCATGCATTAAGAAGCCAACTGAGTGTTACAATCTTGCATGCAATTTAGGATGCATCAAGTAGCCCAACGCAGTGGTAAGAGCACGGGACTCTGATACATTGATTCGGTCCTCTTGGAAGGGTTATTCTCATGGCAATGTCTGTGAGTTAGAGCAAATCCTGACTTTAGATACCTGTGCAGAACCACTACTGACTGTGATAGGATAAATGTACTCAAATTGGTATGGAGGATGTGGCTCTAGGCATTTTCTGTTAAAATAATAATAGCGATATATACATTTCTGAGCTACTGCCCTAGCTTCAGCATAACCCTGTAGGCAGAATGTTCTTTGATTTTAGTCATGTCGTTCATGTGCAGTAATTAAGCATATTTGTAAAATTAATATGTTTACGTCATGTGAGATACAATTCATATTACTGGGGGGCAAGTACTAGTTAATGCCATGATGGGCAATAACTGCACTTAAAAAGAACATTCAGCGTCATGTTCAGATGGGGTGTAGAGTAGTGAGCAAGGTCTAGCTTGTACACCAACTCCTCCCTGCTCCCCCCCCCGCCCCCGGCACTCAGTCTCCATTTGATTGACTTTTGGCCACCCCACCCATTTCTAAGGGGTCTAATTAGCCAAGGAACCACAAGAGGTGTAAATTAGACTGATCTCCACCCTAGTTTACACCTTATTCCAGTTCTTCAATATGTAAATTGTGCCAACTTTTCCTCCTTTACAGCATCAATAAAGTGGGTGGAAGGGAGCATAACAGACCTAACTTATATCACCTTACATAGCACATCTCTGAATTTGGCCCTCAGAGCCTAACATATTGTGCTCTAGAAGGAATCTAGTCGAAGCACTGTACAAAAGCTGATTGCAGTATAAGACTTGAGCAGACTCAGAACATTGCCGTTCAAATGCCCATTACTCTGTGCAATTAATTCCACCTCCTCACTAGCACAAAGAGTTGCACAGAACATGCCCCCACCCCCACCAGTGTATGACCTTTGCTGCATCGCAACAAGCAGAGACTGGCCCATAAGATACCAGTAATTGCTACCCGGCTTCAACTGACCATCCCATTTCTCAGCCAAGGGGGTTTATGCCGTACAAGGAAGGTTTTCAAGTTCACCCATCAGTAAAACAGAATCTGTTAAATAATTAGCTTGGGTAACTTTTTTGTAGCCATCTACTCATTACTCACCAGTGGCTCTGCACAGAGGCCCCCAGGATGATCTGTGTGTGGCAATAATTTCACCACTTTTCAGGGATCGAATATCTCGGCAGCTCTGTAACAATTACAAGACCCTGATCATTTATAATATAAACGTATGTAATATATATGAAGTCTTGTAATGACTCCTCTAAAGAACGAGGAATTTTTGCTGATTTAGTGAAGGCAGTACCCAGGACCAGAGCTTTTTTTTATTTCCCAACGCTAACCTTTGGTACATTATAACAAACCGAAAAAGATCAGGGAACAGTACCGGGAAAAAGTATCCGCTTATCAGAACACTGAAAAGAAACCTCTGTGAACAGACCCTTGGGACAAAGCTAGTTGTGTTGAGTCTATTTAAAAAAAAAAAAAGGCTACAGGAGAATGTCTACCAAAATTTTCTTTAAGCAATACAGTGTGTGTACTACTAAGTTTTCTCCAGCACTCTTAGGGCATGTAAGAAGGATCTGCAAAATAAGCCAAAGCACACTACACGGCCTTCAGCATCCTTTCTTAACAGCATTCCTCATTATATTATTATTAACGAGTATTATTATTACTATTATTATGAATCATAATAATTTGTATTGTGTTGCCACCTGAAGGCCTCAGTCAGGATCAGTGCTCCATTGTGTTTACATGTAATAAGACGATCCCTCTCCTGAAAAGTTTACAGTCTAGTTTGAAGCAAGATGCAACCTGTGAACTTAATAAACAAAAAGGAAGAAATGGACAGTAGGGGTAAGTAAGGGCTTGTTTACATGGGACAGTTTTACCAGTTATACTGGCATAACTGGATCACTATAGTTATACTGGCATAACTCCACTTGTTGGTACGCTTATTCCAGTATAACAGGGGCTTTCTCCTGCCTACCTTGAAACCTTTCCAAAGCCACATAAATGAAACAAACAAACACCAAAAAGCCACTCTTGTTCTAGAATTAGAGTATCCACATGGGTTGTTGTACAGGAATAACTATATCAGTTTAAGTTCACATCTTAGCAACAGGTATAACTTTCCTGTGTAGACAAGCCCTAAAATAAGAACATGTGGTTACATAGGTAGCTATTGTGCAATTTCATGGTTCCGAATCATTGTAATATTTTTTGTTCCGATTTGTTATTGTGCTGCTGGCTGTGCCTGATGTTACTGTCCTGACTTTGTCCTACTACATTTTTCTCCCAATCTACTCTTTTCTGTTCCAGATTTAAGAGAGCCAAGACTCATCTACCAAAAAACTGGGGAGCGACAAGGACAGATGAAAGAACAGGCGAGTTCCAATCTTTTGGGCAATAATCCAGGCCTCAGATCAGCTCTGAAGCGAGCAAATGTTTCTGGAGGCAAAAGGTAGGTCAAGTATGAGGCTATAGTGAGCCTTCACTTTCATGCTTCCCTAACTCGTGCTCTCACTTAAGTCACGTTGTATTAGATGACGCCTTGCTATCCAGCCCACATAAGGAGCAGCACTGGAATAGGGCAGGGACCAAACCTGGACTTAGAGTCACAGTTGAATCCTTGCTTTTCCCTTGCTCCATGGGGTGCTTACCCTTTTCCTGTCATAGCTCTATTCCCCTGGGTGCCAGCTGACGCATGGTGGGGGAAGAGCCCAGGCTTCACCTGCTCCCCGCCCACCTGCTTGTGGCAGCTGCTCTTCCTCGCTGCACAGGGCCTGGAGATGTGGAGCCCCACAGAGGAGAAAGAGGGCTCCTTATTCCCCTCACTCCCATGGAGGGACATGCAGCCAGGCTGACAAATAATCCCACAATAAAGCAGATTGGAGCGCAGGACTGGGTCTCCAATAGTAGACCAATTTCCCAGTGGCTCTTTGTGACCCTTCATCCACCCTCACTCTGGCATTCCGAGTGGTTCCCAGTGCCCTAGGCACTCTCTGGGCATCCCCAGTGGTTTTCAAGTGCCTGTCACATCACTGTTCTACTTTCTTGAGGGCTCCACTCCCCCAACAACTCCTCTGGTTTCCCAAAAGTTCCTCTCACTGGATTTGCCGGATGTGTTCTAGTGCCTTCTGTGCTTATCATTTTAATTTAAATCCAATAAAAATATACTAAACTCACTACATTTTCATACGGGATACATTTTGCTTGGGATAAGGGATGATACAGTTTTCCTCTTTAATAAAGTTTCTAAATCCTACAAGAAAGATGTAAAAGGGGTCCAAGTGATTAATTGCTGTATCGTGCTAGACATTAATTTAGAATCAGCTACAAACTGGGGCCTAATTTTGATCTCACTTGCAAACCAGGAGCAACTCCAGTGAAGTCAATGAAATTACATCAGCATAAAACCAGTGTAAATGAGATCAGAATATGGTCCTCAATTAACATACTCTCTACCCCAATCTATATAATTAAAGATGTTAAAATCAGATCTATCACTATTCCTTGTAGCTTCTACTAGACCCTTGCTCAGCGCATTGATGTTAACTTTTACTCTTTGTTTGTAGTCCTTCAGCCAATTTTCTATCCATGCGATAGTGCTCATATTCAAGCCAATGTGAACTAAATATGCAAGTAATATTTTGAGAGGCATTGGACTGAATGCTTTGCTAAATCAAGATACATTACATCTACTGCATTCTTTTTATGCATTAACTCTGCAATGGGATTAAAAAAAAACAGCCATACAAATTAGAGATGGAGACATTCTATTAGGTCATCTAGTGCATCCATACCCAGTACTTTAAACTGGACCTGTCTGAGTCTCAGTTCATTAGATTGCCTGTTATACTAAACACAGGATATTACAGAAACAAAGAAGCTGAAGACAGAAGAAAGCTAGTTGATCTTCTAGTCCATCCATCGTTGGCCAATGCAGGATTGTTCTCTACACTGCATTTTTAAGGCTTTGCCCAGCCTAGTTTGTCTGGCATTACCTGTGCTTTATAAAGGCACACAGCGCTAAAGACATTGGGTTGAGAATTGGGAGACCTGGTTCTATTTCAGGCTCTGCTGCTGACCAGCTGAGTGACCTTGGGCAAGTCATATCCTCCCTCTGTGCCTCTGCTTCCTCTCTGTAAAATGGGGACGGTGACATGTACCCCTTGTGGGACACTGAGATCCAGGAATGAAACATGCTCTATTCTAACTAAGTATGTTTGTCTTACATTCATGCTCCTTGATGCTCATGATTCCATTGTCCTCTAGATGTTGATCCAAATTCAGTCCTGGTATGAATAGATGCAACTTTGCCTTCATCATCTTAGTGTTTGTTCAATTATGTTATTAGGAATTGAAGTTATATGGTTTGAATACTTACTTAAATATGGGTTTTGCGGTACTTTAAACATTCAAAATTATATTAGTGTCAAACCTAGAGCCCTCCTTCCATCTGTCACTCAAATTTCCTGTTCCTCTTTTCCTTTTTCCCTGGACAAAGCTCTGTAACCTGAGACAGGAAAAGGTTTTCTTGCTCCTGCTATCCATTCCTGATCTTCTAGGAGGGGTCATTTGATTTATACTGGGACCAAGTTGAGCAATTTACAGCAGGAGGGAACTATTAAATAATGGACAACTACCTAATGAAAACACTGTGTCACCACAGAGAAGATCTTTAGCCAAAAAAAAAAAAGAAAAAAAAATCCTTTTATCTACAGTAAAAAGAGAGCCCTAATTTATCTTGTCTTCACAAGCAACATATTAAAGTGCAGTTTACATACCTGGAATTAAAAAGAGATAATGTGATCATCTTTGAATGTAGTCAGAAGATAATATCATGGGTGCCCAACTTTACCAGATACGGTTCACTACATTTTTTTAAGTGCTTTTGAAAAGGTGCTGGGTTGACAGCCCTAGAAACCAGGGAACTTGGGCAACAACAGTATAAATTTCCTCACACTGTGCCTAAGCCATGATCAGGGAAAATAATTACTGGGCAAGAAAAGACAGAGCGGTCTCCTTGATAATTCCAACTTTGGCTTTTCTGATGAGACTGCATCCTTACCAGCTAGTTGACCGTTTTTTATTCTGTGGAACCTGTCCACTAGGATTTGTATTGAGATCACCTGCTCCTTTCACAAAGGCCATCAGATGGTACTTTTTTTCCAGTCACTCCCAGAGCCATCCGATTTTTTATTTATTTTCCATGCTTCAGCTGAAGCATAGGGAATGGAAAGAGAAATAAAGACTGAGGCTTACTTGTGACTATATTATTTCCCCACTTCACACTGCTGCAAGTTGAAAAATGAAGGAAAATGGAGAAGAGAAGTTTACAGGATACCATCACCTTTCGGAAACATATTATCCCTTCATTTTCCAGTTAGAGCACTGTCTGTCATATGTCACATAGAAAGTTAAATTTAAGGAGCAAACCCCTTACCGTCCTACAGGTGCTTTCAGGGGTTTCCACACAAATACGAATTTTGCAGTGTAGGTAAACCACAGAGTGGTTGATAAAGGAAAAGATTTTCAGCTTCAACTGAGCTTTTCTTGAATTTCCATTTTCAATAATGGTGGTGTAGGTCTCTGGGACTGGGCAGCTAAAAGAGAATAGGAAGACACACAAAATAACTAAAGTTATAGATGCTATACCCCAGTAACGGCACCTTGTAGTTCCGTTTATAAGCGTCCGCCGAAAATCCTTATCTAGGTATTCCATAGAGTATTCTCCAGCACAGACACTGGTGGCAGTGTGCCTTGTCCCTAGGATAGAACACCACTGCACACAAAAGCCTGGGTAGCTAAGTACACTGGGGATTCAGAGGTGAGTATTTAGTGAGATTCTTCAACTTCAGCACTGGAGAAAAAACAAACTGAAGTCTGAGATGACTGAAGCCCGAAGATGAACTTGGTGTCACACAACACTGACTATTTTACACACAATACAGTAGTTTGACAAAGTAAACTGAAGACCAGTCATGCCCAGAGCACCATTTGAGATGGGTTCAAATGTCCTGCTACAGGTAAGAATTAATTCTGACTTTTGGAAGGGTGATGCTGGTGAAGGAATCCCATTCTTCAGAAATTAAATAGGATTTTTTAGTATTTTCTTTTCAGCTCCGAAAGTGAGGTTCTACTTTAAAAGCTGTCTTTGTAATCATATATCATAGGTTCTCCATTGTTATTGTTTCTTCACTATTTCCATATCAGATGGGCCTAAGTTACTATTAAATATTTTCATTCAAACTGCCACCCCTCCAAAATGAACCTGGACTTTGAGGGTACATCTCCACTGTAATAAAAGACCCATGGCATGGCCAAGGCTTGCCCAAGTCAGATGACTTGGGCTGGCAGGGCTCAGGCTGCAGGGCTAAAAATGGCAGTGTAGACATTCGGGCTTGGACTGGAGTCCAGATGCTGAAAGTTTAGGAGGCAGGTGAGTCTCAGAGCCTGGGATCCAGCCCGAGCCCAAATGTCAATGCTTCTATTTTTAGCCCTGCAGCCGGAGCCCTACAAGGCCAAATCAACTTAGTTGAGCTCTGAGACTCAGTGCCGCAGGATTTTTATTGCAGTGTAGATGTACCCTGAGTGTCACCTAGGGCTCTCTCCTCCTTTCTCATGTGCCTCACCAGTAACAAAGGTACTGCAAGCCAGGTGAGTTCCTCAGTTTCACTTATTCAACCACTGTCTTCAAATTATGTCCTAGTAGCCTATTCTGCTTCACAAATCAGGCTACCATACTCTGCTTCATAAGAAGATTCTGGGTGTTCTTCAAGGATCACCCCATATAGAGCATATAGCAATAATCTAACTTCAAGGCCATAAAGGCATGCATGCCTTTGGTAATGGCTGCATCAGAAAGAAATGGCTGCACATAGATTTTTTTTTTTTTTTTTAAAAAGCACATGCACTGTTGACTACCAAAGCCACGTACGCCTCCAGGACCAATCGGAAATCAAAGAGTAGACCTACACTGAATATCTCCTTTACAAATATTAGGGGGAGGCAACAGCCCCCCCCCCGCCTCCCAGACTCTCTTTTAGAATGTCTGAAGTTAAATATTTGGCTTTGAAAAGAACAAGGACTCCTTGAGGGCATGTAAAAAGTACAATAAAAAGATAGGGTATTAATAGCCATCTTTGGCTCATGGAAAGGTTCCTCAAGCTCAGGGACTACATTGCTAGACAGCTTGCACATGCCTATGTCATTTCTAACACGTGTGTGCTATACCTGTTGTTAATAAAAGCAAATGATAGAGGATCCACTGGATTACTAGATGGAGTTGCCCAGCACTCAGTGATGACCACCTTGAGCTTGCTGTCTCCTTTTTGAATTCCCACCTCAATCAGTATATCATCACTGGCAGAGACACTGAAATTTTTGGGGATTGAAGAGTTTCCAACAAACAATTGCATCTCAGTTATAAAATATCCAGATCCATGTAAATCCTCAAAAAAGGTATAAACCCTGAAAAGACAATAAGCCGCTTTTAAAGATCATAGATTTGATTATAGTGTTTTTAACAGGTCACATATACAATTCCTGTTTCTCTAGCACATGTGCACTACAGTAGTGAGGAAAAATCTGCAGTCCAGCATATTGTTAGGATTTCAAGAGGAAAGGGTGGTTGCTTGCTGCAATCCAGACCCGTAGGGTAGTGTGGAAGAAGGCATGGAGAAGACTCTGGGAGGCTACAAAGGTGGAAGTTACTGGCAGTATGAGCAGACAGCGTAGTGATGACAGTGATTTAAAGTGGGAACAGGAGTATACCGCCAAAGCGCCGAACAAGAAGCTTGAGCCTGATGCAGAAAACAAGAGGAAGCCAGTGAAGAGATTTGAAGAGGGAGTGATGGGGTCAGAACAGTAAATGAGCAAGACTTTTTGATGCAGCTTTTTGGACACACAGCAAGAGAGTGGGCATGGGGGGAGGGGAGAATCATGGAGGCCAGAGGAGGTGATTGAAGTAATCAAGGCAAGAGATGACCAAGGTCCAGATGAGCAGTTTTGTTGTAGGAATGGAGAGGAAAGGATAGGTTTTGGAGCTGTACAGGAAAGAAAGTGAGAGGATTTGGTGACGGCCTGGGTGTGGTGGAAAGAAAGAGAGAAGTGGTCCATCTGAGGAAGGGATGCGGCTCATTGGCAAGACAATGTGAAGAAGTCTGGGCTATCATTTCTTGTGCGCTGCCCATTCTATAGATATAAACAGAGGATCTCACTCTATAGTGCTGGTAACCTGGAGCCTTCCGCAAGAACGAAATTTGCATTACATATTTTCAAAGGTCATCAAGTAAGTTGGTGGATTTTAAAAATCATCATCATCTTCATCATAATGCATAGTGATTACACAGCACTGTACATTCATTCATTCCCAGAGGCAGTTATTTTGCTGATGGGGAATACGACTTGCCCACGACCACCCAACCAGTGACACAGCTGGGATTGCAGCACAGGAATTTCTGATTCCCAAACTTGTGCACATGCCACTAGAATAAACCTTAGAAGACTACACTTCCCGCCCCCCACTCCATCCACACACATACACACACACACAGAACGCCATACATTAGAACTGGAAGTTGGGTGAGTTTTTATTTACCCTTCTGCATCGTATCCAGATGAAGTCAAGAGATCATTCTGAAACACACAATGGATTGGAATGACAATCTTCAAGTTGTGGATAACTCGCTGAGAGGAGATGTCATTCTGAAGTATTGTTTTCACAATAGTGTTGGTCTTATTCTGGAACAGAAAAAGGAGAGAGAGATACTTTATCAACCTTTATGTTTCAGAGAACACCTTAGTCCCACTAGTCAGCTACCTCTGGTAATTTTAAGTAATACCTCAGGAATTCTGTATACAACTGGCCAATAAAACCCAAACCATCAGCATCTACTAGCTTTGTCATTGTGGGGCTAGCAAATGAAAACAAGTTTGCTGTTCTCATCTTAGTACGCATTGTTCACTGGTCCATAAAACATCCATACCATTTGTATGACCAGGGCTTTTTACTCCACATTGTCCCCTGTCTAGACCAGTGGTTCTCAAACTTATTTGATCAGGCCCCATTTCTTTGGGTCTGTAGTCGTTTATTCCCCCCTCCCAAGTACATATACCACCACCAGGATCTGAAGGCAGAGCAGAGAGCAGCGGCTGTTGGCCGGGTGCCCAGCCCTGAAGGCAGAGCAGAGAGCAACAGCAGCACAGAAGTACGGGTGGCAATGTGAAAAATGATAGCTATCACTTTTCACAGCAGATTTAGCTCCCGATTGCCGCCCTTATTTCTGCACTGCTGCTGCCACCCTGGGGCAGACAGCTGCAGATATGCCACCCCAGTGCTAACAGCCAGAGCCCCACTGCCTCCAGGTGAGGGATTGGGGGGGGAGGAGAGGGGATGGGAGGGGAAGGAGAGCCTGAGCCCAGGCGGTGGGGCTTCAGCTGTCAGCCCGGGGGGGTGGGCCTCTGGCTGTCCCCTTTATACCCACCTCCACAGCTCTGCACAGCCCTTCTACACTAGTCCCACCTCCTGGGGCTGAGAGCCACAGATCTTCAAAAATAAATAAATAAATACATACATAAAAACGCACAGCTCGCGCTTCCCTTGACACCTTCCCACGCCTCCCTTGGGAGGCCCGCCCCATAGTTTGAGAACCACTGAGTCTAGACCAATCAGTTCAGTCTTGCTTGGGTTACTTATGCATTTACATATTATATGAAACTTATTTCAGTCAGACCCCAAATTTTAAATATGCCACAGCTCTGTGTACTGGCAGTGAGAAGTTAACAGAAGAAACGGGAGGGAACAACACTGCAGGCTGTTGGACCCCCCCAAAGGCTAGCAAATGGGTTTGATTGTGGGGGGTGCAATGAGGGTTTTGGTGTTGAGGATACAATCTTTACTTCCCACCTCCTTACTCCCCAGGTCGAAGTGGAGGTGATTTTACTTTGGGAATTGAAAGTGGGATTGAATTCTTTGTTCACCATTTCAGGAAACACCTGACGGCAACAGACTGCGCCCCCCAAGCCCAATCACTGCCACTGCACTCTCCAGTGACAAGTACATTATCCAGGTGTTCCTTCATCTGTTCAGGTGACTTACACTTTGTACTTCAGTTCCACATTCGTTCCACGCTGTCCACAGCACCACACGAGTGTCGTTGCTGAAGCGCACGTTGCAGTGAGGCTCCCCAAGATAGAGTGCAGATTCTGGGATAGATTCCTGCTGCAGAAATATCTTCTGAATGGCAATGACAATCTTCTCAATCTCACAGAACACTCTCACTGCATCCTTGAAGGATACCCCATGGGAAGATTTAGTGAGTGGCGAGGTAGTGACGTGTGGTGAGCTATGGGCATTCAACACAGATGCTGTGGAAGCATGTGGCATTGCGGTGCTAGAAAACATAGCATCCTCTTTAGCTTTGGTTTTAGCAGCAGATGAATCCTCTGTGGCAGGTGAAGACACATGAGCTGAAGTATGTGGACGTGTAACAGGTAAAGCTGTGCTGCCTACCTGTTTGCCATGTGCAGTGGTAGGACCATGGCTAAGAGGAAATGCTATGGAGCAACAAAAATAAAGGGATTGTAAATTACAGATTCAAATCTGATTTCTTAAGAATAGTCAAATAAAAAAAACCCTTATCAGGAAACTTTCAGTCACTGGTAGAAGAACTGCTGCTCTTCTTTCTTAACTGGTCATGTGTAATTACCTCAAAATACACCATTGCTTTTTTCTTAATTAAAAATAAAGACACCGGCAAGAAAAGACCAAAGATTCCATTTCTTTCTGGCTGCAATAATTTACACACTCACAATGTGTGTGTGTGATCCCAGTGTCTCTTGGGGGCCAGATTTTCAAAATAGCTCACCTCCCATTTAGGCATCAAAATAAGTGGCCATAAGGGTAACAATAGGAGATACTGGATGCAGAACACTTTTGAAAATCAGGCCCTTATTTTTGTCCCTAAATGAGAGCTGAGCTCTTTGTAAAATGTGGCTCCAGCTGTGAGTGCTGGGCACATGAAAATCTGACCCTGGCCTGAGTTTTTTGGAGAATCTGTCTCTGCAGCACAATAGTATTACAGCAGGTAGGTACCGTCTATAGATGTATGTAAGGAGCTTTACTGAGGAAGTTAGCAAATGTATGTCAGTAGGAGTTTTTTACTGGGGATAGGGAGGGATGAAAGAGAAGGAAACTGGGGGAGGTCGGAGGGGGATAGTCTGGGTACTGAACACAAAACTCCTTTCCCTCAGCCCCTTTTCTATCACAGGTTTTTGGGTTACCTGTTAGATTGCCCTACGATACTTTAATGATACCCACAGCCCTACTCTGCACCCATCTTTGATTTTAGAGGGAACCAACGTAATGGTCTACATTCACATAACTAATACTGGGTTTGTTTTGAATAGTGTGGATCCTATTATGCAATATTTTACTGAATTATATGCACGAATAGCATGCATTTGCCAATCCAAATTTTTTAAAAAATATATTTTCTAGGAAACCATCTTCATGTCTTCTGAGAACGTCCTAAATTGAAAAATTACTGATCTCATGGCAGGAAAAAGGATCCGGGAGCTATTTCAGAAATGTCTTTCCCAAATCCTTATAATCACAGTGCTAAGAAAATGTCCTGATTTACTGAAACCTAACAAAGATAGGCATGTATTTACAATACTTGAGATTTCAGCCAATACACAGAGTTAATCACTATGGTTACAAAAACAAATACAATCCATAGAAAAGTGGTTCAAAAGAACTGAGAAACTGAAAGACCTGTTTTAGGTGAACAAATAAATTATTTGAGGAAAGGTGGCAGGAGTTGAATGCATTAACTAAAGACAAATCAATGAGTTATAACATCGGTATTTATCCATACTATAATGCATAACATAAACTGCTTCCACTCTGATTTAGTCTCTTATCTTCTATCTCTGATGTCCCTTCTATTACTGCTCATGAAAGAAAATAACTGGTACTCTCAACAATTCCGTTTACCTTTAAGGGGGAAAATGAGAAAAGAGAAATCATTGTTAAAAGAAAAAAAATAAAAGAATGAACTGGGCCCATTAACTGTTCATACAGTAAACTTCTATGATAAAGCAAAAGTATAATAAATGCAATTAAATATAACAGAAATATGCAAAATACACTAAAATATACATATTTTTCAGTAGCATGTGGTTGAGCCAAAGTCATCCCTAGTATACCTCCATGGACCGCAGTGCAGTTCCACCAGAAGTAGATGTAACTAAATGATTTTATGAAGACTCCATCATTATAATTTAAAATAAATCACTAGGTAATGAAAAACAATATTGCCTTCACAGTTTCTCCCAGGTCTCTCTGAATCGAGATCAGCAAATCCTTCATTACAGCTGCATTGATAGCTCCCATATGTGTTGTGGCATGATGCATCCGAGGAACAGTCATCTTCTTCTCTTTCGCACTCATCATAATCTGTTGGGGTTTGGAGTTTTGGGTTTTTTATTAAAAAAAAAGAGAGAGAGCATTACTGGCATTGTGATTATTCCTTAACTGGAACTACCATCATGGTACCCAGGACACTAGTTCTCATTGCCAGCATCATGGCGCCAACATGTGTGTTGTTTATCTGGGAGATTGTAACACACACAGTCCGGAAGCTGCTGATGCTAGCAGAGCAAGAATACTCAGTGCGTGGAAGGTCAGAATTAGCAAGAGCCTCCAGTGGCACTGCTGGCAGCTGATAATGGGAGGGCAGATCCCCTCAACCCCTTCCCCTCGGCACACCCAATTAATTCTCCCATCCCCCAAACTGATAGCTGTCACAAAGGACTACTCCCAAACAGTCTCTTCCATCCTACAGACTCAACACTCTTAAGAGGGAAGAGGGTGGTTGGTAATTTAAAGAATATTTGGAGCTGGTTGAAAAACAGGCCAAAAAGTTTGGGAAAGTTTCATCAAATTGTTTTCCCATTCTTTGGCCAAAATTTAGAATTTCAAGGACAAATATTTGTTACAAATTTCAATTTTTGTACAGGTTCTACTCAGGATTGTGCATAAATGGAAACAGGCACAGGTGGGTTTCAAATTTCCCACTTGTTACTCTCACTAATCTGCATACTAACCACACCCCTAGAGGTGGCTCGTGTTAACTCTGTCCCTGAAACCCCTCAGACTAATGCCAGTTTCAGGGGGCATATATATCCCTGTCCTCACTGAGGTGCTACCATGATATGGGCATTCTTTTATTATTAATGAGACACGTGTTGCTGGCTGCGGTGAAGATGGAGAAAATGCACCGCCATGTGGTCAACAGCATGGATTTCTGTGCCTTATGTAAATCAGACTCTGTGCCATAGGAGAACATGTATTTTGTTTTTACATGCAGGAGATTCAAAACGAGTGTTCACAGCCGAAAATGGGCACTAAAAATCCAAATAGATATAGAAATATCCAACCTGCACTCAGCTTTTGTAGGCTTGCGGTGCACTACTTTCAGAGAAGAAACACTAAGGGCCATCTACCGCAGGGTGCAGATTGAATGTAGCTGAGAGTATCAGAAGTGTGGAATTGCTGAAGAC
Source organism: Natator depressus (assembly GCF_965152275.1). Lineage (NCBI taxonomy): Eukaryota > Metazoa > Chordata > Testudines > Cheloniidae > Natator > Natator depressus. The sequence continues at coordinate 156,224,252 of NC_134234.1, forward strand.
CATTATGAACAACTCAGTAAGAGTGTGTAGGCAGAACATATCTCAGTAAGAACCAGAGTTGGAGAAGGATGTCTTTAGGAAGGAGCAAAGAAAGTTACAAGAGACTGTGGTTCATTTATTCTAACCAAATGAAAGATGGGGGCAAAGAATAACAGATTGACCTTTTCTAATTACTTTGGGGCAGATTTTGCCACTTCTACTCACATGAGGAGCACTTTACTCCTCAAGTAGTCCCATTGAAATGTGAGTAAGGCTGCTAGAATCTGTCCCTTAGAAAACAATAACCTGATGAACGCTATGTAGCATGGCTTTATAAAGGACACAGAATGTCTGACAAAACCGATAGCCTTCTTTGATAAACGATTGTAAGTGTGGCAGGCAAGGAGAATGCACCAGATGGAATAAATCTATTTTAGTAAAGTTTTCCATACTGTCCTGCCTGCAATTCTAATTGAGAGGTTAGAACAACATTATTTGGATAAGCATGTTGTGGTGTAGATACAAAACTTGCTGATGTGTCATCAACAGAAGGATTAGAAATGATTTTATACAGAGACATCAATTTGAGGAGCTGTATAAAAAAGGATTCTACTGCAGTCAATCAATGGACCAGTTTTATTTATCTTCTTTATCAATGATCTGTAAGAAGAAGGAAACTGTACAATAACTAGTGGCCCTAGTTAAACCAAACTGAGGGTCTACATCTGAGCCCTGCTACACCACACATCTCACTGTATCTTTTGAAGTTCTCTGAAAGAGCTCATGGGATGAACTGGCAGAAGTGCTAAGGAAAAGATCATGGGTTTTCATCCAGCACTTTCACAGAAGCTGTACTCTCAAAATCACAAACAAAATGACAGGTTTTATCCTGTTGCTAGTTTTGAAAAATTACAGTGATATAAAACTGCACCTTACCACGTATGGAGATGCTGTTGTTGTCAACTGTAAAATAGGAACTATTTTTAAAGACATCCTGAAAATCTGTGGAAAGGTGGTGGATATCCAAGTCTTTTGCAGTCAGTAAATCGAAACCTACCACTATGCTTCCATTAGTAATACTGGTTATCAGCATTTTTATCAAACCAAGATCCATTTCCTGAAGAAACTTAAGAGGCAGAGATTTCCGTACCTGTGATCAAAATATAATGCATGTGAATATGGGCAGAAGTATGAATTAAATTATATGCTGTGAAGATGACTCAGAATGCCCAAACATTATGCATAACTACCGTGCTTCATGTTCAGGACAGACAGCAGAAAATGGGCTTTTATTTAACTACTGAATTTTCTGAATACCACTGTTTGGCTTAAATATGTATTTAACGGTGAATATAAAACACAGGAATGATTCAGCTCAGGGCATACACAGGAGGAGATAGGCACAGATATTGACAGGGGTCCCTGGTAACACTTAGCCTGCCAAGGAGAGAGATTCCACTGGTGCAATTCAGCCTCAATATTCCCTCCATCATGGGGCTTTTAAGGAGCCAGTGCAGCCCAATACTAAGAGGCTTTGGCTATGGAGGCAGCATGGGCAGAGTGGACTCAGGATGCCCAGATTCTGTGCATCTCTGCAGCAGTATCTGCCAACAATCTCCTATGGAACTTCAACCCTATCTTATAGCTGCTCCTGCAGCACAAATCCTACGTGAATGTAGCAGCCATACCACCCCCTGCCCTCCCCCAGGGTGGATCTCCACAGAGGGCAAGCCTGGTAAGTTCCTCTACGTATTACGAGTAAATCTGGCCTCCATCTGTACCCAGTGATCAAATCAAAGGGGAAATAGAAAAACAGTTTCTCATGCTTTCAGGGTCTCCACGCAGCCTCAGCCCAGACTAACTGAAAAATGTTTCACAGGAGTCTTCCATGGGGAGACTTGCACTGTCGCTGCAGATCCTAACTGCCAGCCGGACACACGTCCCAGGCTCCCACATTTCCCTGACAGCCTCGTGGCCAGGCCAGAAAATAACTAAAACAATCTGAAAGTGAATATTTAGCCTCAGAGCACTATAATTAGGGCAGTTGATAATGACTAATGATAATAAACACTTAATTGATATGCAGATGTACTGGAATTTATATTGGACTGAAAAGAGACAATACAGCCTTTCCCAGTGACTACTGAACCTCCACAATCACTAGGCTATAGCAACAACCTTTTGTACTACTTTGGACAGAAGGAAGGTCTCGTCTCCACAGGATTGGAATTCATAGTTCTACTTCTGGCTGGGCTGCTGATTTGATGCACGTGTTTGGACAAGCTGTTCCACCTTTCTGTGCCTTAGCTTCCCTAGATATACCACGCAGGATAATATTGGCCTGTCTCTCAAGCTCTCGATAGGCTGTGAGGCTGAAAATTACGTCACTTTGAATAGCACATTGAGATCATTGGATGGAAAGCACTATGTAAACGCAATGCGTTAATACTGATACTGCCACATGGTTAAAGAGTTTAAACACCAGTAATGAGAGAGAGCGGACAATACATCCTATTTATTTCCTCTATTAATTTAGATGCAAATTGAGATGACCCATCCCAACCACACTGAGTTCCAGAGGAGAAGCCTACAACAATAATACAGAGTTTCTGAGAGAGGCCGTAAGTTTTGTGCTGAGGAAACTGGTAAAACTACTATCCATCACATAACTTTAAATACAATGATACGAAAGTCAGCTAGTTTGATAACATTTTATGTATCTATCAGATTTAAAACCATGCACAATATATGTACAAAGGATGTGCAGAACAAATATGGGAGAGAAATACTGTACACTGTTGACACAGCCTTATCTCTCTTTAAAGTTTGACTGCTGAGTAAACTGCTGTTTCTATCTGCCTGTCAGACACTTCTAATATGCCACCAGTGTAATATCTAGATGCACTGAATTTTTCCATAAAGGACTCTGTTCTCCTCTTGTCCTTGCTTCAGAAACTGCTAGTAGTATCCCTGGTGTTTCTTTTCCCCTCCTGTATTCTTTTCTGGTTTTGACCATCACTTGCTTTGTCATGTCTGAATTCAGACTGTGAGCTCTCAGTGGCACTTATTTGTGTCGGTGAATCCTGGATATTTTTCACATTTGGAAATAAACAACTTACACCAACATTTTCAAACCTGAATACCCAAAATTAGGCTTCGCATTCCACAGTGAGGTACCTTGTAATAATCAGTTCTCTATTGTTATTATTTATTTCACAGTAGCAAATGTGGAAAGAAGCTCATAGCCCCACTGTGCTAGGTGCTGTGCAAACAGAGCGAGACACAGTCCCTAATTCAATGAGCTTACACTCTAAGACAACAAGACAGACAAATGCTGGGACAAACCTAAGACATGCACTGTCCTCCTGATGTACGCACATCACTCCCATTAGCTTCAAATGAGAACGCCAAGAGGAGGAAATATCCCAAGTTGTAGAACTTGAGATTTCATTGCTTCAGAGGGGTGATTACCCTGCTTGTGCACATCTACTCCTGCCAGCTCTCCTCAAGCTAGCACGAGTATGACTAGCAATGTAGCTGCAGTAGCACGAGTAGTGGCAGTGGAGGCATGGTTGAGTTGTGCTGACTACTGAACTACCAGTTTCAGGTGGGATTGTACTTGGCATGGTTAAGCCAAGCCTCTGCTGCTACTGTCCATGCAACCATGGCTGCACTGCTATTTAGAATCACGCTAACTCGGGGGAATCACCCCTCTAACTCATAGTGTAGACAGTCTCAAAATAATAATTCTTGCCCTTTGCTTGCAAGATCCTCTATTTAAATTCCCTCATTCCTATATCATAGAATCATAGAACTGGAAGGGACCTCTAGAGGTCATCTAGTCCAGTCCCCTGCACTCATGGCAGGACTAAGTATTATCTAGACAGTCCCTGACAGGTGTTTGTCTAACCTGCTCTTAAAAACCTCCAATGATGGAGATTCCACAACCTCCCTAGGCAATTTGTTCCAGAGCTTAACTACTCTGACAGTTAGGAAGTTTTTCCTAATGTTCAGCCTAAACCTCCCTTGCTGCAATTTAAGCCCATTGCTTCTTGTCCTATTCTCAGAGGTTAAGGAGAACAATTTTTCCTCCCTCCTCCTTGTAACAACCTTTTACATACTTAAAAACTGTTATCATGTCCCCTCTCAAGTCTTCTCTTTTCCAGATTAAACAAACCCAATCTTTTCAATTTTCCCTCATAGGTCATGTTTTCTACACCTTCAATCAATTTGTCCATATCCTTCCTGAAATGTGGTGCCCAGAACTGGACACAATACTCCAGTTGAGGCCTCATCAGTGCGGAGTAGAGCAAAAGAATTACTTCTCGTGTCTTGCTTACAACACTCCTGCTAATACATCCCAGAATGATGTTCACTTTTTTTGCAACAGTGTTACACTGATGGCTCATATTTAGCTTGTGGTCCACTATGACCCCCAGATCCCTTTCTGCAGTACTCCTTCCAAGGCAGTCATTTCCCATTTTGTATGTGTGCAACTGATTGTTCCTTCCTAAGTGGAGTACTTCGCATTTGTCCTTATTGAATTTCATCCTATTTACTTCAGACCATTCTCCAGTTTGTCCAGATCATTTTGAATTTTAATCCAATCCTCCAAAGCACTTGCAACCCCTCCCATCTTGGTATCGTCCACAAACTTTATAAGTGTACTCTCTATGCCATTATCTAAATCATTGATGAAGATATTGAGCAGAATCGGACCCAGAACTGATCCCTGCAGGACCCCACTCATTATGTCCTTCCAGCATGACTATGAACCACTGATAACTAACCACTTTTGCACCCACCTTATGGTAGCTCCATCTAGGCTGCATTTCCCTAGTTTGTTTATGAGAAGGTCATGCGAGACAGTATCAAAAGCCTTACTAAGGTCAAGATATACCACATATACCACTTCCCTTCTATCCACAAGACTTGTTACCCTGTCAAAGAAAGCTATCAGGTTGGTTTGACACAATTTGTTCTCAAATCGTGTCAAACCATCAAGCTCTCAAGTGAGCAGCATTTCATAGATCAATGTTTACGAGGTAGACAAAGAGCAGCTTTGCTATTTTCAGGCTATTTCTCCATTAAGGGCTATATTGGGAAAGGCACGGCCACGAGTAAGTGGTTCAGGACAGCCACAATTCCTTCCCCACTCCCCCTTGCTCCTGGGCCAGGGGAGTAAACTGACATATTTTACAGGGTGCAGCTTCTCCCCTCCCATTAGTCCAGCTCTGCTCTCCAATGCATTAAGGGTAGAGACAGGCTTCATCCATTCCCCACCTACTTGCTCTTGGAAGGAATATCCATGGTGCCACACCAGACCTGGTCTCAAAATCCAAGAAACTCTTACTTGGCCAAACAGTGGGGTGGGGCCTTTCTGCCCTTTACTTTGAAACATCATGAAAGATAAGGCAAAAATCTAGCCTTAAGTTTTCATCTTTCATAATTGTTCTCTGAATTACAGTAATTAAGTATGTCTGCAATCTTCCCTTTGACTTTCCTCAGCATTCACCAATATTCCCTTCTCACAGTTAGCTTTGTTTTGTGGACTCCATTTTAATGGAGGTTTTATTTTAATTTTATTTTATTTTATTCAGAGCTAAGCACCCGGAAAACATCATGGTTATGTTCACATTATAGTTAGCCACATCACAGTTAGCCACTAGGTGACACTACTGGCCTCGCTCTTCAGGTTACTGCATGATTTAACAATGCCCTACCATTAAAATAATACGTGATAAAAGCGGGAGGCAGAGGGAGCGCCATGGTATATGAAATAAAAGGACATTTCTTTCTCTGACTTTTTAAAGGAAATAATTATATTAAAAAGGAAAATCCATCCCTCTACTTTGAGGTTTTACTACCAGAAAATAAATCTAGCTATACCACATTCAGTCTTCTTAGCATACGCACAACATGCTTCAAGTGGCATGCAAACAGATTCATCACTGAATTTGGTCTGCTGGTTAGATCAGGGTACAAAGGAAACACCAGGCACTCCTAAATAGAACAGGTAAAGGATATGCCTACACTGCGAGTGAAGGTGTCATTGTAGCATGGGTAGGCATATCCATGATACCTGCGGTAGCTAGATTAAAGCTAACAATAGTCGTGTAGATGTGGTGGCATAGGATTCAGCACAGGCTAGCTATCCAAGTAATAGCCTCTGGGGAACCTGGGTATGTACTGGGTCAGCTAGCCCACCCTGAAGTGCATGCCACTGTGTTTTCACTACTATTGTTACCTGTGCTACAATTACACCTTCCCTTGCAGTATAGTACATTGAAAGGTAAAAAGCAAAAGGCACATTACTGCCAAAAGGAGAGTTACAAGAGAGGAGGAAAACACTGGCAAAACTAACAGCTACAACATGAGATGGGAACCCCCTTTGGTAAAGCAAGAAAACCAGGAGGGAGATAAACCCAAAGTTAAGAAGCAGCCCTCATGGAGGAGCCCGGGGAAGCCAGGCTGAAATGCTAGTGAAATTAAAGGAGCCTCAGTAACATGGCTGGAGGTTTGGTGCTGTTGAGGGGTAAGAGACAGAAATAGGTTCAGAGTGGAGGAGCTGTCTGTGTGGATGGCAGTAGTATTTCTGAAGGGTACTGGTTAGAGATAATAGCCACCCTGCCAATAGATCCAGGGCAAAATGCCAGCAGTACAGGAAATAGCTAATCTGGGCACTTCTAGACACATACGTAGGGAGCCCTGTTGAGCAGGGAAGAATTAGAATTGCAACAAAACCTTGGAGACTGATAATAAAATGAGTAAGAGGCTATTTTAACAGAATAGGCTATTGCTATTTAGGATGGCGGGTACCAATCCTTCCCACCTCTTACTCTGCCCCCACACCGCTGCTGTCCTCACCGACTGCATTTTATGGTGGGGCCAACTGGAAGAAAAGTGCAACCAAGTCCAGCACTAATAGACTCGAGTCCACGTCACCCAGACCACCCCCGCAACTGCCACTAACTGCCATCCTTCTTGGTAGTCTCAACAGAGAGGCTGAGGAACGTACCCAGAGACAGAATGACCCTCTCACTCCCAAGGACAGTTCCTCCAAGCCAGGCTTAAGGTGTGTAACACTGGCAGCCCCAGCTGAGCGCCCCCCAGGGCCAAAGGTCACTCTACATCACCCTGCCTCTGTTTTTCCCCTCTTCAGGGTCCTTTAAGAACACACTCAGTTCAAATAATCCCCTCCTGAGGGCCAATTTATTGTGTACTTAGGGTGCAGACTGGCTCACTAGGCCCCAACCCCAGTTCAGCGTCTCTCTCCTGATAATTCAAAAAACCACAAACTCATAGGGTTTTCAACCCAGTTTCAGCTGGGTACAGCCCTACCTCCCTGAGGGACTATATTTAATCTTCCCAGCACTGCCTTCTCCACTTTTCTTCCAGTTGGCCCCTTCCGACTCGGCCTTTGCATCGTCTCCCCCTCCCAGGCCAGGCCTCCCTGCCTGGAGAGCTTTACTCACTCTCTCCTGCTTCTTGAGCTTTCCCCCCTGCTGACTCAAGGCCTTGCAGTTTCCTGGGCTTCAACCCTTCACTGCAACATCCTGCTCTTTTTGTACTGGCAAAGCTAACTTAACTGGGGCCTGATCCTGCTCTTAAAATCAGTGGGACTTTTCCCCATTTACTTTAATGGGATCAAGGTCTGGACCTTACATCCCGAAAAGAAAATTGTAAAGTTCTTTTTATTTTCCAGACTCTCTCTTCTTTGACAGATAGGAACACAAGAATTGTCATAAGACTCTATCAGGAGGAAGAATATTTTGCCTTGGGCAGTGGCTTATGTCTAATGGTTCACAGATGGAAGGGAAAGACTTCATAAATACCCGGCCAGTAGTATTGTTGGAAGGAACAATTATTTCCTGATTTTCACAGGTGATCAACTTAAGCCTAAAGCAGGGGTGTGACCTAGCTTACATTGTGTGTCCTAGCTTACATTGCTATCAGTCTTACTTTAATTTCGCTACCTAATCTTTTTAAAGATAAACTACTTATGTTAATGATCTTCTGAAGCAGAGAAGTTGATTGTATGCTGCATGAAGATAAAATATTTCATTTTATCCATTTTAATAAAATTTGAAAGGGACAGGAACTGGGACAAGGCCTTGATCAAGGTTCTAATATCCAAAATAGCCTGAAACATATAACAATGATGAATAAGAGGGAGGTCAGTGGATACTTGCTGCATTTTTACTTTGCATGAGCATGTCACTTTCATTTTACGGCTGTTGAACAAGTATTGCTAGGATGTGTCAGCCTGAGGCCTAAACAGCTGCAAGAAAGCTGTGACCCATTGACTGCACATAGGGAAGGTGTAAAGTAGCAACAGTGGGAAGTTATTGTATACTTTACACATTCTCTCTCGATAAGAATTCCCCTGTATTTTCATGCTGCGTAGAGCATTCTTCACTTTCTGTCCTGAACTCTTCCTGAGCATGGTTAAACTGTTGCCAATTTGCATCCCAGAGATGGCTGTTTTTCAGGGATACCTAAAGTGTTTTGCTGTCTTTGGATGAAAAGCTCTAGAATGGTCAATCACGAATTTATCATTGTCAGTATTAATCTCCCAAACAATGTTTCAGTAATGCAGACTGGTGAGAGGAGACAGACAGCTGGAATATGTCCAATGGTTTTCCAGTGTAAAGGGACCTGTGTGTTTGTTGAATAAATGCCAAAAGGAACAACAAAGACAAACAATTGATGGATTAGCCAAAAAATAAGAAAAGGAGGGTGGCACCTCCAAAGGAAGTCCCTCTGAATTACAAGACTGTTAAAGGAGATAAATAGATCTTCCAAGGTAGTTTGGTATTCTGTGCCCTAATTAAATGTGATATTAAAGCTGACTTAATAAAGGGAGGGGGAAATAGGCTGTAAAATTAGGGGATATGAAACAGGATAATAATAAAAATCAGTACTATATCAGACATGTGTGGATCTGAGAAAGGACAACAACAGAATTAATTTGCACTGATATAGTGCCTTGCAGTCCAAAGATCTCTAAGTGCTTCAACAACATTCATTAGCCCCTCAAAACTTGTCTATGAGTTAAGTCTGCTTGATTATCCCCATGTAACTGATGGGGAAATTGAGGCACAGAGAGCCAGGAATAAACTCCCAAACTTTTGATTCCTGGGCTCATGCTCTAACCACTGCACCATGCTTCCTTTTTTTTCTAATGTAATCAATAGGTCTCAGTTCATTTAGGTATATGGGGATACATATATGGTACAGAACCATCATTGGCCAATCATATTCCTCATTTTATGAAGCCCATTTACAAATAATGACCATTTTAAATCAACTTACTTCACCAAGAAACAGCTGTATAAAGTTACGATACTGTTCACTACTTGCATTGCTCAAGCCTCCAGTGTATTTCATATTTGTTATTCTTACTGATCCATTCAGTTTTTGAACAGCTGCAAAATCAGAAAACAGTTATTTAGAAGAATGTGATCCACAGACCATTGGTGTTCTGCAGAAAGCTGTCTGGCACATGGCATAGGTATTCCTCCTAGTTTCTACCTGCTGAATCGGGTCAAACTAACGTAAATAGTGTCCCAGTATTACTTTCCCACAGAAGCAACTCCTGTAATTGCTACAGAGATGTCCCATGCCTATGAATGGGAAGGGAGGAGATCCACAAGACATGATTTATTTCAATGGTACCACTCCAGTGCCAGCCTCAAGCGTTGACTTCATACCACTGTTAAATTTGCAGTCATTGTCAGCCCATTGTTTTCTACCTGACCACACATCCAACAGCTGCCACTAAAACATCCTTAGTATGTCCACCAAACCCTGTCCTGGCCATGCGCTCTCTTATAAATAGAAGTCCATTTCCCCCATTGACTTCAGTGGCATTAAGAGCTGACCCTTTAAGAAGCAATCATAAGAGTTGTTTCTAAATGAAATTACCAGTCTTTACTTTCTGGCGTGCTGGTTTACTTTCCTTCCCACAAACTTCTGTCACAATTTCAACGGTGTACAAGATCCCAGGTTCTAGCCCTGACACTGTCAGACTCGTGCTCTCAGTTTGAGCCTCCCATATTAGCTGTTTTTCCTGAAGCAGTAGAAATCGGAAAGCAGGATTCAGTGCAGAATCTGTGGACCAGGCTACATGAAAGCTGATGCTAGTCACATTGGAGAAAATAATCCTTTGAGCTGGGACAGGTACTGGGAAGAAAAGAAATCATCATCAATCAAACCTCTGGGATAAGCGGGGAAAGTACCACATTTCTCTTAGAACTAGCGATTGAAGCAGGCTTTCTCGACCCTACAATGATTCTGATGCAGAAGGAATGCCTTTAAAATTAAATGGTAGATTATTGGAATTTAAGCATTTTTACTCAGTGTGTCTGCTGCAGTTTGTCTTTGCAGCCTTGGAACGGATTCTAGAAAGTATCTGACTTGAATGACCATTACTTAGGTAATTTTCAATATTAAAATATCTGCATGTAAATTTTAACAAATAAAACAAGTCTAATATTAGCTAAAGCCTGTACTGATAGCAGGCTAAGCAAGATTAGATAAGGAGAGTATTTGGATGGGTAAACTCCAGGGCAGAGATGTTGCACCAGGGAGATGCTATGGGACCCTTGACACACAGAGCAGGGGGGGTGGGTTCCTCAAAAACCCTGTACTTCCTGCCTCAAGCCAGCAGATGCTGTTATGATGTTTCCTCTTCTCAGTCACGGTAGCTAGCAGCAGTCCCTTGGCTGTCCCCTTTCTCAGCTTTCATTATCTTCAGAGGAGGCAGCAAGGACAGGAGAAGCAGCCATCCAGCCAACATCCTGTGTGCTGTGCTAGGCAGCTTCACAAAGCACTAGAAGGGACTCAGGAGAGGGGGTTGGTGGCAGAGCTGGCTTTACCATGAGGCGAACTGAGGCGGCCTGCTCAGGTGCTAGACTGGGGGGGGGGGTGCCACTAGGACCCAGAGTGTAGAAAATTGTGTCTGCTGCTGGGGCATATGTATTCTCTCTGCTCTAGATGCACAGAGATGGTGGAGTGCTGTGCTGGAGGAAGGAGGGCACAAGAGATATAACAGGCAGGCAGGAGAAAAGGTGAGAGGAAATAACAGAAAGCAGCAAGAGCTGCAGGGAGAGAGAGGAGGAGGAGTCTCTTATGTACCTCTCTTGCACCCCCAGGAGCCTGGACTGATTAACACGAGCTTCTCAGGGAGCTTCCTGTTTCCTGCTGCTTCCCTGAACCCACTTGAGGAGAACAGGCAGTCAACTGAAGTAGTAGGAGCCAGTTAGGCCCTTAAGATGCTGATATCTTCCCTCACTCAGTCCCTGCTACCAGCCTGCTTATTTGTCCCCTTCACTTGAGTGTTGAGAGCCACTATAGCTGGCACAGAACATCAGTCATGAATGAAAGAAGAAAACGCCCCTCTGGGGCAGCATTCAGAAAAAGAAAGAAAGCAAAAGAAGCTTTTCTATCTAAGCAGGAAGGAGCTCTCCTGAGATACATAGACACAAATGTTCATGGTGAGCCTTCTGGCCCCAGTGAGGATGTGAGTGGTAAGGAGATGCCTGATCTTCCAGTTAGTCAGAGTGCAGGTGACCTGGCAGCTACTGCAGCATCCATAACTCCATCTCAAATGGATGTAACCGTGCACAATCCTGAAGAAAAGTGTAGATCAGAGAAGAGTGTGATGGAGGCACAAGAAACAGCTGCTGCTGAGTTTAGTTCCTTAAGTCTAGATGATCCAGGACTGTGGACCCACTTGAGCAGTAGCCTGAGTGACTTCCTTGTACTGCATGGGACACAGCAAGTGAAAAACTTCATGTTCCCCAAAGACAATGAAAATAGAAGTTTCCATCCAACACATTACTGGCGTGAAATCCCCAATGGTGACAAAGCAGAGAGGCCATGGCTTATGTCAGGGGTCCCCAACGTGGTGCCCGCGGGCACAATGGCGCCCACCGGGGCAGTTGTGTGCGCCCGCAGGACACCGCACCGCCAAAATGCCACTGCCGAGTGCGGCCACTGGAGAACCGCCCGCTGAAATGCTACCGAGAAGTGCATTTCTGCGGCGATGCTTCTTTTCACTGCCACTTTTCGGCGGCATTTTGGCGGCAGGGTCTCTGGCAACCACCCAAGCCTTCTGGGAATAGAAATGTGCTATTCCCACAGAAAGGTTGGGGACCACTGGCTTACGTACCCAAAAACCCAGAATGCTGCATACTGTTTTTGTTGCAAACTCTTCCAGTCTAATGTTCCAGCCACGTTGGTTTCTACAGGAACAAAGGACTGGAAAAATCTGGCTAGAAATCTGGCATGCCATGAGAAGGCAGCAAATCACCAGAGAGCATTCCATAGGTGGAATGAGCTTGAGATGAGACTAAGGTTAAAGGCCACCATAGATGATCAGCATCAAGAGAAGGCTGCATCAGAGTCTCTTTACTGGCAAAATGTTCTGAAAAGGCTCGTTGCCATTGTGAGAATGCTTGCTACCAAAAACCTAGCACTGCGTGGCACTTCAAATCAGCTGCATGTGCCAAACAATGGAAACTTCTTTAAAATTGTGGAGCTGATGGCTCAGTTTGATGCTGTACTTCAGGAGCATCTAAGAAGAGTCACCACCCAAGAAATGTACACACACCACTACCTTGGAAAAACAATTCAAAATGAGATCATACAGTTACTGGCAACAAAAGTCAAACAGAAGATTGTGGCTTATCTGAAGTCAGCAAGATATTACTCAGTTATTCTGGACTGCACACCTGACATCAGCCATACGGAACAAATTACATTAATGGTGCAGTTTGTAACAACAACAGAACCTAGTGAAAATGTCCCTGCAATGGTGACTGTCAGAGAGCATTTTCTAGAATTTATTGACATTGATGATACTACAGGAGCTGGTATGACAAATGTGCTTCTTATAAAGCTGAATGATACGGGAATTGCGATAGCTGACATGAGAGGTCAGGGCTACGATAATGGTGCCAACATGAGAGGAAAGAAGAGAGGCATGCAGACACGGATCTGAGAGTTAAACCCTCGAGCTTTTTTTGTCCCATGCAGTTCTCATTCATTGAACTTGGTGGTCAGTGATCCAGCATCAGCTTCTAGTGAGGCTGCTGAATTTTTTAATGTAATTCAAAGCATCTGTGTATTTTTCTCTGCATCAACTCATCGATGACAAATTTTGAAGCAACATCTGTGAACATCCTCTCTAACACTGAAACCACTGAGTGCCACACGATGGGAAAGTCAAGTGGAGGCGATAAAGCCTATCAAACACCAAATTGGGAAGATAGATGATGCCATAGTTGCCATTATGGAGGATAATGCTATGACAGGAACTGTTTGTGGGAGAACAGTGGCAGAGGGAAATGGAATCACCAGAATCATACATAGCTTCAAATTTCTGTGTGGCTTAGTGTTGTGACATGACATACTGTTTGAAATAAATGCTGTAAGCAAGAGACTCCAAGGTGTTGACCTTGATATATCTGGAGCAATGGAACAACCGGACAAAGCAAAGTCAGACCTACAGTCTTACCGGTCAGATGAAGGATTTCAAAACGTTCTGAAGAGTGCACAGAAGTTGGCAGAGGAACTTCACACGGAAGCTATTTTCCCACCCATTCAAGAATTCAAGAGTCACCGAAGAAGACGACATTTTGATTACGAGGCACGGGATAATCCCATAAGAGACCCCAAACAACAATTCACAGTTGAATTCTTTAACCAGGTGCTAGATTGTGCAATACAGTCAGCTGAACATTTCATGCAGCTCAAGGAACACAGCAGTATATTTGGGATGTTGTAGGATATTCCAAAACTCCTCACTATACCTGAAGAAGACCTACACCAGCAATGCAGAGCGCTAGAGACAGTACTGACACATGATGACATGCGTGATATTGATGCGAGTGATTTAGGTGATGAACTGAAAGCCCTTTCAAGATACATTTCAGCAGGATCAACTCCAAAGGCTGTTCTGGAATATATGTGCACAAATAAGATGACCACCCTCTTTCCAAATGCTTTTGTTGCTCTGCGCATACTTTTAACATTTCCTGTAACAGTTGCCAGTGGAGAATGCAGCTTCTCCAAGCTGACGTTAATAAAAACACATCTACGCTCCACAATGACACAGGAGAGGCTGGTCGGCCTTGCAGCCATCTTAATAGAGCATGAGCTGACCCAGACTGTGGACCTTCAGCAGGAAGCAGTTCAAATCTTTGCAACCAAGAAGGAACGGAAAGCACCACTTTGATTATTCAAACAGATAAAAATGTCAGTGTTTACTATGCAGAGAAGAAAAGTTACACTTGCTGTTCAGGCGTTTGAAAGTTAAGTGTTACTTAAAATTTCTGAACAAGGCATTTAAAGTTGTTAGTTCTCCTTTATTGGGGTAGGTAGCAGAGCAGTACCGTGAGAGGAGTAGAACAGGAAGAAGGCAGAATTGAGACCTTTCAAAGTTTTGGCCCAAGCGAGGGAGCATGGGGGCGTCATTTGAGCTCCCCGCCTCAGGTGCCAAAATGTTGTGGGCTGGCCCTGGCTAGTGGTGGTAAGTGGCAGAAGGGATGAGGGGATTCAAGAGAGCAGAGAGAGGCGAGGGTGGGACCCCAGGAACAAGTGGGAGAGAGTTTCCAAGAGATAAAATGAGGCCCAAGGAGGTAGGTGGAAAGGTGGAAAATTCATAAGAACCATTGTAGTACATCTCCCCAGATCCAAACAGATCATGCCTCCTCATTGGCCTAAATCACTCTTCATTAGAAGTCTTCATGAAGTTGCTCTCAGATCTCCACACACTTCCGCTCTTTGCTGGGGTTTTCAGGAGTCCGGCTGACCCTTGCCTGACTGGCAACTTTTAGGGAAGTACAAGATCAGACCATCTCTCGCCACCCACCAAGTTATACAGACCCCTCAACCTGTGGGTAGCCTACCTTCTCCTGTGCCAGGGAAACACTCCCTCAGCTGGCAAAGGGACTTTAATAGTCTTTGTAGGCTGCAGCCTACAAGTGTCATAGCAAGAGAGAGGATCCCTCCCCAGATCATTGAGGCCTAAGAGGTTTATCATAATGTTAAATGGAGCAACATTTAAGGTGTTACATGAATCACCTCACTGTTTTTGAGGACAACTTCTAAAGTGTTACAAATCGATGAAACTACAGTACTATCAAAACATTGGAAGGTTCGGTTATTTTGGCAATGCTCTGACATGCTTATTTAGAAAATTGCACCTAAGAATAAAGCCAAGCCTACAAGAAAATATATAGTTCAAAAAGACAAACTAAATTTTGGTCAGTCCCATCCCATACCCAAATACATACACAACTACGCATTTTTCAGAACCCTGACTTCTTTCTTCTTGTGAACAATTACCAAGCATCCAGGATAGTGCTGTGATGCATACTTACTACAGTCTGTCGTCGGGAAAGTAGTTGCACTGAAAGCTGGTGGTGAGAAGTCAGGGGAAACAGGTGGCACTGAGAATGATTCTTTAGGAGATGTCTCAGACCAAGAGTTGCTAACTTTTCTGATCTCTTCATGTACATCAAGGGTGGAATTTATAGTATAAATTGTAGGGTTTTCTGTAGTAGGCAGGGATGTACTGGAGCCATCCTGGGAACTTGCTTCAGGAACCTGGAGAGGTATGTGGGTCTCTCCGATAGATTTATTTCTCACAACAGCAGAAGTTGTATTTGAAACCATATATAATATGGGCAAGGGTGAAGTGTGCCGCTCTTGACTGGTTGCATCCATGGATGCATTGGTAACAGTAGTCAGTGGCTGTGGTGCACCAGTTAAAGTCTCTTCCATAGAGTTTTCAAGTGATGCACTTACATCTTTCCATTGTTCTGTCACCACGACTAGTGTTTTGATGGTTGTTGGACCCTCCATACCAATTGTCCTATTATTTCTTTCAAATCTAAGTGATGATATCATGCCTTGTCTCTGAGTTACTGGAGGACTGCTGATGGAAGAATGACTGCTTGACGCTTGTGTGCCACTTGATGGTAGCAGAGTAGGTGTATTTAATGTGGTACTCCTCTTGGAGCTGAGAGTAGTCATTGTTCTTATTTCAGTGATTGCTGGTGAAGCATGCAGTCCAGTACTTGTTTCAGGTGGTATTTCTGTCCCGCCTGATTCATATAGGGGCATCGTTTCAGTAACTGGGTTCACAATTTCACCTGTAACAACATTGTTATGACACTGAAATGGACATTCAAACCAAAGGAATAAAACATTAGAACATTCCCTAATTTATTTTAAAATCTATCAGATCATTTTAGTGTCATGTAAGTAAGACGTGTGTATTTCGTTAACACATTTTACCCAATAAGCTACTCAAAACAGGATCTGGTAGTGTGGTTTACTGCTCTGCCTTGCTACACAATAGAAGCAGATTCAATTCCTGGTCTCCCTTTCTTCTGGTCAGCAGGACATGGATCACCACTGAGAAGAGCACTTAGCTCCTGGGATGCACAGGAACTCATTACTCAAAAGCCACCCTTCTGGCTGATTAAGGAGTGATACTGAGAGGTTCCAAAGGGAGACCTACCCAGTTCTCCCTTCCTGGAAGGATAGTGGTCACAATGCAGGCCCTTGAGCATAGGAGACGGTACACTGTATGCTCCTAGGGCAAGGACCTTGCCTTATAGACATGTGTAAAGTACTGTGCACACATTCTGCACTATATAAACGATAGATGACAATAAAGTGGAGGTGGCAAAATGACGTGTTCCAACTTTTCCTGAAAAAAGAAAATAAATGCTCACCTTCACAGTTTCTCCCAGGTCGAGATGGATTGGTATCCATGGTTGTCTTGCATCTGCACATGTATGAGCCCATTAAATTGATACACTCTGCATACATACAGCAGTCATTCTCTGAACGAGATGCACATTCGTCCCAGTCTGTAATGCCAAAACCAAAGTGTCAGTAAAACAATCTCTTTTCTGGCTGAATTGAGTTATAATTAGAAATAGTCACAAAATACTCTTGCACTTATTTAAATAGTTCTCAGTCCTCACAGTTTATCTGAGATCCCAGATTTGAGTGACTCAGAACATTGTCTGATCTTGATATCCTTGCAGATCAAAATTTTTTTAAATGGGTGTCCTAGTCAGGAAAAGATTTTTGTAAAGGGGATTATTTAGATTTTTGTCATAGATTTAAAACAAGACATACTGTAAGCTTGAACCAGAGAAAGTTGGTTGGGCATTAGAAAATACAATGTGTATTTACACCAGAGAAACAAGTTACTCTGGAGCATACACTCCACTGAATTCAGTTTACCACATCTCATGAGATTTCATGTACCAATGAAGTTACAACCCACGGATGCCTCTGGACCAGCAAGTCCACTGGAAATTTACTAAGGTTTAAACAGAATTTGGATCCAAATTTTTCTTATTTGGAAGAAGTGATGCCCACAGGGAACAGTCTTGAACTTTTGGAGGAGGCAGTTCTAAGGGTGAAAACTCCCATTCTTTAAAAAAAAATGCGTTCTTTGTAAAAGCAGTAGCATAAAATCTAGTGTCATAGCTGATACCCTTTTAGGCAGTCTCAGGAGAGAGACCATGGTTTGGGTATGTAAGAAAATGCTTTAAGGGCGCCCTGCTATGGTAAAGTGGAAAACGCTTCCACCACCACTGCCAGTGCTATGTATGTGGCTAAATACAAGACTTAATTCTCCAGGGCACTCTCTCTGGCATCTTTCATGAACACTTAGACCCCAATCCATCAAACCCATAAACATGTGATTAACTTTACATATGTAAGTAGTCCCATTAAGTTCAATGTGATTACTCATACATGTTAAATTACTCTCATGGCTAAATCTTTACAGGATCAGAGCACTAGTTCGCTTGGAAAAAAGACTATACTGAAAATGTAATCCCAGCTACAAATCACTCTGACCAAAGGAC
Source organism: Natator depressus (assembly GCF_965152275.1). Lineage (NCBI taxonomy): Eukaryota > Metazoa > Chordata > Testudines > Cheloniidae > Natator > Natator depressus. The sequence goes on from NC_134234.1 coordinate 156,242,134, forward strand.
TGGAAAATTGAGTTGTTCAACGTAACATCTTAGGCTATGTCCACACTGGCAACTGAATGACAAAACTTTTGCCTTTCAGAGGTGTTCAAAAAACACCCCCACCCCACCCCCAGCCCGAAAGATAAAAGTTTTGCCAACGACAAGCGCCCATGTGAACAGCTCTTTGTCGGCCGCTCATTTGGGATGGAAGATTTTTGTCGGCAGGAGAGCCGACAAACAGCGGCTACACTGAGCACCTTTTAGCAACACGCCTGTAGCAACACAGCCAAGGCGCTAAAAGCTATGTAGTGTAGACATAGCCTTAGGCTCCTGTTCTGAAAATGTACCGATATTCATTACTTTGATTTTTTTTTCTATAACGAAGGAAACTTCTATTCTAGGAATAGAAGAGGAAAAGTGCATGTGCGCGCATGCATTTGTCTTTGTGCCTGAGCACATGCTTCATTTAGTACTGCCCACCTAAGTAACATTTTGTTTCTCTCTCTTTCAGACTCATGAGCTAATTGCCATATTTTATTTATCCAAAGTCCACATCCATTTTTAAGTTGAAACCAACCCCACTGATAGGGTGCCACGATTTATCACACCATGAGGAATGCAAGAACTTCAGTAATGTTTTACCAAGGCATGGGCCCACTTGACATTTGGTAGAGTTTTATGCTGTTAGAAGGATGTTTCAGCTCTAATTATAAAATAATTTACACATTTCATTACTCGTGAAGATTTTCACTGAGGTTTTCCTGCCATTTTGCTGAGTGTGGCCCCTGTACACCAGTTCCCTTACCCCTCAAGACTGAGAGCCTTATAAGTGATGGTCACATAACCACCATCCTATACCAGAAACCTACTGACCACTATACTTACCTACATGCCTCCAGCTTCCATCCAGGACACACCACACGATCCATTGTCTACAGCCAAGCTCTACGATACAACTGCATTTGCTCCAATCCCTCAGACAGAGACAAACATCTACAAGATCTCTGTCAAGCGTTCTTGAAACTACAATACCCACCTGCTGAAGTGAAGAAACAGATTGACAGAGCCAGAAGAATACCCAGAAGTCACCTACTCCAGGACAGGCCCAACAAAGAAAGTAACAGAACGCCACTAGCCGTCACCTTCAGCCCCCAACTAAAACCTCTCCAACGCATCATCAAGGATCTACAACCTATCCTGAAGGATGACCCAACATTCTCACAAATCTTGGGAGACAGGCCAGTCCTTGCCTACAGATAGCCCCCCAACCTGAAGCAAATACTCACCAGCAACCATACACCACACAACAAAAACACTAACCCAGGAACCTATCCTTGCAACAAAGCCCATTGCCAACTCTGTCCACGTATCTATTCAAGGGACACCATCATAGGACCTAATCACATCAGCCACACTATCAGAGGCTCGTTCACCTGCACATCTACCAATGTGATATATGCCATCATGTGCCAGCAATGCCCTGCCAAACCGGACAATCTCTACGCAAAAGAATAAATGGACACAAATCAGACGTCAAGAATTATAACGTTCAAAAACCAGTCGGAGAACACGTCAACCTCCCTGGTCACTCAATTTCAGACCTAAAAGTCACAATTCTCCAACAAAAAAACTTCAAAAACAGACTCCAATGAGAAACTGCAGAACTGGAATTAATTTGCAAACTGGACACCATTAAATTAGGCTAGAATAAAGACTGGGAGTGGATGGGTCATTACACAAAGTAAAAACTATTTCCCCATGCTAATTTTTCCCCTACTGTTATTCACACCTTCTTGTCAACTGTTGGAAATGGGCCATCCTGATTATCACTACAAAAGTTTTTTTTCTCCTGATGATAATAGCCCACCTTAATTGATTAGTCTCATTACAGTTGGTATGGCAACACCCATTTTTTCATGTTCTCTGTGTATATATATCTTCCTACTGTATTTTCCACTGCATGCGTCCGATGAAGTGGGTTTTAGCCCATGAAAGCTTATGCCCAAATAAATTTGTTAGTCTCTAAGGTCCCACAAGTACTCCTCGTTCTTTTTGCTGATACAGACTAACACGGCTACCACTCTGAAACCTTATTCCATGAGGTAACAGTTACAGCAGCTAAATTCTTTGTCCTGTGCTGATTGGCTGTTTGTGCCACCCTCGCCCACCCCATCCCCAGTCTTTTCAGATCAGCATCATTCCACCTGCTCTCCATACTTCCCTCCTCCCTTTCCTCCCGTGCCATTATCCCTCACTTCAATGTCCCTTCTTCCTTCCTTAGGGCTTGTCTACACTTGAAATAGCAATGCAGTGTAGACACTCACAGCAACAACAGGAGGGGTTCTCCGATCGGCGCAGTTATTCCATCTCCCTGAGAGGCAATAGCTAGGTTGATGGAAGAATTCTTCTGCTGACCTTGTGCTGTCTACCCCAGGGGTTAGGTCACTTTAACTATGTTGTTCAGGGGTCTGGCTTTTTAACATCCTGGGAGACGTAGCTGGGTTGACTTAATTTTTTGAGTGTAGACTTGGCCTTAGTCTTTTCATCCAGCTAATCCTCATCCCACTCAAACAATTATAAAAATAATTCTTTCCAGGCCACCACTTTGTTCACTTGCTGGTACGTTATATTTGCATATGTAAGGTACATACATATTGTATTCTTTATCTATCTTGTCTATTTAGATTGTCAGCTCTTCGGGGCAGGGCCTGTCTACTACTCCGATTGTACAGTGCCTAGGACAATGAGAACCCATTCTCGGTTAGTCTATTAGGCACTACCACAGTAGACATAATAGATAATGATAATATATATCCCAAAGAAAGATGTTTATTGCCCCAGTACTTTCAGCTATATTAGCTCTCCTGGTTTTTTCAGCTGTGCTGTTTTAGGGATGGATTCTCTGGTCTGCCAAGTTCACTTTGTGTCAAATCAAGCCCTTATCCTTAGCTAATGTAAAACATGTAGATTCATTCATAGAAATGGAGCTATACTGATTATACCAGCTGAAGATATGGCCATGCTATCCAGGAATCGTTAGGAGATGCAGTTTTGATACAGCTGGAAAGCCTGATATACAAATCTTTCCCTGTGTTTTCAGCTTTATTTTGTGCGTTTCATTTTCAGAAATTATTGATAAACGAATGTTTGTTCAGAGTTAAGAAACATATAAGCCATTTTCTAGCTATACAGGAGAGTGGAGCAGTTGTCTGTGCCATTCCGGGGAACTGCTGCTGGGTAAGAATGTTACTTGAACTCTACTGGATTTTTGAATTAAAACATTTTAGAACTTTTGCCCTCCCCCACACCTTCATGCTCAAAATTCCTGTATAATGTATGTGCAGCAAGGGGCGAACACTCCAATGATGTATTTTGGCACATATCATTATCACTTTGCAAGATTGTATATGATGGAAGTTTGATCAATATATGCTTCAGCTACAGTTTAAAGAACAGGCGTACTTGTGGCACCTTAGAGATGAACACATTTATTAAGAGCATAATAAATGTGTTCATCTCTAAGGTGCCACAAGTCCTCCTGTTCTTTTTGCGGATACAGACTAACACAGATGCTACTCTGAAACCAGCTACAGTTTGTCTCTTCATTAATTCCATCCACCCAGATCTGGAAGTTGGAAGGGGGCTTTTCTTGACCGTGCTAAATAAGCTTTCATAGGACACGTTATTCAGAGAGCCAACCACCGATTTTGCTGCCTTTGGCAGCTGTCTGAACTGTGGTTGGCTCTGTTCGTTTTGAAACCTGATGCCAGAACCATCTGATTAGAAAAAATAGTGGGTACTGTAGATCTAAAGAGGACCTACTGCAACATAAATTCCATGCACAGTTCCTTAGTTCATTTCACTGGGATGACATCAGGTAATGCCTCTGGCTGGACTTTTATCACAGAAATGTTGGATTGCATTTTTTAAAATCTGGACCAAACACAACAGCAGCAGCCTTGAATATACAGTATTCCAGAGGGGATGTGTCTTTCACACACCGAGTAAATCCACACACTGTCCTCAGCTACCCACTAGATGGCAACCTCCTAGTATCCCACAAAGCAGAGGAGGAAGGGAGAGAGGGAGTGGGGAAACTGGCTAATCCAGGCTCCATTCATTCCCACATCGGGACCCTGACAGCATAAATGGAGGGAAGGATGCCCATAGAGGCCCACCATCCTTTCTCCCTAGCCACTTGGGCCAAGGGGCAAAGAGTTACAAGAAGCCCATTCTAGTTCTAAGCCTGCGAAGGGAGGTCTGATTTCTCTATTTTCCTTACAATACTACTGCTGTCACCTTAACACTGTACCTTATTTCTATGTAAAGTACTTTTGACAAAGAATCTAAATGCTATTGCAGGTTACAAAAATACTACTTTTTTCAAAAAGATCCACCTTCTACTGAGGTGCTCTGCTGATCAACCAAAAACACTGAGCTTCTATACAGAGACGAAAGCATAGGAGCGAATGTGGACACGTCTGTTGGAAACTCGGGATCCTGTACGATGATTCTAAGCCTCACAATGATACTTCCAGCTTTCAGGGACTCAATTTGCACCTTCAGCTTCCCAGTTTTGTATAATATAGAAATATTTGGTGGAAATGAATTTTCAATCTGAAAAAAGTGAGAGAAATGTTGATAATACAATAAGAACACAATTAAAGCAGCACATTACAAATTTTTAACATGTATGCTGTCTCTATCTTCATATGCTATATATACCACTTACAGAAAAACATCATCCAGTCTGTGATATCAATCAGCAAAAACTGAGCAATTCAGCAGAGTCTAATACACTCACAACACAGTGGAAGGCCATAACATGAATTAAGAACAGAGAATCAATACATTTTGAATATCTGGAGTGTCCAGGAAGAGATTTTCAAAGCTATAATATCTACCTCTCTCTGTGTAAGTGCCCTGGCTGTCAAGCACTAATGGGTTTCTGAAGACTAATTCTCATTTACTTTAGCACCCCTTTTTGCACCACTCTGACACCGTAAAGGAGTTTTAATTTGGGAGTGAATGTAATTTATACCCACCTTAAGGCCTATTTGCTCTGCCAGAGCAGTGCAAAGGGCCACGTGTAAATGAGAATGAAGTTCTAAAAGATTTGATATGTGGTAATAAGAGTGGAGATGGGTAATTAGCATTTCAGATTCTGGGCCAACTCCTCAGCTCCAATGAGGTAGGAAATAGCTTCAATCCTGGTCTAGGTGGCCAGCTAGGGATTCCCCTGGCATAGGGTAATGCCAGGGTGCCTTTGGGCCAGCATAGCCAGAATCCATAACCAACCTCCTTTGTTCCCCCAAGAGTAAGGACCAGGTCACAGGCATGCTGGGGAGAAGGAGAGATTGGAGCATTCTGTGATAAACTACTGGACTGATCCCAGTTAGAGCAGCTCTGAGACGGTCTAAAATACATCTGAGGTCAAATCAGCCCCCAGCAGGTGCTGGGATCAGGGAGTGCAGAGGTAGCATAAATCCAGCTTCCTATTCTTTCCCTGAGTTCTGTACTGAGCCCTCTGGACCCAAGGATAGGAGCTGTTCTCTGCTATGAAACTGAACTACAGTAAAAGAAATGTAAAGCTCCTAAGTGATTTAGAAGCCTAACTCATTTCCAGAAGTCACTCAGGTGCTTAGGAGCCTAAGTCTCATTGATTCATTGACTTTTAGTGAGATTAAGGCACCTAAGTGACTTTTGAAAATGGAACATGGGCACTTCCGAAAAATGTCTTGTCAAATGGACAATGATGCTACAGATCAAACTGAGCCCTGGCTCAAATGAGCAGAATTCCACTGACTTCATTAGCCTTGAACTCACTTGCACGAGGCCTGAATGTGTCCCAGTGACTTCATGTCCTAAACTTTTGATGCCAATATGGTACAATTTTAGAGCTCTCATCTGCTGCTTTGTCCCTAGTTCACCTGTTCAATTCCATGTGACCTGACTGAAACCCTCATAGGCTGCAGTTTATCTGAAACACACAATCCCAACCCAAGTGCAGTGGAATCCAATTACAAAGAAATCTGAGACTAGGACAAGACAAAACTGACTTTTTAAAAAATGAATAACTTATATAAATCAGTTTTATTTGGATGAATTGACTGAAAGACAACACAACAAATATATTATGCTTTCCCAGCAATGAGCTAAGTGGATGCGTATTCTGAGCCAATGGAGTTACCGGAGGGATGAATCTAGTGCACTAATGTTGTTGGATCATATTAAAGAAGTTCTGTATTAAAATCACAAATGAGTTTGATTCCCCATAGTTTAAATTCCAGGGTATTACTAATTAAGAGGTCTCTTGGTTTTTGGTACTGTTTCTCTCCCTCTGTATGTGAAACTTGCAAGCTGCTAATTGCGTTAGTACATTCTAAGACAGAGTCTGTTCTCAAAGCAATTCACAGAGAGAGACTCAAAGCAATACTCTAACAACAGACACAGCACCCAGAGACTCCCCGCCCTTTTGTTGTATTAACAACTGTGATTAAAATAGAGATAGAGTATGGATGTGGATGGATGCTTGGTGTGGATAAGAACTGAATGATCAGGGAGGTGCCAGCCTAAGAATCCAGTGTCCATCGGCTGAAGAAGGCGTCAAGTGGAAATAACCAGAGGACCCCGGAGGGCAGACTGGAATCCACCCAACAGCCTCAAGAATGGGAGAACCAAAGAACAAGATAACATCTAGCAGCACGGAGCCGTCAGGAATGTGCTATCTGCTGATTGATTCAGCAACAGCATGATGAAGCAATTCCCATAGACTGGCATAGGAAGAAATTCCTATAAAAATAGACTCTAAAAAAGTGAGAACTTTGGGGTCTGATTCTGCAAACCAACTTCCAGGAGCATCAGATGAGCATCTGACAAGGCCCTGCTCCCTCCTCATGTCCAGGCCACCTGGCCAGTGGCTTGGCATGAGCAACTCTAAGGCTGGTAACTATGATAACAACTTTGCAGAACCTGTGTGTGTGTGTGTGTGTGTGTATGAATGAATGACTGTGTGAATAAATATGAGATTGAATGGAATGTTATAGCTGTAATTAACTGCTTACTATGATTCTTTCTGTATTCACAATAAATGTGGTATTTTGCCTTTTTCCCTTTAATAAGATCCTGCTGGTTTTTAATTTATTGGTACAACATTTTGGTGGAGAATTGCGAAAGGGGGAATATTGGTAAAAAACCTCAGTTATTGTAAATATTGGTGTGCACACCGCCAGCTCTAGTGAGCTAGGCATTTCTATTAGGTTAACCAGACCTGCTGGCCTCCGAGAAGGTAGCAGGGGACCTGCTGGCCTCCGAGAAGGTAGCAGGAAAAACAGATTAAACCAGACCTGCTGGCCTCCGAGAAGGTAGCAGGGGACCTGCTGGCCTCCGAGAAGGTAGCAGGAAAAACAGATTAAACCAGACCTGCTGGCCTCCGAGAAGGTAGCAGGGGACCTGCTGGCCTCCGAGAAGGTAGCAGGAAAAACAGATTAAACCAGACCTGCTGGCCTCCGAGAAGGTAGCAGGGGACCTGCTGGCCTCCGAGAAGGTAGCAGGGAAGAACAGATTAAACTAGACCTGCTGGCCTCCGAGAAGGTAGCAGGGAAAACAGATTAAACCAGACCTGCTGGCCTCCGAGAAGGTAGCAGGGGACCTGCTGGCCTCCGAGAAGGTAGCAGGGAAGAACAGGTTAACCGGACCGGCTGGCCTCCGAGAAGGTAGCAGGGAGAAATAGGTTAACCAGACCTGCTGGCCTCCGGGAAGGTAGCAGGGGACCTGCTGGCCTCCGGGAAGGTAGCAGGGGAAAAACGCATAGATTAAGCTATGATTTCAGAATCTAGGCTGTGTCACTTGCTAAGTAATACCAGCAGTGACAAAGAGATTGAAATATCCATGTTAAGATGTTTAAAAGAAAACAGGGTAAGCCAGTACCAGAGGGAGGAATGGAGTCAGAAGGAACTCCAACCTCACCTTTTGTTAAAGAAATTACACCTTTTAAACAAAACCTTCAAAAATTTGGGCACAGTCCTTGGACTAAACAAGCCCTAGCTGATCTCTGCACTATTTCGGACCTAGAGGATAGATTGGCTCAGTATATCCTCATATACAAACCTTCTAGTGCTGCCAAAAGAGATGCAGCAGCAATTTGGTTGTTGTGGGAGGCATGTAAGGATTCTTCCCTCCGCTTGTCTTCATGTAAAGAGGAAAAGGCACAAACGGAAAAGGGAGCAGACAATTGGAAGGTGCTGGCTACAAATACCCAAAGCCAGCTGAAAATAGTGAAAGAGGCACTCCAGGAATACAAAAAGAGTGAAAAAGTTAACTCTGCAGAGGCTGGAGGGAGGCAGGTAAAGGGGGAGAAGGTCCTATGTATGGCACCCCCAGGCATAATTACAAAGAGAAAGAGTAAAAAAAAAAAGTTAACTCTGCAGAGGCTGGAGGGAATTAAGCAGCTAAACTTTGTGAAAATGTTAAAAAGGAAAAGTGTTAGAGAAAGAGCATTCTTGGTTTCTTTGCAGCCATTCTGAAAGAAAAATGGGCCCTTTTCCAAAGGAATGTCTGTAAATTAGCCAGGCAAAAATAAACTGATTAAAATCATTTGACTGGACAATTTAGTCAAATTTGCTAAAAGAACATAAGAGGGTTCTATTGGAACTTAACTGCCTCAAATGTATAAAGGGAATGTAAGATGTAAAAAAACAGAGCAACGTGGAAGGGATGTTAAAGAAAAGAAAATGTGTATGTATCTATCTGTGTGTGTGTAAATATGTAAAGTTCTAAGGACCAGTTGGTTTTGTTTTTGTTTTAAATAATGCCACTAAAAATCCATTTGACTCTTTAATTCAAAGTTGCAAAACTGACAGACCTTTTTGCTAGACACAGGTAATTAGTGCTGTTTGGCTTTGGGATTTGGCATTTAACCCTTAAAAGGTAACTCAATGCTTTACAAAATTTAAAATGTTTTTAAGTTGTGGCTGCAGCAGGGCAGTCAAAATCTGGAGAATAGAAAAAAAATTGGATTATTTTTGTTTGGTTGGTTGGTTTTTGTCTGTTTGTTTGATTTTGTAACAAAATAGCAGATGAAAAAAAATAAATAAATACGAAATTTAAAAAAGACAGTGGCCCTCTGAAGCAACAGCAGGGGTGAGGTGCACAAAACAAAAAGAAGCAATGTTAGAAACACTGAGTCTTAAAATGGCTCTGAGTAATCAGACTGTCACTTTGATAAAGGTACATGAAAACTCTGTAAGCAAAAAAAAAGAAATAGTTACACCTTATGTAAAAATTGATATGGATAATGTTATAGAAGTTAAACTATGGAAGGAATGTGCATTTGCCCCAGAACATGCGCAGGGTATATTGTAGAAGGGGCAAAAGAAATGCAAACGTACCATGCTACTTAATTAAAATGCTATTAGGGCTCCAAAGGGAGCCACAATAGGTTGGGTTTTCTTTTTCAGATTGCTGTGTGTTTGGAAGCAGAAGTTAAAAGTAATCAAAACTCTGGTGAAAGTTGATTGTGTCCCTTTTAAGATAGAGTCTCTGAGCTGCTGATGGCTTTAAATCCAAAAGCAGGAAGTGTCTGTGAAAATGCAAATTACCTAAATGATAAAGGAAGGAAAGAACTAGCAGCACAAAGGAGCTGCAGATAAAGGACACACCTGGTCAGCAAACAAATTGTCTAAATAAAAGACATGGGATAACAAGATAATTTTAATAAATTTAATGATAATAAGTATCCCTGTAACAACATATAGTGTGTATGATTTTTGGAAAAACCCTTTAAGGTCGTATGGTAATGATGCTTCTCAGTTATTACCTGTAAATAAAACTTAAAGCTTAACACAGCAGGAAAAACATTATAAACTTGGTCTTCTGTATAAGAAGGAAAACTCAGGGATTTAATGACTAAACAGTGGGATAATTTCCCCATAACCCTTAAAAGATAAAAGCCATTGAAACCTGGCCTGCCTATAGAACAAAAACAGGAAAATACGGGGGCAATTCCTCTGTTTTGCCTGCAATCAGCAAGGGTATTTGTAAAAGAAATATTTTAAGCAATAATCTGCCACCCCAAAAAGGGGTAGAAACATGTTCTTTTTGTCTTTCAGAAAAATCAGGAAAAGCTGATGCCAGCTGAAAAGTAACCCAATACCATGAATCTACTGTCACAATAGAAATTGTGTTTTGTGTTCTATGTTTTGTCTTGTGTTTTGTCTTGTTGCTAGCACTGTTGTGTGTTTAAAAAAAAAAAAAAAAAAAAAAGATACTGAAGACCTGCAGGAACTTAAAAATAAATTAAGCTTTCTGTCCCAGCTACAGGACAGCCTGATACAAAAACAAGTACATGCCAATGTAGACTTGGTCCAAATTGGTCTGGGTAACCTACAAGGCCAATGGAATCTTTAGTAATGGCTTAATACTACCACATGGCTTATCCATTTAAAAAAAAATTTAGAAATAGGAAACCACACAGCCATAGCTATGGGATGCACTGAAATGCAGATACTTGCACTAGCTACTTTGGAACACGAAATGTTCTGGGTCATATTGGGAAATATTAAGGGTTTGATGCATTTGTTAAAACAAAGAAAGAGATCATTGTTTGACACTTATCAATATGAATGGATGCAATATGTTTCCAGTATTGTAAAACCAGACTTGTTAATGGGAGAAATTGTTGTCAAAATTGCACACCAACAGTCCCTGGAGGCAAAGGTATTGAAGGTTAGCCCACTCCCCATATTACACGTGGGATCCTTCTGGCTACCCTGGACCTCGAGCCAGTGGGCTGGGGAGGGAGGGAAGCTATTGGACACTAGAGGTTGTACCGAATGGACTCCTCAAAAGTGGGTGTGCCTCACCTTGCCTGTTGCCCCAGAACCTTGTAATAAAGATACATCACTAGGATCATGTATGTGGCATGAATTGGAATCACAAACTCAAATTGCCTCACAGTACCTTCTCTTGAATTGGCTACATAGAAAGTGACACTGACGATTATAAATCTTAGTGTCAAAAGGGGGATTATGTTGGATCATATTAAAGAAGTTCTGTATTAAAATCACAAATGAGTTTGATTCCCCATAGTTTAAATTCCAGGGTATTACTAATTAAGAGGTCTCTTGGTTTTTGGTACTGTTTCTCTCCCTCTGTATGTGAAACTTGCAAGCTGCTAATTGCGTTAGTACATTCTAAGACAGAGTCTGTTCTCAAAGCAATTCACAGAGAGAGACTCAAAGCAATACTCTAACAACAGACACAGCACCCAGAGACTCCCCGCCCTTTTGTTGTATTAACAACTGTGATTAAAATAGAGATAGAGGATGGATGTGGATGGATGCTTGGTGTGGATAAGAACTGAATGATCAGGGAGGTGCCAGCCTAAGAATCCAGTGTCCATCGGCTGAAGAAGGCGTCAAGTGGAAATAACCAGAGGACCCCGGAGGGCAGACTGGAATCCACCCAACAGCCTCAAGAATGGGAGAACCAAAGAACAAGATAACATCTAGCAGCACGGAGCCGTCAGGAATGTGCTATCTGCTGATTGATTCAGCAACAGCATGATGAAGCAATTCCCATAGACTGGCATAGGAAGAAATTCCTATAAAAATAGACTCTAAAAAAGTGAGAACTTTGGGGTCTGATTCTGCAAACCAACTTCCAGGAGCATCAGATGAGCATCTGACAAGGCCCTGCTCCCTCCTCATGTCCAGGCCACCTGGCCAGTGGCTTGGCATGAGCAACTCTAAGGCTGGTAACTATGATAACAACTTTGCAGAACCTGTGTGTGTGTGTGTGTGTGTGTATGAATGAATGACTGTGTGAATAAATATGAGATTGAATGGAATGTTATAGCTGTAATTAACTGCTTACTATGATTCTTTCTGTATTCACAATAAATGTGGTATTTTGCCTTTTTCCCTTTAATAAGATCCTGCTGGTTTTTAATTTATTGGTATAACAATGTCAGTGTTAGAGTGTGCTAAACTTAGCAGTTTTGCCTTGTGGGTGCTTGAGCAGAATTTTTTCCAGGTTTCAGCCTTTGATTTCTGCATGATCCTGAACATTTTTACTTTGAGTTTACAATGTGAAGTTAGGGTGCAGGTGGTGGGAAGGAGGCCAGGGAGATCTCAGAGACCAGTGCCAGTCTATGGACCAGTTATTGAGAAACACTGGACTAGATGATCTAGTGGTGTCTTCTAGCCTTAAACTCTAGGACTGTGTAAGAAAGCATAAAGCAGGTAAGGTTTGCTCAAACTGACCTAAGCTTCACTCAAAACGTTCACAAATCTGAGCAAACTATTTGACTGGTCTGAGTTCTGATTTTCCAGTGGCTTCAGATGGTGTTGAAAATATTTTGCCGTTTGAGTCAGATAGACAGATTCGCAAAAATGCCCCTCTACCACAGCGGTGGAGTATTCATGGCCACAGAAACCTACGTCTTGCACCTATGCAAGCAATTACCCATTTTGCACGAGCAAATGTCCATTTAGGTAAGCAAATGTACCTGTTGTGTCTTCCTTTGAAAATGTGCCTGTACGTCCAATCTTTTTGTTGTCAGTCGTTTTTGAACTTTAGAGGGGACTTGGGCCCATTTGTACATATAGTTTTGGGAAATTCTGGGCTTGGATTTAGATCTGAACTTCACAGTGAGGTCGCATCTCTATAAGACGGAACTACAACAGAATACCGTATCTGAAACTCCCCACACTTTGTGGAAGTTCATGTCTGGAACCAAACTCAGGCCTATTTATTTCATAGTTCATGACTGATGAATTGACAGCACCTTAGATTCATGGCATGCAGTATGTGAATATCTAATGAGGTATTAGAAGCAATCCTGACCCAACCACCTCTGCTTAAAGGAGAAAGAGCTTGGAGAATAGGTGAAAAATTGCTGAAAACATAACACAAAGAAACCCAGGCCACATGAGCATTTCAAAAATCCATTAAAAATCCTCAGATCAACTTGCAGCAAATTCCTTATCAATATAAAAATCTGAAGTAGAGAAGACTCTTCTGCATCACTGTTTTCCCTTCACTCTTCTGTAAGGCAAAACTGCCATTGACTTCAGTGGTAACCAGGTCAGGGCCCTGATTTGCTTTTTTATTTTGCCAACTCCTTTTATTTCAATTGTAAGTGAAGGTCCAAAGAAATGGCCTGAGGATTTTTACCAGACTTTGTAAATGTGTACAAGCTTCTCAGAGACATTAAGTAAATCCCAAGTTTAAAACAATTACATACATATATTTTAGTGTTACCTCTCTGAGCAACAGGCTTGAAAACTCTTGATATTCTGAGCTACTGGTGTTGTGGAAATGTTCAGTGAAGCTATAGTTTAGGATCTTTATTGTAACACCAAATATCTGGGCATCTATAAGACACAATATTAAAATACGGATAAAGGAGAAGAGGAAATGATTTGATCAAAACTGATGTACCTGAATCAAAACCTCAGATTTGGGTTCAGGGGCAAACTGAAACACTGAGGACCAGAAGTGGAACCTTGATGGTGTAAATTAGCATAGCTTCATTGAAGTCAATGGAGCGCCTCTGATTTACAACAGCTGAGGATCTGGCCTGAATCTGAACACTCTAAAGTTTGGGAAAGTTTAGATTTTGACCCCTAACATTTAGGAGTTTTCAAATCTGTTTTGTAGTCACCCATTATATATGAAGTTTGATCTAGCATTTGTATCCAAGTATTTCTTTTAGACCCATCTATCCCGCAAATTAGTGAAAATCTGTATAGAAAGTAATGATGCGGAATGGGCATGGGGGTGTTAGAAAAGAAAATATAATTGGAGAAATACTTAGTGCTGAAGGTGAGATTCTCTGTCCAATAACCTAGTACTAGTATGAAGTAAATGGACCACTATATTTCTAAGGTGTTAACGCTAAACCAAGCAACTAGAGCCAGTTTTCTGTTACTGATCTTTTAAAGATAGAGACAAGCACTTAGAAATTCTCCAATGTGTTTTTAAATCCAGGTCTGGGTTCCTATCAGGTCATCACAACTTGTCATTGGAAATTATGTTGCATGGTATTAACAGCATTCCTAAAATGAAGATTAAAAAAGGTACATATAATTTCCACTGCCTAACAAACAATAATGGCTTTCATGTATAGTGTATTATCTGAAATCAGCAGCTTGAGAGCCTGTAGCAACTGCTTTACCCTGTAACATAGATAAGCTAGATACTTTCAGTCTACAGCTAAGACCTTTTTCTTTTTTTGGTGGCTTTACCTTCATATCTGACTGATGTACCTATATTTCCTCAGTCACTATAACCTCTATTTTCTCCTCCAAAAGAGATAAGGGAGGTAGCTCCTAACAGAGTCAAAGCATTGTCATTTCTTAGCTGACTAAAGGGAAGAATCCTACAAAAAAGTGACTAGCAACATCCTCACAATGGCTGTAACTAAATATTTTACTTAGAACAGGTTGGGACATTTCTGATTAAATTTTCTCTTTTGTTGAAACCCAAATGTTTTTCAGAGACATTTGACAAAGCTTTTTTCTGGGAAGGTTTCTGAGGGCCAGGGCTCTCTGATACTTATAACCAGAATGAGAAGAATCAAAAACCTGACCTTTTCAACACACTTCCACTTTGTTTCTAAAGGTTTTGTCCTCATTCCAATGTGAAACGAAAACAAATTCTGAAACTTTGTAAGGCCTCATGAAACAGAATTGTTGACCTCTGGCCAGCTCTGATTTTTTCTGACGGATTTAAGAGGCCATGTGGGATCTCAGGAAATAATTTTAGACCAAAGGAACAGCAAAACTTTAGTAGACCCATAGTCCACCTAATATCCTATGTAAAAAATTGGCCAGTGTTGGATACTTCAGAGCCAGGTATAACACCCACATGATGATGCAGCTAATTATGCAGTGCTCTACCATGGGGGAAATTTCTCCTTCACCCCAGCTAGGGACCAGTTTATGTCTTGGATTGTGAGGCTCATTAACTCATATAACTGTAAATACCGACCTCATTTAAACAAAGAAATTGTATCTTGTTAAAATTTAGGAGGGCATTTGGTGCAGGTGAAAGCAAAGGGGGAAGCAGCATTGGCTGAGTGGATGGAACTAGTTGTAATATGGCAGAGCCTCTGCAAGCTTCTTTATACAGCTCTTGTCCATGTACTTCAATCCTGATCTGTTGCACACTAGCTCACCAAAATCTGGCCCTCACTCAAGCAGGTGTGTCAGTTATAATATTCTCAGAGAGCCTCTGATTTATACCTATGTAAATCACTTCACTTCCTTGTTCCTCTCTCAACTCAGCTCTAAATCAGACAAAAGCAGGACCTCCCCTGCAATTTATCTTGACTGGAAAAAAAGGGTAGTGCAGCAATGGCAGCTGCCTGCACGGGCAACACCACATTCTAGATTAGATTTATGTCTCTAATTGCCTGACTCAGGAAGCAAGTGCTTCCCTTTACCAGCTGCGTAACAAAAGAGCCACACAGCTCCGCACAACCCCTGCTGGCTGGTTATCTGAATTACACTAGCATTGGGTAAGGGGAAGAGAGCATGAGTGAGTGGAAGAAAGCTGAAGGTGGGGTCTTGAAGGCATCATGGGGAATCCTCACAGGATAGAGCTGTGGTGAGAAATGCAACATTTCTAAGGTGATATTTACCGGTTTTGACATGTCGATAGGAAATAATGTTCTTTCCACAAGCTTCATAGCTGATCTTCACTGTGTATTTTATACCTGCTTCCAGCCCAGACACATCCCTTTTCATTTCTGTAGTCTCCATACTTGTGATCAACTCTTTGCCCTTGTACACTTGTACTTGGAATGTGTGGTTCAGAGTAGAATATACACTCCAAGATACTTCAAAACTGCTGCTGGTAACGCTGACGATTCGGTGGTTTCCAATTGAAAACAGATCTATGGTAGCACAGGAGAGCATCATCAAAAGTGAAAGGAACCTTTTTTCTAAGAGATGATGTACTCCAAATCCATTATACACATATATGGTTTTGATCAATAGAGTGAAATTGCTCATTGCAAAATAAACGACCAGATTCTGCCATTTTTACACTGAGTAGTATCCTACTCCACAAGTAGCCCCACTGGAGCCATTAGCTATACATTTACAATTTGTTTTCCGTTTTTTGCCTCCAGGATTTGTGACTGATCTATATAAATACAGATACCTGTCCAATAAGACACTGGCTTGAATGACTGATGTAAATGCAATCTCAATGGTACTACTCATGGAGTAGAATACCACTCAACTTGATTCAGAGTAACAGCCATGTTAGTCTGTAACCGCAAAAAGAAAAGGAGGACTTGTGGCACCTTAGAGACTAACCAATTTATTTGAGCAGTGAAAGCTTATGCTCAAATAAATTGGTTAGTCTCTAAGGTGCCACAAGTACTCCTTTTCTTATCACTCAACTTGAATAAGGGTTGCAGAATTAGGAATCAATAACTGCATTCAATACCTTTGGAATAATTATCATATGTATTATATCCATACATGCAGTGTTATTGTAGCCATTTTGGTCCCAGGATATTAGGGAGAAAAAGTGGGTGAGGTAATATCCTTCACTGGACCAACTTCAAGCTTACAAAGGACCTGAAGAAGAGCTCTATGTAAACCCAAAAGTTTGTCTCTCTTGCCAACAGAAGTTGGTCCAATAAAAGATATTACCTCACCCACCTTGTCTCAATATATGCATGTATTCTTTATTTATTTTATACTTTGCTCTCCCAATGCACTTCCTCAGCCAAATGCTACCCATCCGGGCAGGGTAAATTAGAGCAAAGCTTGGATTCTAGTTTTCATGCAGACACTCAACACAGAATGGAAGACTGTGGCATCAGTCAGTCACAATTTCAGTTCTTTTTATACTGATTGAACTTCCTAAGGAAAAGGGAATCAAAGGTTTTTTCAAACCAAACAATGTGGGTGCCTGTTTCAATGGAAAGGACTTGTTCCCAATCATTCAAGCCAGTGGCCCATCAAACAGATATTTTTACAAATCCTAGAGGCATAACACCTACTGCTCTAAAATGACTGATTTAATTTCTGCCACTTTATGTTAAATTGCAAGTGGAGGACAAATATGAGGGTCAAAGTCATAATAACTGATAGTCTCAATGAACTAGACAAAAGGTCACTTCTTAAAACTTTCCCCTCTGTAAAGAAAAAGAGTGGGGAGATTGTTAATGGGATTGCGATCCTGCTCAAGTGAAGGAATTAAACTGGGTAATAGAAAGGCTAATCAATTGGGGGTCATTCTTAGTACTATCCCTCCGCTGGCACTCTAGACATTGTAACTCAAACAGCCTTCAGGACAGAGGGGATTGAATTGGTGATTAACTTAAAATCAAGAAATATTCATTAGCATCCAAGGTTACTTATAGCATTCTGAATCAGTAGATTTATTAGCTGTTGATTTACTTATAGTGACAGAACTATTGCTTGTACTAACTGGATCGCGTGGTGAACTTGGAGTAGAGTATATCATATTAAGGAAGAAAGGGCATTGTTAAGCAATTAGACATTCTTAGCCAAACAAATCCAAATTAAACATCATCCACATTTTCAACAGCTCATAAGACTAAAATCAGTGCACTGTAAGTAATATAAGTGGAAACACAAATCACTAAATTTGCTAAGGCCCTGATCCTACAGACACTAACCGACGTGTTTATCTTTAAGCACATGAGTAGTCCCATTGAAGTCAGTGGGATCTAAGCACGTTTAAATTCTTTTCTGAATTGTGCCATAAGGAATAATTTCACCCATCACTGATTTGCAGCTATGTCTGACTGGTACATAGCAACCATTTAACAGCCTAAGGTTAACATTACACAACAGTTGAGGACCGTAACAAATACTGTACGCAGTTGAAACTGCAAATGGACTTTAAGTATGCAGAATATACTTACACATATTTGCATTTCCTGAGGACCCTGTGGATATGTATTGATAATGCATGACTGGATCAAAGAAGTTACCGCAGGTTGAAGCTGAAGCTTTGGCAGATGGATTTGGGGGCTTTTTGGCAATTGGCTAGGTATGGGAAATGGTTTGGTATTGTGAGATAAAGTACATGGTTGGTTTTGCTAAAACAATCAGCAGTGAAACAGTTAACAGGCAGATCCTATGCCATCTTCCACTCCCAACTCCATCATAAAGGGCAGAGAGCACATTGTGCTCCAGAACTTCTTTGCTGGCACACAGCCCTTTAAAGTAGATGAGAGAACATTCCTCAGACTTCTGAAAATCAGGCCCATGTTTCCTACCTTTAAATTCTTTCTGTGGCTGGCTAGAATTCCCGTCCACATGTTCGCGTTCACAGGTGCAGTTATAACCACCTTCTAAATTTATGCAAAGCTCTGATCTGGAACAAGCATTGAGTTCAGCGTGGGAACATTCATTTACATCTAAGGAGAGGAACACAGTTTTTAGGACAGAACTTACAAGTATCTTGAAAGCAGCACAGGAATTTACCTGCAGTCTATAGCACAGGTAAGGCCAGACTATGCACACAATTACAGTAATGTAAATCCATCCGAGTTACTCTGGATTTGCACCAACACAACTGAGATCAAAATCTGGCCAGCAAGCAATTTCAAAGCACTTACTGTAGAAAGAATGATTTGCTATTCTCAAAACTAATGGCACAATCAAGCAATTGCATATGTAAATTATGGAAAGAAGTTTAACTTTCAAAGTCGTTCATGGACTGGGACCAACCCAGTGTCAGTTTTATGCATTTTAAAAGGATGCTAGTTTCTTCAGTGCTGCTCCTCTGCTCTGTCTCCCCACCAAGAGAGTTCATCCCACAACCACCCTCTCCATGAAGTCCCTGTCACTCTTACCCCTTCCAGCTTGTTGTCTTGAAAGAAAAATATGTATCTTATTATTACCTCTCCCAGCGCCTGCATTTTGGCCACAGAGAGGAGTGTGGGAATGCCACTTGGGACTGCAGTGTTACCACCTCCCTTGAACCAGCTTTGATCCAATTACAACTCTCCCATAATTTATTTTTAAGATATGATTTTTTAAATTATGTTGACTTTCTTACTATTCTAGGGCATGAGCCAAAACCCACTGAAGTCAATAGGAGTCTTTCCCTTGACTTCAGAGGGAGTTGGATTGAGTCTTTAAAGCATTATTTTTCAAATTGCGTTTTTAGGCCAAGTAGTGTTTCGTACTACATTTTTGGAGTTTCAAATCTTCAAATACTTAAACAGCAATGTTTTGGTAGATAGATCAGATCTAGGTGACTCTAAAAAAGTGGCCTAAATACAGGGGCTCATATACCACAGGGATGTGTGCATGCCAAATATCTAGGCAGATCATATTCTTATTTGATCATCCAAGTTATCTGCAGTAGCACTTGCAACAAGTTTCCAAAATACAAAGCAGTCTTGATTTCAAAGGGCCCCATGAAAGTTTTCATTAAGACTATTACCTGTTTAAAATGCCTACTACTATGCCACAAATTCAGGCATGCTTTTCTTTTAAGTCTAAAGATATGCTACCTTATGAAAGTGTATTTCTTCTCGAGTGACCAAGGGAATCCCCCACCAAAATGCAGATTTCCAAATAACTACGCATTAGAAACTTCATTTGCCACAGAGTGGGTATCTTAGACACCCAAATGTTCAAAGTTTCACTTTATATTTCCCATGGTCAATGGCAAGCCATAGAGCTAAAATTCTGAGTGACTGAAAAAGTTTCCCCAAGAGACAGAACCATAAAAAATAAAAACCTTGAACATCTATGTTGATAACTTCGTACACACGCTTCACGATGCCTTTCAACAAAGAAGAAACTTTCATTAGTGGAGCTGGCTGATGTAATCCAATCAGAACCTGAGATGTTAATGTCCCAGCATATGTTTCTGCCTGAGTAGTCTGGATATGGTAGACTGAGGAATTTAAAGGCCATAATGCACCAGTCATCTGTAAAAGAGGGGAATAAACTTTTATATCTGATTTGTTTAGCAATACAGCTATACACCAATGAGGTATAACCTATCCAGCGATTATCATACTAAAAAAACCTAATACTTAACTGAACAAAACAGAACAAGCATTCATTCAGAATTCAACAACAGGAAAAACAAGCAGTATTTTAGTTTGAATTTGTGTAGAGTGAACATTTCTGTTTCTCTTATTGCATAGAAAAGGATGCAGTGTGATAACTGCTAGACTAATGAAGGAGTTGAAATCTTTGTCAGACCTAAAAGCTTTGCCAGGAACACATAAGAAAAGGAAGGTCTGGTTGTTATTGACAGGTCCTTTTTGAATGTAGTACTTAAATAACAGAGGCTCAATAACAAAATACTTATTACAGGCAAGGCTGATAGCACTGCCTATTATTAAAAGGACCCAACACTTCCCTTATAAGCAACTGAAAACAGAGTCTTATGACTTTACCAAAATTCAACACTTGGGCTGAAATTTTCCACACTGGGTGTCTGCCTCAGGATGATTTTTTTTAAATGTTTCTGCCAGAATGGTTCAGCTGTTTCCAAGGATGAGGCTAGAGGGAAAAACATTGTTCTAAAACATTAAGAAAATTTTAACAACCTTTTCTTTGAGAAGTCATGCTGCCCCCTTGCTTTGCAGCAGGGACTTGAAATTTAGCAATGGGGTGATTTTTGCAACAGGGATGCCTTTTGTTCCTCCTGTGAAAATCCACCCAAATTTGAACAAGTTATAAGTCTCTTAAAAATCTGTTTGTACATGCTCAGTAGAGACTTGCTAGAGCTTAGCAGCCAAAACATCGGAAGATTCCATATGCACTGGGCATGCTCCAGTCCCTCACAGCTCCTAGTGAGGACCAGACTGCACATGCACCATCCTAACAAAGTGACTGAGCTTGTTCATTGGAACTTTCCTTCTAACAGCAGCTGCTGTTTACGCCTGGAGTTAAACTATCAACATTTGCGGGAGTCCGAATCTGATTTATATCTAGATCCCAGTTTCACGAATGGCCCTTGTTTCCAGAACGAGTCAAACCAAAACACCAGATCTGAAAACACCCAACTTTGGAGTTCTTTAAATCCAGAGCTAAATTGTGTCTCTCAAGTCCATCTCTGCTTTTAAGTGGGGCTTAGAGGCAGAGCAGATGTCACTGGAGTAGAAGGAAAATTAGATCTTATAGCATAAGAACTTTGAACTCCCCTTCAGTGTCTTAAGAAATGTCAAAGGAAGCTGTGAAATTGCTGCTACTTGACATATGCAAGAGTAAAACTGGCATTCACCTATTGAGAATGCTTTAGGAAAAATTAAATCTATCCTGCTATAATACTGGGGAGTGGCTGGATAATAAGGTCCTGCCCAACACCAAGAAACTTCCAGCCCAATGTAGCTTGGCTGTGTTGGTATTGAGTATCAATGTCGATGCAATGAGAGAAACAAGAACACAAGAGCTTTCGGTTCTTTGTATCTATACGTACCATGGAGTGCAAAAGGCGTGAATGATTCAAAAGTCTTAGATCCACTCTGCTTAATTCATTAAAATCCATTTTCACAAGGACTGACACATTATACCAATATTTTTTCAGGTTTCTCTCTGAAATTGAACAAATTAAAATATAAAAGCATTTGGGGTCTGATTCAGAACAAATTCGAATCAATAGAAAGGCTCCCATTGAATGCAGTGGGCTTTGATTCAGTATCTGTGAATGTACCATATACAGCTATCACATACCAAGGTATTTCTCATGTAATCCAGATGACAGAACTAGCCAGGGGGAAGAATTAGAGCAAGAAGGTTCCACCAGATCTTTAAAGCCAGTTGTCAGGGGCTCACAGATTCAATATTGAAACCAATCATCCTTGAATTGATGGAAATCAGATTAATGTATTATGTTATGAAGATACACAATAACAATTGCTTTGTTTGTCCTCATCTTCAGCAGAAAAAGTAAGGCTCTTCTTTTGGAGGGAGTTGAGAATTTGTCAACAACATACCTTCTGGTATAGGATCCACACAGCCTGCTCCTTTGGATGAGTTACAGCATTTTTTAAGTCCTGGACAGTCAGTATCAAGTGTGCATGAATAGTTTAATGAATCCATTTCTTCCTCTGGACAAACACCAGGTCTTGAGGCAAATTCACTGGATCTGTTCAATGCTGTGTAATAAAAACATTTAACAGCAAAATTGCATGTGATATTTGGTTTCTTTAACATTGTGATATTGAATCTAAGGGATACATCTCCTCATAGTCCTGGGTGAGGGTCTCGGGGTTTTCCTGAGGAAAGGGGGAGAGAATAGCAACTTAAGACAAGAAGTATTCTGTAAAAAACTGTCAACATCATCAACATTTTCTGATTTTTGTGACTTTTTCCATGACATTTTTATCAACATTTTGAGTTAATAGAAAAGACAGGTTGCAGTAAATGAAAAAAAAAAATAAAACTTTGCGTAAAATGTGGAAAATGGAACATTTCCAGCAAAACAGAAATAACTTGGAAATTTTCATGAGGTCACTTTCCTGTTTTTTGACCAGCTCTAGTCCAAACAGAATGAAATGTAAGGGTCAATAAACAGCAAAAAGCTGAGACATTCTGGGTTTTACCCCCACCAACCAGCTCCTTCAGTTTTTATAATCTAAAATATTACACAGGGATGGAAAGTGGGTTTTCATGGGATAAATTCTGCTCTCAGTTACACCACTGCCATGCAACTGAAAGCTATAGGGTTACATACTAAGAAAGGGGAGAGCAGAATTCAGCCCATGATTTGTAACCTGACAGTGTTTATTTAATTTCTGGGAATTACATGAGGTTGCTATCCTAAAACAGATTTAGCCAAGAAGAGGGTGGCTAAGGAAGAATATTACCACTTCCTAAGTAAAATGCACATAATTTTCCTGGCTTCATGCCAATAATTGGTTCCAATCTGAGGAAGACTGAAAATATTTTCTATGATTTAATATCAGGCTTCTCCGAGCCTTCCCTTCATACACTCCCGTCAGACATAGGCCCAGCTGCTGTTCATCTCCACTCGTCTTTCCGTGTTGGGTCCTCTTCTTCTCCATTCACTGTGCCCAGTGCTTTTTGGTCTCATTAAGTCCCATTCTGCTGAGTGGACAATTTACTTCAGCCAAGAGGAAAATGAAAACGATTCCTGTGATTGTAACTAAAGGTGTTGCAGTGATAAAAAATACATTCACCATAATTGAACTTCTCGGGAATTAAATGGACACTGCCAATTTTTAATGGGGTTTCGATTTCTCATATCCCAGTGTGCTGATTAAAAGTAAAATTTTGATTTTTCTGTCAAGTGGGCTGTAATATTGAACGAGATCTTGTGTCTCCACTAAATATACTCCTTTAACAGGCTAGTGAGCTTTATTAATCAAGATTTAAAGTGAACATGTGTAACCTACAGGTGGGTGGGTGTTACAGGTCCCCCTCTGTGTTAATCCACAGAGGACAGGAGCCTAACCACAGCTAAGGAGACATGGCTTTTTAGCTCAAGCTGCAGCAGCTCAGACTTTTAGGTCTGGAGGACCCCAGTTCCACCCCCAGTGTGTTGGTGCTGGTGTCCATCATACATGAGCAAAATTACATATTCATAATTTGCAGCCCGGTTTCTGCAACTGGCTGTGCAGCCATAATAATTGCTTAAAGATATTACCAACTAAGGCCATGTCTACACTAGTGAACTTACAGCAGCACAGCTGTGCCAATGCAGCTGCACCACTGTAAGATCCCTCACGTAGCCGCTCTGTGCCAACAGAAGAGAGCTCTCTCATCGACATAACAAAACCACCTCAACAAGCAGCGGTAGCTCTCCCGCCGACCTAGCGCTGTGCACACTACCACTTCTGCGGGTGAAACTTATATTTTTTTCCACACCCCTGAGCAACATACATTTTGCCAATATAGGGGACAGTGTAGACATGGTCTTAGACTTCAAACTGGTCTTTGTACATTCAGTTACTTACACCATCCAAGTTATTTGCGCATGTGGTTTTGAAGATTTGAGCCCAGCATACTTTAGACTTTTTTAACTGTATTTTGTTTTGAATATGTACAAAATCAAATATTTAGGTGTTTTAGTAGAGCTGTATGCAACCTGGCAAAGAGCTACATAGACTTAGTTCTATAGTTTGCTCCAAAAGGGTTGGCAGGGAACCAACTTTTGACATTTCAATTGAAAGTTAGTTTTCAACAAAGGTGAACCCCAGCAGCCCTACTCCCTCAACAAATATTGGGTTGCTTTAGCTCATGTTTTTTCCAGAGAGTGCCCTGGGAGTTTTGCAAGGGAGGGGCAGATATTTTGGAGAGAGGCTGGCTCAGAGGAGACAGGTTCACCATCTTGAGAGAAAGGATTGGTTAAAACACCATATTGGGACTCATGAGCTACACAGCTAACTCCCAGCTCTGCCACAGACGTCCCGTGTAATTATGGACAAAGCACTTCAGGTCCCCATCTGTGAAAGTGGAGCCTTTCTTTCACCTTTTTCTGCCTGGTCTATTTGGATTGTAAGCTCTTTGAAGCAGGGACTCTCTCTCAGTGTATTTGTACAGAGAGTAACACAGTAGGTCCCCCAATCAAAGTTGGGGACTGGCCCTTGGTCGGCCACTTCCCGAGCACCTCCTCTTGGGCAGACACGGCTTCCCAGCATTGGGTCTCTTTCCCCTCTTCCATGCCGTTTGTGAACTTTACCCAGTCTTTTTTGTGGCTAACACCACGCCACACCCGGAGCTGGCTTAATAACAGAAATAGTCCAAAAACAGTCGTCAGCACTCCCCAGAATAAATCCCTGCACCACAACCCAAAAGTTCATACTCCTGTCTGGCTCTTCTACCACATGCAGAGATCCTCCCATGTTTCCGTCTGCTTCCTTGACAAAATGTCACTCCGAGCCTTTCCTAGCAGGAGCTCAACCTTCTAGCTCTGGCTTCCTTCTCCTGCCAATGTCTCCCCTGTTCAGAGGGAGAAAACAGCATATTACACTGCTCTCCTTCTGACAGCTCCTCCGGAGTGGCTGAGAGATAGAGGACACACAGCCCTGCCCCACCCTACACTACAGAATTCCTGATCCCACACCTTTAAAGAAACAGTGTCCTGGGTTTTCCCCATCTAACTATTAACTCCCCAGAACTGCTTCTTCTCTTCTGGCTTTGGCCATTTCCTGCACCTTTGCTCACTCCAGTGTTCCAGGAACATGGTCTTCAGGCTCCCTATGAGCCTAACAGGCCAAAACACCCCATTACAGGGACTTATTGTGCTATATACTACCGTATTACCAATAATAATAATAAGCTTCCCAATTCTGCAGACTACCACAAGCCAATGTTTATTGAACTTTTCTGAGCTTGGACTCAGAATTATGAACCAATCAAATCCTGAAACCAAGGCTCATTTTTAAAAAGTCTGAGATTCAATATAGCTGTTTCACACAGTTCTTTTTTTAGCATGTGAAACTGCAGCATAAACCATTAATGAGTCATGGGCAAGCGATGGGAATGCCACTGAGTTCTGGCTGAAAGCCATAGCATCCATTAATCTAGAATCTAAAGGTCATAATTTTTACATCAGCAGAGAAACAAAGATGGACTCACATCACATTTCTGTCTAATCATATAAGACACATTTTAAAATCAATTTATTCTCTCTACTGTAAGTATCATGGGAACAGTCACCCAGAACTAAGCCATCTGCAAAACAACATCATACTATCCGGGAGCAAACCAATGGTCTCCTGTCAGTAGAATCACAGATAGTCTTTTCTTCTTTTATAACTTTACACAAATACTAAAGTAGAAATGCTGTTTCCATTGCCTAGCAGCCAAAAGCTTAGTTACAAGCTTATTGCATATAATAACCACAATTTCTAGTTAGGCAGGAGAATCCTCTGGGATAGAGATGCTAAGGGACATGATTAGCTCAATATTAACCTCTCTGTGTCTCTCTACCTGATCAGGACTCGTAATATACAGCTTTCTCCAAAACTTCCCTTACCATATCATCCTGAGCTGGCTTGAGGTTGTGATATAGCATAAGATCAAAGTACTGCAACTGTCACAGGGACCCAAATGTGAACTAACAGAGACAGATGATTATAGGCAGGGCTGCTGGCATCATGTATTATTAAAGTTGCCAACACTTTCAAAGACCCTGTGTTTTCAGTTACTTATGACTTTGCCATACTTTAACCATTTGGGATGAAATTTTCATACCACGTGTCTGCCTGAGGCTGATTTGTTTTGTTTTGTTTTTTGCAGGGTGGGGAATTTTAGCCAGAATAGATCAGTAACTCCGGAGAATGAGGTTAGGGGAAAATACGTTGTTTTGCCCATGTTAAAAAATTCTGGCAACATTTTCTTTGAGAAGGACTAGCACCTCCATGCTTTGGAGCAGGGACTTGACATTTGCCGGGGGGCCTTTGTGTCAGCGATGTGCCTTTTGACATCCCCGGGACAAGCTCAAATTTGGCCAAGTTGTAAGCCCCTGGGGAAAAAATGCACTTTGCACGTGTTCACTAGAGACTTGTAGAGAGTCCCAGCTAGTGTCTCTGAAGGTTCCATCTGCATAGACCATGCTCCAGCACAGGGCTGTGCAGGACTTTCCCTGCAATTGCTACTCTAGGCTGCTATGGGCCATGCCAGGTCAACCTTCCTGCTCTGTCCAGTGCTTTCCGTGACACCCCACCCCAGTCCTCCAAGCCACATGGAGGAGAAAGCTGCCTGATGCAAATCCAGAGGGACAAGAGCCAGACCAGGGTGGAAGGAGAAGATTAGATAAGGAGCCTGGGGGGAAACTAGGACTGGAGTTTGGGGGAGCATGGGAAGGGAATTGGGGCCTGAGGACAGGGAATGGTTCTGGCTGAGCAAGGAGACTGGGACTGGGAGCCAGGGAGGTGGAAGTCTGCTGCAATCTTAAAAATCAGAAAGGTTGTCTGTGCAATCTTAATGCGGCCCCTTTGTGCATATTTATCTATTATGATACAGTCTTTAATTATGTGATCCAATACTATTTTTCCACAGGACTCCTGCCTCAGTCAGTGCACAGAGTGGATAATGCTCACTCACTTCATGAGCCGCTGTTCAGTATTTTCTTCTACCCTCATCGTTCAATGTGTGGCCTATTTACTGCATACTATTTACACTCTGCTCTGAAGACAGAACTATTGATTTCCTCAGGGGCTTGTCTATGGCGCTCATTACTATAGCATGGGTGCATCACAAATATTAATTCATTTACTTTTGCAACACCTTTGTGAGATGGGTGGGCTAGTAATATCTCCATTTTACAAATGGGAAACTTAAGTCACAAAGAGATTAAGGTCGAAAGTATCCACTCTTTTTGGGTGCCCAATTTGAGAGGCCTAGGACCTGATTTTTCAGAGTATGTAGCATTAGACACCACTTCTTATGTTCAAAGTGCAGCTCCCATTGACTACACTTGCAGCTGTGAGTATCCATCTCTTCTGTAAATCAGATCCCAGGGTCTCAAGTCAAGCACCCAGAAAATAAGGAACACACTGTTAGTGACGACCTTTGAAAAGTCTGGCTTAAGTGGCTTGCTCAGCACCTCATGGGAACTCTGCAGCACAGGAAGGGATAGAATCCAATTCTTCAGGGCAACATTCAACTGCTTGAACCATGAAACTATCCTTTCCCTTTCCACAGTCCCCTGCCTTGTTCACTACACACCTTCCAACTTCTACAACAAATAAAGCAGAAGTCCAACAGACAACAGTTTCTTTTACTACACAACTCTGATTCCTCCCCAGAGCTGGTCCATCTTATGTACTAAATGAGGCAGGGGTCCTGCGGAAAAAATAGTAAGTGATCATGTAATTAAAAACTCTTTTCTAACTCATACCCACAAGGGAGCCAAACATAGATTGCACAAGCAACTTTCATTCTGGCATTTCCTAACTTCTGAGTTCTTGACTTTGCAACCATATTATTGTTCTTTTAACATCTTTTCTTGCGTGTATAATATTGTCACAAGGGTGCAATTAACATTCAAAGGAGATACTGAAGAAACCATACCAGTCATGTACTCCTAATCCTGCCCTCCACCCAAGTGTTAAACAGAGAAAGCCCCTAGGCCTGCCTTCCCAGGCAGAGGAATTTGATTGCTTATAAAAAGTAAAGGTGGGAAAATGGACAGGAATAGGTTGCACTCCAAGGCTAAGCACATAGAGAAAGCCACTGTGGATAACATGAGGGAAAAAACAATAGTCCAATGGCATGCAGTGCAGTAATTCCAGCAGTTCCAAATGTCCTCCTTTCATCATTTATTTAAGAGTTTGTCTAGACAGTGCATTACAATTCATGGAATTTATGACTAATATCCTGAAAAGCACAGTAAGACGCCTGAATAATCTAATACCAGAAATCATCTAGAAATTATGCAAATTCTTTAGCTTGTTAAAATACTCCCAAATTAATTTAAAAAGAATAGTCAAAATTATAGCATGCTATAAGCAAACATTTCCAGAGTATAGGTGTGCTAATTAATGGCATGGTGCTAATTAAAGGTTGGTTTGAGAACTGTATATCTAACCAGTGCAGGCAATTTCCATATATTTTAATATTGGTTTTGTTTTTAAAATTAAGTATATCATGGTAGATGTTATTTGCACTAACACTGCTACATCTGAACTGTTAGTTAAAGAAGCTTTTTGTTTTAAAAATATACATTAATTGCGCAGGATATTTTTCAAAAGAGACTAGCGATTTTGAATGCCTACATTTTTGAATGTCCAACTGAGGCTCTTTAAAAGGGCCTGATTTTCAGAAATGTGCATCCATCCCAAAACAGAGGCACCCAAAAACCACTAGTCACTTTTCAAACTCTTGGCCAAAATTAATTTTTGTTGGTTTGTGCTATATAAATAAATATCAACTATCCCTGACTGCTACTCCGCCATGCCATTATTTGGTTAATTTTTTACACTGTAGAAGTGGTTCTTGAAGGAGGGATTTGATCTACAGTAGTTTTCCACCAACCTGATGTTACTGCCTGGAAATTTTGTATAACCAACAGTAGTTTTCCACCAGCCCGAAGATACTGTCTGGAAATATTACAGTCTGTGGCCAAATTCTGCATTGATTTACACCCGGTACAAAAGACTGAAGTCAACAGAATTGCATGAAGGAATAAATCAGGGAAGAATTTGTGTCTCACTGTGCTTTTTTTCCCTTAGATTATTTTGAGAAAAAGGTGGGTTAACAAACACAGAGACCACTTTTATGTTCCAGTTATTTCAACTGAAATCTTACATTGCCAAAAACAGTGATTTAATAAGCAATAAATGATCGACAACTTGCATAAACCGTTTGCAGTGTATGATATGGGATGGATTTTCAAATGCACCTCGGTGACTTAGAGCATAAGGGCTTGTGTACACAAGAAAGTATAGTATAACCTGAATCATCTTTTAAAACAATATAGTTAAACCCGTGCAAAAGGCTGTGTGGACACATTTCAGTATTAAAGTGGCTTATTTCAGTTTAATTAACTTAAAGTCAATTAGGAACAGGTTAATTAAACGGAAATAAGCCACTTTTATCACCAAAATTAGTGCCCACACAAACTTTTGCACTAGTTTAACTATATAGGAAAGCCACACCTTAAGTTATACCAGTACTTTCTTGTGTCTTCGAAGTCCCACTGAAAGCCAATGATACTTGTGCTCTCAAGTCACGGGGGTATGTCTACACTGCATCTGGGAGCATGCCTCCTAGCCTGGCTAGACAGACACGCTCTCTCTCTCTTTGATCTAGCATGTTAAAAATAGCATTGTGGATGTTATGGCATGGGCATCGGCTTGGGCTAGCCACCTGAGTAAAAGCCCACCCAGATACCTGGGTCCATACGCAGATAGCTAGCCCATGCTGCAAAGTCTGCACTGCTATTTTTAGCACACTAACTCAACCCCTGCTAGTGCACATCTGTCTTCCCAAGCTGGGAGGCTGCAATGTAGACATACCCTTAAGTACTTTTGAAAATCCCACCCACTGTCTCTAAGGAACTCAATGTATCTGTAACCTTCGGGAGCTTTTTAAAACATGGATTTATTGTTGACAACAAGCAGCCCTGGGCAAAATGTTCAACGTGGTCTGACGGCAGGTGAAACGTATCAGATTTGGAGTTTTGTTACAAACCAGAAAGTCAGATCAGATTCAGTGAAAGGTTCACTGCATTTTCCAACTTTTCAAGCAAACCTGGGACAACTTGTGGATTCATGAAGAAGTCATGACAGCAGGCAGCCGCTGCATAAGTTTTCCTTTGAATTTTTAGGTTCACTTGAACTCAAAATTCAAAGCACAACTTGAAGAGGGCCGGGAATTGCCATGGCTCCAAATTCAAGCAAATATTAAAATAAGTCCTTGTGAAATTAAACCGGCACGTTTCCAGCAGTCCTGACTGATAGCCCTGTAAAATGAAGTCATACACACAACAGGTACAGCACCAGGCAATGACTGTGCAAGCTACTCCACACTGCTCTACTAATGTGCACCAACCCTGACACATACAAAGACAAGCTGTAGGAGTGGCAAAGTAATGCATTTCCAAAATGGACATTTTGAACCAAATTTACCGATGACCTACTGATGCAACTCAGCGGTTGCAATGGACTGGCACCAGCAGTGAACTTGGCCTTTTGAGTCAAAATCTACAATCACCTAACAAAAGGAATATTTATTTAAATAATTATTCTAATACTTACATAAAGTGCAGTAGAACCCAACTTGTTCATACCCTTCACAGCAATCTGTAAAATTCATAATCTCAGGGACTTCAATGATGTGATACTGAGTTTTATAAGACATCTTAGGACAAACCATCCACGGAATCCATCCTCCACAAGAAGTGTGTTTCTCATATGACTTTTGGTAGGCAGCCATTTTAGACACAGTTTTAGTCACGCTATAGTTGCACAGATGGTAGCCTAGCAAGGAGAGGCCTTTTTCTAAAAAATAGAAAAAATTAAAAAATCAGGGTTAGCTGCTAGCATTACAGAATGAGTTTCCCTCAGTGTTTAGATGTAAACTGGGTTATGATATAAGAAAAAAGAGCCATTTAATGAATGATTGATTCTCAGAAAGGCCATTATTAGAAAGAATGTTACTGGAGAAAGTGGACAGGTGAAGTTTGCTGATGGCAATTAGCAGTGGGAGTTTTTTTGGTTAATAAAAACTATGCAGTTTGTGAGAAGCTCCAGATAAACATAAATGCCTTGAGAGATTGGGCCGAACAATGGCAATATAACTTGAATAAATGTTATGGACATTAACAAAATTAGTCTAAAATTCACATGTGAGCTAAGGGACTCGGAACGTCTATGACTTTTCTGAGGAAAAAGACAGGGTTCATAGTGTCTGGAAACCTAGAAATCAGGGGTGGGAGAAGCTCATTAGGTTTTTTATTTTTCCCTTGTGTGCTTCATCCCATCTTATTTTCAGTGCCTCAACAACATCCTTTGAAAGACTATACTAGAAGACAAGAGCATGGTGACCCCACAACATCTGGACACATCTTTCCGCTGACAAGCATTCCCAGAAGACCATGTCACTGGACTTTCCGTTTTACCCTTCTAATTTTTTAGTGGCTCATCAATATAAATCCTATGAATCAGACCTCAGCTGTTATAAATTTGCAGAGCTCCACTGATTTCAGTGAAGCTATGCCAATTTATACTGAGGTTGAAAATCTGACCCTATATCTTTTGAGACCTGAAATCAGTTTAGATGAGGGTAAATTTAACAGGGGTAAAATGGCTTCCATAAAGGCATGTGTTAAATTAAATCTCAAATCTCTGCTGCTTAGGCCCTGGCCTTGATCTTAGCAGTCATCTTCAAAATCTGAAACAGGCCTGCTGTAGAAGGAAAACAACAGAGATGAGCTAGCATGGATTAATGGGAGGTTGTTGATGAATTGCATTTGATGTGGGATCCACAAAAAGAAAGATTACAGATCATGACAAGTTTTCCTTAATGACACAACCCAAAATTTGCTCCCAATTAGAGGGACAGATAACTTGAGAGAGAAGTATTTTGTTTTTATGCTGTCTCAAGTAAAGGCTTAGTGGTGATGCTTGGCTAAAGTCTTTGTTTTATTAAAGTAGAAGTTATGACCGATACAATTATAATGTGTGTCAGTGTATTATAGATCACTTTATAAAAGAGGATCTTTTCAGTCCTCAATCCTGAAAAACCCTTATGCGTGTGCTTGCCTCTACTCTCAATGGGACTACTCATGTGAGTAAAGTGCTGCACATTCAGAAATGCTGGCAGCATCAGGGCCTTCCTACGGATGGAATTGGTATTTATAGTATTTTCAGTGGACTTATTTCAGATTATGAGAAAACAGTTTTAAACATTCAAATACTTAATTTGATAATAAAATCAACTGACTTATCTGAAAAGCTTAATTGGTGAATCCCAATCACGTGCAACAAAATGAAAGTATCAAGAGGGGTCATTAAAAAAAGGTAGACTAGCAAGGCAAATGAAATATAGTATTTAATTAGAGTAAAATTGTAAGTAATTTTATTTAGGGTTGTGTGATAGGCAACATGATTTCCTCTTGAGCTTTTATAAAAATGGGAGGGGTGACGTTTGGAAATGTGAAAAGAATAATCAGATAAATACATTTATACTGGTATAACTTTACACACAGAGAAAGGTGGAAGGGGCTTTTAATAAGTTAAATGTGAAGTGGATACAGAAATCAAAGTGTGGTGGGGCTGCACTTTTCAGGGCTCTCAGAAAACTGTGGTCAGCCAAACAGAGAGAATGAAGCAAGAGAAGCATGCAATCAAAATATGTACAGTACAAATGACTCAGAGATGACAAAAAAATAGATAAACTAATTCAGTGTAAAAATTTTAGATGCTGATCCTTATACATCACATTTTCAAACACACACACACCCCAAAAAACATGCTCACCACATTTGTAAGCAAACGGTACCCTGTATTTGTGCGCACATAAATGTATAATTGAAAATTTGGTAGGTTCATTTTTAAGAGGTCTGTTTGGAAAGCTGGAACTGAGGGCCAGATCCTCAGCTAGTGTAAGTCAGTGTATATCCACAGAATTCAATGGAGCGCCATTGACTTACATCCATGAAGGATCTGGCCACAGACCACTTGTCTGATTGTGAGCAATTCATTTAATCTCTCTCTCTCTCTGCCTCAGTTCTCCAGCTATAAAACAGGGATAATGCTACCTGACTCGGGTGTTGTGAGCATAAAATAATTATGGCGTTCAGACTTTACTGGGATGGAGGGGGCCATACATATAGATGGAGTCTGCTCCTCGGTTTCATAGATCAAAATTGTGATGTTCGAGAATTGCAGTGTTACAATTTAAAATGTTAGGATTGTGTGGGCTGTTCTGCATGCCCCCAGCCACCCCCATCACCATGACAACAGAGCTCAGATCTCACTGCGATGAGTGTGGTATAAGAACCTGAACAGAACAGCACAATGAGATAAGAGGAAGGTTAAAGATATATGTCCTCACATCCAGAGCTGAAAAGACAGTCTAAAGATATCAGTACAAATCTAAAGCTTCCAGGGCAACCAAAACCAGTTTGGGATTTGTAGCAACATTCAACATATATACTGATATGAAATCTAGAAAGTAAAATGGTACAGATGTTTGAAAACCAAGTGAAAGTATATAATTAAAAAGCACTGATATCAGGCCAGATGTATGCAATTCAATTTTATGGCTATTTCACTAGGCATGGGATGAAACTGCCAGAGCCAAGAAAGCAGGTTTGAGGGATTCCCATGAGAGTGTAGAAAGATGCACTTCTAAAGAGACCGAACCAAAGCTAACAGAAGCAAGCACAGTTCCAGCTTCTCTTTCTCTGAAGCTAGATCAGGCCCACGGTGCAGTCTAATTTAAAATAAGGCCTGTTACTATGAGAGCTCAGTTCTCTGGGGACAGCAGTTTCTCCTGAGCATTGTGGCCTAGCACAATTTGGTCTGTTCAGCAAATTGGCATTCTTTGCTCATTAGCTCCCAATCAGCAGGAATTAAAGTGTACTGGACGTGTTTCTGCCAACTCACAATTGAAATTACTAGCAAAGCAGATAATCATCTGAAGTTACTTCTGTTACATTAGATCTGTCATCTTTGAGCATTTCAGTTTTCATTTTAGCAGTCCCAAGCATGGGCAGGCAAAGTACGACGCTATTATACTAAAGGAACAACAGCAAAAGCATCAATGTGACTATTTTATTATAAGAGGTGAGCTGCATTGGTTAGTCAGTATTCAGCTCAGACTCTGAATTAGGAATAGGCTGTGTTTTGATTTCATGGTCAAGACCAATCAGGCCTGGTACATGGGATCATGGTCAAATTTACCGGTGCCAAAAACAACTGAGTTGTTCATGCTAGACTTTCATCCAAAATTGTGGAAAACTCACAAGATCAACTGTTGTCATGTTGGGCTGAAATTTGCAAGAATGCTTGAGATCAAAAGCCAACCATGAACTAGAGACAAAGTCCTTAATTGCTTTGATGTGACCTACAATTAAACCCATGTGGGTGGGTCCTCATCCAGGGGATTCAAACAACTGCTCTGTCCTCCAAAATTTGAAAAGATTTGAATGAAAGGTTCTGTTTTCTAGGCTCTCATATCTGAAAACCTCAAACATTTTCTTGAAGCAAGCACAAAAAGATCTCTGTATCTTCAGCCTTTTCCCCCTTCTGTAGGGAGATTTTTTAAAATGTGATTTTTGGTAGGGTTATTGAGGAAAAATCCATGTTTAAGAAATGGGTTATATATTTTGGCTGAGAATTTCAAAGCCACCGGGGCAATTTTTAAAAAATACAACAACAAAACCCCAGCCAAAAATTAAAAGCTGTTCAAATCTAAATAAATAATGAATTAGTCTAGAAATTAAGAGTAAACTAGGAATTAAAACTGGTGCTCCAAAGCCAGAAATTTTCATGGTTACTTGGTTGGATTATTCCCATTCACAGCCGATAACTGAGGGTGAGAGTTAAAGATGTGCCATCTACACTCTCGCCTTTGCCACCTCATACATCTCTAGAAGTTTGCTAGTTTTAATTTGTAGATACTCCTCAAGACAAGGAAAAGGATTTTTCATTAAAATCAGCACATGACTGAGTATAAAGCTGCAGTTTGAGCCTCTCTTTTCTGGCTAAAGGGAAATGACAGGTTTTCTTAATTGGGGGATTTTTATGTGGTCAATGAGACACGGCTGGGTTTCTATAGAGCAGAAACAATCACTGGTTCATTTAGCATAAAGGGACATCTCATCATATCCAAACTAAAATACCCAACATTTCTCAGCTTCATCGTGCATTACTCACCTGTAAAGACATTTCCTTTCCCTTGCCCTGTGGCTGTCCAGAGAATGAAGACAGAAATAACAATGATCCTGGTCATTGTACCAGCAAAGATTGGCATCACTCTTCTTATTTCTTTGTTCCCAGGGAACAAAAACCCAGTTGTTATTACATCCAGATTTTTGGAATAAGGAAAAATTTTCCTCTGTTTTTCTCCTTTGCAAATGGGTGATGACAACTGGCTTCTGAACAAAGAGAAAATCCAATGGGTATTTCACCTGTGTAGTCTCATTAATGCTTTCCCCATGGAACCCTTGCATCTCAATTACCGAGCCTACCAGTGCACAGCTTGAACCATCCAATGTAGTCATTTACCAAACAAGATATTAGAAAAACTGCTGCACTGGTCCATGTCTCTCCTTCTGAGCACTAACTCCCTTCTGTACCTTGAATATCAGACAGACGGGAACCAGATCTCACACACTTGACTCTACCTCAGCATTCATTTTAAAGCCAATTTTGATTCTGGCCAAATCAGGGCTGATGTTATATTATAGTTCACACCTGGAAATTATTGGCCTCCGAGATTCTGCTTCTTGAAGACAAAGTGATTAAAAATAACTAGATATATTAAAATAATGCTTCCCTCCTAACTTTAAGCTTCCTCCTTGGCTGCTTTTAGTGCCTCCCTCATTTTGTCGTGACCCCACTGTCATGCATGTTGCTGGCCGAGTGAGAGCTAGAATAGGGCTGGGCAGCGATAGGTCAGGATCAGGTTATATATAAGCAAATTTGGGCATCCAGAACCCCTTTCTTTTCACCATCTAAAACAGGAATGTAAATTGCAAAGACAAATGGATCCACACCCTTCAAACACAGGGTGCACATTTCAACGTGCAAGCATAGAAATTGTTCTCTCTCTTTTATTGAAAAACAAAGAAACAAAAAAAAACCCACAAATCCTCACTAATGAAATGTTATAACTGAGATTTCAGAATGAAGCCTGGAAAGTTAGTTATGGTTATGGTATGCCTACACCACACAGATATATTAATACATAAATACAGTAGAACACCAGAGTTACGAACACCAGAGTTACCAACTGACCGGTCAACCACACACTTCATTTGGAACCAGAAGTACATAATCAGGTACCAGCAGAGGGGGGGGGGGGGGGAAAGCAAATGCAGTACAGTACTGTGTAAACTACTAAAAAAATAAAGGGAGAGTTTAAAAAAAAGATTTGACAAGGTACGGAAACTGTTTCTATGCTTCTTTCATTTTAATTAAGATGATTAAAAGCAGCATTTTTCCTCTGCATACTAAAGTTTCAAAGCTGCATTAAGTCAATGTTCAGTTAACTATTTAAAGAACAACCATAATGTTTTGTTCAGCGCTACGAACATTTCAGAGTTCCGAACAACCTCCATTCCCAAGGTATTCGTAACTCTGACATTCTACTGTAATGTCATATAGCAATAGTACCAGTTACTACCAGTGCTTAAGAGAACCAGGTAAAGTTTCTATGGCAACCACAATTGTGAATTTTCCAATTTGTGTGTGTTTAAGATCTCAGCCACAACAATGCAACCATACATCTTTGGACAATTACCTTGTTAGACCACTCAAGCTAAATCGGTTTAGGCCTCCAGGTAACACGCAGAGGCAATGAGTGATCCAATAAGTAATTTATTTCCCTCTGACTCAGTACTGAGCCAGAGCTCCAGCATAGTATTGAGGAAACCTAGCTGCTGTTGGCTCTACCCATCTGTTTTGATGCATGAGATTTAAAAACTTAGAGCAGGTTGGGAAAAAAATTCCCTAGAAAATTGAGACCAAAATGAAAAAAATTCATTTTCATCTAAACTTCCCACTAAAAATTTTGTTTTTTTCGTGGAAACTCAAATATCAAAAAAAATTCAGCCCCAAAACAATCTTTTGAGTTGGAAATGCTGACACAGTGTCTCATGGGAGTCGTAGTTTGGGTGCCTCATGCTCCCATTCTTCTCTGTAGGTCAGGCTCCCTCGTTGGGCAACGGCTCCCATGATGCACTATGGTGTCTCCTCTTAGAGATGGGAGGCCGTGCATTATGAGAATCCCTCAGCACCATGCAGCATGGTCGTCTGGCCAGGAAGCCCAGCCCACAGAGGAAAAAGAGGATGCAACTGAACTACAACTTCCATGAGGCACCCTAAGCATAATTTCCAAATAGAAATATTTTGGGATTGGGGTGTTCATTTTTTCACTAAAAAGCCAACATTTCCCGCTGAAAGTAGACTCTTCGTGAAAAAATTTTGTTTTTCCAAAAGCTCAATTTTCTGTCAAAAAATGTTGACAGAAAAATTATAACTAATCCTAATAGAACTTAAGTCCTGACTTATGGTCATTAAAAACTCCATAGTACTTTTGGAAGAACAGAGAATGTTCTATGCAATGTCCTGGAAAGATTCAAATGTAGGTAATTACATTCTGCCAACCTATATTTCCACTGTGGTTTCAAGTACATGTGGTATTCCTCACTTACTAACCTAGACTGTTGTATAGTGTTGCTTTAAAACAGCCACAGTATTCCAGAGTTGCTGCGTAACTGTCACCTTATCCATCTCTGACTTCTGAACCTAGAATTTCTGTAGCTAAAGCATGAGCCTCTGTATCTTGCAGTAGAGAACTAATGCTCCCAATTCTGAAAAAACTTAGGCACATGCTTGAATTTAAGCTTATGAGTATTGAGTAAGCACATTAACTGAGTAGAAGGCTGATATCCTCTGTTGGCCAGGCATTTAACAGTGTGTTAAAACAGCATGTCGGCGGTGGATGAAATGACTCCAGGTACATAAACAAAAACCAATCCATCCTGAAGTCCTTACCTGACAAAATTCCCATTAAAGTCAATGGAAGTTTTGCCTAAAAATGAATACAAATTGAACATGGACTCCAGGATTTGTCCTATAGCTTGTTCTGGGGCCCTATGATTCACATTTCCAGAGTTTCTTATGTGATATTACTGTTTAGACACACACAACTTTTATTTTCAATAATGTCTAAACCCAGCTATGGAGATCACAGAGGCCCTGTAAGATACTTAAGTACGAGTCTAATGTTAATTAAGCATGTGAATCACCCTTTCGAAGCCAACAGGGCTACTCACCTGCTTAAAAGCTAAACATGTACCTTGATGAACTGTGGTTAGAATGAAGAGATTGAGAAAGACCTGCTAGGCCATCTAGTCCATTACACAAACGGTATGAACTGTGCATAGTTTTTAGCATTTTAAAAGAAAACTGTCCTGAGAATAGGAGTACTTGTGGCACTGTCCTGAGAATAGGCATCCAATTTCAAATCTTTCAAAAGTCTTCTCGCAGAGATTCCCATAGTGCTTGGTGACTGTGTTACCTTTAAGAAGATTCTTCCTATCCCAGGAGGAAACATTAGGGTGACCATAGGTCCCATTTTGGCCAGGACAGTCCCTTTTCTAAGACCTGTCCCAGCTGTCCCAACTTTTCTGGCAATGTGGGCATTTGTCCCGTTGGCTCTTGCCAACTTGATCAAGTTGCAAATGCCCACTTTTGTCCCAAAAATGGGGTGCGGTGTGGAGGAACATGTGAGGGGCAAGTGGAGATGCCAGCCACGTACATGGAGGAGGCTGGGCTGGAGGGGGAGAGGAGGAAGGGTTCTAGTGGGGGGATGGGGCCAGCAGGGTTCCAGCGACAGCCTTGAGCAGGGGGCCAGCAGGGTTTGAGTGACCAGTGACACCCTCCAGCCGGGGGCCAGCGGGGTTTGAGTGACCAGAGACAGCTTTGAGCAGGGGGCCAGCAGGGTTTGAGTGACCAGTGAGAGTCTAGGGGAGACACCTTGGCCAAGCAGCTGGGGATAGCCCCAAGGGGGGGGGGAGGCTCAGGCGAGGAGCTGGGGCCTGCCTTGTGCAGGGGCGTGGCCTTGAACCAGGCCACTCAGTGTCCGGTTTTCCCTTTGGGAAATATGGTCACCTTAGGCAACTTGTGTGCTTTGTATTGCTGCAGTTTTTATAGTGAGTTGTGCTTGGTTTAGTGACAACAAGTAAATAGAGAGTGACTCCTATGGCTTAGTTAAGCACATTCATCAGCCATTTGGGAAGATTAAATATTTTTATAAACAAAGGTTGACAAGCATTTCATAGAATCATAGAATATCAGGGTTGGAAGGGACCTCAGGAGGTCATCTAGTCCAACCCCCTGCTCAAAGCAGGACCAATCCCCAATTTTTGCCCCACATCCCTAAATGGCCCCCTCAAGGATTGAACTCACAACCCTTAGTTTAGCAGGCCAATGCTCAAACCACTGAGGTATCCCTATACATTTTGTGTTCAGACCTAGGCCATTTTTCCCTGTTCATTTCCCTCTCAGTCATGTGTTGTCCCTCAAGAGCCTAATGGAAAGATTGTTAATTACCCCTTTGCGGGAGGGAAAAGAGAAAAAGTATGCAGTGGAATGAAAGCTCTCACTCTGGTCTTCCAGCAGTGTGTGGTGGCAAACTCTGGGAGGAGCTCATTTTAAGGGCTCAATCTATAACATTTGCAGCTGCTCAAGTATCCTGCCTGCTTTGTTGATATTCTCTGCAATTACATTTCTAGTGTATTAATTTGGCCAAATAGATACAATTTGCCCAAGGATGGGCTAACTGTGCCATGTAAAACCAGGGTAAAAATAAATGAATGAATTAAATTAAGGGGTAAAGAAGCAGGTTGTTTCAGAGGGGGAGCACTGCATTTGAATCTCCTAGGTTGGGAGGTTATAATAATTTTACGGAGGCTGAAAAATGACTTTTCCATTATAATTTATATGTACTTACTTCTTTTGACACGTTTAGCTTTTATTTTAACTAGTGCTTCTGAAAAGGGCGTATAAACCTATTCCCTTGTTTGGGTCAGGCATTTGATTGCAGAAGGTCAATTGATCTAATATTCACTTTACTCTAGAATTACTTATTTTGTATTTCAATTAGTAACAGCTACTTGAAATATCCTTAGGAGCCATGCTCTGTATGTGACAAGACATTGAGTGGTTTACACATTTAGACTCCCAAAAAATGGACTGTGCCCTTGGGTTCCAGAGGAACCCAATAAAGGCCTTTACATACTACAGGGACGGATGTTGTTTTGTAACTAGTTTGACAGCCTCATCTGGCTAGAGCTGGTAGGAAATTTTCAAACTAAACAGTTTGTCATAAAATGCCAATTCATTGAAACCAAAATGTTTTGTGGAAGTGTATCAATTTCAATTAACTGCTGGCAAAACTGGTTTCTTGCTAGCTCAGCTGGAGAACTGCCGAGGAGCCTGGGCTCCGAGGAGCCACTGGCCCCACTCTGAAGACCACCTGTGAACTGGGGACCATAGGACTCCCAGGGTCTGCAGCTGTCCCATCATGTAGACTCTCTGAGGGTCAAAGACCCCAGGGCTTCCAGGCTCCCTGCCATGGAACTGGGAGCCTGGAAGCCCTGAAAGCCACAGCTGAGCTGGGAATCTTGGAGCTTGGGCTCCCAGGCTGAATGGCTTTAAACTCCCGCTCTCCTGCTGGTAATAGCTCACCTTACCTGATCCCTCTCTGGTTACAGTGTGTATGGTAACACCCATTGTTTCATGTTCTCTATGTATATAAAATCTCCCCGCTGTATTTTCCACTGCATGCATCCGATGAAGTGAGCTGCAGCTCACGAAAGCTTATGCGCTAATAAATTGGTTAGTCTCTAAGATGCCACAAGTC
Organism: Natator depressus; assembly: GCF_965152275.1. NCBI lineage: Eukaryota > Metazoa > Chordata > Testudines > Cheloniidae > Natator > Natator depressus. The sequence goes on from NC_134234.1 coordinate 156,283,146, forward strand.
CTCCTGTTCTTTAAATGAATGGTTTCAATTATTTTGTAATGAAATAATTTCAGATTTTCCCTTCTGAGAGAAGTTTTGAATTTTCTCTTTTTTGTTCCAAAATTATTCAGAATTTCCAATGGAATGAAAATTCTGACTTTTTATCTGCCCTTCATCTAACCCAGTTAGTACAAACTGGGTTGAATTGTGTCTGTAACAAGGTCACCGCCTAAACACAGAGTACCCCCTTCATTAGATGGAGTAGCTCTGCACCACCCCTGCCTCAGTTTACGCTTTTGGGGGTCTCCTTGAAAATCTCCACAGCCAGGTTTCTCTGTTACAGTAACTTGGCCCTCCAGCCAAGTCATTTAACAAAAAGTCCACCTTTTGGGGGGTACACCCGTCCAAAAAGAGAAACACAAAAAATCAAGAGTTTACACCCCAGCCTCAAGCTGGGCCCAGCCCTTCCATCCTGAGGATCTGGTCTGTCTTCCACCCAGACACACACTTCACAAAGCCCTCTAGCTCAGTTTTCAACCTTTTCCAGGCTCTTTTCAATCTCTCCTCCACTGGCTCCTTTGGGTTGCTCTCTTCTCCTTTACTCAGCAACAATTCCCAGGGCTTCCTTTTAGAGTCTTCCTTCTCCTTCCCTAGAGGAAAAACAGCATCTCTAGGCCCTCCTATCTTTCTTAAGAGGCCTACTTAAGCCACTTGACTGCAAGTCATGTGACCTTGTTGTTTTTCACCACCTGCGGAGGCTAGCTAATTGTGTCACAGCTGAGGCCAAGGTCCATCTCCCCATAAAGATCCAGCCACTCTGTGACAGCATGTAATGCTTCCTGGGGGGTAACTCAGGGTTGTGAGGCATGTCAGTATCACCTGCCCTATGTGTGAGGAAGCCTTGTCAGCACCTGCCAGGGATCAGCTCCCCAATTCCACCAACACAAGCACTCCCCTCTAAGCGTTGCAGGACCTGCTTTCATTCTACAGGTTAGCAACAGGCACGCTCCAATCCTCAAGCTCTCTAAGTGTCTCCCCGGAGTGTCCAGTCTCTGGCCCACTGGACACTCTCAGTATTTGCTGATTCACTGCTCCCAGGGGAGCAGTACATTCCAGCTTATCAGTTCCACCTCAGATCACCGCTCTACCAAACACACACGGCACTGAGATTTGCTTATAATGAAATCAAGAATAAGTTTAACAACTCACAGAGATTCAAAATAATAGCAAGAAGTAGTATTGGAAACAAATGGTTACATATAAAAGAAAGGTTTCAGAGTAGCAGCCGTGTTAGTCTGTATCTGCAAAAAGAACAGGAGGACTTGTGGCACCTTAGAGACTAACAAATTTATTTGAGCATAAGCTTTCGTGAGCTACAGACTAACACGGCTGCTACTCTGAAACCTGTCATTATGCAAGGCACTGAATTTAGCCGTATGGAGTGGAAATCCATCAACTTCATGAAAAAACTCGTACAGAGGCATGCATCCGATGAAGTGAGCTGTAGCTCACAGAAGCTTATGCTCAAATAAATGTGTTAGTCTCTAAGGTGCCACATGTACTCCTTTTCTTTTATATAAAAGAAAGTCATAACACTCATTCAAGAGCTGAGACTTAATTAATGAGATACTCTCAAGTCTCACAGAGTTTGGCTCACGCAAAATCCTTGCAGCACTTTTCAGCCAGGCTTCGCTGTGATCCTCCTTTCATGAAAGTAAGGCCTGTTCTATGCTACAAAGTTAGGTCAGTGTAAGTTGCCTTGCGTCAATCTATTGATGCATGTGTCTATACTCAAATTTGCCTCCTGCCAACATAAGCACCCTGTTACGGCAACGCAGTAACACCACCTCCCTCAGTGGCACTGAGTGATGGTCGACGAACTGTGGTTGACGCAGTGTGAGTGTATACACTCTGTTACCTGTGTCAACCCTGTCAGTCCTTCAGTAGCTCTCCCACAATGTTTGACAACTGACGGCTCTGATCACAGTTGTGAACTCCACTGCCCCGGAGTCAGAGAAATGGGAAGACATACCACACCGTTTAAAACGCCTGTGTATTTTTGAAGAGCCTTTTCCTGATTGCCCAGCCTGGTGAGCACGCCTAGCAGCTCTCCATTGTTGTGTGCATTGTAGCTGACGATGCTGGCTACATGCTCCAGATGAGCTCCTGACTGGAGTAGACAGGAGATATTGGATCTCCTGGGCCTGTGGGGAGAAGAGGTTGTACAAGTACAACAATGGATGAGTCATAGAAATGTGGACATCTATGAGCAGATTGCATGGGGGAATCAGGAGAAGGGCTAGAACAGGGACCAGCAGCAGGGCTGCGTGAAAGTGAAGGAATTGTGTCAGGCATACTAGAAGGCCAGGGAGGCCAACAGTCGAACTGGTGGTGAGCTGCAGACCTGCCCCTTTTACAATGAGATTCATGCCATACTTGGAGGAGACCCCATGAGCACCTGGCAGAGTATTATACATACCTCCCAGAAGCTCAAGGCACAAACACCTGCCATGAACACTGAGGAGGAGGAGAATGGAGTTCCATAAGCCAGGACTCCACCGCAGTCTGGTCAGTCCCGGCAGCTGAGTATGGGTGAGCCCGATGCAGGGGAAGGAACATCAGGTAAGTGTGTGAATGTTTAAATGTACAGATGGTGCCTGACCCCACCTTAGCAGGACACGGGTATAGATTTTTCATCAATGTGCTCAACTAGAAGAAGTAGAGGTACAACAAATAGAGGTATTGGTGAAATCTGCTTTTCATTCCCCTGCAGGGTAAGCGGAGCAGTTTGTTTACCTACGTAGGGATGTACCCTCCTGAGAGATCTCAATGAAACTTCCATGGAGGCACTCTGTAATCCTCACCTGAAGATTTCTAGGGATGGCAGCATTATTTCCTCCTTTGTGCTAGGACACTTTCCCACACCATTCTGTGATGACTTTGGCAGGCACTTTTGCAGTAAACAAGTTAGTGGCATATAGGCCCAGGTGGCTTCAGGACACCAGCAGCAGCTGTGGTCTCTGTGCCTTTGTTACCCGCCGGAGTGAGATATCAACTGAAATCGCCACCGCCTATGGAAAATGGTGCCAGTATTCAGCACCATTGCCTGATGCTCGTATTCATAGAAACAGGGGCTTAAACTGTATTGTTTCATGCAGCTGAACAACTCCTTCCTCATTCTCCCCCTCCTCTCCTGCCTCTGGTGGGCCAGACTCACCATGGCTTGGACTGGAGAACAGTACTGCGTGCTCCAAAGCTGAAGTTTCAATAAGCGTCTCTTGTTTAAAACTTTGGGGAGAACAAGGGAAGGATGTTCTGAAACTTCACGTCTGCTTTCCATTATGACCATAAATCCAATGATACATCTGTGTGTTTTAGCTGTAGCTGCTGTGGCCTTGAGGGGTTCCCCTCCACACACACTGAATGCCAAACTATGATAAGGAGGAGAAAGAGGAAGAGGACTCAGGAGGACATGCCTTCCGATATCTCACAAGGCAGTGCTGCATCTGACAGTGAACAGAGGGCCTGGATGGTGAACATTTCAGTCAGCCCAGATAGGGCAAAAGCAGACAGGAGAAAGACCCAGGAGTTCCAGAGGAATAGGAGTGGGAGATGCACCAAGATATAATGGGGCTTCTCCAACAGCAAACACCGATGTTGCAGACTGTGGTTGACCTACAGGTTCAATAAGCAGAGGCTCGCCGCCCTTTGCAGTCAGTGGAGAACTCCATTTTAGCACCTCCCTGCATCCCACAACAATCAATGGGGCATCAGGGGCCACATTCCTACTCCTATCCCTCCACACAGGGTGATAGTTACAAATCACAAATTCACATACACTGACCTGTGAAAGCCACGGTTGGCGTTTATGTATAGCTGAAACAGACATGAATGTTCTTCCCCCTTGTTAAGTTCTGTTCCATTCATTTATTTCAGAAGTTTCTATTGTATTTGTTTTTCAATTGCAGAGAGGATTTTTGCACTGGTTTTGGTATGCACTAAAATCTGTTTTGTTGGAAAATAATTCATCGTTATGATGTCACAATGTACGCTGCAGAATGCTTAGCACTGCTGAAAACACCCACTACTGTTCTTGTGCAGAGCTCCAGAGCTCATAGGATCAGTGACAAACACAGCGTAATAATTATAATGTACAGAGAGCACCACAAAATGAATAGGTGCATTAACAGTGTTATATCATAGCTGTACAGCAAGCGCCACACCATTCCCTACAGCCCCCAGAACTTTAGGACCACAGCTCACCACACCACATTACTGTGGCCCATGGTTAAAGTGCTCTTTCAAGGCATGGTGAGAGAGTCCTGCCCACACAGTGAAATAATAGTGTTACAAACTGGTCACACAAAGACAACCACATACCAGCCGAAGCCTCTGCCAAGAGTGACACATGTTCAGCTGCCATGGTTACACACACCATGTTTAGAGCCAGCAACTGTTCACAAACTTAGTTAAAAGTTCTAGTGCAGACAGGAACTGGCTAGATTGTCGGGCTCAACGGGTAGTGATAAATGGCTCCATGTCTAGTTGGCAGCCGGTGTCAAGTGGAGTGCCCCAGGGGTCGGTCCTGGGGCCGGTTTTGTTCAATATCTTCATAAATGATCTGGAGGATGGTGTGGATTGCACTCTCAGCAAATTTGCAGATGATACTAAACTGGGAGGAGTGGTAGATACGCTGGAGGGGAGGGATAGGATACAGAAGGACCTAGACAAATTGGAGGATTGGGCCAAAAGAAATCTGATGAGGTTCAATAAGGATAAGTGCAGGGTCCTGCACTTAGGATGGAAGAATCCAATGCACCGCTACAGACTAGGGACCGAATGGCTAGGCAGCAGTTCTGCGGAAAAGGACCTAGGGGTGACAGTGGACGAGAAGCTGGATATGAGTCAACAGTGTGCCCTTGTTGCCAAGAAGGCCAATGGCATTTTGGGATGTATAAGTAGGGGCATAGCCAGCAGATCGAGGGATGTGATCGTTCCCCTCTATTCGACACTGGTGAGGCCTCATCTGGAGTACTGTGTCCAGTTTTGGGCCCCACACTACAAGAAGGATGTGGATAAATTGGAGAGAGTCCAGCGAAGGGCAACAAAAATGATTAGGGGTCTAGAGCACATGACTTATGAGGAGAGGCTGAGGGAGCTGGGATTGTTTAGTCTGCAGAAGAGAAGAATGAGGGGGGATTTGATAGCTGCTTTCAACTACCTGAAAGGGGGTTCCAAAGAGGATGGCTCTAGACTGTTCTCAATGGTAGCAGATGACAGAACGAGGAGTAATGGTCTCAAGTTGCAATGGGGGAGGTTTAGATTGGATATTAGGAAAAACTTTTTCACTAAGAGGGTGGTGAAACACTGGAATGCGTTACCTAGGGAGGTGGTAGAATCTCCTTCCTTAGAGGTTTTTAAGGTCAGGCTTGACAAAGCCCTGGCTGGGAGGATTTAACTGGGAATTGGTCCTGCTTCGAGCAGGGGGTTGGACTAGATGACCTTCTGGGGTCCCTTCCAACCCTGATATTCTATGATTCTATGATTCTATGATTCTAAAGCTAAACATCTAGTTTTCCCACATACCTCCAGGACCCTCTACTGTCCAGAAGCCCCATGTCGTGAAGATACGGCCAGAGGCAGCAATACTTTAGCCCCGCTTCTGCATGAGGGAATCCTCCTGCAACCTCTTCAAGTTAAACCTGTCTTCTCCCTGCAGCTTAGTGGGGGACTGTGTTCTCTTTCCCTCTCCCTACTCAGAAACTCTCCTTTCCACTGCTGCACCCTTCACTTCATGAATGCCGCAGCCTTGCTGCCTCCTCTCCCTGACATTGTTTCAGCATTGCCAGCTCTCCTGTATGTGGTGGTTTTCTTAAAGCCCCAGCTCCTGGAGTTATGTGATTTCAGCAGGCTCTCTGGATTCATTGTGTGAAAAAGTAAGTTTCTAGCCCTTCAGGGTTGTGGGGGGGAAAGCTTAAAAATGTGATCCCTAAAGGTTCCAAAACCAGAAAGTGAATGGAGAGAACCCCCACATTATTATTTTTTAAATCTTGTCATTTTTAAGCCAATCTAATGTCTTTTGAACACTTGGGGTTGACAATACTGGTGCTGGTGCCTTCTGTTTTCCCTCTCGCACCTGTCCTGGGAGCACCCTGGTCCTTACTGTCCCGACTATTGCTGAGTCCCTTCTTCCCTCTCTCCACTACTTCCTGTTCCTCTTTGCAACAGCTCCACTTACTAACCCATTTCACTTGCCTGTTCCCCTCTGCCCCTCCCCTTACCCTGACTCCTCTCGAGCTCTTTTAGACCCCCGCACCAAGCACCTCCCTCCCTCCACCTTGTCCCTTTTCCCACCCCCCACTGGTGTAAACACCAAGGAATGATAATTATTTAGACCAATATAATGGGGTAACAGGACAAAACTAAGAAAGGGAAATAACTGTCAGAAAACCCTTTCCAACAATGGAGTCTGTTAGGCTGTGGGATGACATTTAAAAATTAGCCTGCAAAAAGAACTAGAGTGTACTTTAGGGAATAATCATAAATTGGCAGAGAAATGGTCAAATAGCTCTTTTCCCATCTCTGGCTTCTCAATTCTATTTTTAGTTTAATATCACACAGCTCCAGTGAGAAGCCAAAACTAGTAGAGGAACTTGTTTTCATCAAGAGCGGCCTGATATTATTCAATGATAAATATGTTTGAATTTACCAGATATATTTGGCTGCAGCAGTAGGACTCCATCCTGCACCAGTGAGGTCAATTTGAATTTTGTTATTTACTTCAAGGGGAGCAGCATCAGACCCCTAGCAGGAAGTAGTGGATTTTTTTATTCTTTGCAGGGTCACTCACAAGAGCATAATGCTACCAAATATGATCTATAATAATCAAAGTTAACATCTGAAAAATTAAACCTTTCTCCTTTTGTAAGCCAGGTATAGAAAGAAGATGATATGTGCTTATTTTTAATATACAATACCGCTTTACCTCCCTGTGGCCTTAAAAAAGCCAGAGGTAAACGAAGGCTAACACTGTATTCCCACACATACCATTACTCACCACAGCGGGGTCAAATGCTGGAGTGACTTATATGCTCTGGAGCTCCATTTACTTTAATAAGATAGCACAGGATGCATATCATTGCAAAATCAGGCCCAACTTTTTAATGCACATTATCACTATCAGACCTTTGGGGTCATTCCTCTGTAGTGTAACTCCACTGAAGTCAACAGACTTACACCAGAGATGAATGTGCTCGGTAAGTCTTGCTAGTTGATATCAATAAGCTGATCTTCCACAAATAAACTTCCTGCAGTAAAAAAATAATCATTCCTATCATTCAAGATTCAGACCTGCTCCATTTCCTTTCCTGTTTCAGAAAATCAATTTTCATAACTAGCATCTTTGCCTAATTTCATAAGCAGTGAAATGTAAGTTTCCAGAATCCTTCTTCACGCTCATTCCCCAGAGCTAGGGCACTAGCTTGGGACTTGGGAGATCTGCGTTCATTTCCCACCTCTGCCACAGACATACTGTGTGACCTTGGGCCAAGTCTACGCTAGACCTTTTGCCTGTGTAGTAATGTCATTTAGGGGTGTGATTTGTTTGCAACATTTCAATACCAACAGAAGCCCTTGTTATACTGGCATTAAAGTGCTTTTGCTGGTATACTTTAGTTTGCTCGGGGAACCAGTATAAGTTATAGTGGCAAAAGCACTGTGTCTATGCTAGGATGGATGGTTTGCTGGTATAGTTATACTGGCAAACCTTTTCTAGTGTGGATCTGGCCTTAGTCCTGTTGTGCCTCAGCTCCCCATGTGTAAAATGAGGATAATAGCACTGACCTACCTGACTGGAGTGTTGTGAGGATATGTATATTAGAAATTTTGAGGCACTCGGATACTACAGAAATGGGACTGAAGTGACTGACAGACAGACAGTGATATACCCAGAAAAGTCCCCACATATAGAACAGTCTCTTACTGTATTAAATTACTTGCTCTTTTTTTAAACCAACCCACGTTTCCATAGGCAAGTTGTTTTGTTTTTCCTCTAATATGCACAGCTGTATAAAAATGATTCATGCGGATAAAAGTTCTTATTGGTAGCAGCAGAAAAAAAATCCCATGAGTCAGGAGCAGGTCATGCTGAACATCTGACTGATCTTATATCTCTGAGTGTACCAAGATTGTGTAATTTGGAGGTCATCAAAGTGCTCATTTTCTGTAGTTCTTTGATGGAACAATCCTGCTCAAAATGCAGACCTTACAAAACCAAAAACTACTGCTCAGACCTCCCACTGTATTTAGGAAATACTGCTAGAAAGAAGCAGACATCCTTTTGAAAAGTTCTTATACATGAAATAGTGCTGTTACTTTTTTGTTTGCTCTCGATAAAAAACAACAGCGTTCTCAATATGAAAGCAATCAGAGGGACAGAGCCTGCCTGCTGCTGTGCAGGTTCACTAGTGAGGCAAGAGGGCACAAGAGTGGCTTCTCTCCTTGCTCTGCCTTTCCATTATGCAGGACCAGATTCTAATTTAGGGCTTGATTCAGCAAACTATTTAAGCATGTGCCTAAGTTTAAATACACACGTACTTGATGTCAATGAGGCTACTTACATGCTTAAAGTTAGGCAGATGCTTAAATACCTTGCTGAATCAGGGTCTTGGTGCTCAAGAGTGGAAAACCCTTCCAAATGGCAACAGGAACATGGCAGCTAGGGGAGGTGGTCAAACTACTGCTGTGCCATAGTCTCTAAGGGTATGTCTACACTACGGAATAAGGTCGAATTTATAGAAGTCAGTTTTTTAGAAATCGGTTTTATATATTCGAGTGTGTGTGTCCCCACAGAAAATGCTCTAAGTGCATTAAGTGCATTAACTCGGCGGAGTGCTTCCACAGTACCGAGGCTAGAGTCGACTTCCGGAGCGTTGCACTGTGGGTAGCTATCCCACAGTTCCCGCAGTCTCCGCTGCCCATTGGAATTCTGGGTTGAGATCCCAATGCCTGATGGGGCTAAAACATTGTCGCGGGTGGTTCTGGGTACATATCGTCAGGCTCCCCTTCCCTCCCTCCCTCCGTGAAAGCAAGGGCAGACAATCGTTTCACGCCTTTTTTCGTGAGTTACCTGTGCAGACGCCATACCACAGCAAGCATGGAGCCCGCTCAGGTAACCGTCACCCTATGTCTCCTGGGTGCTGGCAGACGTGGTACGGCATTGCTACACAGTAGCAGCAACCCATTGCCTTCTGGCAGCAGACGGTGCAATACGACTGGTAGCCGTCCTCGTCGTGTCCGAGGTGCTCCTGGCCACGTCGGCTGGGAGCGCCTGGGCAGACATGGGCGCAGGGACTAAATTTGGAGTGACCTGACCAGGTCATTCTCTTTAGTCCTGCAGTCAGTCCTATTGAACCGTCTTATGGTGAGCAGGCAGGCGATACGGATTGCTAGCAGTCCTACTGTACCATCTTCTGCCGGGCAGGCAAGAGATGAGGATGGCTAGCAGTCGTACTGTACCATCTTCTGCCGAGCAGCCATGAGATGTGGATGGCATGCAGTCCTTCTGCACCGTCTGCTGCCAGCCAAAGATGTAAAAGATAGATGGAGTGGATCAAAACAAGAAATAGACCAGATTTGTTTTGTACTCATTTGCTCCCCCCCCCCAGGGGACTCATTCCTCTAGGTCACACTGCAGTCACTCACAGAGAAGGTGCAGTGAGGTAAATCTAGCCATGTATCAATCAGAGGCCAGGCTAACCTCCTTGTTCCAATAAGAACAATAACTTAGGCGCACCATTTCTTATTGGAACCCTCCGTGAAGTCCTGCCTGAAATACTCCTTGATGTAAAGCCACCCCCTTTGTTGATTTTAGCTCCCTGAAGCCAACCCTTGGGCGTCTGGGTGTGGAGGCTATGGAACTTGGGGAGGAGGACGGTTGGTTACACAGGGGCTGTAGTGGCAGTCTGTGCTCCACTTACTCTCTTCAGCCCGCCACCTCTCCTCCTGGTCATTTTGTGCTTTTCTGCACTCTGACATTATTTGCCTCCACGCATTCGTCTGTGCTCTGTCAGTGTGGGAGGACAGCATGAGCTCGGAGAACATTTCATCTCGAGTGCGTTTTTTTTTCTTTCTAATCTTCACTAGCCTCTGGGAAGGAGAAGATCCTGTGATCATTGAAACACATGCAGCTGGTGGAGAAAAAAAAAGGGACAGCGGTATTTAAAAAGACACATTTTATAAAACAGTGGCTACACTCTTTCAGGGTAAACCTTGCTGTTAACATTACATACATAGCACATGTGCTTTCGTTACAAGGTCGCATTTTGCCTCCCCCCACCGCGTGGCTACCCCCTCAACCCTCCCCCCTCCCTGTGGCTAACAGCGGGGAACATTTCTGTTTAGCCACAGGCAAACAGCCCAGCAGGAATGGGCTCCTCTGAGTGTCCCCTGAAGAAAAGCACCCTATTTCAACCAGGTGACCATGAATCATATCTCACTCTCCTGAGGATAACACAGAGAGATAAAGAACGGATGTTGTTTGAACGCCAGCAAACATACACTGCAATGCTTTGTTGTACAATGATTCCCGCGTACGTGTTACTGGCCTGGAGTGGTAAAGTGTCCTACCATGAAGGACGCAATAAGGCTGCCCTCCCCAGAAACCTTTTGCAAAGGCTTTGGGAGTACATCCAGGAGAGCCGCGAATGCCAGGGCAAAGTAATCCTTTCACATGCTTGCTTTTAAACCATGTATAGTATTTTAAAAGGTACACTCACCGGAGGTCCCTTCTCCGCCTGCCGAGTCCAGGAGGCAGCCTTGGGTGGGTTCGGGGGGTACTGTCTCCAGGTCCAGGGTGAGAAACAGTTCCTGGCTGTTGGGAAAACCGGTTTCTCCGCTTGCTTGCTGTGAGCTATCTACAATCTCATCATCATCATCATCTTCTTCGTTCCCAAAACCTGCTTCCGTGTTGCCTCCATCTCCATTGAAGGAGTCAAACAACACAGCTGGGGTAGTGGTGGCTGAACCCCCTAAAATGGCATGCAGCTCATCATAGAAGCGGCATGTTTGGGGCTCTGACCCGGAGTGGCCGTTCGCCTGTCTGGTTTTCTGGTAGGCTTGCCTCAGCTCCTTCAGTTTCACACGGCACTGCTTCGGGTCCCTGTTATGGCCTCTGTCCTTCATGCCCTGGGAGATTTTGACAAAGGTTTTGGCATTTCGAAAACTGGAACGGAGTTCTGATAGCACGGATTCCTCTCCCCATACAGCGATCAGATCCCGTACCTCCCGTTCGGTCCATGCTGGAGCTCTTTTGCGATTCTGGGACTCCATCATGGTCACCTCTGCTGATGAGCTCTGCATGGTCACCTGCAGCTTGCCATGCTGGCCAAACAGGAAATGAGATTCAAAAGTTCGCGGTTCTTTTCCTGTCTACCTGGCCAGTGCATCTGAGTTGAGAGTGCTGTCCAGAGCGGTCACAATGGAGCACTCTGGGATAGCTCCTGGAGGCCAATACCGTCGAATTGTGTCCACAGTACCCCAAATTCGAGCAGGCAAGGCCGATTTAAGCGCTAATCCACTTGTCAGGGGTGGAGTAAGGAAATCGATTTTAAGAGCCCTTTAAGTCGAAATAAAGGGCTTCATCGTGTGGACGGGTGCAGGTTTACATCGATTTAATGCTGTTAAATTCGACCTAAAGTCCTAGTGTAGACCAGGGCTAACACATGCTGGCTAAGGGTACATGCTGCTCCTTTTCAAGGAGTGTTCAGCCCACTTCTTGTCCTCCTAACCTGCCCCATTGAATCCTGTCCTGACCATTAAGATATAAGAAGCAAAGTATGCAACAACCAGACTTTGTGATTCCCCTCCACTCAGCGTTGGTCAATTGGCCCTAGTTTACAACTAAGGAATGTCTAAATAATAAAATAAATAAAGCAAGCTTAACACGTGAGGAATTTTTTTAATTGCAGAAAATGTTCTATATTATAGACCTTAGGGATTTTTTCAAAATCCCTTTATGTTCAGACTGTCCCAAGCTGAAAGGTCTTTATTTATTCAAAAAGCTTTAATACCAAACTGTTTACCAAGAAAATGTTTTCTGTGTGCTCTAGGAACAGTGTCAATAAATGACAGACAGACTTATAAAGAAGGATCATCCTGAATCTGCAGCACTGGATGGAGGTAAGCACATTAAGGCTGGGTCAAATTCCAATCTCCTCACTCACTTCTTACTCATGCCAACAGCCCAGTTAGCTTCAGGAAGGGTTTGCCTGAGTAATGACTAAGGACAACAGGATCTGTCCCAGTGCTTCTGAGGGTTAGAAGAAAACCAGCACAGCTTTTCCAGTAGTAGTTCCAGAGAATTAATTGGATCAATTTACAGGAAAGAATGTAGAAGGGTGTCTTTTTCTAACACCTTGGCATTGTAACCCTCCCAGACAAAGACTGGATTGGTAGTGTACCACGGAGGGAGGGTTTTTTTTAATAAAAATGAAACAACCAAACAAAGTCCCTCAGCTGCAAGAAGAGAGAGAAGTAAATTGCATCCCTCCCCTCAAAAAAATCAGACAAAGCTACAAACAGAAACTTACTTCTTTGTGTGAATTTGAACAGATTGAGAATTTGCCAGTAGCTCCATGGTTCTCATTTCTGGATCTGAAAGACTGATTTTTCTTTATTTTACAAAAAGCATTTGGATCCTCAATCATATTTGTTTATGATTTTTTTTTAATTACACTCATTTTCAGATTCAGATTACATAATTAGAATGGAAAAGCCAAACACTTTGTGGCTTCTCTGCTTCTCGCCCTGCATCCCTCTAAAGTTTACATTAATCCACTTTGTGAACCACAGCAGTAGGGGTTCCCAGAGGGCCAAAACTGAGTAATTCAGACTTGCTCAGAAGGCACTACCAAGTTAAAACTCATCATGAGTAACTCTGCCATAGGCTTTTAGAGGCCGTGTTCTGATTCTGGATATTTACATATATGGATTTTTCCACTCTTTCATTCTGCCACCAGATGACCTCTGTAATATGAAGGGTCCATTGACTTCAAAGCATTTAAAAAAAAAGCAAAAAAAGCTCCTAATTACATAACCACATTCCAGCCTGCAAGCAGGATTCATTTCACCAGGTATCTGAGAACAGATTTCAAATAGGGACCATTTTCAATTAGGAAATGGAACAGCACACATCCTACTAATTGTAGCCTATAGACGTCATACAAAATGTACACTTTGCATTACTTTCAGCAACAAGGAAGGGGGGAGGGATAGCTCAGTGGTTTGAGCATTGGCCTGCTAAACCTAGGGTTGATAGCTCAATCCTTGAAGGGGCCATTTAGGGATCTGGGGCAAAAACTGGGGATTGGTCCTGCTTTGAGCAGGGGGTTGGACTAGATGACCTCCTGAGGTCCCTTCCAACCCTGATATTCTATGATTCTATGAAGAAGCTGCCATTGGCATACACGGCACTGGAACATGATTTTCATGCTAGTGTGGGTGAACTATCCTTCTGTCTCAACACAATCTACTCTGTACTCATATTTCCACTTCTGATGCCAGGAAAGCTGTGCGGCTGTCTCCACACCCTCTGCTACAAAGAGCCATTGCCTGAGCTAGGTAGCACCCCCTGGCTCTCCAGATCCCAAGGCAAATAAAATCTATCCCAGTTCCCAAAAGCATGAACTACTGACACTAAAAATAGCAGTTTCTTTATGATATTAGAGTGTTGAAATGAGATGTTTAAAAACACTAAATACTGGTTTGGAATGACACCCTGTATTGCATCATGGGTGGGTACCCCATAAAAGAAACATAGGAAAGTACCAAATAAAACGGACAGTAGGACTTTCCTTGAGTTGCCTATGACGCATACTTGATCAAGAAAAAAGAGAAGCAATGAGACATGCATGGGAAGAAAGTGATGCTCTTTCTGAAGTTGGACACTTAGAGGCACATTTTTATCAGGGTCTCAAACCAGCTTCTAAGTATTCTGATGTAAGAAAAGATGAGGCAATAATTAATAGAATGTGCATTTTTATTTATTATTTATTTAGATTCACAGAACACAAACACAACTGAAAGAATTTCAGTTACTTTGTATTTTTTAAAAACTCTCATTTTTTGGTTAGAGATCACCCTTCACTAGAGCAGTTGCTACTCGAGAAACTTTCTGTGTTTCCTTCCATGCTGATCTTATATAGGGGGAAAACTCCCCATCAGAATTATCCTCTTTGAAATCCCTCCTTAAAACCTAATACCTGCTTCTGGATAAATAGGCACATTTGTCTGTTTTCTCTATCCTGTCTGAGACCTAGTCTGCAAGCTCTCTGGAGCAGGGACTATCTTCTTTTTAAATTGCTCATACAGTGCCTAGCACAATGGGGCCCAGATCTTAGACCCTACCATAAGAGAACAATAATAATACCAGGTGACTCTCTAGATCCCAGTATACATTTCAGTACATACAATATTCCAAAGGACCTGATAAGAATTTTATACCAAAGCACACTTCATCTTTGTAATTAGTTTCTAACAATCTATAGACAATCATAGTTTGTATATTTTGATCAACAAAGTCTTACATATGTTACAGTACAAGTGACAAGGGCTGAAAGATTTTTTAAAAATCCAGTGTACTTTTACTTCCTTATGCTGGGTTTCCCATTCTGCATTTCTCTCAGCTTGAACAATAAAAATGGATTAGTCAGTATCACTTTTGCTTATAGTTTGTTTCTTGTCAATATCACTGCCAAGTTCAGATGCAATAGCACAATATAAATACTCCGGGGAGACCTTGATTTGGTTAAAAAAAGTGTTAATATTCAAAATAAAAGTAATCGAATGATATTGGTCTTCAGTTATCAAAGTTTTTTTTTAAATAAATGCTAAATTTCAGCCTTGATTGTAGTCCTAAAACATTACAAGTCACTGCCTTGACTAACAGCTTGAGATAAAGAAGAACCAACTCTGGAATGAGGTAGAAGAGACAGAAAGGAGGGGAATAAAATAAAATAAAAGTAATGGTCTGAGTTTCATTCTTGGACAATCATGTGCAGTCAGTGAGAGTAGAAATGGTTCACTGTGCCTTGTGTTATGGGACTGGGTTTTTGTAAACTCTCTTTAAACCTTTTCTCTACCAGTACCATTCAAGCCTCTGCCTCTAACAAGCCTTTGTATGCACAGTAAAAAGGGAGGTCCCACAGCTCCTTATTAACTTGTTTATTCTTTCCAGTCTTCTGCATTAAAGATAACTCATGTTACACTAATAGTAGTTATGAAAACAGTCACATTTATTTTGTTTTGACATTCTTAAGGAGCAATATAAAGTGTTTCTCTTTAAAGGGGCATTTGAAAGGTAAACAGTTTGATGTTTGAAATATTTGTCTATGCCTGTAAAAAAGTAGAAATCACTGTTCTATGGTTATGTTTCAATAGAAGAGGGCAGTATAAGAAATCTGCAATTCAGCCTGAAAGTTAATAAACTAATTTGCTCATTTGGGTGAATTGTTCATTTCACTTGCTGGAGCAGAAGTGCAAATTTGAATCCTTTTATATTTTTAGACCTCAAAAGAAAAAGGCTGCTTTTGACATCTCAGTGGGCTGATCCTGCAATCTATTATTATTCTCTGCTTTCTAAATTCTTGTTTTCAAATTTTGGTGTCTACTCATGCTGTTATTAGCACCTTCTTTTGGAGATAAAAGGCAAAAATTCAGCTACACTACATGGCCTTTGCTTGTATGGGAGAGGGAAAGAGACAGTTACCATGTAAACAAACAAAAAACAGAACGAACTCTGACTTGCTCCCCTGAGCTCATCAGCAGCTAAACTTGAATTTGATCAGCTCTCCTATCAACAGCAAGATTCAGTGTAACAGAATTTACCATAAAAGGAAAAGTGGGGTTTTACTGTTATCAAATGGATTAAACAAAACAAAGCACATCATTATTGGAAGCATTTCATTGTAGGATTCGTGTAATTTTTTAAAATACATACTGTGCCCACTGTGGCAGTCATCAGAATGGCTCTGCATTTTTTTATATCATGATTATCTATATTCAGCCACTGCAAGGACTGTTTCCAGTACTAAACTATATATTCTCAATAAATGTTGCAGGAATTCTCTGAATGTAAATGAAGGCAAACATGCCAAAGGTACAGCCCAAGGAACCAACGAGGCCCTTGTCTATCTCTCGCTAATATATCCAAGGGAAAGACAAAGCTGTTCAATTAAAGAGTTTCATTATTGTTGAATTCACCAACAGCCGGACCCCAATCTTCAGCTGAGAGCACAGGCAGACTGTTGTTGTTCAATGGAGCTTTGCACAGGTGCAGCAGTCCATCTGTGTGCAGTCAGTTGCAGAATTGGGGCCTTCACATTTGTCTCTCAAGGAAGACATATGTACAAACAAATACTACTTGTAAACTTTTGCTTATTTTTTACATGAATGTATGTAAATACTAAACGCTACAATATGTTGGGATATACTAGTAGAATTCTTAATATATGTTGACTGAAAGGTAGAAGCTCATTGTGATCCATTTGAAGATATGGAAACTGAAAAGGGGTATTTAAAATAAATAAGATAAAGAAATTTTACAGTAACAAACATTTAGGGGAAGTTCAAAACAAACTTCAACTAAAAATAATTTTGGGAAAATATATCTTTCAACAAATATATAGGGAAACATAAGCCATAATTACAGACATGGGAACAGAAAAGGTACTGAATTTACTCGAACCGACAAAGGCATAATGAGACCCACAGTTTGGAAGATGAAGCTAGTCAAAGTTCAGGCAAAAGTAAGGCAATTTTTTTAAGTGAGGGTGATTAATCATTAGAACAATTTACCTAGGGTTGTGGTGGCTTCTCCATCACTTGAAGTTTTTAACTCAAGACTAGGTATTTTTCTGAAAGATATGCTCTAGCTCAACCAGAAGTTATGGGCTTGATGCACAAATTATTCTGAGAGCTTCTGTGGCCTGTATTATGCAGGAGACCAGACTATCATAATGGTCCCTTAGTAGTATAAGGGCCCTACCATCAATCAAACCCTGACCCCGCCCCTTGACCCCTTAGCCCCGCCCCTTGACCCCTTAGCCCCACCCACCGGAAGTCCCGCCCCATGGGTTATTACTTCCGGGGTCAAGGCTGCCGCATGACCGGAAAGCAAGGTGTGTCATGTGACACCCACCCCACCCCTTGACCCCTTTAACCCCACCCCTTGACCTCTGCCCCCCCCCCACCGGAAGTCCTGCCCCATGGGGTATTACTTCCAGGGTCAAGGCTGCCAC
This sequence comes from Natator depressus, assembly GCF_965152275.1. Taxonomy (NCBI): domain Eukaryota; kingdom Metazoa; phylum Chordata; order Testudines; family Cheloniidae; genus Natator; species Natator depressus. The sequence goes on from NC_134234.1 coordinate 156,300,419, forward strand.
GTGACCGGAAGCAAGGTATGTCATGTGAACCCTCTAACAACTCCTCCCACTGCCCTCTACCAATCAGGATGGGTTTCGCCCCGTAGGACTTCCCCCCCAAGAGGAGCTTTGACCAATCAGGGCGAGTTCCGGAGCGGGGTGTCCTCTCCGGAAGTGGGTCTTGTGACCCCTCTAACAACTCCTCCCCACCCCCACCCTCTACCAATCAGGATGGGTTTTGCCCCGTAGGACCTCCCAGAGAGGAGCTTTGACCAATCAGGGCGAGTTCCGGGGTGGGGGTGTCCTCTCTGGAAGTGGGTCTTGTGACCCCTCTAACAACTCCTCCCCCCACCCCGCTACCAATCAGGAGGGGTTTTGTTCCGATAGGACCAAGAGGAGATTTGACCAATTAGGATGAGTTCCGGGGGCGGGGTGACCCGTCCGGAAATGATTCGTGTGACCCCTCTAACAACTCCTCCCACCAACCTCTACCAATCAGGCCGGCCCGAGAGCAGATTTGACCAAAATAGGGCAGGTTCTGGGATGGGGTGAACCACCCAGAAGAGGGGCGTATGACCCCTCTGCCAATCAGAGCGCAGCACCATCACCCCATAAGGCCCAGCGTCGGGCAGAAGAGGCTGTCTTTTACCAAGAGCGCGTGTTTTAGAAATCGTGGAAACTTGGACTCCTTCACCACCCCCGTGAGAACTTCGGACTTTGTTTTAGCCCCGAGGGCCTTCAACAAACCGCGGAGAAAGCGCTACATCAGCGAGAGTTCCGAGGAGGAGGAGGGGGCAATTGAGGGGAGCCCTTTGGCCCAGCCATTGATGGATACCCCGGACCCTGAAACCCAGCCGCTTGTGGGGCCCCACGATGAGCGTGATGGCCTCTTGTTGGCCACCCCCCGGGAGGAGGAAGGTGATCGCAGCTCGGGGAAGTCACTAGTGGACAAGATGAACGCTCAGGTAAATGAATGCTTAAGAAGTGACGGTCGGGATGGGGTTGTAACGGGGCTAGGAACCAGGGATTGTGTAAATCAAAAACCGAGCAGTGGGGTGCTTACGCTGTTTTTTTTTTGAAAAAAATCTCTCAACAGCTCAATGATGCCTTTCTAGAGGACCCGGAGACTCTGGACAGCGTTGCACCAAGCAGCGAAGATGAACCGGGCCCACCTTGTTTTTGCTCAACGCCAATACAAAATGTTGAAGAGGACTCCGAGGATGACGGCTATGAGGAGTTTAGGAGGAGGCTTGGCATGGAACTGACTGAGCCAGTGCCACGTCGTGAGCGTAACAAAGTCATGCGGACTATTGTACGTGTTGCTGTTTATTCTGTTCTTAATCACTGTCTTAGGGAAAAGCTTTTTGAAGATTGTGAGGGCTGTGTCATAGATGCACCAGGCCAGCGGCACCATGACTGTGTGACTTGGACTTCAGTGGATATAAACTGCAAGCTCCGGGGCCTGTGTGCTGAGCTGTGTTTGGAAAGCTTATTAAACACTGTGATTGCCATAGGTTATGCTATGCAATGTCTATGCCTAACCCAAGAACATTTAGCACAAGGGGTGACCTTGATAAATGCTGTGCAATTCAGTGGAGACCCTGACCATGTTTTAAAGAAAATGACCAAACCGGAAGATGCCTGCTTAGAGCGTTATATTGACCGTCTGGTCCGCACAAAAAGTTACAGAACCCTGCTTAAGAAAAAGGCTATTTGTAAGAAATCTAAAAGGATTAAGTTAGAAAATGGTGAGGTGCCAAACATGCGATATAAAACTTGGTAGCTGTAAATTTAAAAAAAAAATCTATTGAAAAGGGCTTTGTGACTATTTGTATTTCTGTTAAAAGGTCTCTGGCCCTTAAGGGAGCTTAAAGTCTTTTTTTCTTTCTTTCTTTTTTTAATGGAGCATCTTGGTTTGTTTTGAAGGAGCTGTATGTCTTTTAAATAAAAAAAAATTGTTTGTGAGAACCTAGCTCTTGTGTCTTTTGTGTAAGAGAGACCCATTTACAGCAAAAAAAAAAAAAAAGCTGAAATGTATGTTGTGGGAGGGGGAAAAATACCCTAAAAATGTGTTTACAATAAAACAAACGGGGATGGTTCAGACATGTGGTTGAGTACAATAGAGTTGACTTATTCTGTTGAACTGAACGGGTTTAACCACCCCCCCCCGCCCCTCACTGAATAGCCAGGGTGACTGTGATTACTCACCCTTGTTGCCATAGGGTTAATTTTGATGGGGGTGCACCCATAGTAAGGGAGGTGGGTGGGTGAGGATGGTGAGTTCTGATTAATATGAATGAAATAAAACCTCAGGAGTTTGCAGATGCTATTGGGCAGTTTAAATATAACCCCTGGAGTTGGTGGAACGCTATAGGCCAGTTTAAATATGGCCCAGGAGTTGGTTGAAGGCCACGGGGCACTTTTTCTAGAAATCACCCCCCGTCCCACCAAACTTTAAGCATGAAAGAACATGTTTTTAAAAACAAAAACAAGCCCCAAGACATTCATTGATATCTGCAAAGGGCCCCTCACTTGAAATGGTTACTGTAAGAAGGCCCTACAGGGTGGGGGGAACAAAAAGTATTTGAACTTAAAAAAGAAAAGCAGCCCAATTGTGCAGAAAAACTTATTCCCCACCCCCGATCACAAAAGGGAATGCTAGGGAGGGGTGATCCAATCAACCTGCTAACTATTTTGAAACAAAAGAGTTAGGATGGTGTAAAAAAAAACAACAAAACCTCAGGTAGCTTGGAGACTGTCTCTTTCAACAGAAACTCTCTTGAATTGCTGCTGGGCTGCAAGTGGAGGTATGTTCCCTGGTTTTTTTTTTTAACTCTGAAAATATATATATATTATATAATGCCATTTTTTGGCCATGCTATCTTAGTAAATAATGGTGCATATCTGTATTGCAGTGTGATCGGTTTAGCATGGAGCCAGTAACTTTAAGTTGCAGTTCATCACCAGGCCAAGGTAAAAACCATTTTTAACTGTAGTTGTGCTTAATAACTTCAGGTATTACATAGGTTGAATAGGGATTTGGGAGCTAATACTAACTAACATTTTGGCTTGTTTTTCTTACCCCAAAGACCCCAAGCACACATGGCTGGGGCAGGGCGGGGGCCAGAACAACCAGGGATCTTTTTAAAAGCATGTGGGTTTATTGAAAAGTATTTTGTTGCAAACAGTGTTTTAAACTCTGTGTGTGTGTGTGTGTGTGTGTGTAAAACATAGGCGGTTTTTAAAAAGTATATGTCTACAAACTGATGGTGATGGTGTGTTTCCAATTAACAGGGTTTTTACTTTGCAAAATGAGATGTATTTTAAAAAAAAAATATTTGTGGGGGTTGTTTTCAAAGTGGTAGAAATAAACTCAAAACCTGTGATTGTTGTACAGCCTGAAATGGATTATTTTGTTTTAAAGCTATGACTTTTTTAAATAGAAAAAACACTCTAATGGATATTATTTTATTTTATTTTAAAGTTTACTAGACAGTTTCATGTGTTTTATTAGAATGTTGTTTGCTTTACAGCACGGTCAAAACTTGAGCGGGTAAAAATGCTCAAAAGAAAAAGGAAAGAGACAATTGAAAAGAAAAATTCACAAGTATCAGTGACAGATGGATGGATGAAGCCGGGTAAATATATTTTGCTTATTAGTCTGGTTAATTTATGAGGTTTTGTATTTTAAGTACATACATAGGTGTGGGTGAGAAAGCTGGCAAAGTTACATTTTTGTAAAATGCTTTTTTCCCCCCCTCCTGCCCCAAGCAGGCATATGCAGCCCTTCTGACAAGGCTGTAGTGGGAGCTACAAGGACCCCTCCCCGAGAACCACCAAAGAACCAGGAATCTGCTTTGAGACCTTTAACAACGCAAAACAGCACAAGAGTGCAGATGAAGCATCAGCCCAGTCCAAACCTCATTTACGTCAAACCCAAGGACAAAACAAAACACTCTGGTAAAAAACATCCATGCAAAGACAACTCCAGTTCCTCAGCGGCCACCGCCACACCAAGCCCTGAGAAAACTGTGAGCGAAAACGCCCACATTCACAAACCCGGAACAGGCGCTCTAGGGATTGTGAATAAAAAACCAAGGATTGAAAACACCTGCGATGCCAAGGTATTGCAACCATGCAAACACAACTCCAGTTCCTCAGTGGCCACCGCCGCACCAAGCCCTGAGAAAACTGTGAGCGAAAACGTCCACATTCACAAACCCGGAGTAGGCACTCTAGGGGCTCTGAATGTGTGCAGAAACACACACATTCACAAACCCAGAGCAGGCACTCTAGGGGTTGTGAGTAAAAAACTAAGGACTGACAAAGATCCCCCATATTCTAGTATTTGGGAAGAGTTTGATGCTTCATTCAGAAAACTGATGGACGCTGTATCTTCGGGGAGTCTAAAACTACGGCATTCTAAAAAGATTTGGAAAAAATACGACGCTTTGTTCAGAAAACTGATGGACGCTGAATCCTCAGGGGGCCTAAAAGAAAGGGGGGCTGGAAAGGGTGGCTCTGATCAGGCATGACTAGGTGTGGAAAGGGGTACCCTCAAGGGTGCACATCAGCTCGTGTGTAAACAAAAGGGCGGACGGCGCTTGGGGGATAAACAGATGGCTGCCAAAAAATTCCAGGCCAGGGTCGCTGTAAAAATTTTAAAAAGGGCTAAAGAGGTAATGAGGGAAAAAAAACAAAAAGAGATGCCCCCTACCAGAGGCTCTCAAACTGGCATGTCTGAAAATGGGGAGGCGAAATCAGACTCTGGTTTAGAAAATTCCCCAGAGTGCTCTCTAGACGGAGTCTCCCAATGTCCCTCACGGAGGCGTCTCAGAGTCTGACTCTCAATTAGTATCGGATGTAGAAGATGCCACTGATGGTTCCGTAGAGGAACCCCCAAGTAACCCTGAAAATGCAGAGGTGTATATGGAGAGAGTGAGAAGTTGGCAACGTGAATTACCTAGATTTGGGGGGTCGGTGTATTGTGAGGAGTTTCGTTTTGTCCATCTTGAGCAAATAAATTCAGCTCAACAGGCTGTTGAAGCCATACACAGAGGGATACAGCTAGTTCTTGATGATGTTAATGGTAGGGTAGGCCCTGATGATTACATACAGTTACGTTTAGAGAGCCGTCGTTTAACTAACCCTTTGTTTTCAGTCAGAAGAACTAGGGATGAGCTGTCCGCTGAGGATTTCTTGAACCAGACCTCAAAGCTGCTTCAGAGCAATAGAGAATTGCATTTCGATGGGACGTTGCGCCTTGTTGTGACAGTTGTAAAAAATAGGGGTGGGGGCGCTCGAAGAGTTTTAAATTCTATCCTTAGTAGTCAGATTATTCATAAAAAGAGACAATGTTTAGTAGACCTGACTTACACCGGTACCAATCTATGTTTTGCGGGAGGGCTCTTGGCTGTCATGGCCGGTCATAAACCTACAGATGCAGAATTGTTAGCAGAGGCGAGAAAGTTGCACGAGAAACTGGGGTGGTCAGATCAAAAAAATGTTATGCTCACTGATGTAGCAAAGTTTGAACAGCATTTAGGAGTTAACATACAGGTGGTGCTGTATGCGGTGAAAGGTGGCTGGGGTTTTTTTAAAACGGGGGGCCCCATGTACCCTAAGACTTATTTCATCCTGTTGCACAATGAACATTACTATGGGGTTCTGGATGTGAAAAAGTTGTTCGGAGCAAAAAATTACTGTGAGTTTTGCCACACGGTGTACAGTCACGACCATTCTTGCAGGTATCGTTGCCGTCTCTGCTTGAGCGCAACATGCTCTGACAACATGGGTGTGCAGCTGAGGTGTCCTAGCTGTAAACTGTATTGTCGGTCCAAAGAGTGTTTAGACAGACATGTCAACTGTGCGTCAAAAAACCAAGTTGAATGCCTGTCTAAAACTTTGTGCGGTAAGTGTCAGGCGTACGTGGACAAGCAGCACAGGTGTAAAGGGAGGCGCTGTAAGCAGTGTCAGGGTTTGATCGTTGGAGATGTAGACATTCACCTCTGTTTTATGGACAGCCTTAGAAAGCCCGAATCATCAGAAAAGTATATTTTTTATGATTTTGAATGCATGCAGGAGACTGGGTTGCACACTCCCAATTATATTTTTGCAATGTCCCTAAAGCCGGAAAAATCCTGGGAATTTAAGGGTGACGAATGTCTTTCTATGTTTGTTAAGACCTTTATTGGCAAAGAGTTCCGGGACTACACGTTCCTAGCACACAATTCCAAAGGTTATGATGCGTATTTCTGCGTTAGACAGTTACTGAAGGAAAAGATGTGCATAGAACTGATCACTCAGGGCAGTAAACTAATGTGTGTGGAAGTTAAGGCCCTTGGCATTCGTTTTATAGACTCTTTAAACTTCTTGCCCATGAAGCTTAGCAAGCTCCCACAGGCGATGGGGTTTGAAGGTTGCAAAGGGTATTTTCCACATTTTTTTAACACTTTAGAAAATCAAAATTATGTGGGGCCTATGCCCGGTGTGGAGCACTACGGTGTAGAAAGCATGATGCCCAGGGAAAAAGCAGAGTTTCTCGACTGGTATCAAGACCACAGCTCTGAGACTTTTGACCTGCAGAAAGAGCTTGCGTATTACTGCCAGCAGGATGTAAAAATTTTGAGACAGGCTTGTATCCTATACAGAAAAGAAATTATGAATATGACGGAGAAGGTCGATCTAGTAGAGAGAGAACCCGGTAAATTCACTGAGATAAAACTGTGTATAGATCCGTTCCGGTACATAACGCTGGCATCCGTCTGCATGGCTATGTACAGGTTTATGTTTTTGGAGCCTAACACGGTAGCTCTTCTCCCTCCAGACAACTATCACAGACAGAAAAAGAGATATTCGACCCCATCTATCCAGTGGCTGTTGTATATCTCTCAAAAAGAACATATACAAATACGGCACGCTTTACAGGGTGGGGAACTACAGGTAGGCCCCTACTTTTTAGACGGTTATGCCAATATTGACGGGGTACACACAGCCTTTGAGTTTAATGGGTGTTTTTTTCACGGCTGTGTCGCCTGTCATTGTGAAAAAGCACAAAACCCTATGATGGGTACAACTTTTGGGTTTCTTTATTACAAGACGCAGCTCAAGACCGACTATCTAAAACGGCTTGGTTTTGTAGTGAGGACTCTTTGGGAGCACGAGTGGGTGGTGATGAAAGAAACAGACAGGGAGCTTGCGAGCTTTTTAAACCGAGCCCAGTTACCCCAGCCTCTCATGCCTAGGGATGCTCTTTTTGGGGGAAGGACGAACGCCATCCGTCTATATTATAAACCTAAGCCCGGGGAAGAAATCCACTATTATGATTTTACCAGCTTGTACCCTTTTGTAAACAAAACGAAAGACTACCCTATCGGGCACCCCGATATAGTTTATGACAAATTTGGACCCCTTGCAAATTATTTTGGAATTGCAAAAGTTAAAGTGTACCCCCCACGAGGCCTCTTTTTCCCATTGTTACCTGTCAGAGTGGGCGGCAAGCTTATGTTCCCGCTATGCCGAACCTGCGCGGAAACCGTGCAGCGGGAGACGTGCACCCACACTGCCGAGGAGAGGGCCATCCTGGGGACTTGGTGCACTGTGGAATTGAACGCAGCCATAGCGAAGGGGTACGTGGTGGCTAAAATCTATGAAATCTGGCATTTTAATGAAAAATCTGATAAACTCTTTTCGGAGTACATAAAATTACACCTCCGCCAGAAACAAGAGGCTTCAGGGTATCCCAGCTGGTGCACAGACGAAGACAAACAAAATAAGTATGTTAACGATTTCTACCAGAAAGAAGGCGTGCTTTTACGCCGACACGAGATCAGGCTAAACCCCGCTAAACGCCAAATTGCTAAACTGTTTTTAAATTCTCTGTGGGGTAAATTCGGCCAAAGAACCAACCTACCCAATACCAGCATCGTGAGAGACCCCGACGAACTCTTTCAGTACCTATTTTCCCCCAACTACGAGGTTTCATCCTGTGAGTTTATCGACGATGAAACAGCGTGCGTATCTTGGAAGCACGCAAAAGACCGTTATTCTGTCTCTGGCAATACCAATGTTTTCATAGCCTGTTTCACCACCGCTTATGCCCGCTTAGAACTATACACCCTCCTAGACGGATTGCAAGAGCGGTGCCTGTACCACGACACTGACTCTGTGATATTTGTGAAAAGGGAGGGGGCCTGGAATCCCCCTCTGGGGGATTATTTAGGGGACCTCACGAGCGAGATCCCACCAGATCAACACATCACCGAGTTTGTGTCGGCAGGCCCAAAAACATACGGGTACAAACTGTCGGGAGGAAAGGCTTGTATGAAGGTCAAAGGTATTACCCTGAACGTAGCAAACTGTGAAAAGATCAACTTTGACAGTTTGAAAGATCTAGTCCTGGACTATTGCACGGGTCTGCGAGAGAACCCCTCAAAAAAGATAGAGGTGCAGCAACCCTCTATTGTAAGAAACAAAAATCAGTGGCAAATAGAGACAAAAACCCTTAAAAAAACACAGAAAGTCGTTTACAACAAGAGGGTCCTAGGAGAAGGGTTTAAAACCCTGCCCTACGGTTTTTGAAAAATGGATACGAGGTGGAGACACCCCTTTTCTGCAATTCTCGCGGGGCCTAGCAACTGCGGGAAAAGTTACTTTATAAAAAATGTATTGGATAATGCCAAACAAACATTGTCTGTTACGCCTGAGAATATTGTGTGGTGTTACAGTTGTTGGCAACCCTTGTATAAAGAACTGCTCTGTAAATACCCCTTTATCAATTTTGTGGAGGGTCTGCCTGATGCTTTTGACGATGACCGTTTGTTTCCTACCAATAAAGTGAACATGATTATCATAGACGATCTGATGAACTCCGCTTGTGAAAGCGATGAAATCGAGAAAGCCTTTACCAAGTACGTCCATCACAGGAACCTGAGCATTATGTATATAGTTCAGAACGTATTTTGCCAGGGAAAAAAGAGTCGCACTATTAACCTAAACACAAAATACATGGTTCTGTTCAAAAACCCCAGGGACAGATTACAAATTGCTACACTCGCTCGGCAAATGTACCCCGGCAAAGCTCAGTTCTTTCTAGAAGCTTTTGAGGATGCTACCAAAAGACCTTATGGCTACCTGGTGGTGGATTTAAATGCTTCCACACCAGAAGCTTATAGGCTAAGAACTGGTCTTTTCCCTCCAGACTGGCCGGCAGTTTATACTTTAAAAAGAACAACAGCCCTGTATAAAAAGAGATGAATTATTGGCAGGCCCCTTTTTAGCAGCCGGGGTTGCTGACTGAAAACATGTCTAGCTGCGTGAAAAGAAACCTGGGCCTTTTAAAATTACTTAGCAAATCGTCCCCACAGCAAAGGAGGGCTATACTGTGCTTGGCCTCTGACAATCTAGTAGCAGCCATCTCAGAAATAGCGCTCAACACCTTAAAAGGAAACGTACCTTTAACACCGAAGCAAGTGCGTGTGCTGAAAAAGAAACACACGCTTATAAAAACTTTGTGTAATAAAAGGGTTTCACTTAAAAGAAAGAAGCGTCTGGTGAAGCAGTCTGGGGGGTTTATAGGACCCCTGTTAAGTTTTGCTATCCCTCTGATAACGGGGCTTTTAACTAATCGATAATGGAGTATGCAGAAAAAATGTACCTGGTGCCCAGCCGGCAGTTGGAGCAATTAAGTGCTCCCCCTCCGGCAGAGGAAAATATCAGAACGACTGCAACTCGCTTACTGGATGCTGAAATGAAATCTGTTCTTCAAAGAACTGACTTAGGTGAATATGAAAAGGCTAAACTTTACAGCACCGTGCTTCAAAGGTACCTAACATACGTGAAGCAGAGCGATGTGGACAAAGGAAAACTAAGTCTGTTTCTACCAGAACAGGAACAGAGTGTGACTGCCAAACCCTCCGAAACACCAAAGACCTCAGACTCTGTTGCTCAGGAGGTGTTGGATAACGTGAATAAGCGTTATAAGAAAAATGCATCAGTATTGCTAAATAAGCTGGGCCAAGATAAAAACATTTCTTCATGGACCGATAAAGGGTCTTTTGTGTACAAAGGCTCTGTGGTTAATGGTTCTAACATGCTCGACTTAGTCAGGGCCGTCACCCAGACGCGCTCTGTTCCTAGCAGACATGTACCTAAAGGATGGGATGTGTTTATGAATGCCATGGCGGAACTGAACATGCCATCTTCCATCATGGGCAACGCGACCAACAGAGATCTTTTGGAACGCCTCAAGGCCTCAATCGCCAACACCGGTGTGGACCAAGAAACAGTGACCCCTTTTTTGCCATCTAAAAAACGAAAATTGGCTAAAAGAGCCGAATGGCTCAGTTTGTGATCTTTTTCACGTTCTATTTTTTTTTAAAAAACTGGTAATGTTTTGCTTTAAATAAAACATTTCTGAATTGGGTCATTATGTTTTGTTTTTTTTTTAAAAAAAAACCACGCCAAACATCGATTGTCTTTAAACTCCCCACCTGGGGTGCTTTATTGGGTAACATGACTATGAAAATCGTTGCAAGATACGCATGTCTGGGCTTGTTGAAACATGCTTTGAGCAAGGCTAGGCATGGCCAAGTATTTAAATTTATTTTTTACAAAATTCATCACCATCCGGTCGTTTTGCACTAAGTCATTAGAATACAATTTTAAAATCCGGTCAAAAGATAAACCCTTGCTACGATGGTGTAAGAAAAACACGCAGTGATAGCCGCAGGCAACAGAGCTGGGGTCTTGTAATTGTCTGTTGTGAAACACAATGTCTGTGGCGTTTTTGTTTAAAAATTTCATAATGCTTTTAGGAAAGAACACACTGTTCGGGGGATGCCCGTATGAGTCAAAAAACTCTCCAAGGTTACGCTCCACCAGATACACGGCAAGCCAGTGTTCACCCGGTCGGCTGTGTGGATGTGTGTTGACCACCAAACCTATGGGTCTCTGAGACAGCTTGCCGCCAGGGAGCCAATCGCAGGGAAACACGTCTAAGAAATTCTTTTTCGTGTAAGGGTCTGTTGATAAGACACGTGAGAGCTGCACGGTGTCCATGTTCACATGTAGTCAAACAGAACATTTCTCCTCTGATTTATCTCTATGACGTTGTCAAAAACCCCATACACGATCATATTGACGGTAATGGTTAAAGCCTTCCCAAAACGAATTTCTGCTCTCAGGTTCCCGGTTTTAATCAGGGAATAGTGATCGGCGCATTCCTGGTCGGGGGACAGGTCAAAGGCAAACATGGTGTAACCCTGTGCAAACTCCTCACGGTCGATTAACAGAGAACGATCTTTCATGTGTTTACCGGCCGTCTGTACCAGATTCATGTATTCTCTCACGCAGCGTCCTGCCTCGAAGTCTGGTTGCAGAGGCTTGGTCGGTATCTGCTCACCATCCACATACAAGGCCACAAAATTAATATCGTAATGCTTAAAATGAAAGGGATTTTTAGTGTAACTTCCGCTAAAGGCATCGTTATCCACGAACCCCAGGACAAGCATTTTGGGCAACTGTCCCAAGAACAGGTTCTCCTGGTTACTGACCCTGCTGCCCGCAGGGATGCTAAACACTTTCATTCCCACACGGTCCACGGGGTATTTGGCATTAGCGGTAAGCAGGGCCTCGGCGTGCCCCAGACGAACGCTCGGGGCCACACGTACTTTCTTCACAAAAAGGGATGCTGATAGAATGCGCAGTTTAAAGCCTTCGGTTCCGCTGCCCATTAAACAGAAAGGATCTTTACTGCGCGTCAGTTTAATTTTCACATCCACTCCGTTCAACAATAGTTTTTCTTGAAAAAACAGGTCGCTGTGTAGATGACCCAGAAGCTCTACTGTTCTGCTTTGAGCGGTCAGCTTTGCACGCCTCACAAACCCTAGATTCTCGCCATCCAAGTCTGTGTCTTCCTGTTGTCCGGCAGTGTCTTTGTAAAAGAGGCCAGCGGAAAATTGCGTGGCGAGGGTGTCGTTGCTGTAATTGAGCACCGATTCTATAAAGGCCCTGTAAGGGTAACAGTTGTTGCTTTGGCTTACAAGACGGTCTCCGAGCGTGACATCCAGCTGACTAAAAATAGAGGCCACTGGGTAATTCACCAGGCCCACCTCGGCACCCGCGTTGAGTTCAGTTCCATCTCCTTTTACAATCTTGCAACACAGGTACAGCAGTGTGTTGTTTAAATCCATATAATCTACGCCATTCCCTGCTATAAAGAAGTCAATGGGGGCAGACTCCGTAACGGCCGACAGAGGTGGCACCTCGATGTAGATGCTTTTCTCAATGCTGGTCTGCGTAGGGGCTATTTGGAACAAGTCTAGTTCGGATTTGGTGCATTCTTCAGACCCGCAGTGAACGAAAGCCATGTTGATTAAAATATATCTCTCGTATCAGCCGGCGAGTGTTTCCTCTTTCGCCCAGGCTTCCTCTTAGACTTTCGCTTATGGCCGACCCTGCGGATCAAAGCCCTTCTTTTAAAGGGTTTCGGGGGACCTGCGCGTCGCGGGTATGACGCATTTCTCTTTCTCTTCTTCCTCCTTTTAATGTACATCAGCCCCGATCCTTCCTGTGAAGCTGTGTTCCCCACCTTCTCCAGAACAGCGCGGGAGACGTGACCTACCACGTCTTTAGCTATGTTTTGAGCGGCGGTTTTTACGTGGGGTTTAATAATCTCTAGCCCCCTCCTCAAAAGTGGTACGGCTTTTCGAAAGAGGCTACGGAATATTCCACCCACGCCTGCCCCATACATCACGGGGGCCCCATGATATCCGGGAAGGGCGTATCCCGCCTGGGCTTTGTAATAGTTTCTGTAGACGTTGGGGTCGCCGTAATTTTTTAGGATCGCCATAATACTGTTTTGCTTTTTTAGAAAACTCGCTCTCTCCGGGGGCGCAGGTGTAGCTTGATGATCACCTTGCCAAAGCGAAATGAGACGCTTTTGTTCTGATCTGTCTTTATTTCAATGGTAATTGTGTCGATGTGGTGTTTACTGATAGGGACGTAATGAGGTTTATCGTAGGTGATGGTGACAAACTCGTTGTTCCTTCCTTGGACGGGGACACAACGTAACAGGGGAACAGAAAAATCCCCCACAAACTGATGTTCTACGATATCTGTGTACAGATACAAGGAATTAAAACCCCCTGTAATGTCTGCCGAGAAAGGGAATTTTTGGACGCTGTGTTTGGGGCCCAAGCCCAGAATGTTAGCTAGCTCCCCGCTGGTAGAAAACATATAAGTAAAAGCGGCGGATTTAAGTCTAATTTTTCTACCCACAGGGTCATAGTTCATGACCATCTCAGGCGGTCCGGGGTGACGAGCTATGATACTGTTCATATGATCCAGTAATTCGGGTATGGATGCATAATAACCTCGTCGTAGGATGAAGCTCCATGCCATATCTCCAAAGGTGACTTCAAAAGGGGTGTCTTCGTTGATAGTGTTCCAGCTGTGCGGGTATTGTATTTCCACTAACCCCACCTCCCAGGCACCCCGGAGATCCAAGGGCTTAATTAGCCGTATTGTAAAGTTCGAGCTGGTGTTTTGGGGAAAAACTGCAGAGCTGGCGTTGCTGGACAAAGTAATGTAAAACCCGCCGTCGCTCATCTTCTCTGACTTTGCGGGGAGGAATAACTTTTGTTTGTTTGTTGTTTGCGTCTAAATGTCACAGAGTTGAGAAGCTTTCACCCAGCTGTTAAACTTATCAGGCCACCCCAACCATTTTACCAGTAGTTGCTTTTTTCTCCCTTTTCCTTTCTCCGCTAGAACTTTTTCAACCCTGTAAATCCTGTCTCGTTTGGGGTTTACTTTTTGTAATTCTTCAGGGTAAAAAGATCCAGTAACTGTCTCACCCTCGTAGTCTTTTAATCGGTATACAGGTCTGTGACCCCTGGTTAAGGCTTCATCCACTATGAATATCTCATCGGTAAATGTCTGTTCATAACCTTTTTCGAAAGCTCCTTTGGTTTTAGATAGTCTCACGTGGTCGCCTTTTCGAAAAGGGGCAACAACCGGTTTTATTTTAAAATCATCTCCATAAACCATTTTCCATACCTTCAGAGAATTTGAAGGGTTAACATCAGCGGGTCTGGTATGTATAGTTCTGTGAAAGCTCTGGTTGTAACTCTTTATAAAGTCAGGTAACACATCGATGTAGCGAAAGGTGTTATGGGCTGTAAAATATCTCCACATCCTAGTTTTTAAAGTTCTGTTAAACCGCTCCACAACCCCTGCTTTGACTTCATTATTAGTAACAAAATGGTGAATGCCATGCCGTTTTAACAATCTGTTTAAGGGTTTGTTTAAAAATTCTTTCCCCCGATCGGTTTGTAATTTTTGAGGCACACGCCCTTCGCTAAAAATAGCTTTAAAGGCCTTGCATACCTCACCACTCATCTTATCCCTTAGGCCTAAGGCCCAGGCATATTTGGATAGAATGTCTACCACTGTTAAGATGTACTTAAAATTGCTGTTCTGTTTGGAGAACTGGTGCATATCCACCAAATCTGCCTGCCATTGCGCATCCACATCTGAAACAATGGTCTTGTTTCTTTTAAAACGTATTCGAGCCAGTTTGTGTAAAGTATAAGCATCCTGGTCTGAAAGCCAAGCTGTTACTTGTCTTCTATTTAAAGTTTTACTATGCTTTTTGGCCACTTGAAAAAGAGGGTTCACCCCGCCAAAGCTCCCAACTTCCCCGGGGGTGTAATATATTTTCTTTAACAGAGCCGCCTGTGGAGACATGACTGTTACTGGTACCATCTTTTACTAACACAAGTGTGAGTGGGGGACAACATTCATATTAACACGTTTAAATAAGTTTTATTAATCGCCTGGTTTAACACAACCTTTTACAACCGCCTGTAAAAATGGACGCCATGACTCCTAACATGAGGGTGTCTGTGCTGGTTCATTCTTCCATTTTGTCCTTTTCCTCTTGAGATCTGTGTCTCAGACATGAGCAAAAACAGCTGACGCATGATACATTTACTCCCACAGGGCTACCGATGTGTAAGTTCTCAAAGGCCTCCAGAAAGGCATCATCGAGCTGTTGAGAGATTTTTTTTTCAAAAAAGAAACAGCGTAAGCACACCACTGCTTGGTTTTTGATTTACACAATCCCTGGTTCCTAGCCCTCCCCCCCCCACCCCCATTACACACCCCCACCCCGACCGTCACTTCTTAAACATTCATTTACCTGAGCCACGTCTTTTTCATTCACCTTGTCCGCCCGTAACTCCCCCAAGCTGTGATCACCTTCCACCTCTTGGGGGGTGGACAACAAGAGGCCATCACGCTCATCGTGGGGCCTCACAAGCAGCCGGGTTTCGGGGTCGGTTTCCGGTGTGTCCATCAACGGCTGGGCCAAAGGGTCCTCCTCAGAACTCTCGCTGATGTAGCACTTTCTCCATACAAGTCCAAAGGCCTTCGGGGCTAAAACAAAGTCCGAAGTTCTCACGGGGGTGGTGAAGGAGTCCATGTTTCCACGATTTCTAAAACACGCGCTCTTGGTAAAAGACAGCCTCTTCTGCCCGACGCTGGGCCTTATGGGGTGATGGTGCTGCGCTCTGATTGGCAGAGGGGTCATACGCCCCTCTTCTGGGTGGTTCACCCCATCCCAGAACCTGCCCTATTTTGGTCAAATCTGCTCTCGGGCCGGCCTGATTGGTAGAGGTTGGTGGGAGGAGTTGTTAGAGGGGTCACACGAATCATTTCCGGACGGGTCACCCCGCCCCCGGAACTCATCCTAATTGGTCAAATCTCCTCTTGGTCCTATCGGAACAAAACCCCTCCTGATTGGTAGCGGGGTGGGGGGAGGAGTTGTTAGAGGGTTCACATGACATACCTTGCTTCCGGTCACGTGGCAGCCTTGACCCTGGAAGTAATACCCCATGGGGCAGGACTTCCGGTGGGGGGGGGCAGAGGTCAAGGGGTGGGGTTAAAGGGGTCAAGGGGTGGGGTGGGTGTCACATGACACACCTTGCTTTCCGGTCATGTGGCAGCCTTGACCCCGGAAGTAATAACCCATGGGGCGGGACTTCCGGTGGGTGGGGCTAAGAGGTCAAGGGGCGGGGCTAAGGGGTCAAGGGGCGGGGTCAGGGTTTGATTGATGGTAGGGCCCTTATACTACTTCCCTTCCTGCCTTAAAATGTATGAACCCACCCCAAACACAGAAATGAAGGCAGGTAACAGAGAGAGGATGAACTGATTTTCAAATATTTTCCTTTAAATATAAATGTATTTGTCATATTTAAATCTACACAAAGGTCTGTTAATGATTTGGGATCATAAATAATATTTTAAATGCTAAAGCTTTGCTGTTCACATTAAAAGGTTACTGTGTCTCTGCAGTTGCATACCATAATTGCAGTCAGCTGGCAGGTGGTGATGTGACAAGGTTGAGCCTAGTTTTTGATCAAGGTACGCTGTAGTGTCTGCTGATCTGTGCTGGTACACAGTCAGGTGGAACGTCCTCAATGGTGGAAAGTCAACTTTGGCAGGGGGTGTGACACTGGGGAAAAAGTAACCACAATACCCACCCCATCAAGGGGCCTACAGCTTGATAGTGCAGCTAAAAAATGAGCCACTAATTGGTGTAGGGGTGGGTCCCAGGCACCTAACATATATGCTGATTCAATGCATCCTTGGGCATCCTCTGCCAGCAGGGTTCCTGCAGATACACAATTGTAACTTAAAACTGCCATCCTTGCTGAAGCATGATAGTGAATCTCCCTTTGGGATTGGAGCTGCCCCCATTGGCACAGGGGATGCCACAGAACTTGGTACAGGGGCAAATCAAACCCAAGAGCTACCATTTTCTCATAAATTGAAGAAGTATGAGGTAAAAAGACAAACAACTGGAAGGAAGTAGGAGAAAAACCAGCAAGGAAAATATAGAAGAGGAAGGAAGGAAGGGAAGGAATAGACAAACTCCATGTTGCTAGAAATAGTATTTGTCAATCACATAGGATATGTAATGTCTCAAAAAGAGCCAATTAAGGCAATGGGAAAGGCGGAAACAATAACAAAGGGCTGAATCATCTAACCTAATATAGAGAACACTGAAAGAGAAAAGGGAAGACAAGATAAAATTATTTTGGACATTAAAATGATTCCAGATTGAATCCATCTTTCAAGAATATTTCAGAGGGTCAACTCCAGCTCTACCCACAGAATTTCTGATTCACCAGCTTATTCCAATTTCACGCTGATGTATCTTCACTGAATGACTGGAGCAAAACCAGTACAGAACTGGGTAATGCAGTGGAGAATCAGGCCCATGTATCTGATATGAACACCTTCAGAAAATGTAGCTCATTGAGACATTTATTTCTTCTTTCTTTCTTCTCTTTCTTCTGAATCAGCTGCAGCATGAACATAAAAGGTTTTGGTACTGGATTCTATTAGATCCTAAGCAGTTTCCAACATTCCCCTTTCCCAGGCTCTAACTTAAAATATGTCAATAGCCAGGTCTGTTCTTCTGCAGCTTTTTGCACTTCAAAACTAATCTACACACAATATTCTACATATGTCAGCCAAAGACAACACACGGTTACTCAAGGACTATTTCAATCTCTGAAGGGTAATTTATCATGTCATGTCTGGATTAATTTCAGAAATTCCTCTAATTGTACCACTTCCAGATTAGCATTATATATGTAAAAGGAGAGACTGCAGGTTAGCTCTCATCACACTCTATGTTCTACAGGTTTGCAGCAGTTATGAAGTAATGTTATGCAGCCAGAGGAAAAAGTTTCCAGTCCAGAGAACATTTATATATTCCTAAAACTTCTGCAGTCCAGATCTGAATTAGAAAATCTCCAACTCCACAAACAAAAAATCACACCCAGAGAGATGGATAATTAGAATATTTATAGGGATATATCAAACAACAAATTTGATAGACTGTAGACTCTTAGGGCACATTTATCTCCAGTGCAAGTTAGAGCTGCCACGGGGCAGATCTAATTTATGCCAGCTACAGCAGTCTCCCCGGAGACCTTTCTGCCAGTACACCTCACACTCCAACCTTGCCTGCAGTCAGCTCCAACATACCCCCTGTGCTGGTAGAGCCTTTGAGTGGCTGGTGTAAAGCAGAATCTGCTCGAGTTACAAGCCTGTGAAGGTGAGCTATGTGGCACTATGGGAAGGGTCTACTCTAAAGCCTCTGCAGGGCAGCATTCCAGGATGTTCCATGGCAGTTGGGGTACGGAAAACTGTGTAAAAAGTCAATTTGTGAGGAGCCTGGAGACCAAAATTGTGTAATTTAAATAAATAACTTTTAACATTTGAATTTAAAACCAAAACCACTTGTCCTGAGCATATGCTGCAGTTTTCAAATAAGTATTCTGGTTATCCTGGTAGCACATGGTCCAGTGCTATTATCCCTGCCAGCATCACTAATGTGGTGAAATTGTAGGCAGCTATTTCAAATTCTACCTCTTCACATACTGTAAGTGGCCCCCAAAAATGTGTGATATATGCTGAAAAATCATTATTAATGTGTGCGTGTCTGGTAGCACCCTCTGTGCCTCATGCAGATTATTTATATTGGGAGCACATATAATCTCTGGGGGTATGTGCATGTGTATTACTGCCAAGGTCCAGGGGGAATGAAGGGGAAAGTTTTAGACCAGGAGTGAGCAAACTTTTTGGCTCGAGGGCCACATTGGGGTGCGAAATGGTATGGAGGGCCGGGTAGGGAAGGCTGTGCCTCCACAAACAGCCTGGCCCCCACCCCCTATCTGCCCCCCTCCCACTTCCCGCCCCCTGACCGCTCCCCTCAGAACCCCTGACCACCCCCTCCCGGGACCCCCCACCGCTAACTGCCCCCCCACCCCTATCCAACCCCCCCCGCTCCCTGTCCCATGACTGCCCCGACCTCTATCCACACCCCCGCCCCCTAACAGGCCCCCCACCCCATCCAACCCCCACCCTACTCCTTGTCCCCTGACCACCCCCTCCCAGGACCCCCATCCCTAACTTCCCCCCCCCCAGGACCCCACCCCATCCAATCCCCCCTGCTCCTGTCCCCCCCCGTGAACCTCCAACCCCCCCCGCTCCCTGTCTCCTGACCGCCCCCTCCCCCCCACCGAACCTCCGCCCCATCCAACTGCCCCAACTACCCCCTGGGACCTCCTGCCCCTTATCCAACTCCCCTCCCCCCCCCGACCCCTTATCATGCTGCTCAGAGCGGCAGGACAGGCTTATTGGAAAGCCTGGGAGGTGGGTAGGCGCAAGCCGCATGGCTGCGGGGAAGGAGGGACAGTGAGGGAGAGGCCGGGGGCTAGCCTCCCCGGCCAGGAGCTCAGGGGCTTGGCAGGACAGTCCCGTGGGCCGGATGTGGCCTGCGGGCTGTAGTTTGCCACCTGTTTTAGATGCACAAAAATGCAGATCATGGCACCAATCCTGCCTCAAACACCCTTACACAGCTCCTTTTGGAGACGACCTACAATGTAGTCTCTGTACAAGTTTTTAGGGAGTCAGAATTGGGACAGGTTTCAGAGGAGCAGCCGTGTTAGTCTGTATTCACAAAAAGAAAAGGAGTACTTGTGGCACCTTAGCGACTAACCAATTTATTTGAGCATAAGCTTTTGTGAGCTTAGGAGCTCAGCTGTAGCTCACGAAAGCTTATGCTCAAATAAATTGGTTAGTCTCTAAGGTGCCACAAGTACTCCTTCAGAATTGGGACAGAAAATTTACATCTTGTACTCCCCATTTTTGTGTGTGGGTTTTCTGGTGTATTTCTGGTTTTCTATAATTTGTCCAGTGTACTGAAGAAATTAGGCCGGTGACATACAGAGAAAACGATCAATAATTAGGCATCTCAGTTATTTTTGTTATACTACTTGAATTTTCCACTTAATAACAATTAACACATTGGACTAAATACTCAGCTGACAGTGAGATTGCACAGGTTTCACAGTTGCAGAATCTGACTTGGTGTTACAGAGCAGTATTTCTGCAGTAGCCCCATTGCGGCAAGCTTCAGTTCCTGATGTTTTCACTGTCATACTTTTATGTAGACCAGGGAAGTACTGTCTAAACTTGTAATCAATCTTTTAAAAATAACTACTTTGTAGTCTTCATACTAAAACATAAATATAATCTATGAAGTGAGTGAATGGTAAAACAACATCTTCAATAACCATGGTACATATGTAGCATGGTGAGTTTATATGAGCTGTGAAACTTTAAATAAAAATGACAAAATACTTCTGACATTATGTGGTAATAAATTAACTAAAAACACACACAGGTATTTTTGTGTGTAATGCTATAAGGAAAAACCATGATTTAACTGCATTTTTTCTAACACATGTATTCCTTATTTGATGAGAAGTTATCATAAACCACTTTTACTGAATAATCTGACACAATCGTTCCAGAAAAAAAATTATTTTGGCTTTCTAGGGGCAAAGCACTGCATCATATTCCACACTTTTCAGTATATTAACCTGATTCAAACAAATGCATTTGCTACATTCCTGAGAACTGTTATCCACTTCTGTGTAATCTCTGACACCAAAATGCTTTTGAGACCAAAATGTATGGTTGATATTAAGGAATGATGAAGATGTCTCATTGACTGTTTAAATATTCCGCAACACTAACAGCTCTTTGGAGCTTTCTCAGATCCACTTATATAAACCTTCTAGAGCAGAGGTGGACAAACTATGACCTGCGGGCCACATCCAGCCCGCGGGACCGTCCTGCCCGGCCCCTGAGGCTAGCCCCTGGCCCCTCCCCCGCTGTTCCCCCCTCTCCTGCAGTCATGCCGCTGCACAGTCAGCGGGGCTGCAAGCTCCTGCTGCTCTGAGCAACATGGTAAGGGGGCAGCAGTGGCGCGCACGGTGATGGGAGGGTTGAGTAGGGGGTCCCGGGGGGGAGTCAGGGGACAGGGAGCAGTTGGATGGGGTGGAGGTTCTGGGGTGGTCGGGGAACGGGGGGGCTGGATAGGGCATGGGAGTCCCGGGAGGCCTGTCGGGGGCAGGGGGGTGGATAAGGCCCAGGGGACAGTCAGGGAACAGGGAGCGGGGGGGTTGGATAGCAGGTGGGATCCTTGGGGGGGAGGGGGTTGGGGCAGGGGTCCTGGGAGGGGGCGGTCAAGGGGCAAGGAGCAGGGGAGTTGGATGGGTGGGGGTTCTGAGGGGAGCAGTCAGGGGGTGGGAAGTGGGAGGGGGCGAATAAGGGGCAGGGGCCAGGCTGTTAGGGAGGCACAGCCTTTCCTACCCGGCCCTCCATACAGTTTCACACCCCGATGTGTCCCTCGGGCCAAAAAATTTGCCCACCCCTGTTCTAGAGAATTGAGGTCCACTAGCAGTAGTTTCTGCCAAGAAATGTAATCTCCAAAGCCTTGTTTACAGGAAAATAAATGTAATTACTGTACTAAAGCCAAGATTCTGATGAATCTATCTTTCTTGAAAGTGAGTTTTTTGAATGTCAGCTAAAGTTAATCTAAAGTATCTGAGAGCTACTTATTTATAATCAGTATAAACTCTGAATGATATGCCAGTGCCTCCTCATCTTGCTTTCCGTTTACTCACTCTCATTTATGGTTATGCTATGCTAGCAATTTATTTTTGTCTTTTTACTTTGCTTTTTCTATATTTCAATGTACTATATGTGCTTGCTCTAAAACAAAGAGCCTAGATTTACACATTTGTATCTGGAAAATACATGCCACAATTTATTTTTTATTGTCTTTATTATTATGCTTATACTACAACCAAAATACCTTGGGCCTTATTTTCCTAAAAGCTCAGAAATCAAACTCCAGCTGACATTAATCAGGGCTGTGGGAACTGACCACTTAAGACAATTAGGCCTTATACGCTGTACTGTGACAAGACAGAATTTTGTATCTGAATTATGTTTGTATTTTTTTCTGAAACAATTAAAATCTTTTTAAAAACCGCTCTGCATTCATTACAATAGTTACACAGTGAAGAGAAGATACATTTTTCTATAACTAGTAATTATTTGTTTTCTGTTCATGGCATGCATGTACCTAAGTTTTCTAAAATAATTTATTCTGTATCTTTGTCTTCTAAATGAAATTGTTACCTTTTTCAAAGACTAGATTTGAACTTGCTATTTAAAGTTTTCTATTATAGAATCATAGAAATGTAAGAGTGGAACAGACCTTGATAGGTCATCTCGTCCAGTCCCCTGCACTGAGGCAGAACTAATTATTATCAAGATCGTCCCTGACAGGTGTTTGCCTAACCTGTTCTTAAAAACCTATAATGACAGATATTCCACAACCTCCCTAATAATTTGTTCCAATGCTTAACTATATTTACAGTTAGGAAGTTTTTCCTAATGCCTAACATAAATCTCCCTTGCTACAATTTAAGTCCACTACTTCTTGTCCTGTCCACAGTGGTTAATGAAAACAATTTATCACCCTCCTCTTTGTAACAAACTTTCTCATACTTGTAGACTGTTTTGTCCCCCACTCCATCTTTTCCAGATTAGACACACCCATTTTTTTCAATCTTTCCAATGGTCTGAAATTAATAGGATAAAATTCGATAAGGACAAAGGCAAATTTCAGACCATTTTTCCAGTTTGTCAAGATTATTTTGAATTCTAATCCTGTCCTCCAAAGCGCTTACAATCCCTCCCACGTTGGTATCATCCACAGACTTTATAAGTGTACTCTCTCTGCCATTATCCAAACCATTTATGAAGATATTGAATAAAACCAGACACAGGACAGATCCCTGAAGGACCCCACTCAATATGCCCTTCCAGCTTGATTGTGAACCATTGATAACTACTCTGAGTACACTTTTCCAACCAATTGTGCAGCCACCTTATGGTAGATTCAACTAGACTATATTTCCCTAGTTTCCTTATGCAGTCATGTGAGACAGTATCAAAAGCCTTACTGAAGCTGAGATATGTCACATCTACTGCTTCTCCCTATCCACAAGGCTTGTTGCCCTGTCAATAAAGACTATTGGGTTGGTTTGACATTATTTGTTCTTTACAAATCTATGTTGACTGTTTCTTATCACCTTTTTTTTTTTTCTAGGGGCTTTCAAATTGATTCATTATTAGCTCCATTATCTTTTTAGGTACCGAAATTACACTGATTGGTCTATAATTCCCTGGGTTGTCCTTATTTCCCTTTTTGTAAGATAGGTACTATATTTGCCCTTCTCCAGTCCTCTGGGATCTCTTCCATCCTCCACTAGTCTCAAAGATAATCAGTAATAGCTCAGAGATCTGTTCAGCCAGTTCCTTAAATATTCCAGGATGTATTTCTTCAGACCCTGCCTAACTTGAAGACATCTAACTTGTCTAATTTCAGAGTAACAGCCGTGTTAGTCTGTATTCGCAAAAAGAAAAGGAGTACTTGTGGCCCCTTAGAGACTAACCAATTTATCTGAGCATAAGCTTTCGTGAGCTACAGCTCACTTCATCCGATGAAGTGAGCTGTAGCTCACGAAAGCTTATGCTCAAATAAATTGGTTAGTCTCTAAGGTGCCACAAGTACTCCTTTTCTTTTAACTTGTCTAAGTAATTCTTAACTTGTTCTTTTCCTATTTTAGCCTCACATCCTACCCCATTTACACTGATGTTCACTATGTGAGTCATCCAATCACTGCTAACTTTTCTGGTGAAAACCTAAAACAACAAAGTCACTTAACACTTCGGCCATTGCTGCATTTTCTGTTATTGTCTTTTCTGCCTCAAGGAGTAATCGGCCTACCCTGTCCCTAGTCTCCTTCTTGCTTCTTATGTATTTGTATTTATAGTATTATAATCTACATGTAATAGGCTGGCAATGTTTGCCTGAAACACTCCACCCTCTTACGCAGGTGCTGATTCTGATTTTAAAAGATTAAGTAGGTTTTGCTGACTCACCAAAGATGGCTATTACCGTATTCAGACATAAGGAGGTGAAAACAGCTTTGCGGATCAGGGTGTGGACTGTGCAGTCTTGTAGTAGTAACCTAGAAGCAGCCAAACCTGGAGTGAAGACTTGAGCGCCACTTTACGTTACATTATTGTCAGATTCTTTGTTAATAAAGATAAACCTTAGGAAATGAGTGAGGTTTAGACTTCTGTGAACTGTGTTTCACAGTAGTTGGGGAAAAGTATTTGTTCAAAATATACACATAACCCTAACCTTTGCAGTCCTTTTCTATTACAAGTGATGATACCACCAAGAATGAATCTTTAGCATGCAGCTATTTCACCTAGTATCAGTCATTAGGAGATGTGTCTTAAATTCAGTCAGAGTGTATTTTATACAAACAAAGCGGGCTTCTTTTCTCATACATAGCTGTATCAGCAATGCGTGACCCAAGAACATTATTTCCATATGTTTTGGCAAGTCATAAGCTCCATAATTTTGGCAAGGAGTGACTTCTCAGATATTGGAAATCACCAATATTAAAATGTTTTCAGTATTCCCTGAAATATTTACTTCTGCAATAACCTCACAGACTGAAAGTAGAGATTAATTCAATCATCTTCACTGGTGTCCAGGCATTCCATTTCACTTCTTTGGAGTTCAGAGGTGGGGGTTTGAGGGAATGGAGTAGCAGAGGTGCTGTGCACTGCAGAACCATCATCTGCTCATCTCCTTGATTTCTGTGACAATCCACACAGGACGTATCACCAAATAACCTCCCTCTGTAGTCTAATTCTGGTCTCACACCAGGGTAATTCGGTAATAACTCCATTGATTTCAGTGCAAAACATGTGAGATTTTACTCTCACCTCAGGTATCCTACATTTTCACTACTATATGGCTGCACGTGGACTCTATCAATTGACAAGTTGTGCTATTGGGGGTAGGGGATGCAACAGAGCAGCAGCAGCAGCTATCCCTCCAGGATAGCATCTATGTGCAGAAGGGTGCTCTCTTCCTCACACATACCCAACGATCCACAGGAAATCCAACAATAGGGTGAGAAAACTGCAATATCCATGGTCCACAAAGACCTTTATACAAGTAGAAGCAGTTCAAGGAAAAATCCATGAAATTCCCCTGGCTGATTTTTCTTCTCTCTCTCTGGGCATTCTGACACAGTTTTCCTGCAGGAGGAGGCACTGTGGATCTGTGATTCTGTTAAATGTAATATATTCTTGTATTGAATATACAATTATATATCCACTTTTAAACGCTTTACAAATATAAATCTTAACAACACTCTGTGAGCTAAGTATTACTATCCCCATTTAAAAGATGAGAAAAGAGAGGCAAATTATTTGTGTAACACAGAACAAATCAATGTCAGAGCCAAGACTAGAATTCAAGCGTTCTGAGTTCCCAGTCTTGTGCTCAGACCACTCAATTCCACACCTTTTTTGTCCATCTAAATTTAACTCAATACAATTTTAACGAACCTTGAATCATCCTCTAATTGTACTATTTCTCACAAACCACAAATACTAATCAGGCTACATTTAGAAGATATCTCTGGATGGCAAATGGAGATTTAACTAATTACTAGTCTGTCAAAATTAATCTTCCTCAAACATCCTGACATTAAAATAATTTCACTGGTTTTGACCTCTCTGTATAAATACTGTGTGAGAGCTTTAAAGTTGTTTTATATCCTATGAAGATGGTTAATAAATGCAACAGCAACCAGCAAAGTGAACAATTAAAATAAAAACATCAGATCCAGTTCCCCTCTCTTCTCCTCCCACACTAGACATGCCCTTAAAATTCTGGTTCAGCTGCTTAACTTCTTGAAATAGTGGCCTACCTGAAAATGCTGACAGCAACCGTTCTAGGAATTATTAGAGTCTGAATATTTTATAGACTGTTATAGAAACAGAGGGAGGTTAATATTACGGCTGTCGATTAATCACAGTTAACTCTGGTGATTAATTCAAAAAAATTAATCGCAATTTAAAAAATTAATTGTGATTAATTGCACTCTTAAATTATAGAATACCAATTGACATTTATTGAATATTTTTGGATGTTTCTCTACATTTTCAAATATATTGGTTTAAATTAGAACACAGAATGCAAAGTGTACAGTGGCCACTTTATATTCTTTTTGATTGCAAATACTTGCACTGTAAAAATGATAAACAAAAGAAATAGTATTTTTCAATTCACCTCATACATCTACTGTAGTGCAATCTCTTTATCATGAAAATGAAACTTACAAATAGTTTTTTTTGTTACATAACTGCACTCAAAAACAAAACAATGCAAAACTTTAGTGCCTAAAAGTCCACTCAGTCCTACTTCTTGTTCAACCAATTGTGAAGAGAAACAAGTTTGTTTACATTTATGGGAGATAATGCTGCCCACTTCTTAATTACGTCACCTGAAAGCAAGAACAGGCTTTCGCATGACACTGTTGTAGCTGGCGTTGCAAGATATTTACATGCCAGACACGCTAAAGATTCATATGCCTCTTCGTGCTTCGGCCAGTTCCAGAGGACACGCTTCCACACTGATGATGCTTGTTAAAAAAATAATGCATTAATTAGATTTGTGACTGAATTCCTTTGGGGGAATTGTGTATCTCCTGCTCTATTTTACCCACATTCTGCCATGTATTCCATATTATAGCAGTCTCGGATGATGACCCAGCAGCACATGTTGTTCGTTTTAAGAACATTTTCACCTCAAGTTTGACAAAATGCAAAGAAGATACCAATGTGAAATTTCTAAAGATAGCTACAGTACTCGACCCAAGATTTAAGAAGCTGAAGTGCCTTCCAAAATCTGAGAGGGATGAGGTGTGGAACATGCTTTCAGAAGTCTTAAAAGAGCAACACTCTGATGTGGAAACTACAGAACCCAAACCACCAAAAAAGAAAATCAACCTTCTGCTGGTGGCATCTGACTCAGATGATGAAAATGAGCATGCGTCGATCCGCACCACTTGTATAGGTATTGAGCAGAACCCATCATCAGCATAGAAGCATGTCCTCTGGAATGGTGGTTGAAGCACCAAGGGACATATGAATCTTTAGCGCATCTGGCATGTAAGTATCTTGCGATTCCGGCAACAACAGTGCCATGCAAACACCTGTTCTCACTTTCTGGTGATAATGTAAACAAGAAGCAGGCAGCATTAGCTTCTCTAAATGTAAACAAATTTGTTTGTCTGAGCGATTGGCTGAACAAAAAGTTGGACTAATTGGACTTGTAGGCTCTGAAGTTTTACGTTTTATTTTTGAATGCAGGGTTTTTTGTATATAATTCTACATTTGTAAGTTCAACTTTCATGATAAAGAGACTGCACTACAGTCCTTGTGTTAGGTGAACTGAAAAATAATATTTTTGCTTTTTACAAAAATATTTATAATAAATAAATATAAAGTGAGCGCTGTACACTTTGTATTGTGTTGTAATTGAAATTAATATATTTGAAAATGTAGAAAACATCCAAAAATATTTAAATAAATGGTATTCTATTATTGTTTAACAGTGTGATTAATCACATTTTCACATCATACAATTAATCATGATTAATTTTTTTAATCGCTTGACAGTCCTAGTTAATATCTGTTACCTCCATTCCAGTACTATGGATTTTGTGTATTTCACAATATATGCATTGTCTGATTGGTTGTACACCAAAAAAAGTGAAACCAGTCAATCTGTGTTGTAGGAATAGAAGTAGACTACATTATTACAAGTTAGTTGAAGTCAACTGGAGTTTTTCCCAAGTTAGGAGTGCAGGTCTGGACCCTATACAATGAAACGTGAAAATCAAACAACCCAGAGTTACTTTATGTACTTGCACTTGTAGCTGAAGCAACTGAACATTTTTTTCATTTGTGCAAGTGAATATTTTTGGGGAGGGGAAGCTGTATGTATTTGCTCAAATTTCTGAATATGTTGTAGTTCTGTTTGGGTTTACTTTCTGCTTATATTCCAATAAATGAGCTCATTGACACGAATATTCACAGATACAGTAAATTTTAACTAAATATTGGCTGGCAGAAAGCAAGATTTTAATTCATAAACATGAATATCTGCATCAGATTCTAAAAGTTGTGCTACTTCCTTCGTATCACAGAAACATATGATAAAACCTAAGAATCCTACCAAAACATCTCAAATTTTAAATATTTGCAAAACTGTTCTAAAAAAAAGTTAAAGCAAGAATTGAGAAATCATACAAACAATTTTGAATAATGAATAAATTTGAGAAAACCGATGCGCCCAAGAACAATTTAAAAACAAACAAACAAAAAGTATATATGGCAATCACTTGCCTCGGTTTTGTTAGCATCAACGAAAATGATCACATCTCTAAGTCAGCAAGATACTTAAGTATCTGAGCAATTCCAGCTAACTCAGTGAGACTATCTATGCTCATGCTAAAGTACTTAGCTGCATGTAGTCCGATGTCCTAAACAATCAAATCTATAAGAATCGTATTTCAAATTGGTATAGATAAATAAGTACCTAATCCACCCAAGAAAGATGAAAGAAGAAAACAAGCTTGCTGGTTCCATGCATGCCACTTTCAGCGGCTCGATTGTGGCACTCATAATCTCACTGTTAAAAGGGGCACCACAATAAACAAATATCTAAAGAACAACAGCAAAATAAACTGGAAGCTATATTATTATAGCTTTCTGAAATAATTTGCTCTTTTAGAGCAGCACCAAACTATTTATTAATTACTAAGATCCTAATGACAGGTATCAGAGTAGCAGCCGTGTTAGTCTGTATTCGCAAAAAGAAAAGGAGTACTTGTGGCACCTTAGAGACTAACCAATTTATTTGAGCATAAGCTTTCCTGAGCTACAGCTCACTTCATCGGACACATTCAGTGGATCCTAACATCTATTTAAGAATGTGTGCCACTAAGATCCCAGTATCTATTTAAGAACATTTGCCACCTAGAAAAAGTATCAATGTTAATTACAAGGGGAGCTGGGAAGGGTATGTTAAACGAAAAACATGTATGTGGACTAGATATCTTTCTACCTGCAGCTTCTGTATTACTTATTAGTGTTAGAAGCGACAAAGGGCCAGATCTTGCTCTTATTGAAAGCTATGGAAGATGGATATGGCTTTTAGTCTGGCTTTGTTCAACTTGGATACCTTCAGTTAGGCACCTAGCAGTGCCCAACCTTATTACACAGGAGAGCCACATAAACCTAAGCACAATCTTGTGTGGGCCAGACAAATTCTACATATTTTAATAAGATTTGTGTGTATAAAAAGATCTTCTGTACTTTCCACAGTATGCATCCGATGAAGTGAGCTGTAGCTCACGAAAGCTTATGTTCAAATAAATTGGTTAGTCTCTAAGGTGCCACAAGTACTCCTTTTCTTTTTGATAATAATAGTGCACATTTTATCAGACGTAATTTTCCAGACCATTATTTATTATATTATGTGGACTAGCAGCTATTTGTTGTTGTTGTTATTAAATGTTCACTACAATCCTGATCCAAAGCCAATACGAATCTTTCCACTAATTTCAATGCGCTTCGAATCACACCTTAAAGGTGCTAAATATACAGTACTGGAGGTCGTTCTTTTACCTATCCACACAGCATAGGCACCACCCAGAGACATTTAATGTTATATTTTTTACTTATCATACATAAAGGAATTATAATCTTAAAGACTCCCTGTAAATTAATGTCAGAAGGAGCCACCCCGCTCCTGCTAAATAAGTGAGGCTCTGCTAAATAAGTGAGGCTCTGGGGCAGGTAGGAGGAGGCACACACTGTAAAAACAGAGCCTCATTAAAACATAACTCAGGCATTATAGACATGTGTCCCAGGCCCCAGCTTCTGGGATCATGTCAAAATACCGGGGTTCACTTTAAAAAGGCAAACAACATTTCTAGTCCTCAGGGCTACAAAAAAAAAAACAAAACACCAACAACCCTGGAGAACATGACCTGAGTCTGCAGCGAGCCTGAGACCGCAGCGACAGGAGTGGCGATGTCCTGCCCTCTCTAATGCAGTGGACGGCTAACCCTGAACCCCCGCTGCTGTGGAGATCCTGCCAACCCAACAGGGGCTGAGGTCTGTGCTGGGTGAGCCCGGCCTCGGCCCCTTGGGGCCTCCCGGGCAAGGCCGCCACAGACAAGGGCTGGATCCTCCTGGGGGCAAGCCCAACCCGGCCCAAGCGGACTCCGCGCCCGAGCGCAGCCGGGCTGGGAACGCGATACCGGGCAGCTCCGTGGGGGGCCCAGGGGAGGTCACGGCGCTATGGCTGGGCTGGGGGCGCCTCGGCCCCGGCAGCACACGTGGGCCCGGGTGGGCAGCAGGTCAGCCCCGACTGTCCCCGTGCGCGGCTCGGGGGCCGCGCCCGGGGCTGCTCGGTCCCCCCCAGCTCCCGCGCAGCTGCATCCCCCGCTCAGTCTTGAGCCCGGATGCCGGCACTGGTGCCCAGCCCATCCCCGGCGCTGCGAGACGCGCTGCGCACCCAGGGGACGGGGGGATGCTCCGCTCTCAGCCCCCGAGTCTCAGGCCAGGCCCGGCGCGGAGCGGGAAGGCGGCTCCCACCCGACGCAGCGACCCGGGTGAGACTTGCCGAGAGGCGCCTCCCCAGTCCCGCGCAGGGCCGCCGCGCCAAGCGGCAGGGGAAGGGCGCGAGGAGGAGCTGACGGTTGGGGGGGATCCCCGGTAACTCCCCCTAACCGCCACCCAGTCCCCAGCGCAAGCGCCTCTCCCGCACCCCCCACTCTGGCGCCGGCCAATCGCAACGCTGCGCACGTGACGAGCGTTCCCTGCGATGACCTCATCCCTGGTGTGGGATGACGTCAAATTCAAGATGGATGGAATCACGGCGGTGGCAGCAGCGCGCTCGGGCGAATCGTGAAGGGAGGCGCCGAGGGGGGCAGCTGGGTGGGGTGCGGCTAACGGCGGAGAGGGTGAGTAACGGTCGCGTCTCGCGCCCGTTTCGGGAGCTGCCCGCGCCGCGCGGGTCTCCCCGTGCACAAAGGCGTCTTTTCCTGACGTAACTCTGAGGTGTTTTTTTTTCCCCCCACCGAGCGGGGCTGCGGTCCCCAAACTCTTCAGTGCGCCTGCGCCACTTACAAAATTAGCCCGTCCCTTATTCGCGCATGCTCCACTTCCGGAGACGGACTAAGCCTGCCCATTGCGCGTGCACACATCCGCCACATAGACTCATCGAAGCCTCTAGTGCGCCTGTCTGGTGCCCCCAGGGGGCTTCGCAGTCCCTTTTTTTGCGCATGTGTAGTGCCGCTAAAAGAACCTCGAGCTTGCTTAGCTGCGCGTGCGCGGTAGCCAAAATGTGGCCTTTTGCCCGGAGGCGCAGGGCGCTCAGGCGCAAATGTTTCACTGCGCAGGCGGGCTGACGGTGCCTGTGAGGGGACAGGGGCGGCAGGGAGTTGCTCTGAGCATGCGCAGTGCCGTGAGCGTGGCCCTACATGGGGAGGGGAACTATTGAGTGTAGTGATGTCACTATAGGTGGTGAGAGTGCTCGTGCCTCACCTGCTCCCGCCAGCCCAAGCAGGGAGCTCCCGCAGCGGGGCAGTCAGCGGGTGCAAGAGCTGCCGTGTTGCTGGTTAGGGCGTCCGTGCCTGGCGTGGGGCCCAGTCACCCCCTGTTTGCGTGGCACCCTGGGCTATCCCTGCTGCATTGGCTTCAGTGCAGCGAATGTAGAGGGCGCTGGGCTGCCGTGACAGTGGGGTTTACACTGTATTATATGGAAGCTATAGCTCACATTCGTGTTTCTCTCATCTGAACCATGAAGAAAGAGAACACATTTGTATATCGTAGATTCTCCCTGCTGTGTCTCACAAAAGTGCAATGCTAATGTAAAAATTTAAGAGTAACTGCCGATGAAGTGGGCTGTAGCCCACAAAAGCTTATGCTCTAATAAATTTGTTATTCTATAAGGTGCCACAAGTACTCCTGTTCTTTTTGCCGATTATGCTAACCTTGCTGAATAGTCACGCACACCAGAGCTGGGCAGATAACTGCTGGTTGTTTTTTCCTGTTCGCTGGCAGTTCTGAAACACTGGGGGAAAGAATTTCAGTTTGGATTGAAATGAAACTGAAAATTGTGAAAAATTTCAGCATATCGAAAAAATGTGTTTTGAGTCAAATACAACATGTTGTTTGACCTGGAACTCTTTGTTTTAGGTATTTTTAAAAGGATTCACAAAATGCCAGGAGGAGGAGTAAATGGTGATGATTGTGTACCAATGCCCTTCTTATAACTTTTAGTCCAGCTTTTAGGCTACTCACCTGGGATATGAACATAAGAATGACCATAGTGAGTCATACCGATAGAAGAAATGACACTGAGCTAAATGGACTAACAGTTGTCAATGCCAGATGCTTCAGAGAGAATTAACAGAACAGGGCAATTATCAAGTGATCCTGTCCCTGTCGTCTAGTCCTAGCATCCGGCAGTCAGAGGCTTAGGGACACCCAGAGCATAGGGTTGCATCCTGGACCATTTTGGGTAGTAGCCACTGATAGACCTGTCCTCTGTGAATTTATCTAAGTCTTTTTTGAACCCAGTTATACTTTTGGTCTTCGCAACATCCCCTGGCAATTAGTTCCACAGATTGACTCTGCATTGTGAGATGTAGTACCTCTGTTAGTTTATTTTAAACCTGCTGTATTACTAACTTTATTGGGTGACCCCTGGGTCTTGTGTTATGTGAACAGGTAAATAACACTTTTACTCACTTCATCCACACCATTCTTGATTTTATAGACCTCTATCATATCCCTTCTTAATCATCTCTTTTACAAGAAAAACAGTCCCAGTCTTTTTAATCTCTCCTCATATGGAAGCTGTTCCATACCCCTAATCACTTTTCCTGCTCTTCTCTGTACCTTGTCCAATTTTATTGCATCTTTTTTGAGATGGGACAACCAGAACTGAGCGCAGTATTCAAGGTGTGGTTGTACCAAGGCTTTATGATTAAGGAAGAGGCACCCGGGTTAAACTAGCACCACCAAGCCCTAGAGCTCAGGTGACTGGGCCACCAGGAGAGCCCAGGTGGAAAAAGAGAGGGGCTGAAGGCCCACCAGAAGCCACAAAGAGTCGGAGCACTGAGAGAGAAGAGAATTATGATGTTAGAAGGCCCAAACCAAGAGACCGGGCAATGCCTAGGGCCCCATACAGATGTTACGCCTGCAGGGAGTGGGGACACATAGCTGCACAGTGTCCCAATGCTGAGGAGCCTATGCAATGTAACCTGGGGAACTGGGCAGATCCATGCTCCCTAATCCACCTTGTGCGGGTCTCACTAACCCCACATATGTACACCAGACCAGTGAAACTAAATGGGGTAGAGACCACGGCACTGGTTGATTCGGGGAGTGCTATCACGCTTATCTCAAGCCTGTGAAGCGTAGTCAGCTGCTGCAGGCTAAATGTACGGGGATAACAGTTAGTTACTACCCCACCATCCCAGTAAAAATTGAAATCCAGGGGAACACTACTGAGGTAGCAGCAGGTGTAGTCCCTAAACTCCCATACCCGGTGCTGATAGGGAGGGACTTCCCAGAGTTTGGAGGCTTTCTCCAATCCTCCTATTGGGAGTAAGAGGGGAATCCTGAAGTTAGTGAGGCATCCACAGTAGATTGTCAACCCCCAGTCTTCTCTGAAATATCACAGATTTATTTTCCATTCCCAGGCGGGGTAGGAAGACGAAAAGGGAAAGAAGGGCAGCTAAGGCCTTGGGGACTCGGATCCTGACCCAGGGACAGAGGGTCGTCCTTGTAGGCAGGCGGACCAGGGTAGCTGGAAAGGAGGCTGCCCTGGAGGAGGAAATGCCCGAGCCTGACTCCCGCCCTAATATCTCTGAACCAGGAGAGGAAACAGAGACTGGCCCCCTAGAACTGGGACAGACCAGCCCCAGAAGAGAAAATTTTGGACAGGACCAGGCTGAAGATCCAAGGTATGACAACGTTAGGAAGGAGGTGAGCAAAATAGATGGGATCCCCGTGGAAGGAAAAACCCAGGGACCAGGACCCTACTTCATAATGAAGAAGGATCTCTTGTACCGGGTTGCACCAGTATGGGGGCAGAAAGTACAGCAGCTCCTAGTACCTCGAAAACACCAGAACGCCGTATTAAGCCTTGCACATGGTCATCTTTTGGGGGGGCATTTAGGGGTAGAGAAGACCCTGGCATGAATCCTACGACGGTTCTTCTGGCCCGGGGTTCATGAAGAAGTGCAGAGGTATTGTGCCTCCTGCCCGGAGTGTCAGCTGCACAGTCCCAGTCCTCACTTGAGGGCACCTTTAGTACCCCTTCCCATCATAGAGGTCCCCTTTGAGTGAATAGCAATGGACCTAGTGGGACCCCTGGAGAAGACAGCTCGGGGTCACCAATATATACTTGTTGTTTTGGACTATTCTGTTTGCTACCCAGAAGCCGTCCCCCTGCGGAACACAGTCTTTAAAATGATAGCCAAAGAGTTGGTGGGGATCTTTGCCCGAGTGGAGCTACCGAAGGAAATATTAACAGACCAAGGAACCCCATTTATGTCAAAGCTAATGAAGGACTTCTGTACGCTGCTCCATATACATACCCTGAGGACTTCAGTCTATCATCCGCAGACTAATGGGCTGGTAGAAAGATTTAACTGAACCCTCAAGGCAATGATAAGGAAAGTGGTAAGTCAGGACGGGAAGGATTGGGACACCCTACTACTTTACCTGAAGTTTGCCGTCCGGGAGGTACCTCAACTGGGTTTTCCCCCTTTGAGTTATTATATGGGTGCCATCCCCATGGCATACTAGATATCTCCAAAGAGATCTGGGAAGAGGAACCCAGTGAGGGGTATAATAGAACATGTATTGCAAATGCGAGACCGGCTAGCCCGGGTCACCCCTATTGTACGGGAACATTTGGAAAAGGCGCAGGAGGCCCAGCAAACCCACTGCAATCTCCAGGCAAAAGTCTGACAGTTCCAACCAGGGAATCGGGTGACGGTGTTGGTACCCATGGCAGAAAGCAAGCTTCTGGCCTAATGGCAGGGGCCCTATGAGGTGGTTGAACCTGTGGGGGCAGTAATCTACAAGGTGTGGCAACCAGGACGCCGGAAACAAGAACAAATTTATCACATTAACCTCTTGAAACCTTGGAACCAGGGAGAGGCATGTGTGGTGGCCCAAGAGGCCCCAATCCAGGGAAATAACAGGCAGGAGCAGATCAGGATATCCCCTGATCTAACACCGAACCAGAAGAAGGAGATAACTGAGATGATCAACCGGTACCAGGACGTTTTTTCAACTAAACCAGGCCGGACCACCAAAGCGTATCACCTCATTATCACAGACCCTGGGGCAAAAGTAACTTTAAGGCCCTACTGGGTCCCAGTGGCAAAAAGGGAGGAGATCAAGGCAGAGGTAAAAAGGATGTTGGAACTAGGAGTCATTGAAGAGTCCCACAGTCAATGGTCGAGCCCGATTGTGTTGGTGCCTAAACCCGATGGCACCACTAGATTTTTTAATGACTTCCACTGGCTGAACGAGATATCCAGATTTGATGCATACCTCATACCCTGCGTCGATGAGTTAGTTGATCTCCTGGGCAATGCCCGATTTTTGACCGCCCTTGATTTAACAAAGGGATACTGGCAGATTCCCCTTACCAAAGATGCAAAAGAAAAGACACCAGAGGGTCTGTTTCAATATACTGTTCTTCCTTTTGGACTGCATGGGGCACCTGCCACCTTCTAGCGTCTTATGGACAGGCTCCTGCAGCCCCATACCAGTTATGCAGCTGCATACCTGGATGATGTAATTATTCATACCCCAGACTGGGAGACCCAGTTGGAAAAGGTAGAAGCGGTTCTGGACACGCTAAGATGGGCTGGCTTTATAGCCAATCCAGCCAAATGTGCTATAGGGTTAGCAGAGGCTAAATACCTTTGGCTACATTGTAGGAAGGGGCATGGTCTAACCCCAACTGAACAAACTGGAAGCTATCCAAAATTGGCCCCAGCCAAATCGGAAAAAACAAGTCCGGGCATTCCTGGGGGTGGTGGGGTACTACCGGCGATTTATTCCCCATTTTGCTACCAGAGTGAGTCCCCTGACAGACCTGATAAAAGCCCGGGGTCCGGACATGGTGAAGTTGACTGACACTGCAGAGAATGCATTCACGGATCTACGATCAGCCCTCTGCAGTAACCCAGTGCTTATAGCCCCGGACTTGAACAAAGAGTTCATTTTACAAACAGATGCGTCTGAAGTAGGATTGGGAGCTGTCCCATCACAGATGGTCGGAGACAAAGAACACCCAATCCTCTACCTCAGCAGGAAACTCCTCCCGAGAGAGCAGAAGTATGCAGTGGTTGAGAGAGAGCGCCTTGCTGTGAAATGGGCCATGGAAACACTTCGTTATTACCTACTGGGACGACGGTTTACCCTTGTGACTGATCTTGCACCTCTCCAGTGGATGCAGCGAAATAAAGAGAAGAATGCAAGGGTGACCAGATGGTTCCTGTCTTTACAACCTTTCCAATTCAACACCGGGCCAGAAGCCACCATGGCAAAGCAGATGGCTTATCACGAGTACACTGCCTGATGTCCCAAGTTGCCTAACCCTGTGGTGTTGAGCAGGGGGGGCGGGGGGGTGAGATATGTGACGGGGTCGGCCAGATGGCTACAAGAGAATGGTCGAAGGTATATGCATTAGTTCAAGGTTAAGCAGGTCCCTTTTTCCTGGGTAAGATAACAGGGACTATTCCAGAACACTCAGGAACTTTCTAGAACTAATTAAGGCAGACTGATTAGGACACCTGTAGCCAATTGGGAAGCTGCTAGAATTAATTAAGTCTAATCAGGACACATGGTTTACAAAGACTGTCACTCCAGTTAATGAGTTTGTGCGCGTAAGGAGCTGGGAGCAAGAGGACGTGCTGCTGGAGGACTGAGGAGTACAAGCGTTAACAGACATCAAGAGGAAGGTCCTGTGGTGAGGACAAAGAAGGTGTTGGGAGGAGGCCATGGGGAAGTAGCTCAGGGAGTTGTAGCTGTCGCGCAGCTGTTCCAGAAGGCACTCTAGAAAGCTGCAGTCCACAGGGCCCTGGGCTGGAACCCAGGGTAGAGAGCGGGCCTGGGTTCCCCCCAAACCTCCCAACTTGGGACCCAACACAGAAGGTTCCACCAGAGGGGAAGGTCTCTGAGCTGTTCCCCGACCCACATGGTGGATCAGCAGGGATTGTTCTTACTCTTTTTTTTCCCATGCTGGCCAATGATGAGATTATCTGAGTGAACGGCAGATTTGAGGCACAAAAGTGGCCAAACTGAGGGCTACTGTGAATCTCTGAGGCGAGCAAAATCCTCCAATAAGCACAGGACCCACCAAGGTAGAGGAGGAACTTTGTCACAAAGGATAATGGAAAGAGAAATGGTTACATATAAAACAAAGACATTTCTTGGAGGCTAAACTTGACTTTCACAGGCTAAAACTCTTGTTTAAAGCACTTTCTCACCTAAAGCAGTCTCCCAGCATCAACCAACCAACATGGCTGGCATTCACCTTTCACAAATGCAAAAAGCACTGTCCTTTTTGCTCCATCTGTGGTCGATGATGTGTCCTTTTGTCGTTGTTTTATATTCCCAGAGTTCATTGTTTTGTCCCCAGAATCAGGATTAGCCCCTTGGTTTAGACTCTAGTACCAGTCTTCCCATCCCCATTTACTCCATAAGCAGATTTGGCTTCCATTGTGTTAGTTTACAATGCTTACTTTACATAGCCAACAGGGAGACAGATGAATCAGCTTCCTTTATCTTACTCAAAACCTGTTAGTCAACCTTGCCTTGATTTAAACATATGTTTAATACATATGCACGACTTCATAAATATCCATACCTACATCATTCGGTGATTGAGGATCAATGTGATTCCAGCTTTCGTTTATGATCTCACATGACGGTCTTTATAGATAAATATTATCACAGCAATGTGTTGAGTGTCATGAATTTGTCAGGCCTGTCGGGCTACTGTTACAGAACAGTGAACCCTTTACCAGTTGGCATGGAGGGGTTCTTAGGGTCGCACCTGAACCATCTTTGTTAAAATAAGTAGATTAGACTTTTTCAGTCTATATTCGTACCTACATCATTCAGTGATTATGAGGCTCAATGTGCCTGTTCTCCAATCCTGTAATCCTTCTCGTGGCTCCTCCCCGAATCCTCTCCAATCTATCAACATCCCTCAAATTGTGAGCTTCAGAACTCCTAGATGAGTGCCCTACCGACCAGGCTATAGAATCATTCTCTCTCTCTCTCTCTCCCCCCCCCCCCCCAATGACTGTTCCTGTCATTATTAATGACTACAAATTACCACTTCTAAAGACAATAACACCATCTCCAGACATTTTTCAAATGGCACCTAAGTCCTCCCAAAAAAAGTTTTGGTGAAAACTATTCGATTAACTCTTTATCGCATTCACAAATAGCTTCAGGTCACTCAAAATTGCATTTTTCATTGAATAAACTATTTGTCCAAAAAACTTAACTTAGCTCTAAGGCACACACAAATACTAAAAGATTAACGTGTAATGTATTTATTGGTCTGAGTTTGGGATGGCTTCATTGTTCAAAAGTAGCAAAGCTGCATTCCAAACTCAGGTAAATAAAGCCTTTATTTCACCACACACCATCATGTACTCTATATTTTACAGAAAAGCTATTTTATATATTTGTAAACTTTTAATGGTGTTGTGTGGTTTTTTTTTTTTGTTTTTGTTTTTTTGGTAAAGCTTTGCTTGTAAATCCAGGGTTGTCTTAATACCATTAATCCAATTATACAGGCCTCAGAGAGAGAAAGATGGCGGGGGGGAAGTACTAATATATTTTTTAAAAGCCTCTAAAATGATTTAAAATAGTTTTTCTATAAAGGTAGGACACTGCATTTTTTCAAGGCCAATATTTCATGACAAGTCAGATGAAATGAACACTGTACAACACTGGAAAGCCTGGAATCACAGTTTTCCACTGGCATGAGGACAGTTTTTCTTTTTCCTGATTGTGTGAGATATTGGATTTTAAAGTCACCTGTCAAGGAGTATAATTTATGTAGGAACCCATAGTAGTGTAAATTTGGAAGACCAGGCTACATTTTGGGCAAAAGGAAACTCTTGTGATAGATGCTATTTAAAAAATAAAAAAAGCCTATTTGAAGCTGCTCAGTTTTTTTTCATTTTGGTAGTCTCAGAATGTAAGGATTAGTAATAGACTGCAGGTGAAAAGGGCAAGATGCAGTTTCTCAGATGGTTGTAAAATTTAGCATATGGATGGCATTGTCATATTTAGTATGAATAGATGGTGAATTGGTGTGTGTATGTACAATTAACACTGCATTAATGTAGTTTTTTATTAAGCTTGAAGTTAAAATAATCAAAAGTTTAAGGTTCCAATAGCAATGTTAACAGGGGGGGGGGAGGAGAGATGAGAGAGAGTTGTACAAATAAAGTCAATTTAACCATTAAAGCAGGAGTAGCAAATGCTACAATATAGGAAGAGCTGGTAGCACTGCCTATAAAGATTGCCCAACACTTCCCCATTATAAGTCCCTGTTTTTGTTGCTTGTAACTTTGCTACACTTTAACAGTTTGAACTGAAATATTTTGTGCTGGATTTCTCCCTCAAGATGAATGATTTTGTGGCAGCAGAAATTTGAGCCAAAATGATTTATCTGTTTCTGAGAATGAGGCAAGACAAAAATAAGTTGTATATACATGTTAAAGTTCTTGTGACCTTTTATTTTAGAAATTCCCAATCCATTAGAGTAGGAATTCAAAATTAGGCAGGGGGAGGCCTTTGTGTTAGGGAGGTTCCTTTTTCCATTCCCAAGAAAATAGACCTAAATTGCGCCAAATTATTAACCGTTGAAGAATTGCAGTCTGCATATGCTCAGTAGACATTTACTAGAGCTTCACAGTCAAATGCCAAAGATTCTGTCTGCATGTCAGCCCAGGGCATAGCAGGACTTTCCCCATCACTGCAGGTGTGAGCTGCTGCAGACTCTGCCAAAGCTGGGGCCCAGGTTTGTGCATCAGAACAGAAAGCAGGGAACATTTCTCTTCTCCTGTGCCATCAATACTTTCCCCTTTGCTGGGCCCAGGCAGTGTTGAAGAGGAAGCTACCTGATTCAAATTCAGAGGGTACAAGAGCTGGACTGGGAGTGAGAGGAGGGAAGATAGGAATAGATAGGGACAAGGAGCCTGGGTTGGGGAGACATGGGACTGAAGGATGGCATGTAAACTGGTAAACTGGGACTGAGAGTTGGGATGTGGCGGAGGCTGGGGAACAAGACTGGGAACCAGGGGATTGGAGTATGGAGATAGGAGGGAGAGACAAATCTGATCGGGATGCAAGGTCTGGGAAGACAACTGGGACTGGCTGGACAAAGAGATTGGGACAAGGAACCAAGAAGGTGGGTGGGGATAAGGATACTGAAGCTCAACGAGAAGACTGAGTCTGGGAACAGGTATGGTGAGGGGGACAGTGAATGGAGGCTGAGATGGGAGAAATAGTAGGACAGATTAGAGAGGAACTATGGGGGAACTGGGACTGGCTGGCCGAGGAGAGTGGACCAGAGATGAAAAAAGCCTATGGAGTGGAGACAGACTGGCTGTGTAAGGAAAATTGGACTGGGATGAGAGGCTAGGATAGAGCTAGGGACAAACTGTAAGAGAGAGCAGAAGTGGTGAAGCTTGGGGGAAACAGGTATTACTCCCCCTGCCCCAACCCCAGGATAAAGTTAGAGGTCCCGGGTGGCGGAGTGGACCAAGGGAGGTTCTGGATTCAATGTCTGGAACCGAAGCAGGAGAAATCAGGCACAAGGGGATCACTTATAGGATGAGGAATGAATTAGCTTTTATTATTTACAGCTGTCTGGCACCTCTGGATAAGTCCAGGAGCCAGCTTCGGATCAAAGAGAAGGGGCTGCTCACCCAACTGCTGTTTGACTCCACAAAACTGCCATCAGCCTCCTGCAAAGCCTCTGTTATCCTGTGACCATTCCCTCAGGGTTACTGCCAGTAGTGGCCACAGCCATCCTTCAATTTGGTCAGTCAGGACCAAGATCTCTGAAGGCCTCCGACTCTGACTGCCATAGGGTCAGCCACTCCTTATGTCTGCTCTGGCCCTTTCTACATACAAGCTAGAGGACTTCCTGCAGATTCTGTCTGCATACCCCAGGAGTTAGGCTTGTTACACAGGCAAAGGGTCCTGTGGGGAAAAATAGTATGTAATTTAAAGACCATCTCAGAATGCATACACGTAAGGGGGTCAAATTAAGGCAATCTTAATTCTGGCATTTCTTAACTTTTGAGTGCTTGACTTTGCCACCTTAATAATGTTCTGTTAACATAGCTTGTGTGTGTATAATATATATGAGAGTGAGTTAACATTGTATAGAAAACAAAGATGGTTTTAACCTATTTAAGATACTACACATCACTGAAAACTATTTGATGCCAAGTGTGAGCTTTCTGAGTTCAATTGGCTATGAGCTATTTCCATGGAGCTGGAAATTACTGATGATCAGAATATAAAATAAATTAGGGTTTTTTGGTCACCTTCATACCAGTGGCAATGATTTGTGTTAAATTAAACACCTTTCAGTAGACAGCAAGAATGGAAAATTTCAGGCCAAATGGAGAAATTTTCACAAAGTTATGAGCAATTTAATAATTATGAGTCACATTTATTATCACTGAAGTTTTGAAATCTTAACAATAGTAGTTGCTAATAGTGACTTATAATATTTTTCAGTTTTGAAATACACAAATGAAAACTGTTGACTTTCCAGATCTGCAAAGTACCATTATTAACAGTGAATGAAGGCTCATTCAGAAGGCTGTCACCTTCTAAGTTAGTGAATTGTTTCATAAAAAATAATAGTACTTGCACCTTCCATCTGAGGATCTCAGAAAACTAATTCTCTACAAACACAGCAAAATCCTTCATCACAGATGGAAAAGGGTGTAACATACTCTGCTTTAAAATCCGTCCTCAGTTCAAAGGAGATCTCCTCCTCAACCCTGTCCCTAATGGCTCTCTGTCAGTGTAAGACCAGTCTCCATAAAGCAGTCCCGTCCCCCCCCCCCCCCCCCCAGCCAAGGATTATGAAATTTGGGACAGCAGGTCTTTTTTTTTTTTTTTTTCACATAGTTGAAAGAAGGGAAATGTATTTTGTACTGTCTTCATTGAATGAAGCTTTTATGTGTCATGTCATTCTGGAGCAGATCATGTACATCTCAAAAACTGAGTCATTCAAGGAACGAGAAACAAAAGCTTGTTTTTATGTCAGGCACCTGCTCCACTCTCCTATGTTTTTTCTTTTTTCTTTTTCATAATATTGTGATTAATCTCCCCTACCAAATTTTACTCATCTGGAATGGATGAAGAATTCCGTCATTTTGGATTATTTAAATCTCTCTCTTACGTTGAAGAATTTTGTTGTAGTGCTTCAATGAAACATTAAAATCTTGCTCCCTAATTTAATTAAAAATGCCCCTTTATTTAAATTGTCACAAGTTGAAAGTACACCCTATGGAAACCTGTTTCCTACAGTCTACATTGAATGAAGGTTTCAAAAATACTTCAATGTGAGCTCTGATCGTAGGGCAATTCATGTACATTTCTTAAACTGAATTCTTTAAGAAAGGCAAAAGCATTTTGGGGCACCTACTTCACTCTCCTCCTCTTTTTCTACATTATCTTCAAAAGCAATTAAAATAAGCAGTTTTAAGAAATCTCTGGCAAAAATGCCTTTAAATATATGTATGCATTTTTTCCTAATTTTAGGATACTTGTTTCTTAATTTGTAAAACTTTTATTAGATTAGTTGGAGGTATTATTAAAGG
Source organism: Natator depressus (assembly GCF_965152275.1). Lineage (NCBI taxonomy): Eukaryota > Metazoa > Chordata > Testudines > Cheloniidae > Natator > Natator depressus. Next base: position 156,343,189 of record NC_134234.1, read on the forward strand.
CTAGTGTTTACAGTGGTATTTCTCATCTTTTCATGTACATGCATAATTTCATTAACATTAATTGAAAGCACCAACTGATATTTATCGGTGGCAGGAGCTAACTTTGGGTCCAATTTTGTTCACATTGAAGTCAATAACAAAACTCTCATTGTGTTCTGTAGGAGCCGGGTAGGGTCCTTTGTTATAATGTATTCAGGTTATATTGGACACAGAGTAAGAACACAATTTCTACATCTCATAGAATTTAAAGTTTCAGAGCAGCAGCTGTGTTAGTCTGTATCCACAAAAAGAACAGGAGTATTTGTGGCACCTTAGAGACTAACAAATTTATTTGAGCATAAGCTTTCGTGGGCTGAAATGGAATGGAACATATAGTAAGAAGATATACACATACAGAGAACATGAAAACGTGGAGTAAGGGCTAATTAATTAAGATGAGCTATTATCAGCAGGAGAAAAAAAATTTGTAGTGATGATCAAGATGGCCAATTTAGACAGTTGATAAGAAGGTGTGAGGATACTTAACATGGGAAAATAAATTCAATATTTGTAATGACACAGCCACTCCCAGTCTCTATTCAAACCCAAGTTAATGGTATCTAGTTTGCATATTAATTCAAGCTGGGCAGTTTCCATCAGATCATCTAATCTGATTTACATGTACAGGCCACTAAATTTCACCCAAATCCCCCTATATGAAACCCAAAGACTAGTGTCAAGTTTCCTTCCCCACTCTGAACTCTAGGGTACAGATATGGGGACCTGCATGAAATACCCCCTAAGCTTATTTTTACCAGCTTAGCTTAAAACTTCCCCAAGGTACAAACTATTTTACCTTTTGCCCTTGGACTTTATGGCCGCCAACACCAAGCATCTAACAAATATATAACAGGGAAAGAGCCCGCTTGGAAACATCTTTCCCCCCCAAAATCCTCCCAAACCCTACACCCCCTTTCTTGGGGAAGGCTTGCTAAAAATCCTCACCAATTTGCATAGGTGAACACAGACCCAAACCCTTGGATCTTAAGAACAATGAAAAAGCAATCAGGTTCTTAAAAGAATAATTTTAATTAAAGTAAAAGAATCACCTCTGTAAAATCAGGATAATAAATACCTTACAGGGTAATCAGATTCAAACATAGAGAATCCCTCTAGGCAAAACCTTAAGTTACAAAAAGACACAAAAACAGGAACATACATTCCATTCAGCACAACTTACTTTATCAGCCATTTAAACAAAACAGAATCTAACACATATCTAACTAGATTGCTTATTAGCCCTTTACAGGAGTTCTGACCTGCATTCCTGCTCTGGTCCCGGCAAAAGCAACACACAGACAGAGAGAACCTTTGTCCCCCCCCGCTTTGAAAGTATCTTGTCTCCTCATTGGTCATTTTGGTCAGGTGCCAGCGAGGTTATCCTAGCTTCTTAACCCTTTACAGGTGAAATGGTTTTTCCTCTGGCCAGGAGGGATTTTAAGGTGTTTACCCTTCCCTTTATATTTATGACAACTAGTTTCCCCAGGACTGAAATGTTTTGGGCTAACTAAACTATGAGCCACAGGCAGAAAACAGGAGAGATGCAGATGCCACCAGTGCCTGAGGCCCCTGCAGTGGTAGGGAAATGATTAAATGAAAGATGCCCAAATGATCCCAGCAGGTGAACCATGCCCCATGCTACAATGGAAGGTGAAAACCCCTTGAGCTTCCTGTCAAACTGAGCTGGTGGAAAATTCCTTCCTGACCCAAATCTGGGATCTGTATGACCCTGGGTGCATGAGCAAGACAGGCATCTAGAAAGACACACCAGCCAGGCATTTTCTGCATGACCTCAGAGCACTGGTCCACCAGTGTCCCATCTCGAGCTATGACCAATTTAAGTTGCATCAGAGGAAGGAGAAGATTAAAAAAAAATGCATCAAGCCAATTGAGGGGGCGGGGGGAGGCCCCTGCAGATGCCTGCCTGAAGCCTGATATTTGATTGTAGTCACTATCCTAATACAGAACTACAAGTGTTATGAGCCAATACATGTTTGTTTCCCACTCATATGGAAAAGAACACTTGTTTAGAAAATATGCAAAGGAGCTTGTTCAAAATTAACTTTTATTTGGAAGTGGAGGGGAATGTCCCTCATATACCTGTGTGACAAAATTCCTGCTCTACCTTAGTGGGTCTTGTGCTTATTGGTGGATTTGCTCGCCTTGGAGCTTCACGGCAGCACTCAGCTTGGCCATTTTTCTGAACCCACAGTCCAGCCTGCCCCTTTTGTTGGGTGCTTTCAGAGGGGGGAATTGTTGGTGACACTCGGGCTTGGCGCCAGGTAACTCGAGGGGGTGGCAGACCTTGAGAGTCGATGAAGCCCCCTCGCTCTGGACCACCAGGTAACTCGGAAGGGTGGAAGACCACGAGAGTCGAGGAAGCCCCCAGCCCCCTGGCCCCCAGCTCTGGGCCCAAGCAAGCTTGAACACTTCCCTCCCCTGAAGCTAATGAGAAAACAATTGTGATTGGTTGCTGTGTTACACATTGCATATGCTGCTGTTTTTACTTTGTAAGTGTGTTACGCAAATAAAAAAAATACCTTTTTTGCTTCAAAAAAAAAAATTTACTCTCCTATAGCCATCTGGCCCGACCCTGTCACACCTGTCATAAGGATTAGGTTTTCCCAATTTACTCCAGCATCAAACCACCAGCTATCTTCCCATTACCATCCATATCATCTGTCACGGCTACCACTATTTTGCCCCTGGCTCAGGACAGCTGGATGGAGTTTCCTTTGGAACCCATCAAACTGCTCTTACATCACTTAAGGGGAGGAATCACAAGAGAGAGAGATGAGGTGTTTTTCCCAGAATCCTCTCATCCCTCAGGTTGTAGTTCCTTAGGCTTGGTTGACACACAGTTTTTGTACCTATTTCAGTTAGGGGTATGATTGATTGATTTTAACCAACATAGTTATACAGGTACAAACCATAGAGTGGATATAGTTATACTAAGATAAAAAATGTCTTAGACTGATATAGCTTATTCCCCTTCCCATATGAAATAAGCAATACTAGTATAACTTTGCTCAGACTGGGGAGGCAGAGGGTGTGTTGTACTGTGGTAATAATACTGGTATAGTTGAAACAGTAAAACTTTGGTGTGTAGACATGCCTTTTAATGCAGGGGTGGGCAAACTTTTTGGCCCGAGGGCCACATCAGGTTTGTGAAACTGTATGGAGGGCCGGGTAGGGAAGGCTGTGCCTCCGCAAACAGCCTGGCCTCCGCCCCCATCCACTCCCTCACACTTCCTGCCCCCTGACTGCCCCCCCCCGGGGAACCCCTACCCCTCATGCAACCCCCTCCCCTCTCTCCCCCGTCCCCTTATCATGCCACTCACAGCAGCAGGAGCTTGCAGCCACGCTGCCCGGCAGGAGCAGCAGGCCAGAGCGCTGGTGGCGCGGCGAGGCTGCAGGGGAGGGAGACAGTAGGGGAGGGGCCGGGGACTAGCCTCCCCAGCCGGGAGCTCAGGGGACAGGCAGGATGGTCTCACGGGCTGTAGTTTGCCCAGCTCTGCTTTAATGTGTAGTGTCAGTTTAAGAGAGAAAATGATGTAATTTGAGCTATGATATATTGCTTCAGATTTTATTGAATAGCCTTCCCCATATGCTTGAGACACACCCATTAAGGGGTACCTACAGAGGAGGGAAAATTGGGCTTGTGCCCCTTTGTGGAATCATGATGCAAAAATAAGGCCTGTTTTTTCTGCTTGTTTTAATATTAGAATTTCAGGTCTTGTATATTAAGGAAGACTCAGTGATGACTAGAGTGTTAATGAAATGACAACATCATAAAAGTCAAGAGTGAAAATTGAGCAAATGAGAGAAGAAGGAATTTTTAGACTGCTTAAACTCCTTTGGTTTTTGTTTATATCTGTTTAACTTCAAATGATAAATGTTTTGGATGAGGATTCGATACACTTTCAACTGAGGTATTGGAACTCACAGTAAACATCTATTGAAACCATGTTCTAAGATTTATAAGAAGTTTATTTTTCAACCTTTCTGGTTTCTTCTTAATATATCCTAAAGAAGCAAAAAAAAAGTTAAAAGCTCAATATTTTAAATATCCTTTACATGTCACCTTGAAGTCGCTGTTGCTTGCTTTTTTTTTCCCCCTTTAAAAAAAAAATACTCCTGAAAGCCCCAGTTCTGATTTGCTATTCATTAAGCTGAGGTGGAAAAGTGCTCTCCACCAAGTTGTGTGTGGCTTAATATATCAGGATCTGAGTTATTCCTTCCCAAAACTACCTGGGGGTTCTAATATAAGTCACACTTGTAAATGCTGCTTTGTACGTATACAGATAGAGATTTAAAACGGTTATGTTTATAAATATAAATTGACTTGTTACTTCTTACATGGATTGGACGGTGTCAAGGTTCCTTCCCCACTCTGAACTCTAGGGTACAGATGTGGGGACCTGCATGAAATATCCCCTAAGCTTATTTTTACCAGCTTAGGTTAAAAACTTCCCCAAGATACAAACTATTTTACCTTTTGTCCCTGGACCTTATTGCTGCTGCCACCAAGCGTCTAACAAAAATAACAGGGAAAGAGCCCACTTGGAAACGTCTTCCCCCCAAAATATCCCCCCAAACTCTACACCCCCTTTCCTGGGGAAGGCTTGCTAAAAATCCTCGCCAATTTGTACAGGTGAACACAGACCCAAACCCTTGGATCTTAAAAACAATGAAAAAGCAATCAGGTTCTTAAAAGAGAATTTTAATTAAAGAAAAAGTAAAAGAATCACCTCTGTAAAATCAGGATGGTAAATACTTTACAGGGTAATCGAATTCAAACATAGAGAATTCCTCTAGGCAAAACCTTTAAGTTACAAAAAGACACAAAAACAGGAATATACATTCCATTCAGCACAACTTATTTTATCAGCCATTTAAACAAAACAGAATCTAACGCATATCTAACTAGATTGCTTATTAGCCCTTTACAGGAGTTCTGACCTGCATTCCTGCTCTGGTCCCGGCAAAAGACAACAGAGACAGAGAGAACCCTTTGTTTCCCCCCGCTCCAGCTTTGAAAGTATCTTGTTTCCTCATTGGTCATTTTGGTCAGGTGCCAGCGAGGTTGTCTTAGCTTCTTAACCCTTTACACGTGAAATGGTTTTTCCTCTGGCCAGGAGGGATTTAAAGGTGTTTACCCTTCCCTTTATATTTATGACAGACGGTGTCGGTAGAAAGAGACATGTAGAGGTTCAGGAGTCTGGTGTGAGCAGTAGGCTGAGAGGATGTAATGATTTATCACTCACCCAGCAATAAAAAGGGAAAAATTGGGTGTGGGAGGGGATAACAGGTACTTACAAGATGGAAACAGAAGCAGCCAGCTGTAAAATGCCCACTTCATGCATGTACTTGGCTCTGAAGAATTTAAAGGGCAACCTGAAAGGCTTTCGAGAAGAAAAGGATCCCATATAATGATAACCCTGTAGTGGGAACCTGTCCTGTCTTTGGAATATCATAGCTCTTATCTCCTCTATAATATAGCAATCTCCTTTTTCCCAGGAGATTATAAAATCTCATTTTTATTAAACTGGTCAAATACTAATAATCTCTGCTGACAGCATACTTAAAAGCCTAAGAATGTTTTCCGTAATAATTCACATAGTAATAGTAGCTGAATTCCTGTTTCATTACATTTTGGAGAAAGACAGAATCCCTAAACTGAAGGGAATAATAACAATAAATTTCATTCCAAATCCCTCAAAATCCTTTCCTAAATTATAGTTCAAATAGTACAACCCCAAACTTACTATATAGATTCAAAGTTTCTCTTTACACCCAGAAGGAGACTCTTTTTTTTTTTTTTTTTTTTAAATATCGCATTACTGGTGATGGGGAAAGCATCAGGTTGTATCTAATCCATATTGCAATTTAATAAGAGTGGTGTCTATCAGAGAATATTTACATAGCAAAATAAACAGAACTCCCTTCTTGTGCATCTCGAGTCTCCTGATGAATAACAGGAGAGTCATCTTTTCTGGTGATATGGACATTTTAGCCACAACCACGTTAATATGAGTAACTTATTACTACTAGTGTCAGTCACAGGCCACATCTGTCCCTCACTAGAGCTAACTGAGGGCATGTCTACACTACAATCTTAAGTCAATTTAAGTCTGAAGTCGACATCCAGCCGCTACAATAATTAAGTCAGTAGTGCGTGTCCACACCACACTTCTTATGTCTGTGAAGCACGTCCTCACTAGCAGCACTTGCATCCGTGCTGAGAGCAGTGCACCGTGGGTAGCTATCTCACAGTGCAACTTACCGCAGGGGGTTTGGGGAAGGGATTGCAATGCCTCATGGGACCAAAACATTTTTTCAGGGAGGACTGGGAACATGGCTTCAGTATCCCAGGATGAAGCTTTCTCCATCCCTCCCTGATCTAAATTGCAACGTATAATGTTTCACGCCTTTTTTCAAAAGGACGGCATAGCTGCATGTACGCCATCTCCTGAGAGGCATGGATCCTGCACAGCTGTGCACTATTGTGGTGAGTATTACAAACACCGCGCATCTTATCCTGCAGTATTTCCAGAGTCAGGAGAGGAGTCGCCATGTGTAACATTGCAGTGTCCTTCAAGCAGCCCTGCTGGAAGCCACAGAATGAAACAATTCCCAGTTGCTGCTGGCAGTCCACTGAACACAGTGGAGCGCCGTTTCTGGTTCCAAGAAACAAGCAGTGACTGGGGATCACATCGTTATGCAGTTATGGGATGACGATCAGTGGTTGCAGAACTTTCATATGCACAAGGCCGCTTTCCAGTAACTGTGTGCAGAGCTCTCCCCAGCCCTGCAATGCAACAACACTAAAATGAGACCTGCTCTGACAGTGGAGAAGTGAGTGGCAATCACTGTGTGGAAGCTTTTGATGCCAGACTGCTACCAGTCACTGGGGAATCAGTTTGGAGTTGGTAAATCCACTGTGAGGGCTGTTGTGATCCAACTATGCAGGGCCATTTATTGCGTTTTGATAAGAAGGGTAGTGACTGTTGGTAATGTGCAGAACATACTGGGTGGTTTTGCTGCAGTGGGGTTCCCTAGCTGCAGTGGGACGATAGGGATGTGTGTGCCATCTATCTTGGCACCAGACCACCTTGCCAAAGAGTACATAAACAGAAAGGGATGCTTTTTAATGGTGTTGCAAGCATCAGTGGATCACCAGAGGCCTTTTACCTACATCAGCGTGCGGTGGTCAGGGAAGGTGCATGATGCCTGCATCTTTAACAACACGGGTCTGTTCAGAAAGCTGCAAGTGGGGACTTCCTTTCCAGAACACAAAATAACCATTGGTGACTTTAAAATGCCGAAACTGATCCTGAGAGAGGCAGCCTACCCCTTGCTCTCATGGCTCATGAAGCTGGACACTGGACACCAGCAAGGAACAGTTCAACAATAGGCTGAGCAGGTGCAGAATGGTGGTTGAATGTGCCTTTGGCCATTTAAAGGGTCACTGGTGCAGTCTGTTTACTAGCTTAGACTTCAGTGAAAGCAATATCCCCTGGTTGTAGCTGTCTGCTGTGTGCTCCATAAAATCTGTGAGACAAAGGGTTAGAAGTTTCCACAGGAGTAGGGGGTAGAGGCAGATAGTCTTGTCTGCTGATTTTGAGCAGCCAGATACTAGAGCAATAAGAGGAGCACATCATGGAGCACTGTGTCTCAGGGAGGCTTTGAAAACCCGATTTAGTAATGACCCCTAGTAATGTGCGCTGCTTCTTGAATTATGCCTTCCCTTACTGTGAACCTTGCTGTGCCTGCTGGGTTTCTGTCTCCAGCAAATGCCCTCTGTTTCTGTAGTTTCCTTGTACCTCTCCTTCCTCCGTGGTGTGAAGTAATAAAGATTATTTCATTCTCAGGACCTGTAGTTTTATTGCACAAACATATTGGAAGTGAAAGATCAGGAAAATAATAAAAGGACTACTTGTGGCACCTTAAAGACGAACAAATTTATATGAGCATCTCGAAGAGTCTCTAAGGTGCCACTCCTTTTTCTTTTTGCGGATACAGACTAACATGGCTGCTACTCTGAAACCCGTCAGGAAAAAAATGTAACCTGGGACAGTCATTAGAATAAAATTTGGAGGGGAAAAACACTGTGATCTTTTCTTTTAAATACCGTGGCCTTGCCTGTCAAAGATCATTCTTTGTGCGCCTTTTATTCCTAGTATCCTCCCCTGGTGTGGAGTGGAAGGAATATAGCTTTTTCCCCCTGGCCTCCTGGAGCATGAGGGGGAGGTGAGAATACAGTGATGGAGGAGTGCTGTTTTGCAGGGGCTGTAGAGGGAGTCTAACCTCAAGGTGTTTTTCGTGAAGGTCTACCAGATGCCTCAACATGTCCTTCAGAATCCCCAGCATCTTCTGCTGTGTGCCATGCCATGCTCATGCTCCTGAGCTGCTCTCCTGCTCACAATGTCCATGTCCAGTTTTTCAGATAGAGAAATCCTCCATGCTCTCTGCTCAGTGTCAGCCATCCCAGAGGCGTTCATAATCTCATTAAACACGTCATCACGTGTTGTCTTTTGTCTTCTTCTAATCTGAGACAGCCTCTCCGCCGGTCTGGAGGACGAGCTAAAGGCCACACTTTCAGCTGTAGGACATGAAAGCACAAAGCAATCATTGTCAATCCATAATCAGGGTCTAGTGCACAACTAATACATAAAAATCCTCCTTATTCCACTGAAGTCCAAGGCAGAACATTTTCATTGATGCAAGGTATTCATTGAACTGGCTTGCTGTACCAGGCATGATGAGTAGGGCCTGGGGACATGGGCACCAAGCGACTGTCTGCAGCACTGGGTGGGCAACCCACGGCAGGAACACAAGTGGCATTGGCCACCTGCCCTTTGTAACATGGACTTTGTGTGGCGATCGGGGGCCACCATTGACCTTCCCAAACTGCAAACCTTGGCAAAGGCAGTGTGGTGGGGGAAGTTGCGGCGACGGGAGTGCACAAGAAAATTTCCCAAGCCCTCCTCTACCCGTCCCCCATTGCACTGCTGCTAGCCATGGCCTGAGGCTTGTGGTTTCTAAGCTCGGTGCCTACCCCTGCCACTCAAACCACCAGCATTCAGTGGTGCTGGAACAATTTTTATAGTGTGCCGAGAGCCACTGAACCAAACTGTAAACCCTATGTATAATGGAAACCACTTCAAGTCAGGGGGTGCTGCAGCACCCCCTGCACTCCTAGTTCCAGCACCTATGCCAGCATGTCTGGGAAACCGTGAGGGAACAGAAAAGCACAATGGGGTGGGATCACATGCACTATTGTTTTCGATTGCTCGGACTGCAATGAAAACTGCCACCGTCTCCCCTAGATGACCCAAGCTGATATCACTCTCCTGAAGGTCACAGAGATAGCAAGGACCTCATTCAGTGCACAGAATAGACAGAGCCCAGAGAATTGATCAGAATTCTATAGTGAAACTGTTATCTGCAGGACCCCTGCCTCCGTTAGTGCAGAAGTTGGAAGGTGTGTAGTGGATGAGTAGGGCCTTCATTTTCAGTTTTCATTTTATTTCACTTTTCCTGGGAATTTATCCGTGTTTATTGGTACACCAACAAAAAAAGGTGAAAATTGGTGAAAAAAACTATTACTAATTTTTTCTGGGTAAATATCAGGGTTTATTTTGGTGGACAGGGGAATAAACTATTCAGCAGATTAATGCTTTGATGAATGGAATTCAATGTGGTTTACTGCAGAACTAAAACAGAACTCAAAACACAATGCTACCTCTGAGTTTAAGAAAACAATACGTCTCTAATCTCCACATAAAACTTTTCCTTTGAATAAACAGTTTACTGTTGTTGACTTAAAACTATTAGCCTATAAATATTTGTGTTTAATAATTGAGCCACACCATTTGCAGTGCATACAATCAACTACTTCATTTTCTCCTGTTTTTGTGTTTTTTTTTTAATTTAGAGGACTTCCTTGTGCTCTGAAACGTATTCTGATACAGATTTTCATTTTCTACCCATTTTAGTGTTTCAGGTCTTTAAACCATTATCTGCTAACAGCTTGAAATGTGTACGTGGTGAGCATGAGATTCATCAGTACGTTCAGATGTGCACGCACTTCAGAGCTTGTGTGTGTGCCTGTTTTGTTGTATCTTCTAGATCAGTGGTTCCCAAACTAGGGGCACTGCTTGTTCAGGGAAAGCCCTTGGCGGGCCGGACCTGTTTGTTTACCTGCCGTGTCTTCAGGTTCGGCCAATCGCAGCTCCCATTGGCTGCGGTTGGCCACTTTCAGCCAATGGGAGCCGCAGGAAGTGGCACAGGCCAAGGGACGTGCTGGCCATCGCTTCCCACAGCCCCCATTAGCCTGGAGTGGCAAACCGCGGCCACTGGGAGCTGCGATCGGCCAAACCTGCAGACGCAGCAGGTGAACAAACAGGCCCGGCCCGCCAGCGGCTTTCCCTGAACAAACAGTGCCCCTAGTTTGGGAACCACTGTTATAGACTAATACATAGCCATACTTCAACAGGCAGCGTTGCATTTACACACAGACTAATATATTATCGTAGTACATGTATCTCATGCAATGTGTTTTAATTTTCTAATAAAACAAGTTATTTTTTGTATATTTGAATGATACAAAAGTAGGGTGGAAATTGGAGGGAAAATGAATAATACTTTTTGTAAAACCCAGGATTTTTTTGGTAAAAATCAGTTTAAACTGAAAACGAGGGGGCTTATGAATGAGGTAGGGAACTGCAGAAAGAGAAAGGTGGACCCATGGCTGAGGAAGTTGAATGCTGCCCTGGAGAACTGGATTATATCCCTGCTACAGAGCTCCTATGTGATGTTGGGCAAGCCACTTAAACCAAAATGTTCATAGTTGGCCATTAAGTATGTGTTCCTCATTTTCTGGATATTCAGTGTGTGACAACTGGGGTCTGACTTGCAGAAGTGGTGACCACTCCTAACTGTATCCTAAGCCAATGGGAGCTGTGCTTTGAAACATGTAAAGTGCTACGAAAATGCTAAGTACTCTGTAAAATCAGGTCCTAGTTGTTTATAATTGGGCAATCAAAATTAGTGGATGCTTGACTATCTTGGTCTTAATTTCTCTGTGCCTCCATCCACCATTTTACTGATGGAAAAAATACTACCACATCATCTCATAGGAGTATTGTGAAGATAAATTCATTAGCGTGAAGCAGTCATACTATGGTGATCGGAACCACAGAAAAACATGAGAAAATTAATAATTTTGTACTCAGTGTAGTGTTGGATGATGTACTGTAAATAAAGCAGGGGCCACACATTGGATGCTGAAGATAAAAATATTGAATAATTGTTCATTTAGTGAGCACTATCCATCCTGTGCACTCAATCAGGCAGAAGTCTTGTGGGAAAAGTAGTATGTGATCAAGTAATTAAACACTGCACTATAATATAAGTAACCTGATAGGCCCCTGTGTCCTGGGGCAGTTTGCACAGTGATAGCAAACTTACACAGTGTATTTTTAGATGAATATTTGCCAGTTCTTTCCCTCGGATGTGCATTGTTGCACAAGGATTTCCTGAGACCAAATACACTGTGATTTGCTTAATGATCTCTGTGGCACGTTAATACTGGAACATATAGGAATAAATAGTTTTTGTTAAGGATCTTATCAATCCAGGAATATTGAAACAAAATTGTCTTTTATTAGTTGTTGCTGTCTTCATGATCTGGTGTCAATCGTCTTGATTTTGCCACCTGCATATTTCAGTGATGGGCTTAATATTAGAAATATTTAAGGGAGAGAGTTTCACAGACACCAGCTCTGTACTGGACATAGTTTCAGTTCAGGTGACGAAATGGAATTCTACTGTTTTGCTCATGGTATTAGGCAGACTATAGTGTGTGTTTGACATAATACCTATAGGATTGATGAGTCCTGCTTCCTGCAGTGCACTGAACACCTGTAGGTTCAAGCCCTGGGTGAGGCCAATGTAAAACCTTTTGAGTTTCAAAGGGGATTTGATTGATAAAGAATGATAGGATAGGAATAATAGTTAATGCTAGTCAATCTGGTTTTATGGAAAACCTAATTTCACTGCTTGAGATTACAAGTTTGGTTGATAAAAATAACTGCCTAGATGTAATATACTTAGACTTGTGTAAAGCATTTTACATAGTACTGCACAACATTCTGATTAAAAGAGTAGCACTGCACAGTATTGATAAAGCACCTGTTAAATGGATTAAGAACTAAGTGACAGATTTCAAAGTAGTCTTTTATGGCGAATCGTCACTGAGTGGAGGTGGTTTCTAGTGGGGTTCCACAGGGATCGGTACTAGGTCTAATGGTATTTAACATTTTCATCAATGTTATAAATATATCATTCAAGTAAATATAAAATCACTTGTCATAGGGTGGCACTAGCCCTTTAAGATGGAAGAGGCCAGTGTACCTGTGATTGATGAGCTGACTCCCAGTTGGGCTTGAAAGTGGACACCAGGGCCCTATAGGGAGGAAGTTGTCAGGTGAGATCAGCAATAGTTACCAAAGAAAATAAAAAGTAAGTGTACAGTCTAAATCTTAAACCTTATTAAACTAGACAGTATTTGGGTCAAGCAAATTTTCTCACCCTACTGGATGTTGTAGGTAAGTGACAGTTCTTAATACACAGGCTTCCCCTTTAAGCCTGGGACCAGTCTACTCAGTTCAAGTCTTTTGTCTTCCCAGCGTTCTTGTTGCTTCCAGGGTAGGTGGAGGAGGAGAAAGGCAAAAGCATGACGCCACTGTCCCCTATTATATATCCTCAGTCCATGTGCTTGGAAAACAGTAGCCCAGACATGTCCTGGTGGGTTTTGCTGAGTCACAGGGTTGAGCAACCCTGCATTGTGTGGCGCTTCTCTTACAGAATTGTAAATCCCTTGTTTACAACTCCAGCGCTGATTACAAGATTAAAAAAAAAGAAATAGTATTTTTAATTCACCTCATACAAGTACAGTAGGGCAATCTCTTTATTATGAAAGTGCAACTTACAAATGTAGAATAATTTCTTTACATAACTGCACTCAAAAACAAAACAATGTTAAACTTTAGAGCCTACAAGTCCACTCAGTCCTACTTCTTGTTCAGCCAATCACTAAGGTTCCAGGGTGCTGCTCTGAGGAACAGAGTGCCACACAGGTCATACCTATAGAAGGAGGTATTGTATCCCAGAAACCAGTGACCCTCAAAAGGATCTAGGGGCTATAGGGGGCAAGCAACTCAACATGAACTTCCAGAGTGATGCTGTCTCAAAAAGGCTAATGCTATCCATACATGTGTCACCTGAGGATTTGAGCAATACAACTTCATGGCATGCAACAATACAGCGAGGAAGAGCCATTCTAGGACCCTGCTCAAAGGCACCAGGGCACCAAGTTCATCTGTTGCTGGGGGTCAAACCAGGGAGTGTAGTTGGTTGGTACACTATATATTGAAGTCATGACAGAAAAACACTTGGACTCCATTGTAAAACTGAAATTCTCAGAAAGACAGGATACGTGGCCACTCAATTACAAGTAATTTTTTTTAGTAATACACTTCCAAAGTTGTTAATGTATACTTTTTGCCTTGCCCTTAAATGTAAGCAAATATGAGAGTTAATTACACCAGTCTTCATCAGAGACAATTAAGCAGGATAGTTTTTCCCCATCATTTTTAAAAAAGCAACAAAAAACTTTAGCCTGTTCAATTAAAAGGGTACTGTCAAGGTTGTTTAGCCTCAAAAATGAGTTACATTTAAAAATTAACCCATATTGTAAGTCTCAGACTCAGAATTTTAGCAATATTTTTTTAATATGTCTTTGCAGAAGTATTGGTAGGAAAAAAAACTTCCTTCACGCTCAGTCAACTTATTGAGTATTACTGTATAAAGAGAAGTAGGCATATGCTAGCTACAGGAAGAGAACATAGTTGCCCTTATTGGTCAGATATAATCTTAATGGAGAGTGGTTATTTAAGGTGCATTGGAAAAGCAGAATCACAAATTGCTTTTTTTTTTGTGCCTGTGTATCTATTAGAGTTATGAATTCAGATTGCTTTTGTCCTTTTAATTCCCATGCCTAGCCCCAAAACTTAAAATTCTTTAATGTTAATGAAAAAATAGCTATGTGGGCTATAATCAGAAACTAAGCCGTTTATATAGGTTCATGTTATATTTAAAAAGTGTGTGTAAAACAGACCATAACTATCTTTATTTTCGTTTTTCAGATAAATCCAAATCATGGAGGGGCTCTTGCATTACATAAACCCAGCACACGCCATTTCTCTCTTAAGTGCTTTGAATGAGGAACGTCTAAAAGGACAGCTATGCGATGTTCTTCTAATAGTGGGAGACCAAAAATTTAGAGCTCATAAAAATGTTCTGGCTGCCAGCAGTGAATACTTCCAGACTCTCTTCACAAATAAAGAGAATGAGTCCCAATCAGTGTTTCAGCTTGACTTCTGTGAACCAGATGCTTTTGATAATGTATTAAACTACATTTACTCTTCGTCTTTGTTTGTTGAGAAAAGCAGTCTCGCAGCTGTTCAAGAATTGGGCTACAGCCTTGGCATTTCCTTTCTTACTAACATTGTTTCTAAGAGTCCTCAAGCTCCTTTTCCAGCATGTCCCGTTAAAAAAATACTGTTTCAAGAAGAAGATGAAAGCAGTTCTCAGAAGAGAAGTGTCATTGTTTGTCAGAGCAGAAATGAAGCACAAGTTAAAAATGTCAGTCAAACACATGATTTAAGCCATAGCTCTAAGCCCTCACACTCCATTGCCATCAAAACAAACAATAGACCACAAGTAACAAAACCAATTGAACCACTTCACAGTTTATCATTAAGTGACAGGAGGTGGCTAAAAGACAGTCCTGTGAGCTACACCAAACTTCATGAACCTTCTGGAACTGTGGATGACCAAAGTAGTAGTGGCTTGGTAAAGAGGAATACAGTATTGCCACAAAAGCCTTTAGCTGAGAAAGAAACTTCATGTGATGAGCCAGGAGTGAGTGGTCAGCTTCTAAGAGGAAAAGCTGTAGAGATGTCATTAAAAAGACCACGTCCTCCAATCTTATCTCTGCATGCTTCATCAGAATCTACATTTTTGTTGCGAGAGACAGGAAAAGGAAATGGTCAAGGAGAAGATAGGAATTTGCTATACTACTCAAAATTAGGACTAGTGGTTCCATCTAGTGGATCAGGTCCTGAAAACCAAAGTATTGACCGGAGTGGCCCACTTGTAAAAAGTCTCCTTCGAAGGTCATTGTCCATGGATAGTCAGGTTCCTATTTATTCATCTTCTATTGATTTAAAAGCTTCACATGGATCATCATTGGTGACTAGTGACTCACAGGGAAAAACATTTAATGTTATATCTCAAAAGTCATCCTTGAAAGAGTCTTCAGAAAAGGCTGTCCTAGATGACAAGACACAGGTAATGCACCCACACCGCCTTAGGTCCTTTAGTGCCTCTCAGTCGACTGATAGGGAGGTAGCTTCTCCTCTAACTGATGTACGAATAAAAACTGAACCTAGCAGCCCGCTTTCAGAGCCTTCTGAAATAATAAGAGTTACAGTAGGAGATGCTTCAACATCTGCCAGTAAAGACTTTCCTTTTAAAACTGAGGATGATAATAGGGATATGAATAGACTTCCAGCAAAAAGGAGGTTTCAAGCAGATAGAAGGCTACCATTTAAAAAATTGAAAGTGAATGAGCATGGTTCTCCTGGGTCAGAGGATAATTTTGAGGAAAGTTCAAGTCCTACGCGTCTTGATGCTGACTTTCCAGATTCTGATGTCAGTAAAGATGAATACAGTGAATTGGAAGAAGTGAGACCAAACAAAAAGTTTAAATGCAAGCACTGCCTTAAGATTTTCAGATCTACAGCAGGCCTTCACCGTCATGTTAATATGTATCATAATCCAGAGAAACCATATGCTTGTGATATATGCCACAAGAGATTTCACACAAACTTCAAAGTATGGACTCATTGCCAGACACAGCATGGAATTGTGAAGAATCCCTCACCTGCTTCCAGTTCACATGCTGTCTTGGATGAAAAATTCCAAAGAAAATTAATTGATATTGTGAGAGAGAGAGAGATTAAAAAAGCACTGATTGTTAAACTACGACGTGGCAAACAAGGTTTTCAGGGACAGTCCAGTTCACAAGCACAGCAAGTCATCAAAAGGAATTTAAGATCAAGATCCAAAGGAGCCTATATTTGTACCTACTGTGGGAAAGCTTATCGTTTTCTCTCTCAATTTAAACAGCACATAAAAATGCATCCAGGGGAAAAACCAATTGGAGGACATAAGGCTTCTAAGCAAAAAGAGCACATTCATATTGCAAGTCCAGTTGAAAACAAAGAGGTCTATCAGTGTCGTCTTTGTAATGCTAAGCTCTCCTCTCTTATTGAACAGGGAAATCATGAGCGACTTTGTAGAAATGCAACAGTCTGTCCTTATTGCAGCCTTAGATTTTCTTCTCCAGAGCTGAAGCATGAACATGAAAGCAAGTGTGAATATAAGAAGCTCACTTGTCTTGAGTGTATGCGCACTTTTAAATCCTCCTTTAGTATTTGGCGTCATCAAGTTGAAGTTCACAATCAAAATACCATGGCCCCAACAGAGAATTTTTCTTTACCTATTCTTGATCACAATGGTGAAATAACTAATGCTTCAAGATTGCATTCTCAATCAGAATCTAATAAAATGAACAATTTTGTTACTGCGAAGGAAGATGGAGTATTCAGTGATTCTTCAGAACAAATTAATTTTGATTCTGAAGATTCTTCATGCCTCCCTGAAGATCTAAGTGTTTCCAAACAGTTTAAAATTCACGTAAAAGAAGAGCCTGCAGACGATATAGAGGATGAGGTCACTGAAACCAACAGAGAAGCTAAGGAAGTAGCTTCTAATAAAGTCACTGGCTTGTGGCCCTGTGAAAAATGTGGGAAAATTTTTACTGTACACAAGCAGTTGGAGCGTCACCAGGAGCTTTTGTGCTCTGTAAAACCATTTATTTGTCATGTGTGCAACAAGGCCTTCCGGACCAACTTCCGTCTGTGGAGCCACTTCCAGTCTCATATGTCACAGGCTGCAGAGGAATCAGTGAATAAAGATCCTGAGATATGTCCACCAGCTAACTCCCCATCACCACCACCTCTGCCTCCACCCCCACCTCTACCCAAAATCCAGCCCTTAGAGCCTGATAGTCCTACAGGTTTGTCTGAGAGCCCAACTACTACTGAGAAATTATTTGTTCCACAAGAATCGGACACGCTCTTTTATCATGCTCCACCACTTTCAGCAATCACATTCAAAAGACAATATATGTGTAAACTTTGTCACAGGACATTCAAGACTGCATTTAGTCTTTGGAGCCATGAACAGACACACAATTAGTTAGAGATCTTCAACAGGTAGTTTAAAAAGCTGGTTAAATGGAGACCGTTTCCAGGATATTTCAGAAGTATGCCATATAAACTAGAAATCTAAGGGGACAAGAACCATCAAAAAAGTAAAGATGGATTTATGATGCTGCTTGGATTTGAAGATTAAGGTAAACTAACTTTGATGTTAGTAGATAGAAATTTGTATAAAGTACTGTTGTCTGGGATCTTATAGTAACAGTATAATTTAATTTCATTAACATTGAAATCCGATCACATCTTGATTGTATGCATGGATCCTCCTCCGGTGGTGTCAATATATATATATAAATATACATTAAAAACAAAAAAGGAACAAAAATGTGGATTCTAACTGTGAGTTTATAGTGGTGTTATACTGTAACCAACTTCTTGTTTTGAGTATAATGAACACCTGAGCTCCCTATAAATATTAGCCCTGCACTTGAAGTTAAGAAAGAAGTGGATGGAATATTTTTCTTTAGTAATCTAGATTTTAGTAATATTTTAGCAATAACAAATAAACCTCAAGTTTGAGTTATCCTGACACTTATTGGGAATTAATGTTGTTGTTTTTTTTATGGTAATGTGGAATTGTTTTGTTCTTATATGGAACTTGTGCAAAATACAATAGAATCTAAGATCAGCAATATTAATACTTGGATTTTATATATAAAGGAGCAGCAAGCCTGCTTTCAGCCATTTAAATAGAAGCTTCTAAGGAAGACTCTGGAAAAAAATGTATGCTGCTTTATAGAACGCCCCAAAGGCTAATTTACTGTACGTATTTCAGTAACTACAAGCATTGTAATAGAGCAGCACTTATAATGCAAACAACAGTACTGTTTATAAATATGAACTAACATTGAATGGATGTCAGACAATTCACAATTTTGTTTCCTCTGGTTTGTACTGTTGTGTGTAATTCTAAGTACAATAGAATGTATGAATATATTACTTCGAATAGCAGAAGCTTGTAGGGGGAAGGGGTTGTGAAATAAACTCCTGTGTGTGGCAGTAAATATGGCCATTAGCACAAAGATATGTTTTTTTAAAAAAAATTAAATGTAAATATTTATATAGACCCCTGTATAAATGAATAAAATATGTATTTAAATTTTGTATTAAACATACATATCCGGTTCAAAGCAGAGGAAAAAGCACCACACTACAATCATCAGATTTTGTAAATACAGTGTATAGAATATTTGTTTCTTTTCTGACACTTTCTATTGTTTGTGATACTTTGTGTTAGAAGTGTTAATTTGGGTTTGTTTAAAATCATGGTTAAAAATAGTCACAATTGGAATAGTTGGCATCATTAGTATCCAATATTTGCCAGAAGCTATGGCAAGGGTCCAGAATTAGTTTTCCACCTGCTTTTGACAATGTGCTTCTCTTGTTTAGGAGCTCAGAGTTAAAACCATCTTTCTGCTGCTGGTTTTTTAAATTTAATTGAGTGGAATGGATTAGAATAAACCGTGAGAATGTAAATGGATGAAATACTTGACAGTCCATTTTGGATCCAGGCTACCTTCAGATGGGAAAAGAAAAAAGAAAGTATTGCATTCAGTACTGTGTAATTAGGTCCCAGTCCCTGCTTTCACTAGAGTCAACAGGAGTTTTGTTGCGGACTTCAGTGGGAGCAGGATCAAGCCCTTAATCCTATAAGGTTCTGATACTGTGTTCCTTCAGCATCCAGAATTCCCACAGAAGTCACAAGGAATGTAGGCTGAGTCCCAAAATATAAAGGTGTGGACAACAATGATAATATTCAGGACAATGGGCCTGATTCAGCAAGATTGAGCATGGGTGCCTAACTTTAAGCTGCTGGGTAGGTCTGTTGACTTCAGTGGGTGGTTAGTTAGGCATGTACTTAGATACCTTGCTCAATCAAAGTCCATACTTGCCATCATTTGTTTTGTTTGTTTTAAAACAGCACTTTATTTTCATTGGGAAGTTCAGCTTAAAAGGATGGCACAATATGACCCTCAGACTTTCTGCTACCAGCAAACTGCAATACTTAGCTACAAAGTCTTTTGCTACAACATGGTGGATAAAAAAAATCTAAAACTGCTACTAAACACACTAACACCTACCTATAGGTGTTTTTCCTTATTCCAGATGAATTATGTGAAAATATGATTACACTAATAATCTGCAAATATTTTTAGATGAAAACTGCAATCGAAACTACAGTTAGACTAGATGACCCTTGAGGTCCCTGCTAACCCTATGATTCTATGAAACAAGGTTCCTATGTAAACTTTTATAGGTGACATTTCCGGATGTGACTCCTTTTTTTAATTCCAACTAACAAAACTAAACCATTTAATGAAAAGAAATAATTTCAGTGTAAAATAATAATTACTCAACCTTGTTTATTAAACAAAAGCAAGATGAAATAAAGCCATGTTAAATATATTTAGCACAGCTAAATAATTGTTTTGTGTTTACATTAAATGTCTTTTAGGAGAAGAAATCTATGTGGACAAAATGTGAAAGCAAGGTATTAAAATTGGTGCCTAAGTTTTCACCATTGATTCCTGTACAAAACAGCATGATATTTCCTTTTTAGTTTGTTGACAGTCTGTACCTAGCCTTCTAAGAATGAGTATACCCTTCTAAGAGAAAATATGATGACCAGTTCAGCTATCAAATAACCATAATTTTCAACTGAAGCACTTCTTTGATGCATTTTTGGTATATACTAAGATTATAAATAGCACACATTTAACAACCTTGTGCTACATTTTGAAGAAGTCTTGATTTTTTTTTCCCCAAGTGTAATATATATTGTAAAAATCAGAAAAAAAGTGGATATAACTAGTTTCCTTTTTAAGTTTGTTAGATTATTTTTAAAAAGGTTTGTTTTTAATTTTGAGCATGTTCTGTGTTTTGTTTTTAAAATTAGTTCCTGTTTGTTGTCCAATAAAGGAATACAGGATCTCTAAATAAAGTTTTAAATATGAGATATTTATACATCAATTCTGGTTTTCTATTAGCTTTTATACAGTATCTTAAAAAGCCCTGAGACAGAAGTGTTTACTCTGGAGGATATGGATAAATATTCTTCTACTCCATGTAATTTTAATATATGTTAGAAAAGTTAAATTATGGAAGAAATTGTTAGTTACAATAAAGGTCTTTTAAAGAATGTCTAGTTTGGCCATAACAAGAATAATAGGCAAATTATTGATACAAAAAACCTGTCTTCATCATATTTTGTTTAGTTTTGCAACTGTGTGAATTGGATACTAAAGGCCTTGGCTTTTTGTCTGATTATTTAACAATTGCAGAAAGTTTGTATGATTTCGCTTAAACTTTGAGGTTTTGTGCTCTTTTTTTATATGGCATGACAGAAACTTGCAGATGTTTTAATATATACTTTAGAATTTAATTCTTTCTTGGTTTGTTTTGTCCTCCATCAACAAAATTTGACAGAGGCTCATCCTGTTCCAACTCAAGTCAGTGACCATTCCTGTTTACTTTAGTGGGAACAGGATTGGCCTGTGAAGTAAAGCTAGTTCATGTCGGTACTGATTCAGCTAAGCACATGCTTAAGTCTCACTGCAGTCATTGGGCCTTAAAACATGATTAACGTTAAGCATATGCTTAAGTGGTGTGCTGAATTGGGGCCATAATCAACCACTCAAAGTAAGCAATGGAAATAATTACATGTTGTGGACTTTTAAATGGTAGAAACAAAAATTGTATCAGTGAATGTTCTTCTGAATAAAGGCTACATATATAGTTAGTGTGTAATTCTGCAATTTTACCAAAATAGACAAAGGACATGAAATGGTATTGCTGCTCTAATTTTGTAACTTTTTTAAAAGTAAACAATAGACAGTTAAACTTCAGAGATGGCAGTTGAGTTGTCAGTCTCGTTTCAGAACACAACTATAGCCTTACAACGCTCCAGTGAACCAAAATACACAGCTGTAGGGAACCTGCTCCTGCATTCCCTCCTTAAGCAATGCTCCCATTGACATCTATGAGGGCTTTTTGCCCAAGTAGGAAGTGCAGAAGTGCAGGTTTCTTCCAGATCTGTATTGTACTCTTAGGCCTTGTCTACACTACGGGGTCAATCAGTCTAAGTTACACAACTTCAGCTATGTGAATAACATAGCTGAAGTCAATGTACTTGGATTTACTTACTGCGGGGTCCACACTACGCAATGTCAACTGGAGATGCTCTCCCGTTGACTCCCCTTGCGCTTCTCGTTCAGGTGGAGTACAGGAGTCGATGGGAGAGCGATCGGCGGTCGATTTAGTAGGTCTTCACTAGACACGCTAAATCGACCGCCGATGCAGCAGTCGCTACACGTCGAACCCCCGGTAAGTGTAGACAAGGCCTAAGATATTGCCTAAAACTTCTATTGATATCAGTGGAAGTTCCTCATGTGGGACAAGGGTAGAATATGGCCCTAACTCCTGAGCACTAGCAGTTATGGTGCAAATATCTGGCATGTGCCTATAAAATCTGGCATGTGCCTATACTGTCTGTTTACATTTTCTTACCAGAAGATCTAGATGAAAATCAAAGGAAGATAGATTTTTTTTTTTATGTTGTAATTAGTGAATCAGTGTTAAAAATTTTGTGTTGAACTCAGCCTGATAGTATTTGGGTTTTTGTTTTGTTTTGAAGTCCTACTGATTCTTGTTTGTTTAAAATGACTTGTGACAAAAATTGTACTATCAAGATAAACATAGTGTAAAATGTCCTTACCTGTGTTACCAATACTTGATACTAATAAAGCTAATATAATTTTTAAACCCCAGTTGTTAACATTTAAGATGTTTGGGCATGAAAATCCCAGGTAGGGATACCCTCAAACTTTGGCAATGTGTATGAAATATGGATCTGAGCTTTGTGGATCTGTTGCATTTTGCTATTCTGAGACAGTTAAAACAGACAAATCAGTTTCCCTTTCTATTTCTCATACTCTGGCACAAATATTGTGTTTGGGTTTCCACCATTGTAGCAGAGTGTTAAATTTAAAACACCCTTTAAAATATAATATTTGAAAACTTATGAATAGTTACAAAACCAAAACTTCAGAGTCTAACCTTGACAGTGTCCCTTTTAAAAACAACAAGAAAAATGGGATCATTTGTAGTGTTCGGAAAAAGTCTCCTACGCTTTGTGGAAGTTGGAATAATCCAACATAAACATGCAAACTGTAGTATTTTCCAATTTAAAGTTACATAAAATCACTTGTCATTTTAAAGTGTTATAGAATTAAGACAAATAAAAGCTGTTTTTATAATCCTGTATATCATGTAGCCATTGTATATTGGTTCAGTTACATCAGTGTTGGATTTTAAATAATAGGTTTTTACTTTTTTAGGACTGAGAATTAATAGTGTAGAATAACTCTTCCTTTAATGTAATGTAAATCCATTGCTGCTTTGTATGACTTTTTCTACTGTGTGTTTTCTTTACTTAGATTTTGACTAAGAAATGTTGGAGTCCAATAAACTTACACTTGTTTCTTTTGAGTTATTGTCTCATGTTGGAATCTTTTGGCAAATTTGATATTATTTATAGTGGGGTGGGAATTTTGCTCACAAAAGGGTATGTTTCAGTCTGTATGCTTTGTATATACAGCATGACTATTTTTAGCTGGTATGATTAGGATTAAAATAATGTTTTATGTTTTTTAGTAAGTATCTTATTGAAATATTATAAAGAAGGTGAAGTGGCATAGAAAATATACTTTTACATCAACAAAACCTGTGCTTTGAGGGTAGGGTTTTCAAAAATGTCAGCACTAGCTTAATTCTGTTCCCATTGCAGTCAAAGGAAGTTGTACCATTGATCTATTTCTGCTTCCATTGAAGGCAATGGTAAAACTTAACTTCAGTGGCAACAGAGTAAGGTCAACTGCGTGCTTCTAAAACTGGATTGAACTCAATGTTTTAAATATACTATTAGGGAACAATTGAGGGACCTGGTAGTGCTGCCATTGGAGTAAATAGAGTTCTTATTGCCACCACTTCCTGTATTAAAACTTCTAGGAGAGAATGCAGGGGGAGGATTCGCCTCACGTAGAGAAGAATCTGTCATTGTCACGGGGGATGGGGTTTACCCACCCCCATTCTTTCACAAAATAGGTTGTGGAATCCACCATTGAGCCATGAGGATTCTTAGGCTACAGGCATCCACACAGAATCCCTCTGTCTCCACAGCTGCTCTGGCCTCCATACTCACTCTGTCTTCAAACACACGTACACAATAGCACGATTCCATCAGAGCTGCACGACCAGGGACCCCTTGTTGAAAGGGGTTCTACAACACAGATGTTTGCTTCTGGAAAAGATCATTCAGCCCCATTGAGAGGTCTAATATCCTATGACCCACAAGTGCTAGAAAAGAAGGCTTTATACCACAGAGCGCTGGGGATCTTCCCTCTAAAGAAATACAGCACTGGTTTCTAACCCTTCTAGGTTACAAGACCCCAGACTTAAAATCACAAAATGATAATACAGCAAAGCTATTTCAGATAATTTAGAGGTTTTCTGATATTTTTTTTCTTTAAAAATGCTCTACTTCCAGTACTAAGGTAGTTTAATTTACAAGAAGAGGGGTATGAAAAATAATACTAATACCATAAAAATAAGTTACAGGTTGAGTGGACTGGATTCTTTCTACTTCCTAACTATCTATAAAGCAAACAATGAAGCCTTAATACTGCAATTTTTGAAAATTAAACAAGACGTGACCCCCTTTCTTGATGCAGGTGTTTGGTGTGCGTGCATGACTGAACACAGCCAACAATTTTTTTTTTTTTTTTAAATACCCGATTCGTGTGAACCTAACCACAGAGCAAGGTACTAGTCAGTGGAGATTAAAAATCCTCAAAGGTGCAAATTAGGGTCCCTATAATATTACCTTTCTCTTTTTCTCCATCCCCAACTGAAGGGGGAAATGTTTTATTTTACTGTTTTGAGTGTGTAGTTTATCGCATGAATGAACCTGAAGTTTGGAGTATCCATTTTTTTCTCTCTTGCCAGGATGAGATTACTGTTTTCTGCTAGGTACTTCAGAGGAAGATCCTTTCCTTTGCATTGCAGCACAAGAAGAGAGCATGACCCTAACACTGAAGTGTGTGCGGTTATGAATAAAAGAAAGGCCTGATTGTATGAGGCAAAGGAAAAGTAACATACCACCCCAGTCCCCTGTACTGAGACATTGGTCTAGTGGATAGAGCCACTGGGACCTAGACATCTGGGTTCTAATTCTGGCTTTGCCACTGGCTTCCTCAGTGCCTTTGGGCAAGTGATTTCACTTATTTGTGCCTTAATTTTCCTAGCTGTAAAATGGAGATAATGATACTGACCTCTTTGGTAAAGTGCTGTATAAGAACTAGGTGATATTAGTTTGCAAATCAGGCCCCTGCTTCTACAACCATTATACAAACAGTCCCCCTGAAGTCCTTCTCCATTATTATTACTGAGGACTTAGAGATCTGCCTGGGCACTTCACAAAAAGAAGAAAAAGTCACAGTCCCTGCCCTGAAGAGTATACGGCCTAGGTTTGGCATAAGGGTCAAGAAACATATCAAAGGGGGAGGAAAGGCACAAGATCACTTAGTAAGGAATGTGCACATCTAGATGGTTAATTTTTTGATTTTTACTTTTTTGCCCTTCACTTCTCACAACTTTGCTCCACAGATGGATCAAGTAAATGGCACTTATTGCCGCATCCACAGGACATTACCAGCCACCATTTTTTAACTACAAAATGTGATGTGGCAGATATTAAAGGCCAGTGCTACCTTTTGGGGATGATACCATTGTTTACGGTGGTACGTATGTACTAAACCATTCTGTGGCAAAGCAAACTTTCAAAATATTAGCTACTAGAACAACAAATGCATCATATTTTCCCTTCTGAATTAGGGAGGTTGAAAAAATAGGTCACAGAGTACCTTAGATAGGTGGGCTCATGATATAATAAAACCCACAACCATAATCAGTATGTTGTGCTGATATTCAAGGGTATCAAATGTAGTGAGTGCTCAGAGTTGGTCCCTCTAGTCTTGTCCTTGCTTCCCTCCATGCACAATTACCTTTGAGTTTTTTAAGGTTATCTTTATTTTGTGAGTTTCAAATGGTGATATCTGGGAATGAGCTAGATCACCCTCTCCATGGTAAAATCTGGGGGAGGAGACTGAAGGGAAGGAAATTTCCACAAGGAACCCCTACTGAAATTTCTCCAACATTGCCCCATTAGAGGGGCAAGGCTTGCTTCTTACAGAACAGGTTTTGAAACCTACCCAGAAACCCTTCAGCTTCCCAAGCATCAACACCAGCTTTGATCTCTATCACTCTGGCAACATGACTCTAATGAAGCTGCACTAGTGGGGCCTCCTTCTAGCCACAGGTGCCCCAGAATCCCTAATAAAGGTCCTCAACCTCAGTCCTCAAGTCCCCCCAGAGCACCCTGTGTGGGGTACAGGGGATGGTGGAAGGGAGAGTGCTTACTCCACCTTCAAGAGGGGAGAGGAGAGATCTGCATGTGGAGGTTCCTCTGGCTGCAAATGTAGGGACTTGAATTGCACCCCAATGTAATTCAACTTGTGCAGTTTTGCCATTGCTGAGTACTGGCCTGGTTCTTCACTGAACCTGACAGCCAGAATGGCACAAGCAGGAAATTATGTCTTTTCTGATTTTATTCAGACCCTTTGTTTCAGGAGAAATTTGAATGGGACAAATAGAAAGAGGCAAGTGCAAGTAAGAAAGAAAAGGAAAGCGTAAAGAATAGCTCGAAGTCAAGAAAAGTCTTATCCTTAACAGAGGCATAATAGATTCCAAAAATAATTTCATAGGTCTGCAAGAGGATACTGTTCTGAAAGATATGAGTAAACTTAACTACAGGGAGAAAAAAGCAACTTTATCCCATAAACCACAATAGGGGACTGGGTGGCTAGTGGTAGTAGCTGCAGTTCACGGGCTCTAGGAGGAACCAGTACCCTGAGCCTGTGATGTCGCATCCACTACACCAGCTGGATGGACAAATATATTTTTTAAGAGGCTTTAACTTTTAAACAAGTTCCACATTCAAATAAAACATCAACTACTCAGGAACTGCAGGCATGGAAATTTGCTTTATGTGGTTTCACAGAATTGGAGGAAATTTCCACAGGAATTTTATGAAAACCACCCAGCTGTACCCTCACTCTCTTCTGCTCTAGTTTTTACTTCATTCACCAGGCCACTTTACCAATGTGCTTTAATCTTGTTCTGGAAGGTTAACAGTGCAGACTGAGCAGATAGCTGTGTTTCTGTGTTAGTTTGGTCCTTGGCCTCCTTGCTTAGACTGCCAAGAAGTGTGCCAATTATAGTGATTTTTGAGATGCAGACGCCTGCCCAATAGAAAATGGACCAACAACAATTCATTCTACGCACCATGAATGATTGAATAGCCATGAAATCATCAGACCTTTCAGGCTACTGACCTGGTCATAATTTGAACTGGTGACCTAGGGGTTGAAAACTGTTTCATTACCTATTTCCTAAGACATTCAATTCTCCTTCTATTGGAGAATGTTTAATTTTGGAGGGGAAAGAGAAGAAGAGAGAGTCAGGAGGGAAATATCTGCAAATAAGTAACAAGAGACTCACTGCCTTGATACTGATACCTCAGCAGCAGTGATTACGTAAAAGAGAAAGAAGAACAAGACTCCAGTTTAGTGTCATATGTTTTGTTTTTGCAAGGCTGTTACTAGACTAAAGCCCAGAAATCCAGACCAGTCAGCAGATCATCCTTCTTGGAATAACAACACAACAGTAACATCTGTTGTATCTAAGGAGAGAGAATAACAAACATTAGGTTGATGTTCATGCCTTTTCCACATGGCATCTTAGATTGGTGATCATGCCTCTTCCACATGGCATCTTCTACAGTTTAGACACCTTCCTTTTAGCAGATCTGGGTGAATAACTGATTTTACAGTTCGCTGGCAGTTCTGAAAAAAAATGGGGGGAGGGAGAAAATCAATTTGAATCTAAACAAATCCAAAATTTTCAGCAATTTGAAATAATCCATTTCAGGTCAAACAAAACATGTCATTTCAGCTGAAATGTTTTGTTGCCAGGCATTTTTAAAGGGCTGTATTTACAGAATGGTTGGAGGAGAAGGTGCTGTGCCCCTGCGCTCCCTCATAACTTTTAGACCAGTAATTAGGGCACTCACTTTGCAGGGAGAGACTTGGGTTCAAATCCCTGCTCTGGACTATTGGCTGATCTGGGATGGGGTCACTCTCTCAATCTCTCCTGTTAAAGCTGTTTCACTACTTGAATAATCATTGGACCTAGAGAGAAAGTGTGTGCCTGAGAATGCCTCTATAGCACTCTATATGCATTCCCCGAGGCTGTGGGAAACCCAAAAGTTTAAGTCCCTGCTCCAATGAATAGTTAATTATTTACACAAAGTGGAAAAGCTTCAACAGGAGAGATTAAGAGAAACTCACCTCAGTATAGCCAACAACTTGGTAGGTAGGGCATTCACCTGGAAGCAGGAATTTGAACCCCTGTCCCAGGCGAGGACCCTAACCACTGGTCTAAAAGTTATAAAGGGCAGCAGCAATACCTCCTCCTCTGGCTGTTTTGTGAATTTAATCCCAATTTTCTTTTCTTGGATGAAATTATGTGGTGAATTTGTGCCAAATTCACAAATCCTTTCCACATGACCGAAACTGCATTTTTCAGCAAGTGAAATATTTAACCCCCCCAATTTTTTTTCTAAGTAACTGCTTTTGAGCCCCTGGAGCTTCTGATATCATGAGATTGCCTGTTATTGGCAAGAGCTAGGAATTTAAGCTTCAAAGACAGTTCTATATGCCATGACAGAAGCCTCTGCTTATTGGCTCCCAGGTGGATGAAATGGGCCATGTTGTTCAGTCTATTGACTTCCAGGAGATGCTTGGAGAGATTAAGGCATAAAAGCCTGGGAAGCCTAAAGTAGGTTTCTTCCTCAGGCTGGATCTCAATAAGCCACTGAGAAGCCACCCTAGACGTACATGAGGCATAGGTGTTCATGCCTATTTGTGCCTCCTAGCCTGAACGTTCTCAGAATGGCCAGCTCCACCTTCTGTTTAAGGCATCCTATAGAGACATATTGGAGACCAAAGATAGGCCATATTGCTTTGAATGGGAGGCAACTGCTGAGTTAAACTTAGCATGTAAAAGCCACACCTCCTGAATGCCTAAATCCAACCAGTAGGTCACCTGGGCAGTAGGCCATTCCAACTGGGGATGCAAAGCTGGTCTCAACCATCTTAGAAATAAAAGGATGCACTGGTAATGCTTTTTCATTTCTACCCATCTCTTGTAAGGTGAGCAAATCAGAATGTTTAGTCTCTACTGCTCTTTTCCATGAGGGTAATTTTGAAAATCTAGTCCATGTGTGACATTAAATAATCCCAGTCTTAAAGAGAAACTCTCCAGGGAGCATTCAGTCCATGGATGGGGACATATGGTGGAGGGAAAGGAGAAGGAGAAGACATCTTTGAGGTCTGAGCCCAGTCTTTTTCCCCCCAGCAAATCATCCACCTTGGACAAAATGGAAAGGGGGAAGGGGCACAAGGGCCTGCTGAGGGGCACAAAAATACACAGATTCCTGGAAGGCACAGAGGATGGGGTAGGGTGGGGCCTCAGTCTAGGGAAAACTTTGGAGGGACTGCTTGGGATACCGAGTCCTTGAGAGGGGAACAGAGAGTCAGCATAGTTATTTCACCTGATGGTCCCCCTGTCCAATGTTCTCTGTAGGAGGGAAAACGGGATTGTCTAGCAGAGGCCTAGTTCCATGTTCTCTTTTCTTTGTTATCCTCCCTGTGATTCTTCTGGGGAACCAACTGCAAGAGAATCCTGATGTAGGGGGGCCAAAGTCAAAAATCTTCATCTCCAGGCTGAGTGCCTTCTGTCTATTAGAAAGGACACATTCTGCGTCTGCACTACTGGCAGCCACTTCTCAGGAAATTGCACTGTGACATTATGTCTAATTTGCTGTATCCTAAAACCACTAAATCTCTGTTGATATTAATGCTTTACAGAGTTCTCCTTCCCTTGAGTATCTCTGTTTGGGATCATTGTTGGCAATGCTTTTATTTTGCCAAGTTGAATCATGTTCCTTATCCTTCTGTTATTTCTGTCCTCGATGGCATATTGTACTTCTCTCACTGTGCCGATTTAATTAACATGCTGTTTATTCCCTCTTCCAGTTTACTATAGCTTTTAAATAAGAATTGCGGTAACACCTATCCCTGTGGAACCCCACTAGACAACTTCTCCAACTCAGTATAGTGACATTTATAAATACCCTTTATTTACAGCCCTTCAGCCGCTTTCTGATCCACATTGAAGTCTTCCTATCCAACCTCATCAAAGAGTAAGTTGTGTGAGAAACTGTATAAAATGCTTTATAAAAATTCAAGTATACGTCAAATCCAGACGTCCCCTGTGAGGATGTGTAAGTTAGAGCAGTTTGTACTCGGACTCTCCCTAGATCTTCTTATACCCACTCCATTCTTGTGTAAGGGAATCTGAGTTGGTCCATATTAAGAAGTCAGAAGAAAATGTAAATTAGAATAAGGTCTACTGTAATTTACAACCTATAAATATCAGTTCCTCAGTGTGTAAATATCACCAACTTAAACTCCTTTATACTCAGGTGGAGCAGAGGTAACTAGGTCTTGGGAAGTCTAAACTGAGTGTCAGAGGGTGTAAAGTATACCACGTGGAAGAGTGAACTCTGCTAGAGCATGCCCTCGTGGCTGGGTGTGGCATGGCAGTTCTCTCCTGTGTAGCACCCCTTACCGACTGTCACTGGTCCTGCAGTGATGGCCTCTTCTCATGACTCGGCCCTCCAGCTGAGTCATGTTTTAGTCCCATCCAGGGTAACAGAAAGTCTAACTGAACAAATAAGAGTCCAATGTCCAACAGAAGGTCTTCAGCTCTCCACTCTGAGCCCTGTGGTCCTTATATCCCTTCTCTCAGGGCTTTCAACTGTCCTTATCCCCTTCTTGGGATGGGAAGGCTTCACAGGCCCCAAGCCCACCCTCTGCACTGGGTTCCAGTCCAGGGACTCAATAACCAGCAATCAAAGTCTGCTCCTTGTGACTCCTTGGTGCTGCCTTCTAGGACTTCTGCCTACCATAGTCTGTCAGCACACCTCTCCCACAGAACTCTCTAAGTTCACCCTTCTTTCAGGGCCAGGACTCACAGGACTCTCCTCCTGGAATTCCCCCAACAAATCCCAAACCAAAAGTATAACTAAACCCAACTTCTGCCCTCCATGAGTTTGACCTTTCATACCTCTTATGTTTCCCTTATATAGTTCCTGAGTTAAATACCTCCCAGGGCTCTCTCCCTGGAAGTCCTGATCCTGCCCTTTTATCAGGACTCCTCACCAACACAACCTGCTCCATCCCCAGGGTTGCTTCATCTCTTTTGTGCCAGACTTCCCTATTCCAGAGAGGATCTCAGGGCCAACTGTACCCCTGGCCTTCCTTCTTCATCCTCCTGGTCTCTCTAGTTCCAGAGAGTGATTGCAGAGTTTCTCCCTGCAGCTCCTTTCCTTGTCTTTGTTTTTTTTGACAGAGCAGCCTCGTTACATGAGGCTATGACCACAACTTTCTTCATTCATTTTTAGCCATGTTGTTAATATCCTTTCATTCAGTCTAGTATTCTTAAGGAAACACAGCAAAGCACTGTTTCATTTTCCTGACATTCTCATTGGTCCTTTTAGGGAAATATCTTTGATTTCAAGTCAACTAAATTTTTTGTAAAGAAACTTTCTTTCCATAGAATATTGCCCACAATGCCATAGAACATGATCAACAGTTTTTTTGGTTTTGCACGCAATACACAGCACATCTTTATGTCTCTTTAACACAATTAACTTAGTAGGTCATTGTGCGTTAAATATTAACACTAAAAATGACTACTTCTTTTTTTGTACCCTGACTGTGGAGTATAGTATTATCTTCTGTTTCTGAGCATACATCATAAAAACTTCATCCTTTTGTTTTCTTAGTCCATTGTTCTTGCCATTCCTTTCCAAGCTCCTTCATGACTACACTTTAAAATTCTTGTCTGCTTAAGAGTTTCTTGATACCCACCTTCTCATTTTTAGAGCTTGTTTTGCTTCTTTGTCATCTGTCTCATTTCCAGATATTCCAATATACACAAGAATCCATGCTATTGTTACACAGATACCTTCTTGGTTTAATTCTGTAGTTAGGAACATTATTTCACTTATGACATTTCTGCTTTCCAAAATACCTGTTCCAATTGTCATAATGCCTGACAAGGAATCAGATAAAATGACAGCTGCAGCTGATTGCATATCTCTTATCCAGGTTAGTGCCAACATTTTCCCCATTAGTTCAGCCATGAGAATGGTCATATAATTCAATATCCTTGTAGATTTCTGGATTCCAAGACTAGGAACACAGAAATCTGTTCCCACTCTACTTGCGCTGTCATCTTTTGATCCATAGAATCTGGATTGACTTGGTAAAGTTGGCCCCATTTTCATAAATTGATTCAGAAATGTCACTGATCATAATGTAAGATTTTTTTTCTTTCCTTCGTTTTTTCATACAATTCCAACTCCACAAATGGGGGTTTAACTGTCCAGCTCTAATTTGGTTTCCCATGATTAAAAATTTGTAGTTCTCTCAATTTTTTGTTACATATGTCCTTTATCCATTTTTGACCCTGATAGTACCTTCTTTCTGCTTCAGATTTCCTTTCTTTATACTAACTACCGAGCTCCTTCCCCAGCTGTGACTCAAGTTTAGTTGGGCCTGGCCAGCCTTCCAGGTGCAACCAGATGGGTTGATTGGCCTATCAGCCCCATATTCACCCATTCAGAGCTTGTGTGGAGTACAAAGACTGTCACACTCCATTTTATTCATAGTCCTCCATCTATTGTTTTCCCTTCTTACTTTCTGTTCATTTTTCTGTCAAAAAAACAACAAAATCAGTCAAATGTGTCTGGCTTGATTTAGTTTTTATAAACACATGATGCGATACTAAAGTCTGAAAAACACACTGTTTTTGCACTACAATCATATAAATTATAAGTAATTGCAACAGAAACATTTCCCCCAGATCCTGCATCACTATGTACTGATACCAAAGAAACAATCAGCAGTTCTAAATCAGATGCATGCCAGCAGTCGTTCAGTTGGAACTGTCCACAAGCTTAGGACCACGTAGCAGCAGATTGTTTACCCAGATGTGGGAGAGTGAGAAATGGATAGCCCTGCTCCTGCAGAAAGAAGTGAATTGTTTTCATGTGGTGAAATGATAAGAAGCTTCTGAAAATAACTGATGAAATAGCAATTTTTTTCGATGAACACAAAGATCAATAAATTATTTTGCCAGTAGTTTTATACTTGTCTATTTTATTTATTCCTAACTACAGTGGGTCCAATCCTGTATTCATTTACATTCATGACTTCAAAGAGAATTATGGACACATAAGATTGTTTGGCACTGCAGTTTGGCACTGCACATTGAGTCCCGTGTTGTTAGCGGTACATTTTGAGATATGGCTTTGCAGCTCTGCATTAAAGAATGTGGAATTATGATTTTTCAAAGTTAAATATAATGATTGATCTGTTTTGAAAACACATCCCATTTGTCAACAGTGATATTTATGGGGCATAACTGGTTTATTTTGGGATATCATTTTGGATCATACATGTATTACAAATCTGATACTGTAGCAAAACTAAAAGACCAATTTTCTGACCTAGTGGGATGCTCCCAAGAGCCACTGGTGCATAACCTATTTGAGAGATGTGAGTATTTGGGAGCAGATGCCAAAGAAAAACTGAATGACATCCATATGAAAATTTCATTGAGGTGGAAATGCTTTAATTTTTATATGAGCAAAAGCAGAGTAGGACAGATCAGATATCTACTGACAAAAAGGAAAGAGGGAGTAGTATGGTCAAAGTGATGAGCTGGGGAAATTAACTTTGCAGCACCATTTTGAATAGATATAAGTAGAGCAAGAGTGCATTTGTCAAGGTTAGAGAAGAGGATGTTGCAATAATTGAGGTGTGAAATGATGAGTGTCTGTATGAGAGTTTTAGCTGTGTGGATGGACTGGAAAAGCCCTGTTTTAGAGATGCTATGCAGGCAGAATGAGCAAGCTGTACATAAATCCTAGAGATGAGGACCAAGAGAGAGGTCTGAGTCAAAGATGATGCCCAGGTTTCAGGCCTGAGGGACAGTCAGGATGGTGATGTTGTCCACAATGGTGGAGAAAGGAGATAGCTGGGAGGGCTTGGGGAAAAGAGATTAAAAGTTACATTTTGGCCATGGTGACTTTAAACTGGCTGGCCAGCCACAAGAAGAGACCAGAAAAACGAGCCAAGATTTTACTTTGGACAGAAGGAGGCGAATCTGGAGTAGAGGGGTAGATCTGTGAATTGTCAGCATTGAGATATGGTAACTGAATTTGCGTTTGCAGCTGAAATTACCCAGAAAGAAGACATAGAGGGATAAGAGAAGGGAACCAAGGACAGAGCCTTTTGGAAACCCCTCAGAAAGCTGGAGGGGAAGGAGGATGAAGAGGATCCTCTGAAAGATGCACTGAAGGAGTAATTAGAGAGGTACGGCAACAACCGGGAGAGGACAGAGGCACAGAAGCCAAAGGGGGACAAAGTTTGACAAAGAAGAGCATGATCGACAGTGCTGAAGGTGCCTGACAGGTCAAGGAGGATGAGACTGGAGTACTGATTCTGAGCTTTAGCTAGAAAGCGATTAGCAGTCATTAGAGGCTTTTGTGAGAAACATTTCAGTGGAGTGCAAGAGCCAGAAGCTGGACTGAAGCAGGGTCTAGGATGGAATGGGAGGAGAGAAATTCCTGATAGCAATTGTAGATAATGTGTCAATGTTCTTAGAAATGGAGGGAAGAAAGGAGCTGGGATAGTAATTGAAGAAGGTAAGTGGGGGTCAAGCGAGGTTTTTAAGTTGGGAGAGACTAAGGCACGTTAGTATTGTGAAAGGGAAGAACCAGAGGAGAGAGAGTTTGAGGACAAGGGTAATATAAAAAATGAGGG
Organism: Natator depressus; assembly: GCF_965152275.1. Lineage (NCBI taxonomy): Eukaryota > Metazoa > Chordata > Testudines > Cheloniidae > Natator > Natator depressus. Next base: position 156,377,717 of record NC_134234.1, read on the forward strand.
TCAGCATGAGGGAAGTGAGGAGGTGGGATGGGATGGGGTCATAGGATCTGTAGTCACCAAAGATAAATGTGGGAGATTATGAGGAGAGGAAGTGAAAGAGCCAGGAGTCAAAATCAGATAGAAAGGCTGATGGGGAGGAGTTGGGTGGATGGTTGATAACAGCAGCATTGAATGGGAGAGGAGAGAAGAGTTGGATGCAGTGCTCTTCAAAAGAGAAGAAGAGTAGGAAGGGGCGGAGGAAGGAGGTGAGAGTGGTTGGAATGGGAGAGGAGAAGCCCAGCTTGCCCACCAGCATCTGATCTAGGGCAGGGAGTTTGAGAGGAGAAGTCTCCATAAGAGTTTATTTCCAGGTTATAATTAATTGGGCTTTTGTCGCTAATATGTCAGTTCAAATACTTAAATTCTTCCTTGGGAAGAGGTACCCACCTTTAGACTTGAGCTTGCTGATCAAAGCCAAGCGTGCATGTTGTTTGATTGATATGTTTCACAAGAACAAATGGATATAGTCTAGCCATCAACAAGTTTAGGCTTGAAATTAGGCGAAGGTTTCTAACCATCAGAGGGATGAAGTTGTGGAACAGCCTTCCAAGGGGAGCAGTGGGGGCAAAAAACCTAACTGGCTTCAAGACTGAGCTTGACAAGTTTATGGAGGGGTTGATATGATGAGACTGCCTACAATGCCATGTAGCCGATCTGCAACCGCTAGCGGCAAATATCCCCAATGGCCGGTGATGGGACACTAGATGGGGAGGGCTCTGAGTTATTACAGAGAATTCTTTCCCAGCTGTCGGGCTGGTGGGGCTTGCCCACATGCTCAGGGTCTTACTGATCGCCATATTTGGGGTTGGAAAGGAATCTACCCCGGGTCAGATTGGCAGAGACACTGGGGGAGCGGTTGTTTTCTTCTGCAGCATGGGGTCACTTGCAGGTTTGAACTAGTATAAACGGTGGATTCTCTGTAACTGGAAGTCTTTAAACCATGATTTGAGGACTTCAGTAATCCAGAGGCTAGGGTGTCTTTTACAGGAGTGGGTGGGTGAGGTTCTGTGGCCTGCAATGTGCAGGAGGTCAGACTAGATGATCATGATGATCCCTTCAGACCTTAAAGTCTTTGAGTCTATGATACACCTGTCAGGTATGGAAACTTTCTTATACCCTTATTTATATTGTCAAAGAATGCCAGAATGCTAACAAATCACTAGGAGGTTCAAATTGCTTAACATATCAGGGGGCAGTATAAAGGGCAAGAGAAAAGGATCTTTGATAACATCAACCAGAAAGTAATGGCTATAAACTGGTTGAGAGAAGAATAAAAAATAAACCAGAGGACTCAGATATTTTTTGTGCAAGCTGACGGTATTGCAGACATAACTCATACTGATCAGTGCTCTAATGATTGTTCACTGCATTACTAGTTAAGACTAAGAATGCAACCTTGCATTGGGTGATGGCAACCAGGTGTGGTTCAGACAATGCTACCAAACCAGTGGCTACAGGAGGCCAAAGGTCATTGGGGGCCAGGCTACCAATGTTAGTGGAATGTTTACTTCTCATGCTCCCGCACCATGTGGCATGAAACCCCTTTATGCGCACAGTACCTATGGTGATAATAATTGGAATCCGCACAGAATCACTGTTGGCTTGGCCATACCATGGGTTTCACTCTTCCAGTGTAACAAGAAACCTCCATCTACCTTTCTATAACTTCTTCCATAAACATACTCCTCAGTTCTAGAAACACTACTTATTCTCTTCCCCCTGGTCCCTCATAGGAGTGAACATATTTCCGTCTCCAACAGCCCGGTTTGCACAATTCAGTGTTTGAAGCATGTGGAGGCAGGAAGGCATGTTTAGAACATTAGGCTCTGGAAATGTGGGCCACAGTCAATGTGCAGGGGACCCTAGATTTGCTTGAACCAGCCCTCATGACCATGCTAATGAAGGGAAACACGATTCCAGATGATAGAGTATATATTTGCATTATACATCCTAGCTGCTGCTCACTGGGCTATATTTTCAGAAACATTTCAGTGGGCACCGATAGCAATTAAGGGCATAAAAACAGATGGCCCATATTTTCATAAAATGACTTGGATGCCCTGAATTTAAACATATCGTTGCCTCAAGTTTGGCATCCATAATTAATGGACATTTTTGAAAATGTAGGCCAGAAATGTCCAAAATTCAACTAAGTTTCAAAGATTTTCAAGGAGCACCTACTTGGATTGAAAATAGGACAGTTTGGGGTCTGGGGATATGTGTCTGAAAGCTTCCTTGAAATTCAATGTCATATGTTAGTCATCCAGTCATCTCATGTGGTCTAGGCAGCTTTATGAAGTCTAACTATATTTGTAGTTATGCATGCAAAGTGGTTTAGGCAGACAGTTACCTTTTTAGCTGTTCGTTGGCATTAGGGTGGAAAGGTGAAGAAAACCCCAACTTCATATGGAAGGATCTGAAGCACATGGAAGAGGAGAATGAATCTGAAGAGGAAACATTATATTCCTCTAAGCTGATGGATAGATGCCATGAACAGTTAAAAGCCCTGTAACCCAAATTACAAATAGAAATGGGCCCATACCAAACCCCTTGGTTTGAACCCTCTGAAATCAGGAGTGTTTCAAATCTAAAAATCCAGATCAGATTTCATTGATGAGGGGATCTATGCCTGTAATGAATTAACCAAAACCCCATATGTGAATGTTCCTAGCCTTTGGTTGAGTAAAAATATGAATCCAGATACAGCTCTGAATTGTGCAAACCAGGACCATCTCTAATTTAACATAAACTACACTAGTCAGGTGGCCTCCCCCAGGGGCATAAAATAATTTTGAAAAAATGGAGGGATAACAGGAACAGGCATTGAGTTATCATTCAAAATATTTGGGAAGAACTCTCAACAGCTTCCTCTAGTATAGTCATGTGATGATGACAGAGGTGAGGTCCTTCCCATCCTAATTGTTTTGTCAGTGGTTCCCAAACTGGGGTTTGCGAACCACTGGGGTTCACACAATGTTACAGGGGGTTACTCAGAAAAATTTCTTTAATGGTGGCCAGAGGACCTCAGGCATGGGAGGCTGCAGGTGTGACCCAGTTGCGGAGCAAACAGCCCGAGCCCCATGAAGCGCTGAGCAGGGAGCCGAGCCCTGGTCAGCGCGGGGCCGGCAGCCTGAGCCCTGCGGAACGTGCGGCCGAGCCCCGGTTAGTGGAGGTGCCGGAAGCCCGAGCTCCATGCAGTGGAGGGCCAGGCAGTTGGGGCCGGCAGCCCGAGCCCCCGCAGTCAGCGGGGCCAGCATCCTGAGCCCCGTGGAGCGTGGAGCTGGCAGCCCAGACCCCGGCGCGAGGCCAGCAGCCTGAGCCCCATCGCAGGCAGGGAGGCAGCTGGGAGCCCAGGCACGCAGATGGCAGCTCGGACCCCTGTCCTTGCCAGACAGGGGAAGTTGGGTGGCATGAGGGGCAGAGTGAGCAGGGGCCACGCTGTATGTGGGGGGTGGTCGAGGCTAATTTGTCCCTCTCAGGGCACCCCCTAGGGATGGCCCTGGTGGTGGAAGGAAAGGTGTTTGCGCGCCAAACCAGCCGGAACCAGGTTGTAGTCAATGCAGTAGCATTAAGGTGCCTCAGTAATTCGATACTAAGTCATTTTCTCTGGAGTGCTCTTTTGCTTCAGTGAGAGGTGAGACACTCTTCTCATTTTCTAGTTTGTTGGTTGTTAGCATCACATTGAGGAGATTTAAATTTAAATCCCTGGAAATATTCATTTTTAGGAGGGGGTTCACGAGATTTCACATTTTAGTGAAAGAGGTTCACAGGTTGTTAAAGTTTGGGAACCGCTGTTTTAAGTGATGCCTGTAAGTGTTCCTAATGTGTGCGAACCTCTCACCCTGCACTATGCGTGCAAAAGATATGTCCTGTGCATCCGTCTGAGGTTGTTTACTCTCAAACAATTCTCAAAGGTGCTGCACAACTGTTTGTTGGGGGTGAATGTTGCTTCAGTTTTGGACAAGGAACAATGGACAAATAAGTGAGGTATTTTCAGGATAAAAGTATTCCAACTTTCTTAGTTATTGCCTGGGCAACACAGGCCCACCAGTGAAAAAGCATATCTGTAAAGGCTGATTTTATTCAAATGATACTGGAATGCTGTGTCTACCTGCACTGAGGGTAACATGGAAGGATAAACATGTATCTCATGATTTTTACACCACCAGACATGTTCTTCCATCTCATACATGAGACTCCACAACCAAGTTAATTACATGAAAAGTAGACTGTTGAGAGCCTACTATGTTTTTACATATATTTATGGATTTTTATTAGCCTTAATGTTTAATGTATTTGTAACAAACATGGGAATTTCCTGCAATGTCTTTGGGGGCTCTTACTCTATTACATTTATGCATCATTGTGGGCCAGGGACTGTATGTAATTCCATGGTGGAGAGTGACCACAGCTCCTCCAGGAACTAAAAACAGGGAGTGATTAGGCAAATTCACTCAGGTTGTAACACCTCCAGAGAGGTACCACCACCTGCAGAGTTTCATTTATACTAGTTCAAGCTGGATTCTCCAGAGACCAACAGACAAAGAAAGGATTTTTGGATAAATAGCCTGTGTTAAATGAACAGAGCCTTCTTTCGCATCTGCAAACAGACAGGACTTCCTATCCAAGGTTGGAGGGCAGTCCTTCTTGGGAAGGGGTGGAAGAACTTTGGCCTCCTGATGCTCGATAAGACTGATGAGTGACCTCTGGTAAGTTTTTAACATGTACATAGGAAGTGTCATTGTTTTTATATGTTTTCTCTGGCCTGGTCTACACTGTGGGGGGATCAATCTAAGTTACGCAACTTCAGCTATGTGAATAACGTAGCTGAAGTCGACGTACTTAGACCTACTCACCGCGGTGTCTTCAGTGTGGTGAGATGACTGGTGCTGCTCCCCTGTCGATTCTGCCTGCGCCTCTCGTGGTGGTGGAGTACAGGAGTCTATGGGAGAGCACTCGGGGGGTCAATTTATTGCATCTACTCAAGACGCGATAAATTGACCCCCGCTGGATCGATTGCTGCCCACCGATCCGACGGGTAGTATAGACAGACCCTCTGTAATGCTTTCACCTTAAGAATAAATGTGCTTGTTTATAAAGGGCTGTGTGGTAACTTATAGGTACTGGCAATAACTCTGCTCATTGCCTTTGAAGAGAAAGCAAAGCACAGACCATTTAAACAATCTGGCTTGCTGGGCTATCACAGTGTTGGCATGGAACTGTGTAGCCTGGAAAATCCCAGGCAGGAGGGAGAGGGACTTGGATCTCAACCCAAGAGAGGTGATAACTGAGGAACTGGAAAGCTAGAGTGGATGCTGTCATGGGACCACAGAGGGGGAACAGAGGTGCAGTTGCCCTGAACTGTGACAGTCAAATTCCCTCCCCCTGCCCCCCACCAGTGCACCCAATCTGAAGGGTGCTAGGGATCTCCAGAGATGGAAAGAGGGAAGGAATCCTCTTTCATGCGTCACAGCACCAGTCAAGCACTCTGAAGAGGTTCCCCTAGCCATCAATTGGAGTAGCTTTTGCATCTCTAACAGCCTCCCTTCCAGCAGAGGAAGGATTGGATGATCTGTGCAGTGGCAAATCCTTTGGCCTTTCCCCTCTTAAACATCCCTTCTCCCCATGTGGAGCTGGGCTTCATACAGTGCATAGGGGTTACCACTCTTCCTCTCCACCTCACCCTCTCCCATTTCTTGCCTCTACTGCATAGTACAATTGCATCAGTTCTCTTGATAAGACACCCTTCATGTCTTCAGAGAGGCTTACATGGTACATAAGACCTCAAGGGGTATGTCTACAGTGCATAGTAAATGCCGGTCTATGGAACCCAGGCCTGCAGACCCATGCTTTCCAAGCTCGTGCTTGGGCATCCACACTTCCTTGCTATTTGAGTCTCATACCTGTGCCAATGCATCCACACTGCACCACACAGATCCGAGTCAGACCCTGTTGTTTCTGGGATATATACCAGGGTTCTTAGTGCCCTTGGTAGCTATGCCCACTCTAGGGCTTGGTTCATGGTCTGTTGTGGGAGACCTTATCTGTCCATCCCACAGGACTTGACAAGAATTGTTTTTAGCCCACCAGTGCATCCAGCCAAGTCACTTTTGGGTGTACATGCTCCCTGCAACTGGATTCATCAACATGGTTCCAGCAATGGTGGAAGATTTTCTCCTGCTCATGCTTTCACTCTTATTTCAGGATTCAGGCACAGCATCTGAGAGACGCTTGTGGACATTTCAGTGGTGGTATATATTCAATCATAGAATCATAGAATATCAGGGTTGGAAGGGACCTCAGGAAGTCATCTAGTCCAACCCCCTGCTCAAAGTAGGACCAATCCCCCACTAAATCATCCCAGCCAGGGCTTTGTCAAGCCTGACCTTAAAAACCCCAAAGGAAGGAGATTCCATCACCTCCCTAGGTAACACATACCAGTGTTTCAGCACCCTCCTAGTGAAAAAGTTTTTCCTAATATCCAACCTAAACCTCCCCCACTGCAACTTGAGACCATTACTCCTTGTTCTGTCGTCTGCTACCACTGAGAACAGTCTAGAGCCATCCTCTTTGGAACCCCCTTTCAAGTAGTTGAAAGCAGCTATCAAATCCCCACTCATTCTTCTCTTCTGCAGACTAAGTAATCCCAGTTCCCTCAGCCTCTCCTCATAAGTCATGTGTTCAAGTCCCCTAATCATTTTTGTTGCCTTCTGCTGGACTCCTTCCAATTTTTCCACATCCTTCTTGTAATGTGGGGCCCAAAACTGGACACAGTACTCCAAATGAGGCCTCACCAGTGTCGAACCAAAGGCACCTCCTTGAGAAGGAGTACAGACATGGCAGTGGCAACCCAACTGATCTTGCTCATGCCTGTTGCCAGAACCGCAGATTCCCCTTACAGTGCTTCTGGAGCTGGGCCGTGAGCACAGACTGGCGGGCTCACATTGTCAAGCAAACCTGAGATGACCAGCAGTGGCTCTAGAACTTTCGCATGAAAAAGCAGATGTTCCTGGAGCTGTGTGATCAGCCTGCTCTGATCCTCTAGAGTCAGGACAACATGCATGTGGGAGGCCATGCTGTTCCAGAAGCCAGTAGCTATGACCATCTGGAAGCTGGCTACCCCAGACTGCTACCCCATAGCTAACCAGTTTGGTGTTGGCAAGTCAACTGTGGGGTTTGTTGTGGGAGAGGTTTGTGAGGTGATGTACCCAAAGATGGCGGGCATAAGCAATGTTCCTGAAATAATTGCTGTCTTGGAGAGAATAGGCTTTCTAAACTTTGCTCGGGCCATCGATGGGACTCGTGTGCCAATAGTTTGCCCTCTGCAAGTTGCACGTGAGTATATAAACCACAAAGGGTACTACTCCATTGTAATGCAGGCCCTGGTTGATCACAGAGGCAGGGTCATGGACACCAATAGACACCAATGTGGGATGCACTGGCAGGGTGAATGATACAAAGGTTTTCCAGAGATTGGGACTATACCTTCATGGACAAGCTGGGATATTATTCCCGCTGAATGACATTGTTATAAATGGAGTCACTCCACCCACTGTTATTCTAGAGGACATCCTTTTACCATAGCTTATGCAACCATACCCTGATTTCAGAGGGTCGGGCCAAAGAAAGTTTAACTACATGCTCAGTAGCTGTAGGATGGTGGTGGAATGTGTGCTTGGCAGATTGAAATTCTGGTGGGGCTGCTTTCAAAACTGTTTGGATGCCAGTGTCGCCTATGCTGTCCACATTATTGTAGCCTGCTGTGCTCTACACAATGTCTGTGAGGACAAAGGTGAGCCATTTCACCAGGAATGGACTCACAACACTGCTGGATTGCTGGCTTGGTACACCGAGCCAGAAGGTGCACCTGTCATTACTGGTGCAGGATCCCCACCGGCAACAAAAAGCAGGGATTCTCTGTGCACCCATATAACATGTTTGAATGGTCCCATGGATGAAGGGGAATGAAATAGTATTTTTAATTGTGCCACACTCATCTCGCTGTTTCTGCATGTAGGGCAGCTCTAGAAGATTGTTTTTATGAATTAGTAGTATGCATTTTGTAAACACTGTTCATGAACCTCATCACACAGTTTATGGCTTACTATGGTGGATGGAATTTTTTATGCATTTTATCGAAACTGGACATGCGCTACCCACAGCTTATAGATTACTGGGGTGACATTCCACTTTAATAAATGTAATTAAATTTGCTAATGAAACTTGTGTGCAAATCAAGCACTTTATTTTAAACATGCATTTAAATAAGAACTAGCAATGTAAAAACTTGAAAGGCAGACCACCTGCCATCAAAACTCAGAACACAATACACAAAAGCAGTGCAAAAAACAGTAACCAGTGCATGTAAATATGCAATGTATAAGAGTGCAAAACACCCAAACTATGTCCAATTTCACTATTGCTGGTGTCCCCTGTTCCTCTGTTGTCCTTGGTCCTTTTGGTGCATCTTGCATATGGGGGCAGCTGAGCTGGAGTGGAGGAATGCACAGGGTACCTTTGACTGTTCTTTGTACTAGTGTTAATTGCTTGTGACATGGACGAGCCAACCCCAGAATTGTCCAAAGGCTATATAGGCTGCAGGACTTGATAGTGTGAAGGGGACTCAGGTGTGGGACTGGAGCAAGAGGTAAAGCTGGCATTGGAGCCTGCAGTCTGGCAACAGTGAGTGCGGGCAACCTCTTGAACAGCTCCTTCTACTGTGCTGTGTCTTCCTCCCTCAACTTGTGGTTGTGCTCCAAGAACTGTGCTGCCAATCTCTCCTTGCGCTGTGCAGCCTGTCTTTTTTTCTAGCTATCCTGCACCCTTATATCTCTGGTACTCCATCTGCTGATTGGCTCTGTCCAAAATGTCTCCCATCAGCTCATCTCTGACTCTCTTCCTCCTAGAAAGTTCATTCGCCCAGGCTCCTGGATCCTTTTGTGTGCCCTGTAGAGGTGGAAGGGCCTGGCAAGAAAAATGGAAGAGCACATTAGTGTCTGACCATGAGAATAAATTACATTTCTATTCTTTGCCAGGGACTGCCTTAATTCAAGGTCAAAAGATTATACTTTTTATCACTGGGTTTTATTTTATTCACACACAAAACACTGCCCACACTGAAAGCTATCACAGATCATGGTAAAATACAAATAGCAAAATCAGTTACAAATTATTTATAAATCCCCTCCATTTTTCCCAGGGGGTGGGGGTAATCTGAGGAACTGGCTCATATGAGCTATGGCTTTACAATCCTTTTGGTCAAAGCAAGCCCTGGAGGACATTGTTATTCTGGAGGTCCCTGTGGTGGAAGCATGAACTTCTGTTCCAGGCCAGCAGAGGACAACCATCTGCCTATGCCAAGGAGGTTTTTAGGCATCTAGTGATTGACCAGAACATCTAGAGATGGAAGGGGCTTGCGAGCTAGGAAGGCGGTCCTAATAAATACGCCGTGACCCACAATGGAACTGACTATCTGGAGTTCCTACCCTGTTGGAAGTTTGCATGCATCCCCAGCCAGGAATGGGAGAAAAATCATGGCAAAATCAACAAGATGCTGATTTAGCATGGAGATGTAATTCAGCCTCCTTGCAAGCACCCTGCATTCATGCAGAGACCCAACTGCCAGCCATTTGGATCCATAACACAGACAACCACGCTCTGTTATCATTTGGACTCATAATACAGGCAGCCATTGTGACGGGTTGGATCACAGAAACCCCCTTGGGACTGCCACCTGATGTGCCAAGACTACTTCTGCTCCTGCTTTCCTACCCTGTCAGCTTAGGACTTCAGTGCCCTGCCTGGTTTGAGCCAGACCCGCTAGCCTGCTGCAAACCCAGACCCAGGTCTGAACCACATCCCTGAACAGCTGTAGGCTTAATTGAAAGCAACTGAGGAAGTGTTCCTGTCCTTGACACTTAGATGCCCAATGGGGTCCAAACCCTAAATAAATCCGCTTTACCCTGTATAAAGCTTATACAGGGTAAACTCATAAATTGTTTGCCCTCTATAACACTGACAGAGAGATATGCACAGCTGTTTGCCCCCCACCCCAGGTATTAATACATACTCTGAGTTAATTAATAAGTAAAAAGTGATTTTATTAAATACAGAAAGTAGGATTCAAGTCTTATGGGGGGCACCGTCACAGCCAAGAATTAAAACGATCTCCAGTATTGTTTGCACTCGTACTACAGGCAATCCAGCTTGGCCGATTTATATGGTGAACTGAAGGAGCAGGAAAGGGTATGCGAGACTCATAATATTAACACCCTAACTCATCTTTCTAACAATCAGTGTGTATCTAGTAAAAATTTCATAACTGCTTGTTTAACATTTCCCCCCACACTTCCCAATGTCCATTTTGAATCCCATGTGGTGGTGGTGGGTGGGGGTGGGAGGGAGGATCCTAGGGAACTAAACAGAAGCATGCTACATCTCCTGGCTTGTAATAATAATTTTCTAGGGTCATAACCTGGAAATCTCTCCCATTCCCATATTAATAATAACAAACATGGTGGCAGAAACATACAAGTCTCAGGCTTTGGCTACAGCACTTTGGCTGTGTGTTCCACTGTGGGCTGCTCTCCAGGGCTGTCCCCAAACAGGTCCTCAAAATATGGATCCAGGATGTGCTCTAGCTGCTCCAGTGACATAGCCTCTTCAGGGACATGTGTCAACACCAGGGTCACTTTGTTAGCTTCATCTAGCAGCTGCTGCCTCTCCTCCAGGGGAGCCTGTGACTGGGGGCGCTTTTAGGGTGTCAGCCAGAGATGACATGGGGGCGAGGGGGGGATTTGAACCACTGAGGTGAGTCAAGGGGTAGACGTGGTGCTCCCTCCCTGAACCCTGCCACATAGGACTGGCCCAACCTGTCTGGCATCACCGGCCCTAGCCTTCCGTTGTCGTCGCTTGCCCCTCCCCGTCGAATGTTCCTCCATGCCCCCCTCAGGGGGCATGCCTTACAGTTTGAAAACCTCTGTCCTAGATCCAGAGGAAACATGTGGGGTGGTCACGCTCCCCCCCCCCCCTCCAAACCTTTAAATTGTGCCCCTCTCCTCACAATCAACAGTTTCTGGACTGTCAGCCCTGCTCAAGAGATTGTCATGCACCACTGAGGGCTCAGTGCTCAGTTAAGTTCCCAGTACATGGTCGAATTCCTGGTAGAAGAGGCAGGTAGATGGGGAGTTCCTTGAGCGGTGGTTATCATCCCTGACTTTGCAGTAGTAAGTCTTGACGTACTTGCCTTGCTCACTGAATTGAACAGGGGTCTGGTGAATCCTCAAAGCCGCGAGCCTCTCTGAGGTACCTTTGTATACGTGTTCATTTCTTGCACTCTAGCTGAAGTTGAATGTCTTGCTTTCCACGCACCAGAAATTAACCAGAATCTGGCTGTGTACCTCTGACCAGCTAGCAGAGCACTTGGTGTATGGCTTCTTCATAGTGCTGGCCATAGCTAACGTGAGACAGGGCTAACTGTGTTTCCAGTCAAGCAGTCATCATGGAAAGGAAGGGTTAAATGTGAAGCAGCTGTATCTGAACCGGGAGGTCACTTTCCGTTCCTGGGAATCAAACAGGAAGTTTTGAGATAGAAGGGCTGGAAAACACAGGCCAAAGGAACTGTGGGATAGTGTTAGCAGATTCTCCAGAAACGTGTCTGGCAACCCAGGCTTGAGCTGTGTCCCTACTGCAAATTGCCTGTGCTTGCACTCACGTCACAGCAAGTCTTGGGGCTCAGGTCCTGAGGGTTTTCTGGCCCAAGTCAGAAAGATTTGTGTGTGGATGGTAGGGGGCTTGGGCTTAACCCTCAGTTTGAGCCCAGGTTTACTATGCAGTTTAGACATACACAGGAGAACCTTCTGCACTGGGGTGACTTTCCATCTTTGTCAACACTGCAAGTGAAGGTATGATTGTTGCACGGGTAGGCATATGTGAGCTAGCTTTAATTTAGCTAGCATGGATAATAATATCAGTGAAGATGCAGCAGCATGGGCTTTAGTACAGGTGAGCTACCAGAATACCCAGGGTCCCTGGCAGGCTTGTACTCTGGCTGTTATCTCATACTAAAGTCCATGCTGCTGTGTATTCACTGCTATTATTACTCATGCTACTTAGATTAAATCTATCCCAGGTAGGCCTACCAGGGCTTCAATCACATCTTCGCTTGCAGTGTAGAAGTACCCTTTGTTGCTGAGTTTGTTTTGTTTGTTATAGTTTGTTTAGCCTTTTTGGATATTGATTGCCGAATATCTTCCAATAAGGTTTCTTTGTGAACTAGCCTGAACATTAATAGCCCAGTATGCAGCATGGAGCCTTCATAGGGTTATGTTTTTCTCTCTTACGTGTCTTTCTGTCTCTCTCTTTCTCTTTCTCTCATGTTAGTAAAAGAGGACCTTATAGTATAGGGATGATGAACTGGTAAGAAGTTTTTTTATTGTGTTTTTATCCCTGCATAATCATTATTACACACCATCCATGCCCCCATAATGCTCTTTCAATATATTTTTCAATAATAATTTTAGGAATTTGTGTTTCCTATGTAATAATTGCTTCCTATAGGAGTCCCATTGTACCAATAAATAGAATCCAAGAAGAACCAAACTAGATGGAAAAAAAGATGATACACTTCCAAGCTCTGCCCATGTGAATTTTCAAAATGAGGCATTGCTACAGTAGATTATGCAGATATTCAAAATACGATCATGCAGCTCTCTGAGCTCCACTGGGCTTCTTGATCTGGGCTCAGTGGGGCTTGACTATGACCACAGGCTCTGCTACGTTCCAATGAGCTTGGATCCTTCTTGATTTGGGGGAAACGATAAGTGGTGGTATCGTCCAACCACCACTTACTTGTTGTCCCTCACAGCATGTTGTGCCGATCTGTGATCCTCTTCTCTCCTTACTGACATGAGGAATAAAACTATGGACGAAGCTTAAATTACCATTACTTGGACATCTGAGTTAATGCCTCACTGAGATGAATGCGGCAGTTCACATCTCTCAAAGCTATTGTTTCAGGCCCTCTGCAGACTCATCTCTACATCACTTAGGCTATGTCTACTCTAGCACTTCTGTAGGTATAACTTATGTCTCTGAGGGGTGTGAAAAAAACACCGCTCTGTGCAACATAAATTACACCAACAGAAGCACCAGTGTGCACAGCACTGTGTTGGCGGGAGACGCTCTCCTGCCAACTTAGCTACCACCACTCGTTGGAGGTAGTTTAATTATGTCAACGGGAGAGCTCTCTCCCATTGGCATAGAGTGGCTACACGAGTGATCTTACAGCAGCACAGCTGCATTGGTACAGCTGTGCTGCTGTAAGCTTGCTAGTGTAGACATGGCCTTACATTCAGCTTATTTTTCTGAGATTTTCTTCACAACCAAATCGGCTTACCAAGAAAAAAAAATTTGTAAAACAATATAGCAACTTGAAAGAGGTACCAGTACATGGTACTGCCAAGTACTGGCTGACTCGAGCCTTGAAGTCCAGGCCCAAATTACACAATATTATGGACACTTAATTACTTTAGCCACATCCCCACTGCTGGACTCTGACGAGTGAGATCCTGCCTGTTCATGGAAGGCTATTTCAAATTCACAGACACATTGCTTCAGAAAAAAAACACAAATGTTTAAATGTTTGTTGAGTCATACTTCTTCCTCCCCCTCCCCCGATTGAGAGGTAAAAATGTAAAACAACAAACAGCTACTATTACTTGGAAATGACACTGGGGACCAGTGTTTTGTAAGAGATTAAAAAAGGGTGGTACCTAGTGTGCAGAACTGCAGTCCTGGGATTGGGAGCTGCCAGCTGCTGCTCTGGAATTACAGGAAGTACTTCAGAAATCTGAGAATTTAGTATTTCATAACTGATGGATTTCCAGCTCACAGAATAAATGGCTCCTTAATTTGCTCTTTTTTCTAGGGAGTGAGATTCTGGCAGTAGCAGCATTAGGCCTATGCCATCTACATGGCAGTGTTGGGCCTGATTCTTCCAGGAAACCTGTCCTTTACACACATACACCACCAGCAGCCCCTGGTGTCAGATGGGGCTATTCTCTGTCCATGTCCCTGTCTGACATACAGCCAGTAGATCATGGTAGACATTACATTTCCAAACTGCCCTCTCTTTTTGGGAAGGTGGCCAACTTCTGCCGTCATGGGGGTGGGGTGGGGGTCACCAGTTGCTGCAAAGCCTCACAGACAGCACAAACATATGAGATTGCCATTGTCAAGCTTCCTTGCCCACTCTGAACTCTAGGGTACAGATGTGGGGACCTGCATGAAAGACCCCCTAAGCTTATTCTTACCAGCTTAGGTTAAAAAATTCCCCAAGGTACAAACTTTGCTTTGTCCTTGAACCCTATGCTGCCACCACCAAGCGTGTTAAACAAAGAATGGGGAAAGAGTCCACTTGGAGACGTCTTCCCTCAAAATATCCCCCCAAGCCCTACACCCCCTTCCCTGGGGAAGGCTTGATAAAAATCCTCACCAATTTGTACAGGTGAACACAGACCCAAACCCTTGGATCTTAAAAGCAATGAAAAATCAATCAGGTTCTTAAAAGAAGAATTTTAATTAAAGAAAAGATAAAAGAATCACCTCTGTAAAATCAGGATGGTAAATACCTTACAGGGTAATCAGATTCAAAACATAGAGAATCCGTCTAGGCAAAACCTTAAGTTACAAAAAGACACAAAAACAGGAATATACATTCCATTCAGCACAGCGTATTTTATCAGCCATTAAACAAAAGGAAATCTAACACATTTCTAGCTAGATTACTTACTAACTTAACAGAGTTTCTGAGACTGCATTCCTGATCCGTTCCTGGCAAAAGCGTCACACAGACAGCCGAACCCTTTGTGTCCCCCCCTCCCGATTTGAAAGTATCTTGTCTCCTCATTGGTCATTTTGGTCAGGTGCCAGGGAGGTTATCTTAGCTTCTTAACCCCTTACAGGTGAAAGGTTTTTGCCTCTGGCCAAGAGAGATTTTATAGCACTGTATAGAGAAAGGTGGTTACCCTTCCCTTTATTTTTATGACAGCCATAGTCTCAGGAAGGTTTCAGGCAGGAGGTAGCTGTGTGGTAGGTCAGATCAGGATGCCCCCCTGCAGGTGTTACTTCTCATACCTGCGCTCTAGAGTACAAATACATAGTTTGCACTTAACTGAGTCTGAGCAATGAAATTAAGCTAGTCGCTTTCACTTTTGCTTCTAAAAAACAAGAAGAAGTCTGGTGGCACCTTAAAGACTACCAGATTTATTTCGGCATAAGCTTCTTCTCTTCATGTGTCAATATATTTATGCCTGCATCTGTAATTTTCACTAAATGCATCTGAAGAAGTGGTTTTTTTACCCACGAAAGCTTATGCCCAAATAAATCTGTTAGTCTTTAAGGTGCCACCGGACTCCTCGTTGATTTTGTGGATACAGAATAACACGGCTACCCCTCTGATACTTTTGCTTCTAGTTAGTTTCTAGGAAGCTTCCCTTGCAGCCTCTGATTCCCCAGCACAATGGTGCAGTGTTTGAATTGCAAGCACTGCAGGGGAATGTCTAAAACCAAACTGAAAAAAAAGCAAAACACAAAATCCTTACATTTGAAATTAAAACATTTCTAATAATAACAGATTTTATAAAACTTTGAGAGTAATAATATCTATTCAAATGTGTCAGCCAGTCATATTTCCGGGGGCAGTTATTACTGTATTATTATTTATATACAATATTCTATTACATCTAACTCTTATCACCTCATTCATTATGAGATTTTAGCCTCATAACACTCCTGTGAGATAGGGACATAATATCCCCATTGTATAGATGGGGAACTGAACTGTATAGATGGGTCAGGTTAAGTCACTTGCCCACAGTCCTACAGGGAGTCTGTAGCTGAGCCAGGAATTGAACCCTTGTGTCCTGTGTCCTACACCATCTTTCCCATCCCCATACAGCAAATTGACTGGGCCAGACAAATGACACGTCCTTGCCCTGACAAGTTTAAAGGTACAAGTGGATACTACGCTATATGTAAGTACATTAAAATAGGGCCAAATCCTGCAGTCCTTTCTCAGGCAAATCTCCTTAGACTTAAGGACCCTGGCAACTTATGTTTGCTCTTTTAAAATAATGTATTAAATAATGTATCCCTGTCCCATGCACAGCCCTTCTGTCTCTATTTCTCACTTTTCACTTGCTTGGAAATGGGCAGTTGTGGCAGATAAACATCTAAGAGGCTCGGGTGTGGGAGGGTAAATAGCAGCCTGAGAGCATGCACATGAAGCAGAGGCTGCAAAGCCTCGAATCCGGGGCTGCTGCTACCTGCAGGCTTTCTCAGAAAGACAAGGAGCTGATTCTGGAGGAGACAGAAAGCAGGGGTGTCAAACATGTGGCTAGAACATAATTTATTTATGTGGTCACCATGACCTGTTCAGATTCTCCAGAATCTCAGCTTCGATTTTCTGCCTGCATTGGTAATCATCTAAAGCTGATTGGAATATAGACTTTACAGTGGTTCTTAACCTGTGGTCTGCATGCAGGTAGGGGTCTGCCAGTATAATCTAGGGGGTCCATGAATGTGCCAGCAACCAGAGGTGACATGGGAGGGGGCACAGGAGGTCACATCCTCCCCCCCCACACACACACCAGATTTGTGCCTTCCATTTGGCCCTGCTCTCTGAAGTGTTGATGCAGCAAAGCAGAGCAGTGGTGTATCTCCTTGGCTAGCTGCTGCCTGTGGAGTCAATGGCTGTGAGGCAATCCCTTCTGATGGCAGGAGAAGATCTCTCTTCTGGAGTGACACTGCAATTTTTGGTTGTGGCCTCCCCCCAGATTTCTGCTGGGTGGCTCACTGAAGTGAGTCAGGGAGTGGAGGTGGTGTTCCCTCCCCTAGCCCCCCTAGATGGACATGCCCCACAGTTTGAAAACCTCTCTGGCATTAATAAGCTGTCAATATTTTAATTTGCTGTGTTTTGTTGATCTATTCAAATAATTTATCTACAGTAATATTCATGATAACTATTAAAATAATGTGAAAGAAACAAATTATGAGCAACAAAATAATGATGGGGAGTTGGGGTTCTGCAAGTTTGTCAATTTAAGTTTAGGGGTCCCTGGGTAAAAAAAGGTTGAGAACCATTGCTTTGGGTGACACTTCAGTGCCAACATCAATATTTAATATTTTAATCACTCAACATTTTAGTGGGAAGATTAGGAAGAGGATGGGAGTGCAGCCCACACGGTTGGAAACCTGGAATTGCTGCAGGGAAGAAGGGAATTCAGAGAACAGAGGAGATTCCCAAAGACAGGGGAGGGGGAAGAAATTGAGAAAGGAAGATGGAGAAGAAGGAGAAATAAACAGCAGTAGGCTTAAACAGGAACATATTGAAAACAAAAAGGGGGCATACTGAAGATGAATGAGACAATAAGGTACTGAACAAATAACAAAACATTTAGTTACTGCATAAAGACCATATCCTTTCCTTGATATCTGTGCAAACTGCCAATTGACATCAATGTCTTATTGAGAGTATATAGTCCTGAATTTATACTCTGGGCCATGAACC
Organism: Natator depressus; assembly: GCF_965152275.1. NCBI lineage: Eukaryota > Metazoa > Chordata > Testudines > Cheloniidae > Natator > Natator depressus. The sequence goes on from NC_134234.1 coordinate 156,395,325, forward strand.
ATAATTAAATGTAGAATTCAGCCCTCTTCTTCCAATGAGTTTGACACCCCTGCCATAAAGGATAAGGATTTTGAGGTTGGAGGAAAGAACAGTTGAGCCTTGATTCCCCCCTCTGTCACGGGATGATGGAAGAAGAGAAAATTTATAGTAAACTCTTGTACACTTCCCTCTTTCCTGCTTTCTTAAAAAAAAAAAAAAAAGCATCCTGTGAAATGGATGGGTGGGAAAGCTATTGCGGGCCACTCTCCCCAAAAATGCAATTGCGGAGTGTTACTCTTTCAAAAGTGTTATTATGGGGGCTGTCCCCCTAAAATGCTCATATGCAGTTATAGAGAAATGGGGGTTGGTCCCTTCCAAAATGTTGTTTACCAGTGATATAGCAATCTCAGGGGAGATTTTCAAAGGCAAAAAGGGCAATGAAAGTTGGGCACCTGCCTCCAATTTGTGTCCTGTCCAGTACCTTTATTTAGATTCCCATCTGTTCCACATAGATTGGAGCAGTTATTCTCATCACACACCCTGCCTAAAACACTTGTCTACACTACAACAATTCTAAAAACTGTTTGGTCCACTTAGCAGGCATGTAAAACACTCTGCAACAACTGCTCTAAACAGCCAAATAGTGTTTGAATAAGCATGGTTCCGGTCTGTAATGTTTAATGACAGTAGATGGACAATGGTTCAAGTAGCCCTCCCACTACTATCCAATATTGCACTGGTGGCCTTTGAAATCTCTCAGAATCCCTTGCTTCTGGAAGATGTGCTTGAAATTGTGGGATAGATACCCAGAAGGCATTGCAACTAAAGCAATTTAGAACAGCACCAGTTAGAACATGGACCAAAACTGTAATGGCACAGAACACAAATCACCGTGTCTAATGTGGGCACACTCATTTACTTGGACTTCAGTTGGTTCTGTTCCACCAGTTCAATTAGAAACAGTTAATTAACTAGCGTAGGCATGGTCAGAGAGTGAATGAGGGAGGAAACAATGGCATCTACTCAAGTTAGTGTAATTGGTGGAAGGGAGAAGCAAACACCAGGATGTGTCACTAAATCCTATCAAGCTGTGCAGGAATTAGGACAGAAAAACAAACTGTAAAACTGGAGAATTACAAATCCAACATGAAAACAAATGTCACTTTGAGCCAATGGGGGAAATTAAATCCTTCCCCAAATACTCCAACTCAGAGTTCAGAGCACCAAGACAGCTTTTTTCGAACACTGTGCCCCACACACGTACACACAGGATCTGTGCCCAAGAGGACAAGAGTTCTGTTCTTGGGTGTGATATATGATCTTGGGCAAGTCACTTCACCTTTCTGTTTCTCTGCTTCTCCTCCCAACTGGTCTTATGTATTTAATTTGCAAACTGTTCAGGCAGAAACTGTCTTTTACATTATGATTTTGTATGTTTCCTAGCACAATGGGGCCCTATATTTGGTCGGGATCTCTGTGTGCTACTGAACTACAAATAATACTAAGAATACCTTGTCTGAATTGTGATCCCACTGGCTCTGACCTCTATACACCTTTGGCCAGCATCATAAACTCCCCTGTGCCCTTGCAGAGCTGGCTCGGTGGCTTGCAGGGGACAAAGGAGTCTGTGAGCAGGCTCCATGCTTTCTGATCTTGCCATGGTGGTACTCCATTCTGACCAGGGTTAGTCAACATTTCAATCTTTTCAAAATCATTTTTGCTGGGTTTTAAAAACCAGTTTATATAGAGCTGTTTGAAATGTTTCCAGTGTTGGACATTTCAACCACAGTTTTTGTATCGGAAATGTTTTAAAAATTCTCCTAAATCTCCACAATTTTTTGACATGGACTGACCCAGCCAGGGAGAGGGTGGGTCAATAATTTCACCCCAAGGAACAGGAGGAGAGCTGGCTCAGAGGGGCACAATGTCACTACAGCCGGGTGGCTTCTAGAGTAGCGTCGAAGAGTGGGGTTTTTTAAGAGCTGCAGGGGGAACGCGGCGCGGGGAAGCTGGTCCAAGCCGAGGGGGCTGCACGAAGAAAGCAATGAACGCGGTGATCTCACTGCACTTCCATGTCTGCGGCATGCACCTGACAGGAGGGACATCTCTGTTACCCATCTGCACGAACGACGCCACGGCAGCCCATCGCCGCGCACTTCGGCGCCCCTCCAAGCCCCATTTCCTACCCTGTCACCCCAAGCGCCTGGGAGGCTGCGGCTCCCGGCTGAGCTGGCGATGCGCCTGCGGGTTTGCAAAGGCAGGGCGCTGGCGGGGGCTGCGGCGCCTTTAAGGACGAAGGAGCCGGTGGCTGTGAGGGGGCGCAGGCTGGGAAGGGCCGAGGAAGGGGCGGCGGCGGCGGCCGCCACCGGCTCCAGGTTGAAGCGGGGGCGGAGCGGCTCGGCGCGCGGGGCTCTGGTCCTGCCCAGCGCCCGCCCCGCCCGCTGGAGAGGCCGCGGCGCCATGCGACGGCGGTGCCCGCCCGGCCCGGCCCTTGCAAGGCTCCCCGCCCCGCGCGGCCTGGGCTGGGCAGCGCGCAGAGGACGCAGCGGCGCAGGCTGCCGGCCAGGGGCCCCTGGGCCTCAGCGGGGCGCGGGACCCTAGTGGCCCCTGCGGGCGTCGCCTACGCGGGCCGGGCCTGGCGGTCATTTCCCTGCGCTCGGGGCTGCGGGGCGGGGTCTTCCGGGCTTGCGCTGCGCGGGGGCGTCCTCGGGCCGGACTTTGCGCCAGCCGGCGGCTGCCGCCGCATTGCAAAGGGCGAGCTGCGTCCCCGCCGCGGCTCGGGGCTCTCAGCGGCCGGGCTGCGGTCGCGCGGGAGAAGCAGATGCCGTGAGCTTCTCTCCCCCGGCGCGGGGCGGGACCCTGGCACGGGCAGCCCCGACGGGCGGAGGGGGGCAGCTGGCTGGTTCTGTGCAGTCATGGCTTGGCCGGCGTATTGGGTGGACGAGATGCAGTGGTTGACCCTGGTCACTCTGTTTGTGGCTGCCCTGGTCACTCTGGCCATCTACCTGGTGCAGTATGCTCTGGTGGCTCTGCGGAACAGCCGGAGGAAACCGCCGTCGTCGGATGAACTTCTGCAGGGAAATGACACCCTGTTGGCCTGGGTGCTGTCTCTGAACAGCTGGAGGACCCAGTGGCAGAAAGCTTGGATAACAGCCCTGAATGCAGAAGCCAAAGTGAGAGGGGTAAGTGGCCGTCTATACTGGGGGGAAAAATAATAGTGAAAATCTTGCACTGAAAACGACGTGGCGATCGTCTGTGATACCATAATATGGGCACCTGCACTTATTGCAAGTATGTGTTCCTTGAGATCGCATGGTTTTGAATGGAGATCTGTTTCCCCAGTCCTGTTTCATGGGATTGTAACCCTGTTGATTAGTTTCAAATCGAAGTGAACCTGGTGAAAAGGGAGTGGGGAAATGGCTTTATGACTCTTATTCCAAAAAGATCCTATATGTAGACTTTCAAATACTGTTGTGGCTTTTGTTTCTGCACTTTTGTGTAGGTTAAAGTCCTGGAGAGTAATTTTGAAAACCGAGCCTCAGATTTTTAAGACTACAGTGTAAGGACATTATCAAGTTATTTTTTCCCTTCCAAATGTTGACGTTTTACAGTACTCACTGTTCATCATAGTTGCCTTCTGGAAGCTTTAAACTAAAATCTCTTTCTTCCCACTTCCTACCAAATCAGTACGATTCCTTCCACTTTATTGAACTGTCATTCCATTAAAAAGGCAAATCTATTTTGGTAAATACATATGAATGTGGAAATGCAAGAGCCAAATTTTGCTTTCCATTACATCTGTACAAATCAGGAGTATGAAGCATCAATGAACTGGATGTACGCTGGTGTAACTGAAAGTGGAATCTGACCCAAAGGCTTACATCTCCCCTGGAGAGCACTCTTGTGGTTGCGGAGTCTGCCACGAAAGCTAAATAAGTGTTGTCTATCCCAATAACGTGCTAGAACTTCACCAGACTCTGGTTTTATTCTTATGTTTGCTAACCATGAATCAAGTCGTTTTGGGACTATGAAAAATGCTAACTGTAGAAACATTTGTTAATAAAACATATATAATGTTTACCTGATTTGATTATGTTGAAGTGAATGTCATTATTTGACTCCTGCTTTGCCCTGCCCACTATTTACCATGTTTGCCAAAACAAGAAGTAAATATGTGTATGGGGACACTTATTCAGAATATCTTTACTAGTGAAATCTAGAAATTTTCCTGTTCTAGCCACTATTTCCTTTAAAAAATATATAGAAGGGAGATGGCTAGAAGTGCAGGAGAGAGGGTGTTGCTGACCTCTCAACCAATCAATATGCATATGCAATTGATAACATTGTCCTGTACCTCTGAGGTAAATAGTAGAAACTTCCTGACTTGTCACATGACTCTAATGTCAATCATGAGCCAAAAGAAAAGGAGTACTTGTGGCACCTTAGAGACTAACAAATTTATTTGAGCATAATCATGAGCCAGACTTTTTTCCCCCCTGTATAGAACTCTCAAAACTGGTCAATTCCAGCCCCTCTCATTTATGGTTTTAGAACACATTTCAGGTTTTTGATGTTTACTTCTGTTTAACTTATTTTTGTTTGTCTGGCAGATCTCAGTCTTGTAGAGTGGAGCAGAATAGAGTAAAATAAGATAATGTTCAACCTTATGTCAGTCATGCAACTTATGTTTGAATTTTATGTAAAACTTTTAAAAAAATTGTCTGAATTGGCATGCACAACATTTGGCCTACCTTTCTAGTCCCAGTATCTTTGTGTAAAGGACGTAAAACTTTATATATAGTATTAAAAAACAAAACTCTGGATCTGAAGGGAGGATGCAAGGGTAGGTCGGGCCACAACAACCTACTGTAATTTCCTGGACTGAAATTGAAACTTTGCTGTGTCAATGGAAATACCCAATTCTAACCATCTGGGAAATGTTATGTTTCCGAGAGTAGATTTTTATGTGTATTTTTCAGCACCATCTCCTCAAGCCAGTGTTCTTTTGTTAGCAGTCTATTATTTCTAAGCAACCTGTGTGTGTGTATGAAATTTAAAATTCTCCAGGCATTATTGTAAATGGGGAAGGTTGATTGGAAATACCTTTGATTGTCCTCTTAAAATACCAGTGATGTGTGAGGAAACTATGGGTGTTATGATAAAGGATGAAGGACAGAGTTCTGCAAAAATAAATGTTTTAAGAATTGTAATGAATTGGGGACAGGTTCCAGGAGACAGAAATTAACATCACACTGTAGGCAGACAGATACAGAAGACAACATTCTCTCTCTCTCTCTAACTCACACCCCCTCCCCAAAAGAGCCTCTGTAGCCTTTTCTTTTGATGAATTCGCTGCCTGACACTGCAATATGTTGTTACTCCCTCAGCTAGGCTCCCAAACGCTCAGAACAATGTCAGCATCACAACACTAATGAAATTCCTCCATGTGTGCTCTTTTATACCAAAGCAAAACTTAACCTGGGCAGTCCGTTAATGCAGCAGCAGCCGCCAATGAGCACACACAGCATAAGTAAAATGTAATTATTGTTGTTTCTGAAAACATGACTTCACAAAGCAGTGGATTTTAGGGATCTCTCTCTCCCCCTCTTCGTGTGTGTTAACGTTTACATCATATTCTTCTTCCTAGGTTCTGGTCAGTGTTGTAGGCGTGGGGTGTTTTTTATTTTTAATACTTTGCAGAAATATTGTTGTGTGTTTAAAGATCTTTCAAACGATTGTTTGAAAGATCTCTTCATTTTGGGATAGATCATGCAGCCAGCCATATAACGTGCTGTAGAATAGTATTAGAGTTATTAGGCTGGATCCTGAAAACAGTTGTTACTATTATTTTTAAATATTTATATTATGGTAGCTGTGAGATAACCTTACTCATGAGAGTAGCTTCATTGAATTCAGTTGAACTACCTGCAATATGCTGAGTGCCCTCACCTCCCATTGCTGTCAAGATGAGTCAGGATCAGGCCTTATGAGCGTGAAATTCAGCACAAGTTTTCTAGGACGTTCCTTGCATTCTATAGTGGAGCATAGTGGATAAGATTTAAAAATCCCTGCAATTTTATATATGAAAACTCACACTATCTGATGGTTTCAAAAACTTTAATGACAGTGTCTCTATTATTTCCAAGTGAAAATAATTTATTTAATTAAAACATGTTACTTGTTTCTTAGGATTCATTGTTGCTTACATTTGAAGAAGACACAACTCCTCAGCCACTGGAGCTAGCAGTTAGACGTGTTGTAAGTGTTGTAAAGTCAGCCCAAGAGAAGGTAAACTTTGTTTTCTCTTAATAGATTAAAATCGTTACTCCTTTTTAAAATACTAAGCTTTGTCGAGCTTGGCAATGGACTTTCTGAGTTATGGACTGTTGTAAACCCTGTGCATGCTTATATGAGCCAATTATAAGTTTCAGAGTGTGTTTCAGGGCTGCTAGCAATTGACCACAAAATTGAGCTGCTTCTTAGTTTTATGCATCTGTCAAGGTCAAATGGCCAAATGTTGTTTTCCCATTATTTCCCCCTCTCATTACTGTTAGTCTGCTTAGGGTGGGGAAGGAAAGGAACATTCTGGAGAATAAAGTACTTCTAACCGTCTCTTACTCACTTCTGTTTTGTTGATTAAAAGTTTTACTTAACTGCAACCAGATAAGAATAGGGCAAGTAGGTACAAAGTCTAAGGGTGAAATCTTGGCCCCGTTGAATTCGATGGGAATTTTGTCCTGGTCTTTAATGGGTCCGGAAAGTCACCCTAAGTAGGTATTAAGTGAGAACTAGCATATGAACACTTTTTTTTTTTTTTTTCTTAAGGAAGCACACAACATTAAAACAAGACCGAATGTGGCCATTGGAATATGCACATTCTTTCCATGAGATGCACAAGCACAACTCTACTGACTTCAGTGGAAGTTGCATTGGGTGGCATAATTTGGACAAAATTGTAGAGGCTAATGACTAAGTTTTCAAATTTAAGTGCCTACAGTTAGGCCCCTGACACAAAATGGCCTGATTCTCACAGGTACTAAGCACCCACTCTCTTATTAATTCTCTGTTCCTATTAGTCCTGTGAACTATGCGCACATGTCAGAGTAGTCTAGCTTTAGGTTCCCCGATTTTAGGTTTGTTTTGGTTTCGTTTTTGTTTGTTTTTTAATAACAAACTCTTAGTTGAATGGAAGGGAAGGGCCCAGATCATTTGATATGGCAGAGCTGCATTCAGAGTAAGACCTGAGTGTTTGTACACCCCTAATCCTGAGGCTAGCTGATGACTGAGCCAGTCCACAAAGTAAGTTAGGGGGGTCTTAACTCCCAGGATGTCAAGATGCCCTCCAACATCTCCTTTTTCTCCAGCAGTTGGGGCTAGGATGCTATAATGTTGCTATTATGTTGGCTTCACATTAGATTCCCCAACACAGGGGGAATCCTACAGAGGCTGGATCTGCCAGTATTATGGCTGCTTTGGGCCACCACTGGATCAGATCCTTTGCTATTTAAAGTTAAGGTTGCCATGTCAACTGAAATGTGGCCCCCTTGTACAAATGAAGTATATTACTGTGTATGTGTTAACATGGACTTTAAAATGTGTATGTCTAACAGAATGTCATTGACTTGCACTAATGCCTGGGAGACCCATTACAAGTTTCTGACTTTAAAAATTAGCAAGTGAACAAATAGTGCATTGCAAAATGTATACCTTCTCACTTCCTCTGACAACTGTAGTTTAATTTCAAATACTTAAGATACATCATAATATTTTTAGTATTACGCTCTGCTGTTAATACTTGGAGAACTGGGGGCAGATGTGTGTGTCTGAGAGAGAGATGATTAGTAGGGATCTACTGTAGTAGGTGGCCTTACATTTCATGTGATCTTCAATGCCTAAGCAAAACAGGGTGAGCGAGGCCCTGTCTGTACTAGGGAAAACTGCTGTGCTGGATGACTCACTTACAACATGGTAGTATTCCCAAGAGGTTAAAATCTGCTTTGGTCTTGCCTGTATAGATGGGACCAAAGCTTACAGAATCATGCTGTGGTGTTGGACCTCACCGATGATGTAGCATGATTTAGAAACATAGGTTGAAACAGGTTTACCTATATGGATAGGACTAGGGGTAGCAAGAAAACAACAATTGCATTTTGCAAAAAGGTTTGAAGTTTCAACATTTGTTCTTCATCAGAACCAAAGTGAGACCTTTTTTTAAACTTTTAAATCCAGATTGATGTTTTTTTCTAAGAGATGTTTTAGTGCAAGCAGGAATTAATTCAATCAGGGAAGCTCTGTGGCCTGTTTTATACAGGAGGTCAGACTAGATGATTATGGTAGACCCTTCTGGCCTTAATCTCTGAATCTATATAAATATTTTTTTGTGGAACAAACATAAGAGGGAGATTGGGGGATTTTGGGGAGGGGGAGGGAGAACCAGCCAGACCAGAAAAGTCAATAGCCTGGTGATTAGGGCACTCCCCTGGGATGTACCTGCTCTAGAACCTGGGTCTCCCATATCCCATTTAGGCATTCATCTGGGTCTCTTCCATTTCTCTCCTTTTTTCCTCCTCCTCCTTCTCTTCCCCCCACCCCCCAAAAATACCCCAAAACAAAACATCCTGGATCTAAAAACCTTTCTGATGGAAGCTTAGTTGAGACTGATAAGTTTTGGTGTTGACAGATCTACATTTTCCAGTGAGAAACATTTTGGCGAAAAAGTCAGCTACAGACAAGACTGGGTTGAATGCTGTCTTAATCATATAGGCAGGTTTTTATGGAAATGACTTCAGCCTTATCTATGAATTTCTTTACTCTCTTCTTAAGACACACCCTGCATGAAATTCAAATATCTTTTGCCTCTATGCACAATAATTGTAAATTAAAGAAGGAGCCCTTTGATAGGTACTTTCACTTCCTTTTTAAATGCATGGGGTTTTTTTTTTCTAGCAAACTCTGGTAGTTTCCTTGTAGGACATTAATTGAAAATCCAAAGAGCATTGATAGTAAATCCATGGAGAAATAAGTAGCTCTTCTGTATTGTTCTGTTCCTGGAACTGGTCTGTCCATACAAATACATTAAATTAGAATGGGAAATTCTATAATACATAACTGAAACGTTTTTTTAGGCCCTGTCCACATTGCAACTTTCAACTTGAGTTTGTAACTAGTTATTAGCATCGGTGGTTCTAAATTTGGTGTGTGACCAGGCCCCACGTGTTTATCAATGCTGTGGCAGCCAAGAGCATTTTGCCAGAGGAATGTCTGGCACATGGCTATCTTCTTGTGCCAAACTGGTTGCCCTTATATTTATGATTGTATTAAAAGAGCATCCAGAGGCCTCAGCCAAGGATCTGGGCTCCATTATGCCATGTGCTTTACAAACCTAATTTAAAAAAAACCAAAACCAATCCCTTCCTCAGAGCTCACAACTAGGATTGTGACGACTCAACAGTGGATGCGACAGAGGAATTAGAGTGAAAGGACAAAATGACAGTAAATACATGTATGTATAATATTATGCATAAACACACTCAACACAAAAAAGAACCCCATGGTTTCTCTTCTGTGTGATTAGTCCTCCTTCCTCTCAGCTCTCTCTGCAGTAGGACATACCTGAGTGCATTAGTACATATGATGCTGGTTCTACTCTGTGAACAAGTCTACCAGGGCACTATATCTCCTACTGAGCTATTAGTGGATATCTGGCCAGAATGTTGTTGTTTTTTATTTTTGCAGTAGATCTCAGAGATCCCACTTAGGATAGGGGCCCCATTATGCCAGGCACTGTGCAAACATATCCCAACACACTTTGTCCCTTCCTTGAAGAGTTAAAATCTAAGAAATGGGTGCATTTTCCAGGAAGCACTGATGGTTAGGCCAGGTGCTAGCTGTGGGCAAACATGGTTGTAATGGCAGAAAAATGGCTGTGTGGATGCAGACTGAACCATGTGACTTGTTGCAAGTTAAGGTGATCAAGGCTCTAACCAGTTACAAAATCAACTAAAAAATATAGTTTGAACAGGGCCTAAATGTATAGAATGAAGTGATTTTTTTTTTTTTTTTAAAGAAATACTTGCATTGCTTTGCTTTACTTGGTCAGCATTTCCATCACCTGTTTCCAGAAGGCTTTTTGCTTGGCAGTAAAAGTTTTGTGGTTTGCTTTTGGTTTTTTTCCTCGTCTGGAACTTGGCACATAAGGATTTGGCCTAGGCAAGAGCAAGTTTTGAAATCTATTTAGTTGGTTATAAGCTACAACCAAAAGTCTCCCTCCTTTTCCTCCTTGACATTGCCTGCTTGACATATTCTTCATACCCTAAAAATTCCGCCGGGGGTGAGGGGGAGAGGAAGTGGTTTAGAGAAAGGAAAGCTTCATTTAGTGGGCTAATCAGCCATGTGATTTTTTTTTTCAGCTGGGCTTTGCAGCCTGCCCTTGAGGGCCTTATTCAGCTACTCTGCCATTGCAACTGTGCCACTTCAGTGCTTCTGTAGGTTGGCTGAGAGAGTTGAGCAATGTTGCCAAGAGCTGGTGGCATAGTGTAGCACCATTGTAGGGGTTGGAGACTTTCAATCCCTTTTGGAGCTGACGAAGAGAGATAAGGAGCAGGTAAAGACCAGTAATGCAAAAGACAATCTGTTAGTTTTAAAACACACTTGAGGTGTTTTGATATCCGTCCCATCTTCTTACTCTGAACTCCTGAGGAGAGACTCCAGGTTACTGGCAGGAAAGAAACATGATCTGTGATTCACACTGCTTATTGACGGTCACTGCCTAATAAGGTTAACCCAGGCATGTCCTTGGATGAGGTCTCTGATTTTTGTCTTTCTGAGATCTGGCTGGATGAAACCAACCAGGGGTATTCTATCTGCTTCCCAAGATCCATAAACCTGGGAATCCTGGACGCCCCCATCATCTCAGGCATTGGCACTCTGACAGTGGGATTGTCTGGTTATGTGGACTCTTTCCTCAGGCCCTACGCTACCAGCACTTCCAGCTATCTTCGAGACAAAACTGACTTCCTGAGGAAACTACAATCCATCGGTGATCTTCTAGAAAACACCCTCCTGGCCACTATGGATGAAGAAGCCCTCTACACCAACATTCCACACAAAGATGGACTACAAGCCATCAGGAACAGTATCCCCGATAATGTCACAGCAAACCTGGTGGCTGACCTTTGACTTTGTCCTCACCCACAACTATTTCACATTTGGGGACAATGTATACCTTCAAATCAGCGGCACTGCTATGGGTACCCGCATGGCCCCACAGTATGCTAACGTTTTTATGGCTGACTTAGAACAAAGCTTCCTTAGCTCTTGTCCCCTAACGCCCCTACTCTACTTGCGCTACATTGATGACATCTTCATCATCTGGACCCATGGAAAAGAAGCCCTTGAGGAATTCCACCATGATTTCAACAATTTCCATCCCACCATCAACTTCAGCCTAGACCAATCCACACAAGCAGTCCATTTCCTGGACACTACTGTACTAATAAGCGATGGTCACATAAACACCACCCTATACCGGAAACCTCCTGACCTCTGTTCCTACCTACATGTCTCCAGCTGTCACCCTGACCACACCACACGATCCATTGTCTACAGCCAATCTCTAAGATACAACCGCATTTGGTCCAACCCCTCAGACAGAGACAAACACCTACCAGATCTCTATCAAGCATTCTTACAACTACAATACCCACCTGCTGAAGTGAAAAAACAGATTGACAGAGCCAGAAGAGTACCCAGAAGTCACCTGCTACAGGACAGGCCCAACAAAGAAAATAACAGAACACCACTAGCCGTCACCCAACTAAAACCTCTCCAGTGCATCATCAAAGATTTACAATCTATCTTGAAAAATGATCCCTCACTCTCGCAGATCGTGGGAGACAGCCCAGTCCTCGCTTACAGACAGCCCCCCAACCTGAAGCAAATGATCACCAGCAATCACACAACAAAAACACTAACCCAGGAACCTATCCTTGCAACAATGCCAACTCTGTCCACATATTTATTCAAGTGACACCATCATAGTATCTAATCACATTAGCCACGCCATCAGGGGCTCGTTCACCTGCACATCTACCAGTGTGAGATATGCCATCATGTGCCTTGTACATTGGCCAAACTGGACAGTCTCTATGCAAAAGAATAAATGGACACAAATCTGACATCAGGAATCATAACATTCAAAAACTGGTAGGAGAACATTTCAGCCTCTCTGGCCACTCAGTAAAAGATTTAAGGGTGACAATTTTGCAACAGAAAAGCTTCAAAAACAGACTCCAACGAGAAACTGCTGCGCTTGAATTAATATGCAAAGTAGATGCCATTAACTTGGGTTTGAATAGAGACTGGGAGTGGCTGGGTCATTATACATATTGAATCTATTTCCTTAAGTTAAGTATCCTCACACCTTCTTGTCACCGGTCTAAATGGGCCATCTTGATTATCACTACGAAAGTTTTTTTTTCTCCTGCTAATAAAGGCTCATCTTAACTAATTAGCCTCTCTCAGTTTGTATGGTAACTTCCAACTTATCTGTGTGTGTGTGTGATATATATAATAAAAATCTTACTATATGTTCCCTTCTATGCATCCGATGAAGTGGGCTATAGCCCACGAAAGGTTATGCTCAGATACATTTGTTAGTCTCTAAAGTTTTGCCATAAGTACTCCTGTTCCTTTTGCGGATACAGACTAACACGGCTGCTACTCTGAAACCTGTAGGCTCATGTTAACCTGGAGGCTTTCTATTAGGTTCTTAATTGAGCATAAGTTTGGAGAGATTGTATGGCTGTTTTGGTTACATCTGAATCTAATAAATCTCCTCCCTCAGCTCCAAAGCTTGATTAAATAGTGTGTTAATCTAGAGTGTGACAGTCCTGAGTTGGTGTAAAAACTGGCATTGGTATATAGATTACTTGCTGCACAGAAGAATCCCTGGTGGAGCTGACTGATTTTTGCTCTGTGATAGTATTATACCAGTCAGTATTGATTGAACAAAGTGATGTAAATTTCCACGCAGACTGTGATTCCTCTGAATTAGCTTAGGCTCTCTTGTCTACCGTGAGACTGTCCCAGGTGTCTTTTGCCTCTACTAGTACAGTTGGGCCATGCGCAGAATCCTTGGGCTAGGATTTCTGATGGTGAGGAGTGGAGATCAAATCCCTGCAGTGAATTGGTTTCTCATTTTGAGTGTGGGAAGCACTTTCTTTAGAGTGAAGAATCTGTTTTTAATCGTTAACCTTCTGTGACTTAAAGAAGTGATCAGTTTGACAACTTAGACTGATGCTCTTCAATCAACATGGCACTGAAGCTTGGTAGGACTTTATATTCCATGGTCTATGACTATTGATAGTACGGCCCTAATCCCTCTACCCCACACTTTTTGTCCTCACAGGTTTCCATGATAGAAGACTTTTGCATGTGAGAGGGAAGATGGCTAGAATTCCAGTAATGGGTCTTGTGCCAAATCTGATATGGTTACAGCATAAACAGTCTTGAAACCCTATGTTGTGGATGTGTAAGAACCAAAGAAAGGCTTATTTTCTTTTGCCAGAATATCCACAAAATCCTGATCAACAGAACTGTTTTGGGCAGTGAACAGCCTGATTAATCTGTGTTGTCCTTAATCAGTAGGGTTGACTATTGCCACGCTCTGGGGTGTCTTCTAATTATTTTGCAGACAACCTTGCTCTGATCCAGACTAAAATCCGCCTCTGGAATAGCAGAGGTGGGCCTGAGTTAGAAGGGGGAGACAAATGCAGAGACTTCTCTGCTTGTTTGTCTGTTTGTGTCATTCAGTAAGCTGCTAGGTGAGCTCTGGGTTATGAGCTGTGAGTTGGATTCTCCCTGGCAAAGGTCAGCTGGGAATGTTTGGATGAGATTTTTCAACACCTTTCTTTGAGAGGGCAACCCTTGCATTGAGGATGTGTGGTGGGGCGGCTGCCCCACACAGGGAGAAGAAGGGGTTAAAAGCAGCACCAGGGAGGCTGCGCAGAAACCACTAATCAGGAAAGGGCTTATTGAGCCCACCAATAGGAAGGACGGAAGGAAGGAAGGCTTGCTGGAGCAGCCAATCAGGGCTGGCGGGGGCCATATATAAAGGGCTGCTCAGCAGAGCAGAAGGGAGTTCCCCCCTGGAAGGCAAGGGGGGAGGACTGGCTGCCTGAAGAAGTGCCATAGATAGAGCAGTGCTGGGCAGGGGCAACAGAGTGTGAGGGTGAGCCGCTGGCTGACCAATGCCAGGCTGGGGCCTAGCAATAAGGGCTGACAGGGTGCTAGGGCTACGGGGGAAGTGGCCCAGGGAAAATAGGCAGCAGGTTGGAGGAGGGCAGTAGATGGTTGCTGGCTATAGGGTCCCTGGGTCGGGACCCAGAGTAGCAGGCGGGCCTGGCTCACTTGCCAATGAGAAGAGCGTCCGGTATCCAGATTGCAGTTTGCCCCTGAGGTGAGGGGCTGGACCTTGGACTGCAGTTGGCCACTGAGGCAAGTGGTGGGACTAAGGACTGCTGGTCCCCCGGAAATGGGGAGATACCGGAGTGGGGGCACAGCCGGAGGACTGTGCCCAAAAGAGGACGCTAAGGTGCAGGGAGCAACGTGGGTCCAAAGAGTGGAGACAGCAGTGACTGCAGGCGTGATCCCGCTAGCTGAAGGCAGACCATGGAGAGCTAATACCCAGGAGGGCCAGCAGGAGGCGCCGCGGTTGTGAGTCCCATCCTGTTACAGGACGACAAAAGCCTTGTAGGCATTAACCCCTTGGCAAGCCTCAAGCATTTATAACCAAAGCATAGTTCTACTCCTGTGAATCTCCTGGATGTCTCCCTTTTCTCACCAGTCAGATGCTAGGACAATTTTAAGAAAAGAAGTAAGTTCTCTACAGTGAAGTTTTAGGCTGAGAATACATATTAGCAAGTTTTAAAGGTAAAAATTGTTTGTATGGTCCCTGATGAGATGAAACTGTTGTGGATGAAGAAGAGAGTCCTGTCTTTCTCCGGTCACTACTCTGGGTGCAGAGTTAAGATAGTTTGGGTACCTAAGAATAAACTGGTATACCTTCAAACACTGGTTTATTGTAAATTTAACCTTAACTTTAATTTTCTGGCTTTCCAGTGGTGTGTTTTTTCTTATAAGGATTTTTATTCCTAAATTACTGAGATGCCCTCAACCTTCATTAAGCTATTTATCTGAGAATAAAATTGTGTTATATAGTAGCACCTGTTTCTTTTCTTTCAAAGAAAAGGCCAGCCCTTGCTATCGATGCACTGAGAGTTTTAATAAATACATATAGCCAGCCATCTTTAAAAACCCTAAATATACTGCTACTGGGAAGATAAGAATTTACCACTTAAAAATCCATTTCATTATGGGCTATGACCCACTCGTTTAGAGGGGGTAGGAAGAAGAGTGTCAGAGGAGTGGGAAACATTTAGAACAATGTGTGAAGTGTGTGAGTTTATATCGTACCAGTACATAACAAGTGAATTTAATTGAATTAAAACAAAAATATGAACTAAAATAACCCTAAACCTCTTTATTTTATTTATTTAACTGCATGTTGCCGCCACTTCAAGGAGAAAAGAGTAGCTGAAATTTTATAGCCCTCTAGAGAGGTAGGAGGGAGCAAACAGAAACTGAGGCACAAGTTCCCCTACTAATTCAACTATCTGGAGAGCCTGAGGGAAAAGTTAAAATCAGAATGAGAGATAAAATTTCTGTGAATAGTGAAAGGGAAAACTTAAAATAGTTTAGACACTCTTATTTATATAGACACATTCTCGTTAAAATAGTGTCTAAACTTGTTGAATTAAAACTACCAATCTGCAAATATTCGTCTGTGATGGAGCTTGAAATTAACAGGTTTTTTTTGTTTGTTTGTTTTGTTTACTTAATAGTTTGTGGCTCAGAACTACTGTTGTTGATTACAACTCAGGGGATAAGGGAAGAAGATTTGTTAGCTGACTGTCACTGGAAAAGAACCAGAGCTAGAAGATAAGAACACTGTTTAATGTGTAAATTCACCATACAAATACTGGCTATTTTAGCTTTAATTCCATTGAGACAAGGTACAGAATGAAAAGATGGAGAACCCATTCCAGTGGGTGTAGAACTAAGCAGGCCTGACTTTCACATTTTAGGTTAAAGGAAACAGTTTTATTACCTGTGTAGGTAACTGTATACACATTAGACCTCCTAGAAGGAATGACCTTTTATAAAGAAATTTCTCGGTCTTTGAAAGAAGTGTTATGGTGTTTCTGTGTGAAACAGAATGAAACCAAGGACTTCTGGGTTGAGTCTGAGAGAGATAAGCAAATTGAGTGTATTTGTTTGTTTGGCTTGCTGTTTGTTTTAAACTGTCTTTATTTATTTATTTATTTTTATTATGGAGTTGTGCTAGTGACCCTATGGACTATATAACCAACTGTTGAAATAGGTAATGAAAATAAGAATTGTAAATCAATTCTCAAGAAAACAGACTTTTTTGGAGCTTGGGGGAAAGAGAGGGAAATGGTCACTCTCATTACCACTACAAAAGTTATTTTTCCTCCCTTGGTATCCTACTGTTAATTGAATTGTCTCGTTAGACTGACCTCACACTTAGGCAGCTCCCACCTTTTCATGTATTTATACCTGCTCCTGTATTTTCCACTCCATGCATCTGATGAAGTGGGTTCTAGCCCACGAAAGCTTATGCCCAGATAAATTTGTTAGTCTCTAAGGTGCCACAAAGACTCCTTGTTGTTTCTCCTCTTAAGAATATTTTTGAGGTGGTGGAAAGGGACTGTAGGGGAATATTGGTTGGACTTTACTCATGATTAAGGCTAGGCCTTAATGGATTGGCCCTGAGGCCATTAATAATAGAAATGTAGGGCTGGAAGGGAAGTTTGAGAGGTTATCTAGTCCAGCCCCCTACCCTGAGGCAGGACTAAGTATACCTAGACCAGCGTTTTCTCCAATGCAGCCACCGTGGTCACGGGCGGCCAGCAGGGGAATTTTCTGTGCCCACAATAGCCTCCTGGGCAGAGATGGAGGGTAGGGTTGACATCCCCCCAGGATTGTCCTGAGCTCTTCAGGAATTAAAGATTAATATTTAGTTAAACATTATGTCATGAGATGAAACCTCCAGGAATACGTCCAACCAGAACTGGCAACCCTAGTGGAGGGAGGTGAAGCAGTGGTCCGTCCCTGCAGCACCCAGCTGTTGCTCCTGACTGCCTTGGTGTTTGCTGGCACCACCAGCAGGGGGTCAGCACACGGCACCACGCAACCTCCCAGAGGCTCCAGGCAGCGCCTCTGCAGACACATGGGGGTCCAGTGTGCGTGCTCATCAGGCTTTGGGCTTCAGGGCCTGGGCTCTGGCTCCGGGCTTTAGCCTGGGGCGATGGAGATTGGGCTTGGAAAAATTGTCAGAGCGACCACCAGCAAGGGTTGGTGGCCACACTCTGAGGCCACCAAAAAATTGTTCTGAGAACCCCTGAATCTAGGCTATCCCTGACATGTATTTTTTCTAATCTGTTCTTAAAAACCTCCAATGATGGGGACTCAGTTACCTCCATTGGAAACCTTTTCCAGTGCTTAATTACCCTTACAGTTAGAAAGTTTTTTCCTAATATCTAATTAAATCAAAGTAAACAATCAATTTGTAAGCATCTTGGGATGTGAATTGGGACAGAATGTATTTATTTAATCCAATTATTTAGGCCTTGCTTGTGTGCAGGAGTTGCACCAGTTTGTCTTAAACTTTTGTTTTTAAACCTGTTCCTGTCCTTTCCATGATTTGATCTATGGAGCCCTCGAGATGAAGTGCATCAAAGGAGAGACTGATGGTTAGAGCCCTGCATGGATACAAAATTTGTATCCGCATCCGTGGATATGGATACCTGTGGATATAAAGCAGATACCTGTGGATTTCCAGGGCTCTTCTGATGTTGGTAAAGACATTAAGAGCTGTCATGTTTTCTCTCCCACAGTCTTCTAGAGGATACATTGATTTACTTTAAAAACTTAATCTCTGATTGCAGAGCAGATGAGTAGGTAACAAATTCTATTTTTGTGCTTTAATAGTATACTTAAAATGTTCCTATGAAACAAATCCTGAATCAGAAATTGATGACTTCATGCTGAGTTAGTATACTTGCATTATAAGAGCATGACTGTGATGTCTATACACTTAAGATGTGATTCTGCCTCCTTAGTGAATTATCTTCTTTATCTGGGGCTCCTCTGTGTTGTGAAACATGTACTGCAAGTTATTTGAATGTAGAAAGTCAATTCCTGAACCAAATTGGCTTTGGGGAGGAGGCAGGATGAGATTTTGCATTTATAGGTATATAAATAAAGTTACTGTTCATAAAAGCAAATGGACTGGCTACCTTGGGTTAAGCAAGATGTATTGCAGGCAGGCAGGCACTGCACAAGCTTTGTCTTTTGAATATTCACCCCAAACTCTACCAATGCACTTCAGTACTAAATTTCAACACTTTTCTGATTCAACCAAAGATCTCTTAAGTCAAGGAGGCTAATTATGCCAAATTATATGGTGGCTTTTTGTTTTGTTCGCAAACAGGGAAACTAGGATGATGGAACAAAATTCATCTTTGTGATAGCAGTGTGCCAAAATGACACGTTGCTTTTGTGGAATTCCACAAAAGTGACTTCATTATTTTATTCAGACCATTTTGTGACCCAGAAATCTTAATGTCTTGTGAAACTTTCACAAGATGGCTAGTTTTACATCAAAATATGAAAAAATGGAGTCCCATCATGTTTTGATGGGAAAATTGTTGTACCAATAAATTAAAAACCAGCAGGATCTTATTAAAGGGAAAAAGGCAAAATACCACATTTATTGTGAATACAGAAAGAATCATAGTAAGCAGTTAGTTACAGCTGTAACATTCCATTCAATCTCATCTTTATTCACTCATTCATTCATTCATACAAACACACACACACACACACACACACACACACACACACACACACACACAGGTTCTGCAAGGTTGTTATCATAGTAAGCAGTTAGTTACAGCTGTAACATTCCATTCAATCTCATCTTTATTCACTCATTCATTCATACAAACACACACACACACACACACACACACAGGTTCTGCAAGGTTGTTATCATAGTAAGCAGTTAGTTATAGCTATAACATTCCATTCAATCTCATCTTTATTCACTCATTCTCACACACACACACACACACACACACACACACACACACACACACACACACACACAGAGGTTCTGCAAGGTTGTCATCATAGTTACCAGCCTTAGAGTTGCTCATGCCAAGCCACTGGCCAGGTGGCCTGGACATGAGGAGGGAGCAGGGCCTTGTCAGATGCTCATCTGATGCTCCTGGAAGTTGGTTTGCAGAATCAGACCCCAAAGTTCTCACTTTTTAAGAGTCTATTTTTATAGGAATTTCTTCCTATGCCAGTCTATGGGAATTGCTTCATCATGCTGTTGCTGAATCAATCAGCAGATAGCACATTCCTGACGGCTCCAAGAAGTTATCTTGTTCTTTGGTTCTCCCATTCTTGAGGCTGTTGGGTGGATTCCAGTCTGCCCTCCGGGGGTCCTCTGGTTATTTCCACTTGACGCCTTCTTCAGCCAATGGACACTGGATTCTTAGGCTGGCACCTCCCTGATCATTCAGTTGTTATCCACACCAAGCATCCGTCCACATACATCCTCTATCTCTATTTTAATCACAATTGTTAATACAACAAAAGGGCGGGGAGTCTCTGGGTGCTGTTTCTGTTGTTAGAGTATTGCTTTGAGTCTCTGTGAATTGCTTTGAGAACAGATTCTGTCTTAGAATGTACTAACACAATTAGCAGCTTGCAAGTTTCACACATAGAGGGAGAGAAACAGTACCAAAACCCAAGAGACCTCTTAATTAGTAATACCCTGGAATTTAAACTATGGGGAATCAAACTCATTTGTGATTTTAATACAGAACTTCTTTAATATGATCCAACAAAATGTGATCTTTGACTAAAATTTTGCCTTTTTTTTTTTTTTTTTTTTTTTTAAGTTTGTGGGTGGGGGGAATGATTGACAGTCAAGGAATTTACTTGGAGTGTTTGATTGTGTCAACCTCCAATTTTTGAGAAAGGTAGTGGCTGTAAATGCTTTAAACTAAGTCAAGATTTGAACTTTGGTCTCCAGAAACGAAAGTCTAGTGTCCTTGTCCCCTGCATTTCTGAACTTCATAATTTTTCTAACTGATCAAGGTAGAAAGTTTCTTGAATGAAAAATTTATTTATTTTATTTATTCCCCACTAGGTGGTTTCTTGTAATGTAGTGGGAGACTCCATTCAATTTATTGTTCATGTGTCACACACTTCACCTACTACCACAGAATGTCAGTCGTACAGTGTGAAACTGTCTCCACTTCACTTACAGGTAACATTTTTTTAATGATATCCCTTGCTAAATATTATATTCAGATCCAAAAAGACTAATTGGACCAATTTTTTTACATATACTGTAGTCAAACTGAAAGATTGTTTTAACTTTTGAACCTCATAGTTACAAAATGCTTAAATATTTGTTAGCGCAGTCCACAAAAGTTGTTTGTTTGTTTGTGTTTGTTTGTTTGTTTGTTTTTTTTTAAGGTACTTTTGTCCCAATTCTTTGTATAATTAAAACTAAATATTTGTGAAGACAATGCAAATAAATAATATTGCATTTATAATTGTGGACCATGAAAATAATTTTTTTTTTAAATGAGTCTGACTTTTATCAGTGCCCTAGGCCAGTGATTCTCAACCAGGGGTCTGGGGCCCCCTGGGGGGCCACAAGCAAGTTTCAGGGTCAGCATTAGTCTCACTGGGGCCCAAGGCAGAAAGCCAAAGCCATACCACATGGGGCTGAAGCCGAAGCCTGCGCAACGTAGTTTCGCGGAGGCATCTGTGTCATGGGGCCCCAGGCAATTGCCATGCTTGGTAACCCTTAATGCCAGCCCTGTCTTTTATATGTAGAAAACCAGTTGTTGTGGCACAGGTGGGCCATGGAGGTTTTTATCGTATGTTGGGCAGCAGGGGCTCGGAGGGGGGGGAAGTGGAGACCCCCTCGCCTAGGCTATACTCACAGGATACGCTAAAAGGTGAAATAATTTCTTATGTTCTTCTTAGACCACCTATCGTGAGATTTATGAAATTAAATGCTGGTATCACTCTGACTTCACTGATACTGCACTTGTTTATAGCAGTGATGAGCTTCGTCCTGTGCTTCTCTTTAAAAGATATTCACAAGTCTGCAGGTGACAAAAACTAACCTCTGCCGTTTCAACAGCTGGAACTCTATCTGAAAGAGAAAGGAGAAGACATTGAAGTTGTGTGGTCCTTCCTTAATGCCCCCGAAACTAATATTAAAATCCAGCCAACAGCAGTGCAGGAGGTCAGTCAGTAAGTTTTTTTTATTTTTATTTGTTTGTCTGTCTTAACCAGTCCTCTAAAACAAAACTAAAGGACATATTTTGATTCCCCTGTTAAGCACAGTAGCATCCCACATGGATACTAAAATGTTAAATCTAGGTTGAGATAGAGTTGACCAGTTTTGTCAGAGAAATCTTTTGTTGGGTCATTGGTTTAATCCAAATCTTAAAGGATGAAAAAAATCCTGCTTCTTAAATAAAATTATTTCTCAAAGCATTTTTGGACATCTGTAATTGTCCCAGTCCAAAATAATTTTTTAAGTCACTGTTTGGATCACTTGCATTAGTATTAGAAGAGGACGACCTTTAGTCATTTGTCAAGTTGACTCTGAAATGTTTGGCGGTGGCAGGGTAGGGACTAAGCATCTTAAGGGTTTCCATAGTGCTAAGCACTTGACTTGTGCTTTCTGGTTTGCATATGTTATCTTTCAAGTTACAAATGAATTTTCTCATTATTTGGGACCTTCCTCTCTTCACTCCACTTTGTATTTATCAGATTAGAGAAATTGTACCTTAACAATGCGAAATGGTTCTCTTTTGTGTCCTGCACTCTAACGTGTGTAGTGTTTTTTCCCCGTCTTAAAAAGTTGACTTCAGTGCATGTTAGAGCTTCTTCTGAGGAGTTGTACTGACTGAATGATGACCTGAGGGCAGGGGGAGCGGGGGCTATTTAATTTTATTATCATGGATATACAACTAAATGTATTAAAAACTGATGTATAACAAAACACTCTTCAGAACACTTTAAAAAAAACCCAACAGATTTATTTTGCATGTGTGGCAGCCTAAATGACCTTAATCACTGGGAATGTCGACTAATATCCATGTATTAAACAGTCACTAAGTACTTATTGACAGGTCATAATGTCTCTGAAACAGTGTGCCTGTTGCATTTAAAAACTCTGCTTTTTGAAAAGTGCTTGACACTGGATTTACAAGTGTAGTTATATTGCATTGGGTGTTGTACAGGCTCTTAAAAAGAGCCTGTAAGATCTAAGTAACTAAAGGCTTCATTCTCTTCTTAACGTTTAATGGGACCTGAGTATGCATCTTACAGTTCTAGAGCTGAAAACCCCTAAAATACTGACATTTGTAAATGAACTACAATTTGGAAATTGTTTCGGCTCCTTCATTTAAATGACATTTTCCCCCTGTTCCTTAATTTTTTTAAGTAAATACTTTTACATGCAAAAATAATAATCATCACTTAAAGAACTTATCTTCACAGTGCTGCGCACACACATCAGTTAAACTGGATGAAATAAAAAGATTCTAGTTTACACTGACAAAAGCTGGATCACTCTGAATCACACTTGGCACGCTGTACTTGGCTGACTCTTAGTGTTGCAGCTGATATGGCCTTGCATAGAAACTGTGCTACCCAGTCACAAAAATAATATTTTACAGTTAGGAACGACAGTTCTAGCATATTCTAAAAATGACGTGTTAAAGGTTCTTCAAGTAACTTATTCAGATGCAGTTTTGATGTTTTTTGTTTTTGTTTTTTTAATGTGTCCTGTGTTGAATTCCAGAAAGAGGGTTGAATGTAAACGTTTACAGTTGAAGATGGGGCACAGATAATGGAGTTCAAGTTTTTTCAGACATTATATTCTACTTGAAGCCAACAAGGAAGTGGAATATAATCTTTTTGAAAAAACTTTTATATAAACCTAATTCCCCCCACCATCCCAAATGCCCATGACATTGGGTATCCGTCTTTCCAAGCCTTTACATTTGGAACTAAATTTGGGTGAGTGGAGGCTTTTTGTTTTAAGTGAACTGCTTCACACATGGACATGAAAGCATCAGGCTAAATGTCAATGAGTATCAAGCCAATTATAACAATTGGCATAACTTAGTTCATAGCAAACTTAGAGCTGGTTGAAAATTTGAAAAATTCCAACATTTTCCATCAGACTAAATTTTCATTGATAGTGGGCAGTGAGTAGGGGCGGGAGGAACACCCAAAAAGAGGGGGGGGGTGTTTTTTGTGGGGGGGGGGGAGAATGGAGGTGGTTCAAGCAGGTGTAACACAGGTTTGTTACCTATGCACTTACCAAATTGATAAGGTGACACTGCCAAAGTTGACACTGGAAGTTTAATTGTAGCAGTCTTTTGGGGTATTTTTTAAAATATTGGATCACAACAACATGCAACTTATAGAAATATGGCCCCTTAAGTAGGTTACAAGAGAGAAGCTGCAGTACAACATGAGAAGAATAAGGTTGAAGGGTGGAGGGTGCTTTATATGAACAATATCTATACATCTTCAAAAAGAAAAGGACGACTTGTGGCACCTTAGAGGCTAACAAATTTATTTGAGCATAAGCTTTCGTGAGCTACAGCTCACTTCATCGGATGCATCTAAATTTGTTAGTCTCTAAGGTGCCACAAGTCTTCCTTTTTCTTTTTGCGGATACAGACTAACACGGCTGCTACTCTGAAACCTATACATCTTCAGAGTGTGACATCATAAAGCGGGTAGTGAAACAAGATTTATATACATTGCAGATTGGGATTGTTCAAACACACCTAATACTACCCCTCCACAAGTTAGAGTCCCTTCTTGACCACTGACTTTAAATTTATTAGGCCTGTGGTGAAGATTTGGTTGTCACTTGCACCAGTGCAGGAATATCGCATTAACTTGTGCTAGTTCTAAAACAGTGTAGGTTTGCAAAATGAAGTGGTCAATCCTGTGATGTGCTGAGCATTCTTGGCTCTCATCAAAGTTGTTGAGAGCTGATGGAGCTCAGTCAGAATGTTTCAGGAGACACTCATCATCTGCCAGGATTAGGCCTTTCATCCCCATTGTGATGATCATCTTGAGTTGCGCTAGTGAGTTGTTGGGATATTTCTGCCAGGAATGCAGCTAAATAACTTGGCTTCTGCAACAGGGCCTAGTTAATATCCATTTTTTGGTCTCTAACTTGTTGCCAGAGAATGTGAGTCCTCCGATTGCGTACAAAATGGCTGTGCATTCCCACCTGACCACAGCACACATCAGGATACTCTTTCCATCTTACTGAAAGAATCAGGAGACATGAATGTTTCATATAAGACTCTGTAAATTGGCTCCATTCCTTTAAAAGTTATGGTCTGTAACAGTATAATCTTTCTAAATGAGATGTCAGTTTGAGACACTCCTCTATATATTTTCATCTATAGGTATTCTCTGTCATGTAGGTCTATGCAGTGTCTCCATCTCTGTACATTAAAAATTGAACTTCTTCTAGATTCTCCCTGGACCACTTCCAGTGCTCTTGAATTTCCTAATTGCTGTCTATGTGTAATAATAATTTAAATATCCTCTCAATTCCAACTGTTGAAGAAAACTGAAGCATAGAATAGCATGCTGCCACTGATTGATTATAGCTAAAAGTAAACCTCCTTTATCAGATCACTGGCAAGCAAACAGTTACTGCATTGATGCGCTTTATAAGTAACCTTAAAGCTACCATGTATAAGCAAAATTTTGCAATGCATTTTGATGCCTGTAATATAAAGGACAGAGCATAAATGAATGCTGCAATGAACTATCAATATCTGGAAAGCATTTCTTGGGTGGCAAGAGGGGATGGGAATGATAGCTTAAGTTTCCTGACTGGAGCTACGTGAACATTCATACAGAACTATTTTAGGCATGGTTGAGGTTTGGGCTTAAGGAGTACCATAATGATCATTGTGTGCTGAATGGAAGTTGCCAAATTTCAGCTAGTTGAAATCAGCATATTCCATAGAAGTCAAAGGTACTAGACTGATGATCTGACCTGCTGTCTCTATGTACTGTATTGCTATCCTGGTGTTGCCGAGGTAGTAAAAGAGCTTTAACAGCATAACAAATATGTATGAAATCATGACACAGGTTCTTTTTGAGGTGAGTAATGGCTCTACCCTTTCCATTTCTCTTTCAGAACTGCATGATATTATAATGCATATGTTGTGAATGTGGGCTTTTTGTTTTTAATAACTAAGATCAAGTGACTATTTGTCTGACATTTCCGTATGTCTGGCTATTGGCGCTAGACCTGCTCTCATTCTTACATTTGCTTTATGATATAGTGGTAAACTGCACAGTCAGCTGTCCAGTGAATTTCTGCATTAATGTTTGTTCTCCTGATTAATTAGAAGCATGATTCTTTTTTTCTCTCCTACTAGGGCCAGATGGCTGAGACATGTGCAATATCTGAGCTGTTCAGAGATGTTTTCCAGAATCTAATTAGTTTAGTTTCACCATCTGTAATCTTGAGTACAAAACCTACAGATATAATAAAGGAGGTACAGGTAAGTCTTGTATGCATTTAAATCATTTTTTCAACCTGCTTTCTGTTAATATTAATATGTCTGGTTAGAGGACACTCATGATCCTGTGAATGAACTGCAAGGCTAATAATGTGCTATTTGATCAGAAACCATAGGGAAACACTTTAAAATACATAGCCTCGGGTACAGGAGGATTTGACCTTAGAATTCCTAGGTGACTACTTTGTTGCTAATGCTGCCCTGTAATTTTGAATATCAAATGACTTTTACCATGTTGATCTGTGTGAGCATACAACATATTCCATATTTTATATAGATGATCC
Source organism: Natator depressus (assembly GCF_965152275.1). Taxonomy (NCBI): domain Eukaryota; kingdom Metazoa; phylum Chordata; order Testudines; family Cheloniidae; genus Natator; species Natator depressus. The sequence continues at coordinate 156,421,348 of NC_134234.1, forward strand.
CTTATGTCTTGTTTCCTTTTCACAGAATATACAAAACGTAAGAACTCTCCCCCAGGGCACCAGCCCTCCGAAACCTCCCAGGGTTCATGAGCTAAAACTACTAGTGAAGAACATTGTAGCCACACTGACTGATCACAGTGCTGCAGGTAAAACAAAAGCTAAAGCCGACAGATATTCTGCTTCAAAGCTGTAAGGAGGGTGACTCTAAACCTGTAGTGGTCATACTTTCAGACACAACAAAATACAATGAATGGATCAGATAACTCCTCCTTCTGATCTGCTGCCTCTGTGGCACTGGTGGGCCTTCTTCCTCTCTGTCCTCTCCACTTCCAAGAACCTGTAGGTGGGGTGGAATAACTGATTTATTTTAATTTGAATAATTAAAAGACTCATGCACAAAGCTAGGTGTCCTGGCATGTAATACTGTAACAAAACAAAACCCCAGAAGCACTACTTAATTATTCCAAAAAGTAATCCTGCCAAGCTCCTTTCCATCCTGCCATTATTGTTGGAAGCGGACCCTCAGCCCTCCCCCAAAACCCCATGGAGCAGATTCCTTTGCAGCTTGCCCAGGTCACCAGTTTTGGGCTATTTCAAACCAAGAGGGGTTATGCACTGTGCACATCATGACACTCTCGTTCTACGCCCCCAGAAAACTACAGTCAATAAACTGGTTTGTAGCACTGCTAGGTACCATGAAGCACCCTTGCAATTAAGGGGGGCGAGGCGTTCTAAGGCAGCAGAAGATGAAGTCATTGATAAGATGGCTATAATGGAGTTGCACTGCCAAGGAGCAGAGGGCCCTGCTGCCAGTGTGAAGGCATAGGATTTCTCTAGAGATGGCCCTGTCCTTTGGCAAGAGATGCACAGACCTCAGGGTGGTGTGGGAAGAGGCGGACATAGAATACAGTACACTGGTTGTGTTCAGTTCTGTGTGTATGTGAGGTGGGGGTGATCATTCTGTTAGGGGCGTTGAGGGAACTCTAAAGGAAACCTCCTTAGAGTCCTTTTTCCTTAGTCAGGGCCCCTCACCTGCAAGTCTGTTGGTGGGAAGGGGTTGGATATGGCCCAATATGAATTATGTCCAGAGATTTCCAAGAAAGTATGGTCTGAAACGTCACATTTGGGGGAGAGGAGAGGCAACAAAAGGAAGTAAAACTCCTTGAAATACCCTTGTTGTACTGTCACTTCTTAATACAACTTTCCACTTTAAATCATTTGGAAGCTCTGCTTAACAACGGATGACTCAACATAAGCCCTCTGAACATAGGTGTTATAATCCAAGTCACGGTATTTTCTATCTGGTTGAATATTACTTGGTATGACACTGGTTTAGCTGTGCTCTCAGTAATTTGTTAACACTAGAACCCTCCATGAGACGTTTATTCAGGGCAGGGATACTTTATTGAAGAAAGACCTACTTTTTTCCAAAAAAAAAGTCATTGGGGCACATGGAGCGTGAAGCCAAGCAGGAGGTCACTGCCCACTAAACCAAGTTGTGCTGCTTATGTTTGGGGCGTAGGCTTTCGACCTGTCTTTTAAGCGTCTAAGCTTCTTCATGATCAAGCGTGCCTGCTTCATTGCTCCAGGCCTAGAGCACCAACTAAACTTTTCAGAAGTGGGGGAGGTTTAGGTTGGATATTAGGAAAAACTTTTTCACTAGGAGGGTGGTGAAGCACTGGAATGGGTTACCGAGGGCGGTGGTGGAATCTCCTTCCTTAGAGGTTTTTAAGGTCAGGCTTGACAAAGCCCTGGCTGGGATGATTTAGTGGGGGATTGGTCCTGCTTTGAGCAGGGGGTTGGACTAGACGACCTCCTGAGGTCCCTTCCAACCCTGATATGCTATGATTCTAAGTGTCTGATCAGTGACCTTTTGGGTGCCTCAATTTTATGTGTGCCCAACTTGAGGCCTTTCAAAAGGGTGTTTGGTTTTTTTAATGTAGATTTTCCCGCCGCCCCCCCAGTATGGGTGATAGGAACTTTCTGAAAATCTTTTAACATGCCTCAGTCTGAGCATCCAGAATTGCTAGTTACTTAACAAACAAACAGATGCCCCTTTTTGAAGTGCTTCAGGTTGGGTGCAATCTTGGTCTCTATGACTTTTGTAGTGTAAATAGGCCAGAATTCAACAGTCTTTAAACCCTGTGCTTGGGTTTGGCTTGCTGCTGTGACTGGGGTGAATCCTTAGCACTGCCAGGCTTAGGGATTTTTTTTTTCTTAAGTGACTGTTATTGGATCATACTTTGTTTTCGCCATTTGTAAGCAGGACTAAGCTGAGTCTAACCGTGTTGTTGGAGCCCTCTGTAGCATGATTGATTAACCAGCATAGCTGGTTTCTTTGCCTATGTTTCTACATAGGCTAAAACATGAATTTTTAACCTGTCCATAATAGGGTTTTGCCACATTAATATGCCTGTATGAGTTTGTATAGTGAGTTCTAGCTGGTAAATAACCAATGTTTACAATTACTTTGCTAGTAGGCTCTACATGTGTTTTTATGTAGGTCTTTTGTGTGTATGGGGTTCAGGTAACACACATCTTAGATTGATCTAATATAGCAAATTTTGTGTGTGTGTGTAATTTTTTTTATATATATAACTTTGTCTATTTCTGTGCACAAACCTCAGTGCAGATTTGTATATGTTCTTGCCTGTTGTCCTTCTCCAGAGCCCCAAATATGAAAAATAGTGACTTTTGGCACTGTAAAATTTACTACTTTTTTTTAATGTGGTTTTTAGAAGCTATAAATAATACCAACTGTTCCTACTTGGAATAACAGTAAAATTATTCACTTTTTTTACCTTCAACTTGTTAGTACACATGTCTGCATTAGTAGAGCAATGCTCTTGACTGGCATGATCTTTGTAAAAATAGCAGTCTGTAAATCCATTGTTCATTAACAATACGGCGGTCAATATCTGTTACCACAAGAGATAGTAGTTCCTCAAGAAACAGCTAGATAGACAATCACTAAGGACTTCAAATATTTATCCAATTTTTGTTTTAAGTGACTTGAAACCATGTAGCTGTTCCCATAACTTCTCTTGATAACTACATTTCCTATCGTTATTACCCTCCTCCTCTCTCTAGCTCTCGTGATTTTGTTACACTGACACTCATAGCTCTTGGTCTTTAATTTAAAGACCAAGGTCTTTGGGCCCTGGATTGTTTTTCAGTATGTTTATACAGCACATAGGGCAACGATGCCCCAATCTTGACCAGATATTAACGTAGTACAAACAAAAAGGGGTAGGAGGAAGGAATAATGCTAGCATGTGGGGTGGCTTTTTTTTTCCCCTCAGTGGCCTAAGCAAAAAGGTGTCTCCTATTTCTCTTGAGAAAATACACTTATTGATGATTTGAAGTCAACAGATATTTGTTCCTTTCCTTTCCCAATACAGGCAGCATAAATCCAGTGTGTATAACTCAGTTGAATGATCCTCTGCAGAAATTTTCCAGCTCTGTAGCCAAAAATGGAACTAACCTCTCTTGGAAAGAGGATTTCATCTTGTAAGTAACCACCCACATAACATTTTCTATTAAATGTTTTTAGTGTCTCAATTTATATAAGATGTTGGAAGAGGAACTGTGTTTTGAACGTATCCTATTGTGATTTGACACTGGCAGGGCATAACTATGGTTTTTAAAGCAATTTTCTGGTACTGAGTTATAGCAAGTGTTAACATGGATTTCAGTCATTTTTACTTTTAATTGAGGATTGTTGGGCCTGGGATTGGGAAAGTATAGATGTGTAGTTTCTCTCAGAAATGGATGGCAGCATGTAATTAAGGGCATGCCTACACCACAATCTTAAGTCGACCTATGTTAGGTCAGCTTGCAGCAATCACAGTAATTACTGTGGTGGCTGATGTCCACCCTACCCTCCTATTGTCAGTGGTTTGCGTCCTCGCTATGAGTGCTTCCGCTTACTGAAGAGGGGTAGTGTGGGCGTTCTGAGAGCCAGGGCTCGCAGCTCCCTGCTGGGAGCCCAGCTGCTCCCCGCTCCCACCTGGGAGTGAGGGGATGCCACATGGGGCTTCTCACCTCTGGAAAGGAGACCCATGCCCTGAGTCCAGTCAGTTGCCATGCTCCCAGTGGGGATCCTGGGCAGCAGCCTAAGCCAGGCACCTGGGTGACAGCCCAGCTTGGAGCAGAGACCTGGCAGCAGGACTGGGGAGCCAGCTTTCTTGTCAATTCACAGTTCCAGCTGAGCTGTGAAATTGACAAGACAGCCGACGTAAGGCACATGGTGTCTACACAGACACTGTGTCGCCCTAACTACGCTGACATAATTCCACCTCCAAGGTGTAGGACAGGGGTAGGCAACCTATGGTACGCGTGCCAAAGGCAGCATACGAGCTGATTTTTCAGTGGCACTCATACTGTCCGGGTCCTGGCCACCAGTCCGGGGCCTCTGCATTTTAATTTAATTTTTAAATGAAGCTTCTTAAACATTTTTAAAACCTTATTTACTTTACGTACAACAATAGTTTAGTTATATATTAAAGACTTATAGAAAGAGACCATCTATAAAAACGTTAAAATGTATTACTGGCACGCGCAGCCTTAAATTAGAGTGAATAAATGAAGACTCGGCACACCACTTCTGAAAGGTTTCCGACCCCTGGTGTAGGACTTATTATATTGGTGTAATAGAGCACGTGCATCAGCGGGAGCAAGACTGTAATGGAAACACTGACATAAGCTGCCTTATGTCAGCCTAACTATGTATTGTAGACCAAGGCTTAGTCTTTAAAAGGGCATCTGGTATAGTTATATTGTAAGTGCAGGTCACAGACTGATATGCTGTGGGGTGGGAATGGAAAAAGAGAATACAGACAGTTTGGATAAAGCTGCTATCTGACAGTACTCTGACACAGCAGCTGCTTAGGTGATCACTATCCGCTTCAGTGCTTAGGAGGAAGCCACTGATGGGACCAGAGGCTTCTTACTTTACTGGCTAAAAGGAAGGGAGGAGGCAGAAGCAGGTTGTCCTAATAAGTGAGGAAAAGAGGTGCTGCTGTGTGTACTGTGCTGTAGGCCACAGACTAGACACTCTGCCAGGACAATGTGATTCTTTGCCACCCCATTGCTGGAATGAGCATGATGCAACTCATTTGCATTAGTAATAGAAATAAACCAGCTGGATTGAGATATTTCAAGATGAAAGATGCTAAGTGCTTTACCAACTTCATATACTGTATTTGCAGATGGCTTCAGCCATCTGTTAGTGGAACAGAATATCTGTTCCACGCTGCACAGCAGCCGCTACCCTATGTTTTAGGATAGGAAGTGGAAAGAGTATTCTTCTACAGCTGAAAGTGCAGGGGGAGTTCAGGTGAGTGGGATGACTATTTTAACTGAAATTTGGCCATTACACCACAGTTATGGTATGCTTTCCATGGTGATGGGTGCTCTAGATGTGCCTAAGGTAGATAAGTTTGCAAAGTCCTATGAGATCTTTAACAATAAGTAGTCAAGATTTGGTCTATGTCTGCACTGCACACCTTACAGCGGCAGCAGTGCCACTGTAAGGTACGCAGTGTAGCCACTCTTTGTCAGCAGGAGAGAGCTCTCCCGCCGACAAAATAAAACCACCCCCTGCGAGGTGGTTTATTTTCACACCCCTGACCGACAAAAGTTTTACTGACGAAAGTGCTAGTGTAGACCTAGCCTTGGTTGTACATCTTCCTTCACCTCCAGAAGAAAACACTTTCGGGACCACTGTCCCTAGCAGCAGGCTGGGGCATTGGCTCAATAGGAAGAGTACCACCTACTGAATTGTCAACACCACTGCCCTTCCTGCTGCGCCCTGTGTCTTCCTTGGAAGTCTCCTGCGGCTCAACACTGAGAAAGTTCCCACCTGAATAGAAGCATAGTGTTAAAACATGTTTCCAATATTAAAGTTCTCCATTGAACTCTTATACCTATTGCAGAAGGAATATATAAAGTTTAGAGGAAATGTCACAATATCCATATGCTTTAACAGCCCAGTTGATAGATTTGCGTGTGGTGTTTTTGTTTGTCTTTTTTTGTCTATTGCATCAAGCACCACAGGTTGTACCAAAGCAGTTGCGTCTAATGATTCGTGTTGGTCATGTCATGTAGCAAGTGGTTCTTTACTCTTATCCTCTTACAGTGTCCCTTCAGTGTAACTTTGTGCCAAAATACCGTAACATGGACCCTTTTTAGAGAAAATACCAGGGGGAAGCACCAATGATTTTTAAATCAGGAGGTTTCACAGTCAGTGATCAGATATCTATGCCAGAAAACTATTTATTTAAATTTAATATTTACCTCCCTTGTTAAAATCTTACATTGGCAGGATGCACCTCCACTTTTAATAGACCACTGGATCTATTCCATTTTCGGACTTATGAATTTGGGAGTAATTGTTGTCTCAGCTGTACGCAGAAGGAATTGTTTCTCAGTCTTCTGGTAGAGAACAGACATGGAAAACTTCATCCTGAAAGGCAAAGTTTATAACCAACTGAAAAAAGGCACTCTTATAATGGAAATGTTTCAGCAATCCTAAATCTAGTGAGGAAGCTAGATAGATCCAAGGTTAGGCTCCACCCCAGCATTCCCTTCCCTTAAGTTAATTGAGTTCAAGAAGTGGCACACGTTTTCTCTCCAGTATTTGAAAGGCAGGGTGCTGTAAATGCTGTCTAACACTTTCCACTGGCTGAACAATGAAACTGCATTGTGTGGTGCAATATGCTAATACAAGGTGTGTGACAAAATATAAAGCCTTGTGTAAAGAGTAATTTTAAAATGAAGAGGTGAGAAACATTCCCAGTACAATAACTGGAGAAGGAATGAAAACTCTTTGAAGGCTTGACATCATTTTATTTATTCCACAGTGAATTAAATGCCAAATCAAAAGAGTTACAACTGCAGATCTTGGAAGATGGGAAATTGGATAGTAAGTACTGCAACTGAATTCTTTTGCATGGTCCACTCATGGGCATTACTGAGATCTTGAAATAAATCCTCTCTTGTTTACACAGTTGAATAAGATCATGTAAGAAGCTGTCAGAAGTTGGTAGTTAATGTAGACCTGTTCTGCTGGCTAACCTTGGTAGCCAGATCAGGTACGCTTCAATAACTCCAGGAACAAAGGAGGCTGATAGTCGCTGGGGAAAGAAAGCCCTAGAAAGAGGAGTCAGGAGTTTTGCTGGCTTGGACCATTTAAAAAAAAAAAAAATTAATTCTGAAATTCTACCTGGGTTGCCTTTTTTTTTTTTTTTTTTTTTTATATGTTTGTAAGCCCAGTTCTGCTTTAGGGCTTAGCTACTTAAATTAAAGATCAAAGGCTAACTCCAGTGGCAGTTTTAGATGACCTCCTGCTGCAAAGTGGGTATGGGTTTTTCGCTGTTCCCTTCTGTCCCCAAACATTGACACGAGGGATGACATTGTGCAAATGCTTTTCCGTATTCTTGGGTTTTGCTTTATTCTTTAACAAAGCCCTAAGGCAGGACTGAATGTACAAACCAGACTTGAGTCTGAGTGCTGTCTTGAGCTTGGCTGTTGTTTTTTATGGTTCCACCCTCTAATATTCTCTTGCCTTAGACTTCCCATGTTTAATGTTCCTGAATGGGCTTATGAGACCCACTTTCTGTTTGGCGGGTCAGCAGAACAGTGCTGCACTTCTACACAGAGTGCAAAAGTTTGACTGCTTACCATAGCCCAGAAACAAACTCTTGTGCCAGTTGTGTATGGAACTGCTTAACAACTCTGAATAGTCTTGTGTTTGTAAAACTTCTTGTACCAGAGAAGAAAAATACATCCATCGCTTCTGAGTGAATGAATAGAAAGAAATCCTGACTTCCTTTCTGCCCCAAACTGGCTGTTTCCAAGCACATAATCCCACTTATGTATAATCAAACTTTGACTATAGGGAATTGTACGCTACTATACCTGATTCTACCATCCCAGCTTAGAGCTCCTTATCCCTACTTACAAGAAAGGATGTTTCTGTTGCAGAGTAACTCTCTACTTGGTCAGGAGAAGAGCAGACTTTTTTTTTTCTGCCTCCTACCTATTAACTAAGCCCTTATCCAATATAACTTATGTACGCCATATTTAATAACTTAAAGTGCTATGTTAGTCACACAGAATGTGTTTTGAAATTCAAGGTTGGCAAAAAGGAATTACAAAACTATCATAAAACCATGCAAGGGTGAGTGAGTTTTGAATTTCATTACACTTTTGGTAATTGGGGCTATTTTTAAAAGCTCTGTTGGGCCACAGATTTTTAAGTGGAAATAAGCCAATTTTGGGGGAGAAATGGTTGTGTATCAGTAACTTTTTTTTTCTCAGCAAACAAATGTGAGGGGGAAAATAGCCATTGTGTCAAACATATTTACAGAGATGTGGAGGATGGAAACGAATGAAATGGCAAAAAAAATAAAAAAGTTTCACACCGCTCTAATGTAGAGCCATATCCTAATAACACCTCTCAGTAAGGGGGAAAAGTATGTATTATCACTTACCTACAAAAAATCTGTCCTGCCCAGGTGTCTTTAATAATGGTCTTTCAAGATGTCAACCACTACACATACCATACACCATTAATGGCACATTTTTATTACTTTATTTGACTTGCTTAAGAGTCTAACAATAAATATAAAATAAGACTTAAAATTTCTGAAAAAGTAATATTTAGTTGGATATGTGGTGGTAGTGGTTGTTAAATCTTAGTAAGAGGAATGTGGGAAATGCTGGCAGTCATCTAACGTTAATGTAGGTCCATCTATCATAGAGTTTTTATATTGCTGCCTTTTACCATGGCATCTGAGTGCCCTCCATGTAAAATCAATAGCAACACTGACGAATAATGGCTCTCCCTTCTCACGGTGAACATTCTGCGTGGGCTGGGGCTTATTGGATAGAAGGGGTGTCAGTGTTGTGAGCGTCTTTTATAGCAGACTAATCTAAAAGGGCCTTTCTATGTCAGTTGAAGAAGCTAAGCTCTAGCACAACAGTAAGGAGAATCATAAATGCTTGTCGCTCTGAAATATGGAAATCCTGACTTCTTAATACTTAGTGGCATGAAATCCTGACTCCATTGAAATCGGTGGCAAAACTCCCATTAAGATGAAAGGGGCTAAGATTTTGCGCATGGACCTGCATAACAAAGTTTTAGCATCGTGTTAATTTTGTTAACAATAGAATTCTTTAACATAACTATAAGATATCAGAGAGAGAATCTAAACTTGCACTCTAAGACCCACATAAGGAAGTACTCTTAGTTGGCTATGCCAATCCAAAATGAATCCAGGGAGCACCCTCTACGAAATACAAGGCAAGGGCAATAGAGGAGAAAATGAAAATTCAGCTGGACTGTCTTTTGAACAGTTTAATCAGTGTTCAGAATCTCTAGAGGTTTGTTTGTTTTTTTTCCTCCACGTGTCCAGGATGCAGAGGAAAAATTTAAAAAAAAAAAATAGCTGAACTATTCGTGATTAAGTATCTGCCTTCTTTTCTGTCAAGCAGTGTTATAACTATTATAAAAACCTAGCCTTCAAGAACTATAGATCCTTCAAAAATTTTCTCTGCAAATAATCCTGTCTCTTTATAAAGTAAATACCTTATTGTGCTGAAGGGATAATGTCTTGCAATGTTAGGTGCCTCAGCAGTTTGAAGTAGCAATGGCTTCTCCTTTGCACCTTTTCAAAATAACTTCAAAGATATTAACAGCTCAGACAAGACCTTACTATGTCACTTTCATTTATTTTAGGTTCTTTTTCAGCATGGGCAACTGTACCTTTAGACTTGTTCAGGAAACAGCCTTCTGGACAACAAAGCTTTGCACTGAAGAGCAGGTCCAACAGCCGTAGCCCTGTGTTAGGATCGATCAATGCAGAGGTATCACATTCTTAGTTTATGGTTGACTTTTTGACTGTCAGATTGTCCATTTTAAGAATACAGGCCCAATATGCTGTTGCCTGCATGTTTTATAACAATTTACAGAAGTGCCAACTGTGTGTTATGCTACGTAATCAAAATGGTAGTGTTGTGAACTCACTTTGTACTTGTGTAAGTGACTGCATAAGGTGCAGTCAAACAGTGAATCGTACCCTACCTACTTTAAAGCAAAAGCTGTGACTGTTATGGGCAAAGCTTTAAGGAATAATTTGGGTCTTCTAAGGGCTTGTCTACATGAACACTTAGTTCGTGGCAAGCTGGGGTTTGTCTGCCCCACACTACCCTGGTGTATACTTAAAGGTCTGTGGGTACCTTGCTAACATGCACTAACAACTCGTCAGTTAGCTTTGATCTAGTCTGCTCTACAATTCCAGCTGCTGTTTCAAAGTGGTGTCTCTTTCCTTTCAAGGTGTAATTATTACTTTAATTACCAGTTTTTCTCTTTCTAGTTCTCTTACGTGGAACCTAATGAGTCAAAATCCTGGCAAGTTCCTGCTCAGCTTCCTGCCACAAAAATAGAAAAGGAGTGCACCGTAATGCCTTGTGGGACTGTAGTCACTACTGTCACTGCTGTGAAAACCAAACCTCGACTCGAAGGGAAACCTTCTGCACTGAGCCCAGGTGAAGATATCAGTGAAACTTCAAAATGCAAATCCAAGATTGTTTGTTTGTGCTGGTTTTTAGTAGTATAGTTCCAATGGGGGACAGGGAAAGAAAAAAGAACATTGTCTAGATCTATTTAGGGGTGGGGGGGAGGGGTATTTTGGGTTTTTTGTTTTTGTTTTTTTAGTGTAGTCTTGGATAAAATATTTCTTTTTGCGTGAAGCCAGATCCTGCCCCACTGAAGTCAATGAAAGTCTTGCCAATGACTTCAGTGGGAGCAGAATCAGCCTCCTGGTAAGTAAGGTGAGAAATGATCATGACTTCCTTTGCTTGGTACTGTGAATGTTAGGTGTCTCTCTTTGTGTGTGTGTGTGTGTGTGTGTGTGTGTTGAGTATTCCCTTTGAAAACATGAATCTCTGAGTGGGGTAGAGTAGATAGTATGATGCTGCTAATAATATATAAATCCATTGTATTTGGAGCGTTTCTTGCACCCTGTCAAGGTGATCATCTCTCCGTCTGCCCTTGCAAAAAGATGGCACATGATCCTCTACAATCATGCAACAAGCTGCTAATGTAGGCGCTCTTATGACATGTCAGATTTTCTGTCATGTATAGAAAACTTGAAAAAAAAAAATAGACCAAGTGCAAAAGACACAGGACAGAATTACCAGAGCAGAAATTGAAATTGTGGGGGTACCTTGCTTTAACATCCATAATGCTTTCTTGAAGCACAGTGTAATTACTTTTGTTGTCGGTCGTGGGGGAAGGGAAGAAAATGTGGAGTCACCCAGTTTATCCCTCCCACATCCTCATATGCATACGTACCCACAAGAGACTATAAGTTAAATGATAATACCGATATGAAAGGTTTCAGAGTAGCAGCCGTGTTAGTCTGTATTCGCAAAAAGAAAAGGAGGACTTGTGGCACCTTAGAGACTAACCAATTTTAGCATAAGCTTTTGTGAGCTACAGCTCACTTCATAGCTTTAAAACTATTAACTTCTGACTTCTTTATTTCTTGATCTGTTTCTCCTCTGCCCCCAACTCTTTAGTATGGATTGGTGTTGTTCTAAGCTACCATTCACACCTGAAGGGGATCCTCCTTATTAAACAGTTTGATTACGTGGTGATGCTTCCCAGGGGTAACCTGAGGTTGAGAGGCACTTCATGCCTTTAGCATGAAGAAGCCTTGCCTGTGCCTGGCTGGGGTCAGCTTCCTAACTCTGCTGGCCACAGGCAACATAAGCCGTCCCCTCTAGGCCTCACAGGCACCGCTGGTACTCTGCTGATCAGGGATTGGACTGTGCCTATCGCTAAACCCTCTGAGCATCTCCCTGAAGCGGCCAGCCCCTCGTCCACTGGTTGCTTGCAGTATGCACAAATCCGTTTCTCCCAAAAAAGCAGTATATGCCATCTTACCACTTCCACCTCAGATCGCCACTCTGCCAAACACACAGCACTTAGGTTTATGCTGAGATCATATCTATCTAAGTTTATTTAACCAAGTATAGAGATTCAGGTAGTAGCAAGGAGAAGTATTATAAACAAATGATTACATATAAAATAGAATCATAACTCTCTGTTTGGAGACGGGACTTATTTAACAAGATCCTCTCATGTCTAATAATAAAGTATTGCTCATCCAAAATCCGTGCAGCACTTTACAGCCAGACAGGCTTTGACTGACTCTTCTTTCATGAGACCTGTATGCTGTCAGTTTGCCGCCTACCTGAAGAATTCGGTGTGTTTTTTGCACTCCAAGGGCTTGTGTTCCTGTACAGTGCTCATGCAGCTGCGCCACTGTAACGCTTTAACGAAGATGCTACTACACCGCTTGGAGAGCGTCTCCTGTCAGTGGAGTTAATCCACCTCCCTGGGTAGCAGTAGCTGTGTCCGCGGGAGAAGCTCTCCTGTCAGCCTAGCACTGTCTGCACGAGGAGTTAGGTTGGTATAACTGTATCGCTCGGGGGAGTGGATTCTTCCCACTTCTGAGTGAGATAGTTGTACCGATACAGGTCTGTACGTGTAGACCTAGCTCAAGATAAACCAAACCGGTCCTTGGTCTTTATTCATAAACAGGACACCCCCTACTATTTCTTCCTGTAGATTTCTTCTCTTCAATTTCACAATCTCTCAATTTGGACTGAGTCTACAAACAGGCCTACAGCATGAGGCATATGTGATGGGTTGGATCACAGAAACCCCTTTGGGAATGCCACCTGATGTGCCTAGACTAGCTCTGAGCCTGTTTTCCCTGCCAGCTTGGGACTTCAGTCCCTTTCCTGGTTTGAGCCAGACACACTTGCCTGCTGCAAACACAGATCCAAGTCTGAACCATGTCCCCCACAAGCTGCAGGCTTAACTGAAAACAGCTTAAGTGCTCCTATCTCCAGCACTCAGATACCCAACTCCCAACAGGGTCCAAACCCCAAATACATCTGTTTTACCCTGTATAAAACTTATACAGGGTAAACTCATAAATTGTTTGCGGTCTGTAATACTGATAGAGAGAGATGCACAGCTGTTTGGCCCCCCAGGTATTAATACATACTCTGGGTTAATTAAGTAAAAAGTGATTTTACTGAATACAAAAAGAGACAGAACAAAGTGAATTACCAAGCAAAATAAAACACGCAAGTCTAAGCCTAATACAGTAAGAAAACTGAATACAGATAAAATCTCACCCTCAGATATTTCAATAAGCTTTTCACAGACTGAACGCCTTCCTAGTCTGGGCACAATCCTTTCCCCTGGTACAGTCCTGGATCCAGCTCAGGTGGTAGCTAGGGGTTTTCTCATGACTGCAGCCTCCTTTGTTCTGTTCCACCCCCTTATATATCTTTTGCATAAGGCGGGAGTCCTTTGTCCCTCTCTGGGTTCCCACCCCTCCTTCTAAATGGAAAAACAACAGGTTAAAGATGGATTCCAGTTCAGGTGACATGATCACATGTCACTGTAAGACTTCGTTGCACACATGTATACAGGAAGACTTACAAGTAAACAGAGCCATCTACAGTCAATTGTCCTGGTTAATGGGAGCCATCAAGATTCCAAACCACCATTAATGGCCCACACTTTGCATAATTATAATATGCCCTCAGAGTTATATTTCATATTTCTAGTTTCAGATACAAGAATGATGCATACATACAATTAGGATGACCACATTCAGTAGATTATAAGATTTGTAAAGATACCTTACAAGAGACCTTTTGCATGAAGTATATTCCAGTTATATTATATTCACACTCATTAGCATATTTTCATAAAATCGTATAGAGTGCAACCTCACCGCTTACAATACACAATAGGACAGACAGGGAGGTAGGTGTTAATTACCTCCTGCATGAAGGGAATATTTCTGAGGTATGTCACCTCCTGGTGACCTCCCTTAACTCCAAGACCTGAAAAACGTTATTTTCAGTATAAATACATAACTCCTTTAATTATTATCTGCACATACATTTCTCAATGATTATGATGACCAGTGGGCTACCAACTCTTGGTAGAGACCTCACATACCACCCTTCGGTGAATTATTATGCAGATACCCAGCTCAGGGAAATCCCTTTAACACCGTATAATATTCTGCTAGTCAGCACCAAGAGCTCCCTGTGACGCTTACCTTAGCTTAGTAGTTGTTGCTCTCAGAGCACTCAATAATGTCTACACTTTATTTATAATATTAGACTTTTTGGCTTAAATCACAATGGAAATGAGTTTGGCTTCTGGTGGATGCTTGTCCAAATTACAACACTACCATACAACTTGATGAGACTGCCAGAGTCTGTGCTTAGTACAGACCTGACTGGCTCTTTCTAATCCTGATCGCTAGAACTATCTCCAAAGTGGATTGGCAGTGTTGTGGGAGGAAGCTTGTCCAGTGCTGGTCCAGACTGTGCCTTGCTGTAACTAGTGTTGTTAGCCCTTCTGTGACAGGCACAAAGTTTAAAACCCTCTTAAAATTTTGTGTATGTGTAAATGTAGATATGAGTTACAGTCGTCAAATCATTGTACAAACTTTTTTTAGTTTTATTTACGTGGCTCTTTTGTCTAGAATGTTTTAAAATCAAAATTATAAAGAGAAAAATGAGCTCATTTTAAGACTGAAGATTTGGCATTTACCAGTGACAGAACTTTTGTTCAGAATTATACCAGACAGGTTTTTTCAAATGCTAATTTGTGTCCGTAAAAGCACTTTTTCAGATGCCCATTATTTTTGTTATACACATTTCTAAAATACCCATCACCAGAGTATCTAGGTAAGAGATAATAAATGAGAAACTTGCTTCTCAGATTCTCCTGTGAAAACGCCAGCTAAAGTGAAGGTGATTGAAAAAGATTTCTCAGTTCAAGCAATCCATTGTCAAGGTGCTCCGGTCAGCAAAGTGTTATCCTCTTCGGATACAGGTAAGAGAGAAACTTCCAAAGCCTGTATCTATATCCCTTTTTCTCTCCTATGCCATAGATTATCCTAAAACATTAAATTAACAGCAAGACCTTTGCCTTAATGCCTTCTGGCAGGTATCCTAGCATTTGTTAGCAAATATTACAGTCAGTGTAGAAGTCTGTGTGTAACTAATTCCGAACTTCCTGAAAATCTGCTAAGGAGCTGTGCTGTTAGGAGAGAAGGGAAGCCAGTGGAGCAGCAGCCAGGTTGGCTCCTCTTTACTTGTCAACTGAATATCTCTTTCCTACACATCCCTGGGCTCCATGGGATTAGGAAGGTGCAAAGATTCCCTAATCCACAATTCCTAAACTTCTTCCACCGGAGGGGACAGTGCACAAAAGCTCTGTGAGTGGGACTGCTGCTGAGTCCTCCTGTCAGAGGAGGTGCGCTCCCTTGTGTCTAAATTAGAGGAAGAGAAAGATGGCCTACGGAAGTCAGAAGACTGGATTCTCTTCTAGCTCTGCCACTGACTCACTTTGTGACCTTAAGCAACTCGTGTATCCTCACTGTGCCTGCTTCTCTACCTTTTGTAAATCACCCAGTAGATAAAAGATGAAGTGTGTTTAAAATACTAGGTAGTGATGGTGGTAGAACCGTTCTTCTTGTATTCACTTTTGGCATGTGGTTACATATGCTTTTTCATGTATTTAAATATAGACCCAAACCTTTCAAGTGTATATAAGTGCAAACACTTCCCCCTCCCCCCCCCCCCATATTTTGAATCTTCAGTGTCCTTATTTATATGGTCTTGTGGATGTCTTCCTGCAATCTGAAAATAGTCAAAATGCACTTCAAAGAAAAAAAAAATTCCTTTATCCACAGTCCTTGTGTCCTTCACTCCTTGTGTCACAGTGAACATCACTCCCTTCTTGGAACTATAGTATCATGGAAATTAATAATTGTAGAGACTCATTATGTCATCTTTAAATGGCACATGCTGTGGAGTTTACTGCTCCTTTTGGGGTAGAGATTAGAGCACACGGCACGCTCTCTGGAGCCAGTTCACACAGTTCCTGAAACAGACGGAGGGTTTGCTGGATGATGAAGTTCTGCTGGCCCAAGGATAAAGATCCATGGTAGGCAGGCTGTTGTACACCAATGCAGGGACTGGTGTTCATGCAGATTACTGTAAATATATTTTTTGTTTGTTTTTCGCGTAGGCCTCTTTAAGGTCTATTTGTTTACTTCATTTGTAACATTTAAACCAATCTGATAGCTTTCTTTGGCAGGGTAACAAATCTTGTGGATGGGGGAAGCAGTAGACATGGTATATATTGACTTTAGTAAGGCTTTTGATACTGTCTCGCATGACCTTCTCATAAACAATCCAGGGAAATACAACCTAGATGGAGCTATTATAAGGTGGGTGCATAAACCATTTCCAGAGAGTAGTTATCATTGGTTCACAGTCAAGCTTGAAGGGCATATCGATTGGGGTCTCGCAAGCTGTGTTCCCTCTGAGCTGCGTGGTCATGTGGCAGTCCAGGAATGAATTGGGTGCCGCGCACTTGATTAGCAGAACCACACATGGCAGTGTGTGTTCAGGTGCCCCTCCATACTGTTCTGCAGCCGCGTTGCTCCTTCCCCCAGCTGCTCCTGGGACCCTCCTGCTTGCTATGCAGAACTGGGGAGGGTGGGAGAAGGAGAGGCACTGATGTCAGGGTGTCCGCCTCCCCCCGGCCCATTTAGGCCATCTCCACAGAGCAGGGAGAGGGGACAGGGCACAGGAGCAGTAGAGCTGCTGGCAGCTGCTGTGGTCTGAGCCTTCTAGTGAGTGCCTTAAAGAAACAGTGCGCGCGCGCACACACACACACTTACTTTCCTCCCAACACATACTTTTGTTGTTGTTACTTCTTGGTACTTCCTGAAATGTGCACATATTCTCTGTAATTTTATTCTTTTAGTTTTTTGACTGGTCTGTGCATTTCATAATTTTATTTCTCTCATGCTTAAATTTAATTATTTGAGTAGTAGTGAGTTCTAAAATGCCTAACCTGTCCTGGCTGGAGTAATTATCCCTATGGTAACTTTAAAAAAAAAAAAAAATTATACCTAGGTTTTTTGTTTCTACTGGTGGCGCACATCCGCACATTACCTTGATATTGGTGCACATAACAAAATTCATTCCGCACGTGGATGGAGAAAATAGAGGGAACATTGCCCGCAGGGATCAGTTCTGGGCAGTTCTGTTCAAGATCATCATCAATGATTTCGATAATGGCATAGGAGTACACTTTTATAAAGTTTGCAGATGATATCAAGCTGGGAGGGGTTTCAAGTGCTTTGGAGAATAGGATTAAAATTCAAAATGATCTGGACAAACTGGAGAAATGGTCTGAAGTAAATAGGATGAAATTCAATAAGGACAAATGCAAAGTACTCCACTTAGGAAGGAACAATCAGTTGCACACATACAAAATGGGAAATGACTGCTTTGGAAGGAGAACTGCAGAAAAGGATCTAGGGGTCAGAGTGGATCACAAGCTAAATGAGTGAACAATGTAACACTGTTGCAAATAAAGCAAACATCGTTCTGGGATGTATTAGCAGGAGTCTTGTAAGCAAGACATGAGAAGTAATTTTTCCGCTCTATTCCACGCTGATTAGGCCTCAACTAGAGTATTGTGTCCAGTTCTGGGAGCCACATTTCAGGAAAGATGTGGACAAATTGGAGAAAGTCCAGAAAGGCGCAAAGAAATGATTAAATGTCTAGAAAACATTGAAAAAATTGGGTTTGTTTAGTGCGGAGAATAGAAGACAGAAGGGACATAAGTTTTCAAGTACATAAACGGTTGTTACAAGGAGGAGGGAGGAAAAATTGTTCTCCTTAACTGCTGGAGATAGGACAAGAAGCAATGGGCTTAAATTGCAGTAAGGGCGGTTTAGGTTGGACATTAGGAAAAGCTTCCTAATTGTCAGGATGGTTAAGCACTGGAATAGATTGCCTCAGGAGATTGTGGAATCTCCATCACTGGAGATTTTTGAGACCAGGTTAGGCAAACACCTGTTAGGGATGGTATAGATCAGGGGACCTCAAACTGTGGGGCGCTCTCTCCTCTTCCCCCCAGGGGGGCATGGAGGAACCTTTTTTTGGGGGGGGGGCTGGGCTAGCTCCCACGGGGGGTGGTGAGGGAGCACAGCCAAGCCCTGCTCCATCCCCAGCTCTGCTCTGTCCCCACTGCAGCCTTGGCCCCTGTCAAGGCTCATTCCCCACTCTGGCACTTCGAGTACAGAAGGTGGGGGCCGGCAAGGATTCTAAAAATTAATACTTTTCCGCTCCAGGCTTGTATTAAACTCCCAAGGTTACAGCTTTTCTCTGACCTTGGGATTGGTAGATGCTGCTACCACTCAAGTGCAGAACCCCTTTGAGAGCCCAGGAAGGCGCACTTGGGAATTACTTCCTGTGGGGGTACCCTCAAACCCTTTCAAACCCCACCCACCCAGGGAAGAGCTGGGGGGAGGGGGGGCAAGGGAAATCAGCTGTTCCACCAGCTAATTAAACAATGTGTGCACCAACCTCTTAAGACACAGAAATCCAATTCTGCTCTTAAAGGTAAATTTTATTTTATTTTTTAAAAAAAGAAGGAAGTACATCTGGTAATTCAGGCTATTGCTAGATCTTAAAAGAGCACTACAAGTATTAAGCACCAAGAATAGCTTTCTTGAGGTCCAGCTTAAAGGTTACCAGCAAAACAAAAGCACTTGGGGTTAGCACAGAGGAATCCACAAGCCATAAAGAAATAAAAGGGATAAACCTAATTGCGTCTTCCTAGACATTTCCTGATCTACTTACATATCTGGGTTTTTAAATGAGTACTTTCTAGATATGATACTGATGATTTTTTTTCATACCTGGCCCAAGCTTCTTACAGGATAGCTGCTGACCTGTCCACCTCTCCACTGGAGAACAACCACAGACAGACAAAAGGGGAGTCGTTTTTCAATTTTAAAATGTTCTAGCCTTCCCATTTGCTCTTTTGGCCCACTCACTGCCTTTTACCTATGCATAGCAGTGAGACTTTACGGGTAGAGCAATTAGAGAACAGCTATTTAACAGGATTTTATAGCTACTAGCTGGCTAGGTGTCCATAAAAGGGAGCTTCCCCCCCCCCCCGCCTTCATTTATCACAGCCCCCGACTGCAGCCCAACCGTGGCTTCCACTCCTGGCCCCAGCCTTGGCCCCTGGCTGTGGCTCCGTTCCTGGCCCCAAACCTGCCCTCAGCCTTGGCCTCCTTACCCTGTCCGTGTCCTGTCCCTGGCTCAAGTGGGGGTGGGGGCGGGGCAACTGTGAAAAGTTTGGGGACCACTGAGCGGGTAATACTTAGTCCTGCCATGAGCTCAGGGGACTGGACTAGATGACCCATCAAGGTCCCTTCCAGTTCTATGATTCTATTATTCTATGCCCAGAGAGACTGAAGCTTCATGTACAATCTTGGAAGAGTGAATGATATACCTATTCCAGGATACACAAGAAGGATGTGGGCATGGAATGGAAACTAATAGTAAAATGATCATTTGGCTTATACTTGGTTCATGTGGTGTTTAGTTCCATGATTTCTGTAGATCTGTATATTTTTGTGTTTAAAATTCAAGCTGTCTTCCTTTTCCTCCTCTTATGCTTTGCTCAGCACTTAAACCCTTGCATACTTTTTATCTTAAAGCACTTTCCTTTCTTTTCAGAGCTGCTGGTGTTGAATGGCACTGATCCAGTTGCTGAAGCAGCCATTCGACAGTTAAGTGAGTCTGCAAAGCAGAAGCTGAAATCTCCAAGAAAGAAAAGCACCATTATCATATCAGGAGTGTCCAAGGTAGAGTTCAAAATCACACATGTATTTAATGCGCGACACTGAAAAGACGCTTTGCTTTGCTGAGTATGATACTTGAACACGCACTCTACTCTCTCCCATTTGACAGTTTTTGCAGAAGATGGGTTTTATATCCTTGTTGCTTCAGAAATTAAGTGTTGCGAGTTAAGCCTAAAAGTAGAGAGTTAATCAGACACAATTTAGCCAGATGACTAACTTTACTAGATAGAGGCTGTTATCTTGGGAGGTGGGGCTGTGGTTGGAGTTGGGGAAGAGCTGTCCAGACTCAGCAGCCTGGTGACAATTCCAGCTGCGAGTCCAAGAGATGGTGTTGGAATTCCTACCAAGCTATAGTCCCTAGACTGGGCATGGGGGCTTCATCTTTCAGACCGAGCTCCCTGTAAAAGAGGTCGTGTTTTTTTTTTGTTTGTTGTTTTTGTTTTTGTTTTGTTTTTTTTAAAGCCCCACCACTCTCTCTGGCTGCTGGAAAAGAAAAGAAGCTTTTTGTCTCTTTATGTTCCCTATCCTCATATAGCCACCTGGCTGCTCTCCCCCAACCCCCATCTTGTTCATTCTCCCTACCGAATAGCTTCAAGGCCTCTGCTGCTTCTCACTTTTCCAAGCTGCCGGGCAGTGAAATTTACTGCTGTTTTGTCATTTTTCACAGCTACTTGAAGGATTCTGAGGAGAAGCAGTGCAAGCTGACATGACCCTTGTCTGTCTGCACTGTGCTGCGTTGGTGTGAAAGCTGGGAGCAGCAGCATTGAAACTGTCTGCAAAATGGGGATGATGGCACTACATAGACTTGCATTTAGCAGACTTTCATAAAGGTTCCTTTGCCACCATAAGGTCCTAAAACCTTGGTTTTTTTTTTCTTTCTCTTTAACTAAAGCTTAGATTTTTCTGGAAGTTGATACCTTTTTAGTTCCTTCCACACAAATGCTTACTTGCAAAGGAAGGTCTTCTACTGACCAGTAGTGATTACTGCAGTGGATTTTTTTTAATTTTTTTTTTTTTTAAATCAAGCCCAAATCATTTTGTTAAAGCCAAATTTGATTTAGCTCTGTGCTCTGCTAAGAAAAGGAGCAAAGAGAATATGCAATAATGTGGATTTTTGGCAGTATCTGGGCAATGCAGACAGGGTGCAAAGAATGAATAAAACCCTTGTGGTGGAGATTGGTTTGTCCAGCAAATAGTGTCTTTTTTTAATTTTTTTTTTTTTTTTTTTTAATTTTTTTGTCTCTTTCACTGTGGCAGACCTCCTTATCTCAGGACAGTGAAGCTGCACTGATGATGGACTATGCAGCAGCCATGGATGACTCATGTAAAGAGGCGGCCCCTTCCATGGTGGGGGAGTCTACCACAGAAGTCCCCTCCAATAAAAAACTACCACTATCTGCTTTGCAAATGCTACCTGCAACTGACCTAGAGGAAAATAGCCATAATGTGTGGGACTTGGATAACAGCAGCCAACAATGGAACAGCAATGCAATTTTAGACCAGGACTGTGAAGAGATGACCGGGAGTTCATTAAGTGTCTCGGAATCTGGGAGTGTGAAAAAATCTAAAGGTATATGAGCTCTCTTGACACTTGCCTAGTATTGTATCGAAGTAGTGATTTCTATAGCTGAACTTCAGTGTCTTTGTCAAGCAGTACTATCAGGTGATTCTTTTCTATTCTTACCTTCTTTTCCCCTCTTAAACTTCCAGGTGGATTTGGTGCTGGTAAAAAATGCCTGACTGATAACCCTGAAGAATTAAATCCTCTAGCTAACCACAAAAAATACAGTACAGGCTTCCCCACACTGTGCCCCTCCATCACGATATGGAAAGACTTGTTCCAGGAGAGAGAGGGTAAATTGCTCCAAATCCATTCAGTCATCTGGCTTCTGAGGCGATCAGTGACCAAACTGCAAATCCACTGATGCAAATTCTTTCTGGTAAATTAAGATCAATAGTGAGGGCCCAAATAAAGAGAGAAAACCAGTACAAATCCACAATCCCCTCCACCATCCCCTCTGTGCACAACCCCTCCCCTTCTTCCTCCCCTCCCCACAAAAGGAGATTTGTGTGTCTGATTAACTTTTTACTCTTTGTGCATATTAAACTACCCATTGAACAGTTTGTCCCCCTCCCCTCTTGCCTCTTTCAATAATACAAGTGTTTACAAAAGAGAGTGACACACAGGATGTGATTGTTTTCTTTAAATAAGGGACAAATTGTTTTGTTATCACAACTGATACTTGCCTGAGTGTGTCTGCAGGCTGCAAATGACCTGGGCATGTCTTGTGGCTCATTAGATTTTCTTCCCCCCATCCTCAAACTAACTTTGGAGACAAATTTGAGTCTCACTTCTTCTGTTCTTTGGCTGGTGGGATTTTGAACCTGAAAGAAACCAGCTGAGAACACTCTGTTCAATGGACTCCACTCACCCACTTGCCTGTTACTAGTGTAGGAGAGAGGCAAGTCTAAGGGCCACTGTCCAGTAGCTGCCAAAGTTCTTATGTATGCCATCCCCCTCAAGACCTCTTCTGCCTTTTTTTTTTTAAAATGGCCTTCATGAATAGTACTGAAAACCCCACCACAAAATTTTTATCTCTCGTGCTTTAAATTCATAATCTCTGCCGTAAAATATACCGTGGATCTTTACGTGCTGAGGTTTCTCCCATTCTGTCATGATTTTTCCCATCTTGTCTTTCCTGGCAGTCACTTATTGTTAGCCACTTACCTGAAGCTGTTGAGGTAAATGAGCAGTTTGGCAAATGTGTCCATAAGCTGGCCATTAAGAAGTGCATTATAGTTTTGCCTGTGCTTAACTGTCCCATATTTTGAGACCTGAATATTAGGAAATATGTGATTCCAGGGTGGCACTGTCACTAAGCCTCTGGACTCATTTCAAAATTTACCTTGGAAAACAGTCTTGTATTTGAGTAGCTGTTTGGGTGGGGTGGCTGTTAAAAATGCAGTTACATTGAAAACAGACTCTATTCTTTCTCTGTACCAGCTGACTGCTCAGACTTAAATGCTACTCTCTCTTCTATTTTTAAAATAATTGTGTTCACCATCTCCTAACTCTTCAGTAGAAACAGTCTGAGTTCATGATGCAATACAAGAGTGCAAAAAAAACACAATACATCCGGTGTCCGATTCTTACATAGTGTGAGGATGTTCTACGCAAAAGCCTGTCCAAAAAAAGATATTCACAGTCTAACTGTGGGGCTCTTGTATGTTGTGTTCTCTGACAGCATCGTGGCTTTTGTGAAGTAAGATAGGAATATTTCCTCCTTCCCTCATCAGCTCCCCGCTAAGTTACGCTAGTACAAGATGTTTGTTTAAAAACTCACATCTGCATTCGTTTTGCAGGGGAAGCGTTTGCCAAATGTTCTACTTAACAAAAAAAAATCCTTCAAGTACAATGTTAATGGTTCACAATTTGTACTGTCTTTCATTATTATTTTTGCTCTTGCATGTGTTGCTTTTTACATCTTATTACCTTTCTGACTTCATCTTTCTTACTCATGCCTTTTGTAAACTTAAGAGGACTACTATGCCAACCTGAATTAATTGCCTACACAGTAAGTTATTTTTGTTTTACCTTTTATTAAAGAAAATGTAGCTTTACCGAGAGACACTTATTGCAAAAGTGAAGCAAAACTTTTGTTGTTTTCTCACCTGTTATCCTCTTCCCTGTGTCAGGGTTGGGTTTTTTCCCTCTCTCTACATAAACGAAGGCATTGCGGAGAGTTCTTAGCAGCTTAGTCTGTAGTAGCAAGTCATTCTAATTGTAGGTGTGTTACCGTTACAAATAATTGAATTGGGGCGGGGAAGATTCCCCTCTCCTCTGTCCAGATTGAAGATAACGGATTGGGGAAACTTGGATAATTACTGCAATTTTCCTGACATCTTGCGGTATTTCTATGGCATTCATCCGTGTAGTAACTAGGAGCCTACCAAAGACATGCATGTACAAACTACAGATGATTACATAGCCATACATGAATAGTGTGTGTGTGTGTGTGTGTGTGTTACAAATTGTTTATGGGCTTCTTATGCTTTCCTAACAATCCTCAATTATTTGAGCTATAATATCTTTATATTTAAAATATTGCAATATTGTTTCAAAAACCGTACTATTCATTACATACATAGTGCACGTTTGTTTGCCTTTATGGAGCCAAGCAAAAAATTAAGACTTGAACGTGACTTGGACTCCTTCAGAGTGCTTGCTAAGGATTCTACGTGCCCCACTCCCTTTCTCTTGCCAGAAATAACAAAAGGATTGCATGAGAATACACGCTGATTTTGTATTTGCTTTCACCTCTTTCCAGTCACTTATCCTTCCATCCTACTGCCTAGCTAACCTGGCTGTTTCACCAGCAGCTCCTCCTGAAAGAAAGATATTCCTGCTTCCAGAAGTGTAGATTGAACATTAAAGTATAAGCCTTACCAGAGTGAAAGCAGAGGCATGTATTAAATAACTATATTGCACTTCCTAAATGAAAGCTACTTTTGTGAAATAGAGAAGACTGGGAGAAGGAGGGGCTTTAGTCCGAAGCCATGAATAGTGTGGAGACATGGGATAGGAAACTCATTAATTTAAAAAAAAAAAGTACTTAAATACAATTCTTCAATAATCAATTTGAGTGGGAGTGGGGAAAAATGTTGTACAGGACAACTATTCTGGTATTAACTGTAAGGATAGTGCACTGAATTTCATTAGGGTTTATCTTTATACGATGCATTTGACAGGAGATGCCATTGACAATAATGGTAGCCATATCCAATTTCCAGGACAGTATAATGTAAGTTTCCCTGTCTGCCTTGGTTTCTGCCTTGGTACCTATTCATAGGTAATAACAAAGCAAAGCGAATGGCATCAAGATGGTGATGGGTGCCAATAAAAGAACCTAGCTAGACTCATTAGATTAGATAGTGGTGTGGATACAAGCTATTATGAAGGTACAGCACTGGCAAGCTAATAATGGAGACCACATTTTGTTCTCTTGTACTAGTGTGAGCTCCAGAGAGGAAGATCATGACTACTTGATGCTCGCTGTTTGGGGTTCTAAGCTGCACTCCCCTCCAAGTTCTTCATTTTCACTGCCAATTTCCAATCGGCATGAACCCTCTTGAGGAGATGAAAATGCCACCACCCCACTGTACACACAACCAAGTTGTCATTTTAAATCTATATTGCTAGACCATCCTTTTAATACCAATGTAGGCTGATCTCTCCTCTTAACTTCAGGGTTTTGTATCAGTCACTGACTAATTCCATGCTTCTGCCTCACAGTTAAGGCTATGTGCACACACAAAACAGGATCACATACAGAAGAGAGAATTCTTAAAAGTGGGGGACTGCTGGCTCCCAAAAGCAATCCATTTTTTTACAGAAAGAAAAGATTACTGATGACTTGTGTTGCATATGCAAATTTATTGAAGAGAGAGAGGCTGTAGTTGGCATGACCGCATAACACACATGACACAGTTGCCTTTTCATGCATTAATCAATGACATGAAAAATACTTTTAGTAATACAATCCTGGAGTATTAATTTATTACATAACTACTTATGTCTGTTCATTTTAAAAACCCTGTTTGGGGAATTTTGAAGATTTTGGCGGCTAAATTCTAACAAGTTTGTCTGAGCATGTGCAAACTGAGATTTTTTCAAAGATTTTATTACTAGTCCAGATTTGGGCTTTTTTTTCCCTCACGGAAACAGCAAATGGCACATCCTTGACAGCAGGCTCCCTGCCAAATGCGAAGGCACTAGAGTGTCTCAAACACTTGCAAGAATGTTTGTTCTGCCCACTTTAAAAACAATGTATGTTTCCCTAGCCTCATTTTCTGAAACAGCTGAATCCTTTCTGCTGAAATTTTAAAAATGAAGCATTTAGCCTGAGGCAGACACCTGCTGGAAATTTGCCATGCCCAGTCAGCTAAAGTTACGCAAAGTTATAAGCACCTGACAACAGGTCCTTATAATGGCAAGTGTTGGGCAACTTAACTGTAGGTGGCACTACCAGCTCCATCTATAATACACACTGACTTGTACAGGCACATGGTAGGTAGTGCTCTTAATAAATTAGCGTTTTACAGATGCCAGTGGGGATCCTGAACTTGGAATTTTAAATGCCAACTTCATCTTGTGCATAAACTAGCTGTATACACTCTTCCCCCCCAGCTTCCTTGATGTTTCAGCAGCAATCCATGCACTAGATATCTGGGGGGAGGAGGGCAGAGTGTGTGTGTATTTCTGAACATGTCATCCCATTCATTGCATATCTCTTCCCCCATACCGCATGCGTACTTCCTAGTGTATTGGAAGGATTAAAGCCACCTGAATGAGATGTGAGAACTCGAAGATCCTGGAATGTTGTTGCAGCCCACAGTGAATGCTATGCATGTATCATGGGCTTTAAGAGAGCAACTGAAACTAAGCAAATGGAAGGGAAGAGAAGTCTACAGTACTCGTGGATTGGCCCTGAAAAGTTGGAGAATTCAAAGGATCTCCAATATTAACAAATTCTCATCTGTACCTTGTTCTGTAACAGCATCTCTGTCCTTTTCAACCACGCTCTTTTTTTCAAGGACTGAAGGAAAACTGACGTTCTCTTTAGTACTCCTCTTAATGATAACAGTGAACGCCTACATTGCTTCAGATAATATTTTCTTCCTTGGCTTTTCTATTACCTGTAAGTGTCTGTGCATAGATAGAGATCTCTAATTGCTGTAGGTCCTCATGAATCTGAGTGATTAGGTTAGAATGAAAAGTGCTATTTCCATGGTGTTGAGGGGAAGTAAAAAAATTTAACACACACACTTACTTTCACTAACTTAAGAGGCTAGACTTTCCCAAGAGTGTTCCATTTTGGGGCAGAAGGAGGATATGTCTGAATGTTGCTGGAAATACAGTAGCATACAATGTAGATGCATTCTGTTGTGAGCATCTAGTTGACAGCACAGATCGTGTACAGGCAAACTTAACTTATTGTGACTAGCTACAAAACAGAACTTGGATAGAGCATTGATGTTATCTAACCTAGAGAACTTTCATAATATTCTTGCTCCAGTACAGAACATTCTTGGTTTCCTAGTTTGTCTTTCACACGAAGTATTTCAGAGGGCATAACTTAAAATTGATGATTATTTTTTAATAGAATGTTAAAAACAAAATAAAATGGTGATCCATCGGGAAAAGCGTATTTGTATCTAAATTCTCCATCTTGTTCACCTCTGTAGGTGGAATTTTGAAAAAAAGTGCAAAGCTGTTTTTCCGTCGGCGGCATCATCAGAAGGATCCAGGAATGAGCCAGTCACACAATGACCTTGTTTACCTGCAGCAGCCAACGTCTGATGAAACACGAAGGAAGGGAGCAACGCTAACACGCATCCTTCACAAGAAAATTCTTTCTAAGAACAAAAGCAAGAATAAGCTGAATTGCACTTCCATGGAGCCATGTGTATAAAACCTAATGCTCTCTGAATGATACTTGCACATCAATTGATCAGCTGTTTACAAAACCATAGTAGAAGATGTAAACACAGATTGTGACATGCATAAAATGATATTCACAAATGCAGTGGTTCTGGAATAAGCAGACAAAGCTTGGCTTCTATTTTTCCAAAACACTTTTTTTTTTTTTTTAAAGCCTTTAAGCAAGAAGAATCCCGTCCTCACCAGCCTACCCCTAAGCATAAATAGTGTTGATTGTATGATGACAGCATGTTCCCCACCTCCCCACCCCAATCCAAGTTGTCACTCTGCATTCAATCCTGATTTGCAGAAGGTTTGAATCTACCATTCCTAGTGATGATATTTTTATTTTGGGGGGATGGGGGTAGAGAAGATGGGTTGTACTGTAGAAGTGGTGTGACTGGGGAGGCTCACCTTTTTTTAAGTTTAGAATATTAAATATAGTTTACATTTAACTTCTAGACAACATGACTTCTTGGTTTCTAGATAGATGACTGGACTACTGTAAAGAGGTAATCTACCACTGTGGTTTTTGCTTCTGTAATATGAAACAATAGTAGCAATGCAGATCTCAACTTGCGTTTCTAGACAGGCTGAAAGTGGAAGCAGAGAGACCCTGATCTAGTTCCTGTTATAATTTGGAAACTGCTTTGTTTCTGGAAAAGGAAATTAAATGTTGATTAAGACATCCTGCTATAATAACTGCTAAATCAGTGTAGACATACATTTACCTTTGATATTAGCCATAATGATGATTATGCAAATACGTATCCTAGAATATTTAATTCTGTGCATATATTATGCTAAAACCCCTTTTTTTCTAGGTTTACTTTGTTCCCACTTGCAAACAAAGTATTTAAAAGGTCTTACTATTACTTTTATTTCCCCACTATATGAGAAGCTAAAAGTGCTAATGCAACAGTTATGTTGGGGACTCTACTCCCTTATCTACAGTACTTTGTAGACCAGTATACTAGCAATCGTATCAAAAGCAAAGTTAGGAGCAATACATTTTGTGTAGATCACATTTAATCCTACTTAGATTTGTATTAGTTCGTGGTCTGATTTGCCAGTTACCAGTAGCCTGGAAAACAGAACTTTTGAAAAGTTTCTCTTTCCCCTCCTTCAGTTACAAGTTTACAAGTTTTGTCCTATGGTAAGGGAGTTTTTTTGGTTTGTTTGGGTTTTTTGTGTGTGTTTAAAATATATTGCAGTTGGCTCCTTTCTTTAAAATCTGATAAAAGAAAAACTATAGTTCTCACTTAAACTGTCTAAGAAGAGGGGAATAAAACTTCAATATCTATATGCATTTTACAGATAACATATTTTTCTCATATATGCCTGTTTACACATTCCTTTGCCATATATGCATTCCCTGTTGAGAACATAGCACCCAATCCTGCTGTCTTTACCCAGGCAAACACTCGCGTTGCACCAATATCACCACGAATCTAAACTGATGTAATTCCATTGAAGTAAACAGAGTTGTGCCTGCTTCGGTCACTAGTGAATTTGGCCCAAAGACTTCAATAAGACATTTGACTGAGTAAGGATGGCAGCATTGTGCCTTAGCCTTAAAGTTATAGTTTCCAAAAATGGAAACTGTGGAATAATTGAACTAAGAGCTTTCAATACTTTTGGTAGGCTCCAGATTCCTTAGCAAAGATGTACTGAAGGGTATAAAACTGGGGTGGGGGAATCTTCAGCAAAAAATCAAATATCCAAATAAATGAACCACCAAATGCTTTTTAACTGAGTCTCTAGTTCCAAATACATTTTATTTGGCCTAGTAATAGCACTGTGGCAGTACTGTCATGCATACCATTTTGCAAAAAATATGTACTGTCAACAGTCTTGCTGTATTTGTTGTTATAAATACCTGCAGGCATTTTTAAACACTATTTTAAAAAAATCTTAAGTTTGTTGCAGTTGCAGTTTTTTGTAATATAACTATGCAACACTCTACAGCTTTTTGGGTTTTTTGTTTTGCGTTGTCTTTTTTAAATCCGAAATCATTATGGCTTTGGGATTAGGTTAGAATCCTACTTTCACATATCTGAAACTGTTTCTCCTTTTTTACTAACTTGCAAAAAACCGAGGTTAGGATTCCATATCTACTGTACAACAGATGATGCCATCAGCACTAAAAGGCTGAGGCTGCACTTCTTTGGTGCACGCACAATTCCCCTTGATTTCGTTAGGTGTTGGCATGTAATGGTAGGTAAGAGAGATCCCTGCCCTATTTAAAGTTTTTGAACTGGTCTACACTACAGACTTATATTGGTATAACTATATTGCTCAAGTTTAAAAATCCACACCCTTGAGCAATGTAGTTATACCACCCTACCTCCTGCCCCCCATGGGAGGCAGATTAATTATGCTGGTGGGAGAGCTCTCTCCTGTCAGTTTAGAGTGTCTTTATTTAAAGCACTACAGTGACACAACTCAGCGCTGCATCGATGCAGCGTTTTAAGTGTAAACTTGCCCTTAGTGATGCTGTTTGCTGAAAGGAGGAAAAACAAAATTAAACCCTAAATGTCGTGGCCTTTCTAAACTAAAGTTTTCCTAAGGTGCATATCACCATAGTATACAAGAACCTAGGAAGTGCAGGATTAGGCCCTGATGAGTGAAAAGAATCACTGATTGTGATCAAAACATTTGACACTAAATATGTAAAGTCTGTTAAATTACTGAGTTGGGATTTTTGTGTACAAAACCTTGTGTGGTTCATCTTTTAAATTGGTGTGAGGGATTACATTCATCTTGGCAGAATGCAAGCAGGAGGCTCTCTCCTCCACCCCCAGTAGACCAGTAACTCTTGATTTTTATGGAAGTCTTGGATGACTGCCAAAATTTGAGTTTTGGTGGTGGGGAACTAAGGTGGAGACTAGTGTAGCCTATTCTCAAGATGGAGGGGACAAAGACATTTGGGATAAAAGGGGGTCTTAATTTTTGTCAATAAATTAAAAGCTTCTCAATGGGCCCCTCCAAAATAGCCCTGTTCAGATGGATAGTGACTTAAGATTTGCCGCATGTGGCTAGGTCATTTTTCCCCTCTTCTAGAAATCACTGTAGATAGCATTGAGAGCATGTTAGCCATAGTCATTAGTTGTGAGCCCAAACTGACAGTTCAAATCCTCAGTATTTCAAATGTTCAAAATCATGATCCAGACCCCCCAAAATTATGAGGTGAACTTAGTCATGTTTTTCAAGCTTTCTTCTGCAACCATGAGGGCTAGGAACTTACTCTTATTTTTAAATGAAAGCTGAGATTCTCATGTAATTTTGTTTCCAGGCACTGGGGCTTTAAATAAAATCTCATATTGGAAAGCTCACCGTTAAAATTGCAAGAGCTAGCAACACTCAATCCTATGGGAATAGATGGGCACATACCAGTAGTTCACCTACAGCCTGCTCCCATTTAAGTGAACATGAGTTTTGCCACAGAGTTCAGCAAGATTGGGCACGGCACTTAACATTAACACTGGGTCCAATCCTCTCAGGTGCTAAATGCTTCCTGCCACGATCTGTGAAGAATATCAGTGGGCACTGGGACAGCACTGCACCTTGCAATATCAGATCCAGCATGGTTCCCTAACTTTGGGGAAGGGCAGGGGTTGTAATTTACAGACACACACACCTTAATGATTTTAGTAGTTCAGCATTTGAGAAGGAATATCACATCACGCATCAAAACCTTTGCATTATGTTTTCATTTTCTCTCTCTCTCATATAATCTCAAAGCTGTATTGTGGAAATAATTCATGAAATTTTTTGTGGTGTTTTTTTAATTCTTATTTATCCGTGCATTCTGTAAGCCAAAGAAAGTATACAGGGGTTGGTTTATTTGTTTTTTTTTTTCCCCCATGTGTTTTCTCTTGATTGTTATGTAAAATTTGCAGAAGGAAACAGTGAAACTAACTATACTTTGTGCATTTGACAGCACTTCAACTCCCCACCCTCACTCCAAATAGTCCCTTTCAGTTCTAGTGATCCCTTAGATGTTAGAGCAATAGTACTGTGGGGTTTGAGGGGTAGAGGAGGAATCATATAAATGTGACTTCTTTTTTTTTATTGATTGTGTCTCATTGAATATAAAGCCGAAAGTTAAGATATGTGCGAGCAGGGTATCATAAAAAACCCAAGTACACCATAGCATAGGATTAAATGATCGCTCGAAGGGAACAGTGCCTATTAGTACAGTCCATGTGTACATGTAGCTGCCCTACTGGAAAAGCTATGATGTAAAGAGCAGAGTTGTTGTTTTAAACTGCTTTTAGCAACCAATGGCCTCACATTTACTCGACATCCACATTGACTGCAGTGAGACGATTCATGTACTTAAAGTAAGGCATGTGCTTAGGTACCTGGCTGAATCAGGGCCTTAATGATAAATAAACTCTGAATACATTCAGTTAATCTTCCTACCATTCAGTTAAGGGTGAGCGATGTATTACTCAGGACAGCTATACTGCTATTGTGCAAGCTACTAGCGAGCTGCAAAAGTAGCTGGCGTATATGGAACTGGTTATCTTGCCAATCTTGTTATTTAACATCCCTATATAAAAAGTGTAGCTGTTTACCAAGGGTGTAATATGCTCGCATATTCCAAACAGGGTGAAACATTTACTCTTAGCACTCAGCTGTGATAACTTTTTTATAATTTGTACACTAAAATAACTTGGTGTAATTAAGAGGACTGTGCTGTACAGATTTATTAGACTATCACTAATAAGCATGAAAAGAGGATGTCTTCTTTTTTTAAAAAGAAAGAACTACTGCTGTACATAAAACAATAAACACTGATTGTCTCTGTGTAGTATCCTGTCATATATGCCTTGGTCTTCCAGGTGTACCACATTGCTTGTGTGCTCATCTGCATTAATAACAAGACTCCATGTTTTCAGGGCCTCTTTACCTGTTTTTTTTTTAGCAGCAAGCTCCTCCTAGCTGTGCCTGACCCTGTGTTGCTCCGTTCTTATTGTGCCTGAGCCCATCTAGGAAGGATCCCTTGCTGTGCTATTGGGATGCATTCTAAAACTGTGCTGGGAGGAAGCCTATTGGAGGGGACTGAGGGACAAATGAATACTTTGAGCCTAAGATTTGATGTTTGCATTGTTTGTCCGGGTTTATAAACATGCCCAGCTCTTAATGGACAATTTGTTATATCCCAAAGCCAACTATCACTTCACCACTTTTTGTCAGAAAAAGTCCTTTAGCAGAACAGAATGTCCAGATGTCATCTTGTGTGGAATCCTACAAAAGTAGGGCTTGGCAGATAATGTAGTGCAGCCCCCTGCACTGAGGCAGGATTATGTATATGTAGTAGTAGAGCAGTATTGGATGTCAAGATGCAGTGGTGTTTAGATGAACTGAATGGAGCTATTTGCCTAAAGGATACTGAGTGTTCTGTGTGTGTTAATTTTTATTTGTGTGTGGAGGGGGAAAAAAAAATCCTGGAATTTTTCCATATTCATTTTCCAAACATTAAAAGTGGGATGAAATTGAGGTTTTAAAAAATAGAAAAATAGGGGTGGGGTGGGGGAACACATTCATAATATACACATTTTACTACAGTATAATTGAAACATTTTTTATGTACAAAGATATTTTTGTCTCACTTGGTGCAAATAGTTTTTCCAGAAATCCTGATTTGCGTACACTTACATAATTTTCTTCAAAGCATCCTCACTCCTGTTGAGCCTCTTGCTGTCCTGGAGGTAGTCCAACCTTGAAAATAAGCACCCTGTGTCAAGACACCCAGGGGGTACACTCAGAGTTCACCATGTCACTTTGCTGAAATGGGGAAGTGTGTCTTGATGACTGTTCTAAAAAGCCAGCGCATCCAGTTTCACATCAGGGTTAAGCATGTTCAGGTAAGTCAGTACTGGGTTTACAATGGTGCCATGGAGCCAGGCCCATACTCAGAAGAGGCCCCAGCCTGCTCCACTTGCACTGAGCCGCCACCAGCCCGCTGGCTCTCCCTCCCCTGCCCACCACTTGCTCCTCTCGGCCTGCCTGCCGGTCAGCCAAGGGTTCCTCTCCACCCCCTGGTCCCACCTGCCAGCTCCTCTCTGCCTCCGGGCCGGACCCCCGTGCATCTCCAGCTCCAGGCAGTCTCTTCTTCCCATTATCTATGCGGCCCCACCTGTCTCCCTGGAGCAGAAGCCTGGCCAGTTGTGGGGGAGGGGACTGGTAGGCTTGGCTGCGCCCCACCAGGCAAATGGGTCCTCAGGGAGCCTGGCTGGGGCAGGCCCTGGCCTGGCTGATCAGGCCACTCCTGAGGGGCCAGTGCGATTCCCCGCCCCGGGACCAGCCCTGGGTGCGCTGGCGGCTCAGCCTGGCCAACACAGTCACGCCCCAGCGGGGCCAGTGAGTGCAGCTGGAAGGCAGGGCATGGGGGAGTGGGTCTCTGGGGGTGCTGGGCTGTGAGGGGGTGGGGAAGAGCTGTGTGTGTGTTGGGGCACTAGGGAGTGGAGGTTCCACGTGGGGTGCTGGGCAGTTGTGGTGGGGCTGTAGGCAGGGGGGCGCTGGCCAGGGGTGGTGGTGTGCAGGGCGCAGTGCATTTGTGGCAGGGTCTGAGGGTGTGCTGGACATAGCGGGTGGGGGGAGGGCACGCTGGGGCATGGCATGGGCCTAACCCCAAAGGGAAGGGGCACGCTGGCAGCACAGGGCCGGGCGGGCCATTGTGTGTCTGTCAACTGCTGGTTTGTAAATAGTGCCCTTGCACTGGGCTGGGCGGAGCAGGACTGCCCATGCCATGCCCCTGGCCAGCCCCCCGTATCACAAAAACAACAAGGAGTCCGGTGGCACCTTAAATACTAACAGATGTATTTGGGCATAAGCTTTCCTGAGCTAGAACCCACTTCAGCGGCTGCATCCGATGAAGTGGGTTCTAGCCCAGGAAAGCTTATGCCCAAATACAGCTGTTAAGCAAGGGCAGAAGTCTTCTGTGGCCTAAGGTGTGCCGATAGCGGGGGATTAGGCGACCTAACGGCACCGTTTCCACAGCTCTGAGCGCTGGAGCAGGTGGCTGTTAGTGCGAGGGGCAGAGCAGGGCCGGCCGGCGGCAGCCTACAGCACCTTGGGTTGAGCCCTGGCTGGGCTGCCCGGGGCGCGGGGGGCTGCACAGGATCCCCACTTGTGCAGCGAGCGCGGGGGCAAGAATAAGGGGAGTCGCTGCGCACGCACGGGGAGAGCTGCCAAGCCAGCTACAAAGCAATGAAATAACGGAGCGTCCCTTAAAGTGGGGGGGGTGGCGGGCGGGCGCGCCCCACCGCCCTGGGCTGCCGGCGAGCTTGCAGGGGTGGTGGCTGAGCTCTGTCAGGCGACCCGGCCGGGCGCACAGCGCCCTGCACCGCGGACCCCGGGACGCGATTGCAACAGCGCTGGCGGGCAACAGCCCCGCCCCCACAGCCCCGCGCGGCGCAGCGGGAGAGTAGGCGCCCCTCCCGCGAACTACGGCTCCCATGGTGCTTTGCCAGCGGGCGGCCGGGCCGGCTTCCGGTGGCGCGTGGTTTCCGGAGTGGATCGGAACCTGGAGTCCGGATTCGATCCGGGTCGGAACATTCCAAAAGCAGGTAACGCAAATCCCCGCATTCCAGCGCGGCGCGCGGCGCCAACTGCCCCTGGCCGGCGAACCCCCACCCCCGCCCCCGCCGCGCCCCTGCCGCGCGCCGCGCCGCCCCCGCCCCCCTGGGGCTGCCCCTGGCGCGCAGGGCCCCCGGTCCGGCTGCGCCGCAGCTGCCGCCGCCTCCATCTCCATCTCCAGGCCGCCTGTTCTTTGTTACAGCGGCCGCGCCGCCGCCGCCGGGGGGGCCGGGCGGGTCCGAGGCAAAACCCGGCGGAGCCGATCCCGGCCCAGCCACCCGCCCCCCCGCCGGCGCCTCGGAGCTGCAGCCCGGAGCCGGGAGCGCGCGGGTCAGCCCCGAAAGGGGCCGCGCGGAGCCCGGCTGGGCTGGGCGGGTGCCGGGGGCGCGGGAGCCTGCAGGCCCCATGTCGCTCTCTGAGGAGCCGTGGTGCAGATCCCTTCCCCCCCCGCCCATTATTTCCCCGGAGCGCGGGGTGTAAATTATTCTCCGCCCCCCCCCCTGCACACAGCGCGCCCCCGCCCGCCCCCCTTGGTTCCCAACCTCTTCCCAGGGCTGCCGCCGCTGTAAGCCCGGGCAGGCGCTCAACGCTAGTAAATCCGGTTTTAAATCTAGCCCCCCGCACCCCTCCTGGAGAGCCCGACACAGACTTGCTGCTGAGACCGGAGAGAGATTGTATCTGTTGTCGCAGGGGTGAAATCACCATAACTTAGGTAAAAAGAAAAGGAGTACTTGTGGCACCTTAGAGACTAACGAATTTATTTGCGCATCAGCTTTCCGTGGGCTACAGCTCACTTCATCATTTATGCTCAAATAAATTTGTTAAGCTCTGAGATGCCACAAGTCCTCCTTTTCTTTTTGCGGATCCAGACTAACACGGCTGCTACTCTAAAACGTAACTTAGGTGTTGATGAACAGACTCTTTGTGAGTCCTTCCGGTCCATAAATGCGCAAGCTGGTTATTTAAACAGCATGTTAAAATACAAGCTGAAAACACTTTGCACGTCCACAGCGAGGCAGGATTTATTGTATATATCCAGAGAGGGTTGTTGTTACTTCTGTGTCTGGATACACAAGCCCTTTTTGAGCTCTGTGAATAAGTGAGATGTTTTGACTTCCAATTTTAAGGGATTTGTTCTGTCTTTGGGTCTAGTACATTACCTAGACCTGAAAGGAGTTAGCTGTGACAAAGCATTATTCTGCCACAGAAAGTGAAACCTGTGCTAAAGACCCCACCTCCAGTGAGGGAAACCACTGCTGTCAGAAAAAAGAAAAGGAGGACTTGTGGCACCTTAGAAACTAACAAATTTATTTGAGCATAAGCTTTCGTGAGGTACAGCTCACTTCATCGAATGCATTCAGAAGAAGCCACTTCATAATTTCTCCATTTCCTTCAATCGTTAAAGACCACCTCTACCAGGCAGTGGGGCTT
The DNA here is from genome assembly GCF_965152275.1 of Natator depressus. Taxonomy (NCBI): domain Eukaryota; kingdom Metazoa; phylum Chordata; order Testudines; family Cheloniidae; genus Natator; species Natator depressus. Next base: position 156,457,639 of record NC_134234.1, read on the forward strand.
TTTCTGATCGGTCCCTTATATATTTTTGAAGTGTGACTCACTGCTCTTTTGCATTTAATGTAAACAAGATCTTCTTGGGCAATGTTAACAAATAGGATTGTGCCCAAAGCAATCTTAAAGTTAAATTGGATCAGGCCCTTTATAAGCAGGTTGGGAAGTGGTCTCATTTAGGAAATTATTAAGTTTTATTTACATAATACAGGCATTGCCATCATGATATTGATATATAAATTTCTTAGTAGCTTTACATTTAAAATAGCCCAGCCCTCTTGGCCTCCAAGGGAAAGGTACTTTTCAGGCAGTGATGGTGAGGTTGAAAGTGGTATGGTCCTCTCCACCCTGTAACTGTCATGGTGAGTTCTGTATTGTCATTCTGGCCTGTGGAAATGGAAGACACTTGAAAGTTTTGCAGTAACCTTATTTTGTTTAGTAACAGTTAGATTTTAGCCTAAAATGTAATATTGTGGCCTTATTGATATCCCATCTATATTTCTTCAGAAACATTTATCTGCTTATTGGGGTGCATCAAATGGTATAAATGAATGTATCTGATACCTACATTTATTGTTAAAGTATGGGGTTTAAAGACATGATGAAGTCAGGAAGACAGGACTAAGGGAGTGCAGGATAACATTTCATGTTATGAGGAAGTACTTTGAGTTTTCTGATGGCCGTTAACAATGTAATGTTCTGGTTTTGTTTCAAGCCACTTACATTATAAAACATATTGGCCCTATTATTTTGATTCTGCTTTATAAGTGCTGGCCTATAACTAAGAACAAGGTGTGATGCTATAGATTGAATTATAAAGGAAAAATGTCCTTTTCCATGGTGCATTCAGTGCTCTTTCCTATAAAACATTCATTCCTGCTGATGCCTTTCATTAAATACACTTTGAAGTTTACTTTTTCTTAGTACACACAAGTGATTATCATGTTCACAGAGGGGCTAAATAAAATGTGCTGCATCTTTTTAAAACAGCACAAACTCAGTACTTTATACTTTGCTAATCTGCACTCTAAGTGATTGGGGCATAAAAAATAAGACATGCTTTCCCCATCTCAGCAAAAAAATTAACAGTAGAACTGTATACTGAAGCCTTGTGTTACTAAAACTTAATTACTTGACAAAATATACTGCAAAAAATCTTTAGTATGGTAAGAAGTATTATATGTAAACTACATAGTGAAATAAGTGAACAAAGTAAATTTTTTGATGAATTCTTCTTGTTTTATGTGTGTATTTGCAACCTTCATTCAGTTGTAGTGTGTCCAGTTATTTGTGCAAATTAGTGAAATTCTACTGTAATGTAGAAAGGGAAACCTGTATCATATACTCTCATCCTTGTTTGTTTTCATAATGACAGGTATCCTCACAAATTCAGACAGAATTAAAGGTTTGAGTCTACGCATCTTATGCTTGAGTTTAAAAAAATTATATCGTTTCCCTTGATATCTAGGTTACCAGTTCAATTTGTGAAACCAAAATTGCGCATCTTGCCACTATGACCTACATTTTCCAACTCTGTGTTTTAAATATGTAACAATGTGCACTCACTCTCGTATGCTCAGATAAATGGAAATATTTTTATAAGTGCAATTTAAATGCATAGGTCCTGATCCTGCAACTTGCACCCTGTGCCTCAGTGGGGCTGACTTAAATGAAGCTCCACGTGGATTTTATAGGTTGTGAATACGGAAAAGCTTTCGGGATCGGAGCCTTAGGACAGTTGGAAAAAGGGAGTTTACCTGCTTAGAGCTCTTGCTTATGTACAAAATTGCTCAGTTAGGTGTAAAATCAGAAAAATAGGTGTCACCTACATTTACAATCTGCTGATGATTATTAGATTATTACAGTAATGCTGCAAACTTTTGAGGGGTGGTTAAAATTCTCCCATTTAGTTGCAAAATCTTAACTGGTTTAACATATAACTGTAGGATGCTATCTATCGCTTGGGTATAGTTATGTATATCGGTAACTGAAGGGACAAACCAACAGATTCTCTTCGCTAACTATTATATTAAAAGTATATCGAGCTGATGATAGCTTGCTGTTTGTGGGCTGACAGAACTCATATGCTCCTCGGTGTACACAATTTGCTAAAGAAACTTGGGCTGTTCACACATCATTTCTTCAACCCTTGACCCCAAAAACAAGCGCAGGCTGGTAAGTCAAAAGTCACCTATCAAGCTGCTGTGAATTCCTCACTCTTTCTACTTAAAGGGTATACTGTCCTGCCCTTCCTCCATTGCCGAGAGTACATTCTGCACCTGTGATCTAACGGCCATTGTCCGCTTAGCTGAAACATTATTTGCAGAACTCCTCATGCATGGAGATGGGAACATTGCTGCTCATTTGCTTAGTCACCACGGAACTATTCCTGTCAGTCTCGTACAAAAATGTCTGGGCTTTACAGAAGTTCATTATCACTTCTACAAGCCGATAATTATGTGCAGTGGAATGAGTAACTTAATAGATTTCTCTGCTTGTACAAATGTTAGTATCTTAGGGAGGAAATGGTCTCAGGGATCCCATGGTCTCGGTTAGAGCAGAAACTGGAAGTAACAACTATTGGGTTCTGTCTTCAGCTGTGCCACACGGTGTGACTTTGTACAAGTTTTTCCACCTCTTTGGGCCTCATTTACCCATGTGTTAAAGGGGTGTAATAAAACATATTTCAAAAGGGTATTACGAAAACTTACTTCAGGTTTGCAAAGACCTTTGAAGTCCTTTCCTGAAAAGTTCTATGTGAATGCAAAGAAGAATCATCAGTCCAGTTGTAGGGTTATGCTTCCTTCTTCAAATTTGGGAATACCAAAGTTGTAGAGAAAGCTCATGCTCAAATAAACTGGTTAGTCTCTAAGGTGCCACAAGTACTCCTTTTCTTTTTTCTTTTTACGAATACAGACTAACACGGCTGTTACTCTGAAACTAGACAGAAATCTGTATCATGAGAGTGCATATAGTAATGTACAGTAGTCTTTGAGATCTCTCTCTGCACCTGAGGTGTTTCCTTTAGCAAATTTTATTAGCTCAGTCCCAATGGATATATTTACACAGCAGTTTTGAGTCTACTTGATGTATAATTACGGCTTCTGGTTTTCAGGATTTTTTAATTTAATTTTTCAGGGCTTGTTTTTAGTAAGTTTTGAGTTTCATGTAGATGTCCAAAATTGTTTTTTGGGAGGGGCTTTCTCTTTGTACATATATGTAGTACTGTTTCAAAAATACTATGTTAAAGCGCAGTAGGGAACCTTTAGTACATCCCAGCAGGATCTACACCAGTGGTGGGCAACCTGTGGGCCGCAGCCTGCATGCGGCCCATCAGGGTAATTTGATTGTGGGCCATGAGACATTTTGCTGATGTTGACCGTCCACAGGCACGGCCTCCTGCAGCTCCCAGTGGCTGTGGTTTGGCCACAGGTTGCCCACCACTGCCTTAGATACAAGCTGGGGAGCAGGGACATCGCCTGTATAAACAAACTGCACTTGGAAAGGGATGATGTCAACACGAATTGACAGGTTTCAGAGTAACAGCCGTGTTAGTCTGTATTCGCAAAAAGAAAAGGAGTACTTGTGGCACCTTAGCGACTAACCAATTTATTTGAGCATACGCTTTCGTGAGCTACAGCTCACCTCATCGGATGCATATGAGGTGAGCTGTAGCTCACGAAAGCGTATGCTCAAATAAATTGGTTAGTCTCTAAGGTGCCACAAGTACTCCTTTTCTTAACACGAATTGAGTAACCACTTCTGGTGTTTTTCTGGTGTTAATGGGATAAACAGCAATTTAAGTGTTTCATTGGTGTTTGTTGGTGAAACCTAAAATCAGAAGCCTTCTACATATTGCATTATCTGTTCTGTCTTTGCTCAACATAATACAGTAGGTCATTGTGCTAAACTTGTTGAAAAGACCTCTGATGCATCAGAAACCATTGTGCTGTGTAGGAAACAAAAACACTTGTTGAGAAAGGTGGATATTAAGTTGATGTAAAACATTTACTGAGAGTTAGCACCTTATCTTATCAATTAATTAATGAAGTGTATTTGTTTTCTATTCTCTGCTCATCTCCTTAAAGGGTAGCATTACGATGTTACTGTGTTCTCCCCTTTCTCTGTTAAAAGAAAAGGAGAACTTGTGGCACCTTAGAGACTAACCAATTTATTTGAGCATGAGCTTTCGTGAGCTACAGCTCACTTCATCGGATGCATACTGTGGAAATTGCAGAAGACATTATATACACAGACACCATGAAACAATACCTCCTCCCACCCCACTCTCCTGCTGGTAATAGCTTATCTAAAGTGATCATCAAGTTGGGCCATTTCCAGCACAAATCCAGGTTTTCTCACCCTCCGCCCCCCCACAGACAAACTCACTCTCTTGCTGGTAATTGCCCATCAAAGGTGACCACTGTCTTCACAATGCATACTGTGGAAATTGTGAATGGAAATTCACAATTTCCACAGTATGCATCCGATGAAGTGAGCTGTAGCTCACGAAAGCTCATGCTCAAATAAATTGGTTAGTCTCTAAGGTGCCACAAGTCCTCCTTTTCTTTTTGCGAATACAGACTAACACGGCTGTTACTCTGAAACCTTTCTCTGTTAAATCACTCTCACTTTCCCAAAACAAATAGCAGTTTTGGTTCTTGCACAACAGTACACATCTGCATCCTCATTATTATGAAAAACATGTTTTGATTTAATCTGCTGTTTGTGAAAAATGCCATTTTGATAGTCCTGAAGCCAGAGTTGCTCGCACAACAGGTTTGACACAGGCAGTGTGCTACACCAATGAGTCTCAGCCCTATTTTATAGGGATTACTTTAGGACCCATCCACACAGTGTATGGAAACCGTTGCAAGGGCACAGACTATGTATAACCTAGAATTCCACAAGTGTCACAGCCATTGTCAGCACTGAACACACGATGGAGAAGCTGTATGGGCTCTTTTACACTAGAACAGTGGTTCTCAACCTGTTTACCATTGTGGGCTACATATGCAGCTCACTGTTTATGTGAGCTGCAGCCGCACAATATATATATACTATCTGTATGGCCCTGAGGATGTCACATGGGCTGCAGTTGTGTGCTGATTGGGCTGTGGGTTGAGAACCAATGCCCTAGAAGCACATTTCATTAAAGCTTGAATGGGTGACAATGGTTGGAAGTAGTATCTGGTGGAATTCATAAGGAGACTGAGGATATCCAGATTATCGTCCCGGGGGATGTTGCCTGGAGGACAGATCCAGGAGGAGTCCGAGTGACTGGACAATAGTGGCCCACCTTTTCCTCTTTCTTGCTATGGAACTTGCCCAGTGGAGTGCTGGCTCAGATCCACTTGGTAATGAAACAATGTTGTGTCTAATTAATCAGAAGTAGCTTCTTGATTTCAGAAGGAGGAAGAACATGTTTAGTATCTCTGTGCAGAGCTGACCCTGTGTTTTGGTGATCATCAATGCAGCTGAGAGCTGTAGAGGAAATATCTGATATTTCCTTCTGGTACATATATGTGGTACTGGCAAGTCTGTAGCTTGGGCTATTGTGCTAGGAGTGTGAATTGCAGGGAAGTCTTAAAAATATCCCTGAGGCTCAACAGAAAGAGTTGAGCATGAGTTGACCTCACTTACATGGTAGGGCTGTTGATGGAACTTGCATGCTTATCCCATGCGCATTTTAGGAGCCATCATCCAGAATGACTATTGCTCCATTCAGAAGCAATTGCTGGTGACTCTGAGATGATTCTTGGATATTTCTATTTGCTGGACTGGCAAACTGCATGAAGCATGAATAAATCTGGTTTGTACAAGAAGGGACAGTGTTTCTGTTGTCATGAGGGGTCTCTGCCTCTTCAGTGATCCTGGGTGACTGCTGTGCTAGATGTATCTTTGGTGAGCGTTTCCTATGGCAGCGTGAAGACCTTTTGATTCTCAGAACAGACTAGCTTTGCTGTTTATAACCATCTGCCTTGTGTGTGTTTAGTCTTTCTCCCTCCTCCCTCAGTTTGCAGTTTTAATCTCTCATTCTTCTATATTTATATCCTCTCTCAAATGCATCCAGCCTCTTTCTCTCCTTCCTTAGTTCTTCTGCTGATCATTTTGCCTTCTCATCTCCCACTTCAGCTCTGGGAAGAGCCTGTCCCTGTTTGGGGGTTCTGCTTCTCTTTCTTGTGCCTCTAGATATGTCATTACAGGACCAGGATGACCTCTCGGAGTTGGGAGAGAAATGATCTTCCTGACCTTGTTTGTGCTTGCCCAATTTTTTGCTGGGAGCCCCAGATAATCACTAACAAAATATAGGGCCCAGTTATAACAACCAGCCATTGACCGTTTAAGTTATTTAGACATCAGTGAAAAGCAATTATCCAATGCTTTTCATCCATTAACACTCAAAGTGCTTTAGAAGTGAGGGTATGGGTTCTTAGCCTCATTCACTGGTGAGGGAAAATCTGTTTGCGTAGAGGTCAGGTGACTTGAGTAAGTACAATCACAAAGTCGGTGGACTAGATTGTGCGTTTTCTAACACCCAGTACTTAGATTGTAAGCTCTCCGAGGTAGGAACTGTCTTTTGTTCTGTGTTTGTACTGCGTCTACCACCATGGGATCCTGATCCATGACTGGGGCTCCCAGTAATAATAATACTGTATCCTCTCTATCAAAGCATGCTACCTCTCTGGACCAGATGTGCAAAGGCATAAATGATTTACAGCCAAAATTTAACCCAAGCTCGTGGTTGGTGCTTATCAAAGAAATAACTCTCCTCTCTCAGAGTTTTTCCTTTGTTGTGTTGTAATACCAAAAATAAATCAAATAAAATCAGTCTTCCACAGCTGGGGTTGTAGTTTTTAGAATCCCAGCTCCTTAGCTCTCTGACCCATGACTAAAAAACCCAGTGTCATGACTTGAGCATTGAGATTCTCATTGCAGCATTTCTCCATTCTGCTTGCTCTGTCCAATCTTCTTAGTGAACATTGGATTGACGTTATGGATTCTTATCATTTTCGACATCCTTCTGGCTCAGAAGAACAGTATTTGCAGGTGGAGGAAGGAATGATGTGATGTGACTCTGCACCACAACCAAAGCTGGCAGACCTCATTTCAGGCTTGTGAAGCAAAGGCATTGAGAAATGAATCTTCTACTTCATGCTCAATTTGACTCTTTATGACTGAGAGTTTTGTGGGATCTGAGCTCATTGTGAGGTTATGTACCATGTGCTGTACTGTCTAGATGATAGAAGGTATGAGTTCCTGAATAGTTGGTGCACATTTAAAACATTTCTGCCCCCTTTTTTGTGAATCTTGCCTTAGCTGACACATTACTAACAGGTGCTGTTGTAATGTACAGTGGAATGCACTTAGAGTAAACTCAGAGAGAGGGTCAGTTTATAGTGAAATGAAATAAAAGTCCCACATTGTTTAGTGCATGTTTATTCGTAGTGAGCAGTTATGTGGAAGGGAAAAAATACTTGACAATAAAAGAAAAAGTTACATTGTGTTTATGTGCCTGCTTGTAAAGGTGTGATAGTACATGAGCTGGTGTGAACTGTTTAAATAAATGCTTGTGTAAGGATTAAGGGTTGAAATAATGTATTTCTGCTGTTTTCATTTAAAAAAAACTGCATGAACCAGAGTGGTTACGAAAAGCATGATATTTATCATAGGCGGGGTCTTGCAAGGCACCTGATATCACCCTTAATATAGGCATTAGTGGATCATTAACCGCTTTAATTTGTGTTTTACATTCTATGTATGATATACTCCGCTCGGGTTCAGTAGCCTCTTTGCACATGCATTGGGGTCAGTTAATATTATCACTCAGTAGGTAACTCTTTTATTAGATCTGTGTATTAGAACTAATACTGCTGTGTCAGGAAGCAGCACTTACATTATGCTCAGTTTTCTCCCTTCTATTTTGACAGGTTTCAGAAATGGCAGAAGATGGCAGCAATGAGACCATGTTTATTTGTAAGTATTAGAAGAATAATGATGGAGTCGTAATGTGACGTGTATTTACAGCGCATTAATTTTGAAGTTCAAACCAACTTACTCTTATATTGTTTTCCTAAAGGTGATTATTTAAGGGAAACCCAAATAGTTTATGGCAGTGTGGAGGGAATTGCACCAAAGTTAAGAATACAGATTCTTAATTTTTTGTTGGGAAATGCAAGAAATGGCTAGATATGAATTAGTAGCTCAGCTTTTTAATTGCTAGCCTCCAAGAGACTAAGGGTATGTCTACATTGCAATTAGACACCTGTGACTGGCTCATGCCAGCTGAGTCAGGCTCACGGGGCTCAGGCTGAGGGGCTCTTTAATTGCAGTACAGAGGTTTGGGCTCAGGCTTGGACCCAGACTCTAGTACCCTGCAAGATGGGAGGGTCCCAGAGCTGGGGCTCAGCTAGATCGCAAATGTCTACACCGCAGCTAAACAGCCCCTTAGCCTGAGCCCCGCAAGCCCAAGTCAGCTGGCACGGGCCAACCGTGGGTGTCTAACTGCAGTGTAGACATATTCTAAAAGCCTAAAGGTTATCCATGGCTAAATTGTTTCCTTTAGGTTAGGTGACTGCTGTCATCTTGACTGACACACTGGGGAAGGAACCGAGGAGCTCCAGAGCTAAAAGCTTGAGCTGCTACAGCTTGGGCTAAACAGTCAAGACTCTCTAGCTGGGGCTGTGACAGCCTTGCATCCTCTGTGGATATGGCACAGAGATGGAACTGGAACACACCCTCGCCAGTGAGCTACACTTACATTAGTGGACGGGACCTAGATCTAGCCAATCTGACCTGGGGAGATCAAGAGCAGAGAGTGCTGCCTTGATGGTATGTGTCATAGTCCCTTGCTCTCACAGTCCCTGTAGGTGCACTTCAAGGTTGGGGCTCCACAGGTCAGGACGGCACTGACTGGGACATCTTCTCTCTTTCCAAAATTTGCTGGGGTTCCCCCCTAAATAGTAATGCTGATTCAGTTGATATAGTCCTACTTGGGTTGTTCAGCTCCACAGTGAGCCTTCTTCCCCTGCCCCTCCTCAGAAGAGCCGTAGAAGCTGGAGAGGACCAGGAAGCAGAGAAAAAGGCTCTGACCTCTATGGGTTTAGGGGGGCGAGTTATCTTGCCAGTTCCACAGATGGTGTATGTCAAACACCACCACCCCCAACCCCAGATGGGACAGGAATGTTGAATTCATGAAGTTTCTTGCCTCCTATGTGAGATTTTTCCACAGAATTTAAGGGCCTCTTCTGTTTCAGAAAAGTGAATGTCTAGACCTGACATTGTGGGCTTCCATAGTTACTGACCATCAGAGAGTTTCATATCCAGTTACCTCAGTTTATAAGCCAGACAACTTGTTTCTAAAATGTCAGCTCTTCCATGCTTAGTCTGGGGCCTGAAAATTGTGGCTGTCTCTTTCTGTTGCATGCAGCATCACCAGAAATATGGGTTTGACAGTCGTGTTGGTAAACCTAAGGCCAAATATAACATGTGGTCTCTTCAGCAATTATGACAACTTTGCAGTGCCAACAGCAATGACACTTTTTCCTTTCTGCCAGCAAACTAAGCACATATGACTGAAAAGATGCACATAAAGTCCTGTACTTGGACTTCAGTGGGAGCAGGGAATTCTACCTTTGAATTCAGTGGGAGCAGGATTGAGCCATCATTAGGGAATAGGAATATGCAGTGGAGGGAGTTGTAGTCTAGTGGTTAGAGCTGGGAATTGGAAGCAGACTTCATGTGTTCTGTTCATAACTCTCCCAGTGACTGTGCCAAAGTTTACCCAGTTGCAAAATGGATATAATACCTGCCTCATATGTTACTGAGACTTAGTTGTTTGCAAAGTGCTCTGAGATCCTTAAATAAAAAGCACTATATAAATGCAAAATATTATTAAGGTTTGTACTTTTAAAATATTTATTGATTAGAGTTATTCTTCTGCCATAAACTCACTTTTAAAAGGGATCTTCACTGCTAAAGCTCAACCTCATATACTCCCCTTTGAGAAATCTATGGTTTATCTCTTTGTGTCTGACTTTGTATTTCTTCTGTGGTCATAAGCCCTTAAGTATCACACATGGTGAGTACTCCAACTCAGGGGAGGGTCTGCTATGAGGCATCCTGTACAGATTCTGTAGACTTCAGAGACATATGTCCAAAAACGCTAGTGTTCCCCGCTTTGATGACTGTTCATCCACCAGGATATTAAAGAAAATGATATATGCTTCTTGTACTCCTAAATAGTGCTGGACAATAAGAAATGTGGAGAGCCACAGGCTGTATGTACATTGTATACTATCTTTGCACAAGTTTCAGGCACTCTTAATTTGAATGCTGAACATTGAGTGAAAACTTCAGCTACAGCAAATCCTCTAAGGAAGTGCTGTGTAAGTTTCACAGATGTGAACACTGCTGGTCAGAGTTTAGTTTCCCATTGTAAAAGCAAGGTGTTCTTTCTCAGTAGTTACAGTGTGGAATGAAATTCTGTATTGTGTTAATTTGCAAACATGTATGCAATAATATTCTTGTGCAACCTTACTGAAGTCCTGAGAGTTCCCTACATTTGACATGGAGCAGAATTTGGCAGCTGGGGAATATCCTCTCTGTGATGACTTCTTGTCCCTATCCAATCAACTGGCTTCACAGTGACATTTTGACAACTCTTTGACATAGAAACGTATGTTTCAACTGGTCCTAAATTGACTCTTATTTTATCATTATCCAGGGCAAAGGTTGTTTCTTGGGATCCCTTTAGCCCTGGATAACTTACAGTATTTTAAAATAAAAGTCAAATTAGGGGAACTGAAAGCTTGTATTATTTTGCCCTGTAATAAAGAATTGCCAGATTGTATTGGAAAGGGACCAGAGGTCCAGAGGAGCAGTTGCCATAGTGCCAAATTTCCCCCCCAGCCATACACTTGCAAGGGAGGGTTGCACAGGTACAACTGTGGGCAGAGCTTGGTACCCAGGGGGAAATCCAATGGCAGTTTTCCATGGATTTCAGTAGGGTCAGGATTTCACTCCCAGTCTCTGAGAGCCCATCAGATTTTGACTATGCGTTTTAAACCCTGGACTCCAGTGAACAGAATAGTGATTTTTTTAGCTGAGAGAGGCTAGCGCAGTGGGGGTTTGTGGTTTTTTTTGTTTGGTTGGTTGCTTTTTAAGTCCTCCTGCCTTTAAACAAAATATTTACTGGAGTTTTGTTTAGAAAATATTTTCTTTAGGAAAATATTTACATTTTTAAAGTGTCTTCTGGTAGTCTTAGGTATGTGTTGAATGATACCTTTGATTCAATTGTGTATATCTTTTGGGGCAGTACAAATTACTACTTTATTGTATGTCATTAGTTTGGTGTTTAAATTTTCTGTCTGTCTGTTGACTGAGAGAGCACTGCCCGATGACAGCATTTACCTTGCAGCTCTATGTGCTGTTTACCTACAGGGTGCGAGGATTGTGGTCAGTACCATGATTCGGAGTGTCCTGAGCTGGGCCCAGTGGTGACAGTCAAAGACTCCTTTGTGTTGAGCAGGGCAAGGTAAGTAACTTTAGCGTGACTATATGGCTTGTTTGTTTTTTAAAGAGAATTTCGTCTTTGTGAAAGGTGCCAGACTGACAGCTGAAAAATGAAGTCCTCTGTCGACAAAATAGATACAGCCTCGATTAAACAAAGAATCAAAGCACATGCTTAAATGATTTGCTGAATCAAGGCCTAAGAGAGGCTCTGTTTATGCATTCCTTGGCAACTCTTAGAGATTGCCGACAAAGGAGTCAGATAGTACCAGTTGTGGTGGAGACTTGTTTCCTATATTGGTTGAAAATGTTTGACATTTATCCCGTTCCTTCTCCTTACATGTGCTGCACTAGATTTTCAAAATTCAAAATGGTTCATGGGAATTTCCCATGGCGTTAATAAGAGTTACACATTTTTGCACTGCCTCTGTAATTCCTCTACTGTGAGAAGCAAAACTTCGGAACATTTCCATCTTTGTAAGTCTTCTAAAGAGTGATCATCAATCCCAGTTTTGTCAGTAAATCTAGGTCTATAATAAAATAGCAGAAATATTTATGCTCCGCAAAAGAAATTAACAAATTAAATAGAGAGTTAGGAATAGGAGTAAACTTTATATCGAAGCATTAAATGTTTCCATTTGGAATTATATTCTGATGTGGAATGTTTGATTTTTTGCTATGGGAAAGAGAGTTCACTTACAATGGAATTTTGACACACAGTAGAACTCAGAGAAGGATACTGATCTCTAACATATGGCATGGGGGCAATGCGGTGAATGTTTGATCAGTACCAAACTGACTCATTGAGAGCTAACCTGTCCATATCAACTTTCTCTTCTTCTTAGCGCCTCTGGTGGACGAACATCCCCCTCATACCACCAGCAATGACACTACTGCTTAGACGACCCAACTGACGTCACTGTATAAATGTATTATAAGAGGAGATGGTCCCTGTCCTGAAGGGCTTACAGTCTAAATAAACACGATAGGCAAAGGGTGGGAGAAATATTGCCATCCCTGGTTTACATTTGGGGAGCTGAGGCTGAGTGAGATTGACGTGCCTAAGGTCCAATGGGAAGTTTGCAGCAGAGCTGGCACTGGAACACAGATCTCTTGAGTACCAGTGCAGTGACTTAACCACAAGATCACCGTGCTGACAAATGTCCTTTCCTCTCTTATAATAACATGATCTCTTAGGATATTAAAACTGCTTTTAAAATTCTCCTTTGCTTTTCACTAAAAGATTAATTGGTTTACTTTTTGTATTTCTCTCAGCCTTGACAGTGAAAATAGACTGGTCAGATTCAGCTTTGTTTATAATTGGCTTCTAGCCAATTTCATTCTCAGGTTCTCATGCACTAGAGCAGTGTTGAAAAGTTGGGATAGCTAACAATGCAGGGGAATGTTTGTCTTTTTATAAACTTGACTTAATTGGAAATTTAAAAATGTTTGGAAACCATTTCCCTTGAGCATAGGCTTTGTAACAACTTGCATGTATAAAACTTATATTTGGGCCAAATTTGACTGGCCAGCATAACTTTTTGAAGGTTAAAGTTCTATAAATGCACGGGGTCAGGTCACTCCTCCAGTGGGAAAACGCATGGGGGGAATCTATGCGGGGGAGAAACCATGTACCCCATCCCTCCCTTCTGAGGTGAGGTATTGAGGAGGGAGAGGGGCATGGATTTTGGAAGCTCTGCCCCAAGCCAACCCCACACATCTGGAGAACTTGGGAGCGTGGAGGGAAAGGAACTCGCTGGCTTTTCTTTTTTGTAACACAGCTGTTACAGAAGCTGAGTTGCCATTGCCTCAGTCCCCCTGCGGGTGAGGAGGGCCACTCAGTGGGAGGTAATGACAGCACCAGCTGTATTATTTGCTGCCCAGATTTGCATGAGGAAATCTGAGCCCAGAGAAAGGGATGGTATTGTGGAGAGCAGCCCCTCCCTGGTCTCTTTTCCTTAACCTTCTACAAAACTCTGTCAGCACAGCTCTCACTGAAGGCATCAATTAGGGGCTGGAAGAGGGATAGTATAGAAAAATACAGTCCCTCCTCCCCATTTCTATGCCTAAAATTTGGACCACAATAAGTTAAATAGGAAAACAGATTTACTGGGTGTGGCTGCAACACTTGAATATAAATGCATACTTAGGGTTCTTACAAGCCAACATATTTTTCTTCTACACCAGTGTCGAAGAACAATGGAGAATGGTTTACAGTTTCTTACATCAGGTTCCCGTCCAATTATTACCTAAACTGCATGATGGCTCTCGTTACAGGAAGTTATTTTCAAATGTTTGTCACGTTTGGGTACGGTTCCCCTTAAAAACAGATTTGGAAAAATGGTGAGACACCAATGACCAAGGCACTTATGATCTGAAGGAAAACTACTGCTAACCTCTGGATTTAGAAGGGAGACAGGATTTGACATCAGAGATGGGAAAGATTCTGATTAAAGAGGAAAATATCTTGAAAGCAAATGATCTATGAAAAGATACTGGTGGCTCAGATTTGGACCAAAAAATAGATTTTTTTAAAAATCAGCTTTTATAGAATTGAAGGTCAGTAGAAATGTTTCCATTGTTTATTTTTTTTAAATTCCAATGGAAACTAGCTTTATTCAGCATAACAACCTCCTGTCATTGCAGCATTGAGAAATAGGTGCTGATTTCTTTTGGACATTGCAAGACTTGTGTTCTGCACAGCTACTTTACATGGTACTTAGATTCTCTCATTTTTGTTTTCAATAGGTCATCCCTTCCTTCCAATCTGGAGATCAGACAACTGCAAGATGGGACTGAAGGAGTATTTGCAGTGACACAGCTTGTCAAACGTACCCAGTTTGGCCCATTTGAATCCAAGAGAGTTGCCAAACTGGAAAAGGAGTCAGTATTTCCACTGAAGGTACAGTATGGCACCAGCAAAATGATACTGACATGACGTTAGTTTTAAGGTCATCACCTACAGATGATGTAAAGAAACTGATAAGTAGAGATGGGTTCAAACCACAAAACTTGGAGTCAGATCTTGAACTGTAGGGTGCTCCAGGTATTTTTAATGAAGGGTTCGATTTGATCCCACTTCTCTAATAGGTAGTCACAAAAGCCAGTACGCTTTTGCCTCGACAAGTACATAAGATGTGGTGGTGCTGTTTATACAACATGCAGAAGAAAAGTTTGTTTGTTTTCTCATTTTTGTTTCATTCTCTCCCCTTGAAACGTTTCAGTGAAAAAACTACTTTGGGTGTTTCAGTGCAGTCTTCCCTTCACAGTAATATCTGATTGAGCAATAAAGATCTAGAAACCAAATTCAAGGGTAATAAGTGTTCAGGATCTTTTCCCTTACCCTTGATAGGTGAACAAGTTAAATGGCATTTCTGTTTTGAGGGAGGAATTGTGATCTAGAAGTTAAAGCAGCTTACTTTGAGTCAGAACTCCTGGGATCTTCTCCCACTGTCTGTGTGACCTTGTGCAAGTCTTTGGGCCTCAGTTTACACATCTGAAAGCATATGTGATATGTACCTTGCAGGAGTGTTGAGGCTTACTTTGTTTCTAAAGCGTTTTGAGACCCATTGATGAAAGGCACCATCAAGGCACAAAATACACAGTCTGATTTATTATTCATAATAATAATGTGTTATAGGACTGTCAATTAATCGCAGTTTACTCATGCGATTACCTCAGAAAAATTAATCACGATTAATCGCAGTTTAGTCGCACTGTTAAACAATAGAATACCAATTGAAATGTATTAAATATTTTGGATGATTTTCTACATTTTTAAATATATTGATTTCAATTACAACACAGTATACAAAGTTGACTGTGCTCGCTTTATATTATTATTTTTTATTACAAATATTTGCACTGTAAAAATGATAAACAAAAGAAATAGTATTTTTCACTTCACCTCATACAAGTATTGTAATGCGTTCCCTTTATTGTGAAAGTGCAACTTACAAATGTAGATTTTTTTTTTTTTGTTACATAACTGAACTCAAAAACAAAACAATGTAAAACTTTAGAGCCTACAAGTCCACTCAGTCCTGCTTGTTGTTCAGCCATGCTAAGAGACACAAGTTTGTTTACATTTATAGGCGATACTGCTGCCCGCTTCTTATTTACAATGTCACCAGAAAGTGAGAACAGGTGTTCACGAGGCACTTTTTTAGCTGGCGTGCAAGGTATTTACGTGCTAGATATACTAAATATTTGTATACACCTTCATGCTTTGGCCTCCATTCCAGAGGACATGCTTCTATGCTGATGATGCTTGTTAAAAAATATAATGTGTTAATTAAATTAGTGACTGAACTCCTTGGAGGAGAATTGTGTGTTTCCTGCTCTGTATTACCTGCATTCTGCCATATATTTCATGTTATAGCAGTCTCGGATGATAACGAAGCACATGTTGCTCGTTTTAAGGACACTTTCACAGCAGATCTGACAAAATGCAGAGAAGGTACCAATGTGAGATTTCTCAAGATAGCTACAGCACTCAAACCAAGGTTTAAGAATCTGAAGTGCCTTCCAAAATCTGAGAGGTGTGGAGCATGCTTCCAAAAGTCTTAAAAGACCAACACACTGATGCAGAAACTACAGAACCTGAACCACCAAAAAAGAAAATCAGCCTTCTGCAGGTGGCATCTGACTGAGATGATGAAAATGAACATACGTAAGTCTGTACTGCTTTGGATCGTTATCAAGCAGAACCCGTCATCAGCATGGATGCATGTCCTCTGGAATAGTGGTTGAAGCATGAAGGGATATATGAATCTTTAGCGCATCTAGCACTGAATATCTTGCAACACCGGCTACAAAAGTGCCATGCAAACGCCTGTTCTCACTTTCAGGTGATGTTGTAAACAAGAAGAGGGCAGCATTATCTCCTGCAAATGTAAACAGGAGATTGAGTGATTGGCTGAACAAGAAGTAGGACTGGGTGGACTTGTAGGCTCTAAAGTTTTACATTGATTTGTTTTTGAATACAGTTTTTTTTGGTACATAATTCTACGATTGTAAGTTCAACTTTCATGATAAAGAGATTGCATTACAGTACTTGTATTAGGTGAATTGAAAAAATACTTTTTTTTTACAGTGCAAATATTTGTAATCAAAAATAAATATAAAGTGAGCACTGTACACTTTGTATTGTGTTGTAATTGAAATTAATATATTTGAAAATGTAGAAAACATGCAAAAATATTTAAATAAATTGTATTCTATTATTTAACAGTGCGATTAATCACGATTGATTTTTTAATTGCCCAATTAATCGCGGTTAATTTTTTTAATCGCTTGACAGCCCTAATGTATTATTTATCGTGTTTGTCTTATATATGCATTTTGTTTGTATGGGTGGCTTACAGGTTTTCCAGAAGGATGGGCCCCTGGTTTATTTTGATACCTCTAACGAAGATGACTGCAATTGGATGATGATGGTGAGAGCAGCCACTGAATATGAACACCAGAACCTGACTGCCTTCCAGCATGACAATGATATTTACTTCACCACCTCTCGGGATATCCCACCAGGAACTGAGCTGCGAGTGTGGTATGCAGCTTTTTACGCCAAAAAAATGGAAAAGCCAGTGCTGAAGCAGGTCACTAGTGTTGCCAATGGTACGTTTGGGGGGGCCTTTTTCTTCTTCCCTAAGGGCCCAGTCCAGCTAGGTGCTGATCATCCTCCTGAGCTCAGTGGCAGTTGAGAGTGCTCAGTACCTTGTAGGATCTGGCCCTGAATTTGTAAATTATGTAAAAAATTGGACTCTCAGATGCATTTCTGCCCTACAAGAAGGAAGCCTAAGGTCTGCACCAAGAGGTATCTGAGTCTTCAAAAAAAGATGCATGTTCTAATTGGTTCTGCAGCGGCTTGAGAACCAAGACGGGAGGAATCAGTAATTTCATCAAAATGGTTCTTCATGGAAGAGCTTTCCCGTCTCTTCCCAAAGAAATTCAAATGTCAGCACAGTCCAAACGTGTAAATAGATCACCTGCGCAGCAGTCTTCTTTTCTTTTAATTGGAATGAAGCTTTCTGTCCTTGCCATGGGGTGTTGTACAATTGGGAGCAATTACATGCGCCTTCGAAGGCTTGTGTAGGGCCCTGTGAAACAAGGAGAGGAGTTCAAACTGAGCTTTTGTTCAACATGATTACTCGAGCTTCTGCAAAGGAAGGTTGACAGCTTTGTTAGAGTTCTTTAAACTGATGTTAAAGCTGCTATGCTTTGTGCTACAGTAAAATTAATAATAATCATAATTTCCCCCTCAATTCTCTTCTACTTTTACATTTCTGTAGCCAAAAAACCCAAACCTTTTAACATTGCAAGAGTGTTATTGTTGCTGTTTAGTTGAGAACACTTTAATGTACAGTGTGGTTCCTGGGTTGAGAAGAATTTCCAGGATGATGAATGTAGCCATGATTGTTTGGTGATGTGCCAGCACCATCAGTGTGCTTGGTAACTTTGTGTTCTTGACAGTGCAGCAGGCCATCTGAAGTGCTGTAAAGCTGATTGGTATTTAAGTCATTCTGGCAAAGTAGTTTTGGTCCCCCAAGATGTTTCTGGGTGGTGTAAATTGAAAGCCTACGTTTTGTTTGGTTGTTTTTTTTCCAAGCAAAAAAGCACCAGAGTTGGTTAATCTTGTGAATGTGTTGTGAGATGAAATCAAATATCCTCTATCCAGGTTTTCTGATTAGCTTAGATCAAGCTTCAAGTCTGTGCTAAATATTGGAATGAATGTACAGATTTGTAGGTTAATCCTTTCCAAATGGCTTCAAAGCATTGGTGGCTTATATAGTGTTAGTGATCTTTGTTGTCAAATGAAAATATGGAGACCGTACATACCTCTGTAAGGTAGTATATCCACACACAGTGAAATCCCTATGTATGCATACTGAGTATGCACCTGTGCTGTGCGATGCCGCTGTAGCCTGGATTCTAAACTGGAAGCTATTCTGCAGAATTCAGGCATACATAGTGTTTTGCCTTGATTAGGCTCTCTCGCGGAGTAAGTTGTCGAAGACCTGCTGGGTGGCATAGCCCGCAGCACCCACAGATGTCACACTGGCACAACAGCAAGGGTACCACTCAGATACTGGGAAAATAACAAAAAGGAACTATTTTTTCCTTCACCGCAGATGTATGCTTAGTAGTGATGGAATGCGACAAGGAAGGGAACAAAATCTCTTCAAAGCCTCCCAGTGCAGTCTTCTCTCTTAAAAAAATCAAGAAGTCCAGTGTGCCTGTAGCTGACTTTGCAGGTAAATAAAATATTTCATCCTCTGTTCCTGTCTATGCTGTATGAAGCCAATAGTGACAGTGTATGGGCAGATCTGGATGGAGCAAAGGAGTGCTCAGTGCACAGTGTTTCTGAGGTGATGGAAACGTCATGATTACGTGACATATAGTAAATATGTATGAGCTCAATCCATCTCTGATAGTTAACGGGGAGAGAATTTAAATCTATGGATTTTCATTTTATTACTTTCCTGAGTGCTGTGCTTAAAAATCCATTGAAGATAGAAAAAGGAGTGAAGGGACACGGAAACCTTTTCAAGCAGATGTTTTTTATCCTAAATGCCACTGATGGCTTTTAATTTTTTTTTTTTTCATGTTACGTCCTTTTTTTTTTTTTTTTTTTTTTTTTTTTGCAGGACATAATAGCTGAAATATGGTAGAATATAGGAAGAAAACCAAAAAGATACAGCAAAAGTGGGAGCAACCCCTTTTTCAGGGGTTAACAAGAACAGTGGTTACCCCTAAATCTTGTGTTGGCTAAAGTAGAAGGATGTAGTTAAAAATCTTAAATAAACTTGGAAAACCTAAATTTGTTATAAAGATTGGCTCCCACTTCCCATAGGCACAAAGCAGAAAAAAAAATCTAATCTCTGGTAACTGGGGCAAAGCAATGTTTTAAAAAGCATTAAACTTTTTTAAATTGCCACACTAAAAACCCAAATCAGGGTGCATGCATGATCCTGGAATCCAGATCAAAAAGAAGTAATCTGGGACTGTTCTTTGAAACATAGTTACACTAACTTTTGCATATTGACATTAAAAATGTCTTTTTCTTGGTTGTAGAAGTGTAAAACACTCTCCAGTACTGTTATTGCTAGAAGGTAGAGCTGGACAGGAAACTGAAATTCAGTTCTGTGAGAAATTTTAAATTTTCAGAAAATTTTTCATCCACAATTGGGACAAAATCTAAGACTCAAGACATTTTCATGGAACTAAGCTCCTGCAATATTCTGTGTTGGAAATGGGAACGTGTTTCCAAAATGAAATATGGCCCTTGGGATTCCTGGCTATCCACATGGCAGGCTGTGGGATTTCAGTAGATTGTGAAATATTCAACTTTGGGGATCTTAAACAATCTGCAGAATGGTCTAGATTTCTCAGGTCCACCTGATGGATCCTTAGATGACCTGTTTGGAACTTAATCTCTGTTCACAGCCCACAGTTATTTAACAGTTTTTGTGATTCTGTTACTTTCCTTTTTCCTGAAAAATCCCTAATAGCATTATGTGTTGCATGGTTACTTAAAATAACGTCCTACTTTTCTTTCTTTGTATGTAAGAGCTGGGAAGTTGCTTAAGCAAAACACCAATATGCTCATCTGGCAAAATATCCAGCTCACGAAACTGTTCAAAATGTGATTTCCTTATCACCACCCTTATTTACTTTAACCCAAATGTTAGTGTTTCCATCATGCTTTTCAGACAGTACTTTGTTCAGTCTGTATCCCCAGTTTGTCCACAGCTGGGTAACTCCGGTTTTGAAGGTGCCCAAGATTGGTCGCTCCAGGTGTGCTTTTTGTACTGTTTCTTTCATCTCCATTTAATTTAGGAAGGAGATCCTATCTACAACTCAGAAGAGACGTAGGAAGGCTCCCACCTCATAAATCTCTCCTGTTTTTTTTTCCAGTTTCTATTTTGGCTCCTTAAATGTTGGTATGGGAAAGTCCTGTTTGCAGCCTCCCCATGGATTAAACGTTAGTCTTTGAGTGTCATTTCTGGCATTTTGTACATTTTAAAGTATCTGAGGAGGTGCGGTTTTTATCCCTCCTGTTCTTTACCAGACTACCATACTAGTGCCAGGATAGCAGTAGCTGCCTCCTTGAGTCTTTCATGACTGATTGATTGTAATCTGCTCTTCTGAGGGCTTCCTTACAGGATAAACAAGATCATAAATTCCAGAAAGTTGTTGAAGGGTTTGCTGTCTTCATTTTAAAAACTTGTAATAATTTCTCCTTTGCATGTCCTAGTGAGCGCTCCAGAGAGTAGTGGGCCCCTTGAAGCGGAGTCCAGCCAGTGGACGTGTAAAGTGTGTTCATCTGTTTTCCCGGAACCTCAGTTGCTGACAGGTAAGGGGAATTTGGAATTCGTATCAAACATATACCCAGAAATATTCTGGAAGTTCTGTCCTTCCAAGCCTGCAGATTATGGACAGGGAAGTGGCTTCACAATACCATAAATTACACTTCTGTAGATTTTTTTTTTCCCCCAGATCCTAAGAAAAAAAGAGTAAAACTGCAGTGGCAACTGATATTGACTGTAGGCGTCCTGTCTGATAAAATGTTTTCGTTATTGGATCTGGAACGAAAGAAACACTTGTATAACATATCATAGATGAATATTAAGACTGTCAAATGACAGGGAATTGTATACGCAAAGCAGTACAAAATTAGTGACAGGCTTATGCTCAGTGATGTTATGAACGAAGCGATTGGAGCTGAAAGACACTATAAGTAAAAGCGAATGGAGCTTGTCATTTTCATACTTTGTCTTTATAGCTATTGAGCATAATTTTTGAGAGTATCCAAAAGGCTTAGCAGTGGAGGTCCTGTTGACTTTCAATGAAACTTAGGCTACTAAGTCATTTTGTAAAATGGGACGCTGTTAAATCACTGAGGCACATCAATGGGCCGCAGATCTGTTCAGTACAATATAATGTAATTATCTTGGCTGACACACCACGGATTGAACCAGGAACCTTCAGAGCAAAAAGTATGAACTGCTACAGCTTGAGCTAAAACGGCACGGCTCTGTAGTTGGGGTGTGTAACAATTCATATCCTCTGCAGAGTGGCTCAGAAGGGGGACCTGAGCACACACTCACCAATTTAACAACAAATATTAAAACCTCTAAAATTTCAATCCATCTCAATGATCAATTTAGTTTATAATAGAGAGCGTACTTTTAATTAGAAAGGTGTTTTAACTGCAGTGAATACTTGATCTAAGCAAGATTCAGTTAAATAAAGGAGGTCTAATTATAAGTTTTGGTGCTGGAGCTGTCCACATGTTTCATGACTGTGTTTCCTCCACACACATGCCTGCAGAACATCTGTTGAGTCACCTGGAACAAGCCAAAGGAGTCCCCCAGACAAGCCAAAATGATGCAACTCCAGAGACACCTGCAGAGGCTCCCATTGCTCATCAGCCTGTAACTGGTGAAGGTACTAGTGCCAACGTAGACTCCAGGAGGACTCCACGAAGGGGAAGAAAGCCCAAAGCTGCAAAAGCAGAAACACCTCTTCTCATTGCTGAAGATAAAGACCCAGCAGGTGAGATGAGAGAGGTTTAATAAAAGTAGTTGCCAAACATGCTTCCACCTTAATGAAATATTTTCAGCAAAGTCTGCCGAGTTCAGAGTCTAAAAGGGGAATCCCTGGAGATTTTTTTTAGTTCACATAGAAAACCCTAGTGTCATTGCAGAAAATGATTGTCACTCTTTTCTAGATGCCTCAGTGCTAAACACTGCGGGAGCTGCGTTTAAGCTGGTGGGCAAATTTACCACTGGGGCAGCCAACAGAAAGCCCAAACTTTCAAGTTCAGGTCCAAGTCCCTTTCTTTAGGGCTGGTTTTATTAAAGCAGAAGATGCAGAAAGACTCAAAGACACACAAAATACTGGGTAACAGAGGCCTAACTCGCTTTCCGCAAGCTGGGAAGGGAGAGGACACATCGTTCTGCCTAGCCTCTTCTGGCTGTCCCCTAGGCCTTCTGCCTTGTTCCCATGAAGGGACTTCCCTCAGGGTCTTGCCTCGACCCTCATCTTCCAAAGATTGAGCCAGGAGCCTTTCTTTGTATTGTCTCCAGTAGGGAGTCACATAATGCATGGTCAGCCAACCCTTCATTGACGTGTGCCCTGTCTTGAGACCACTGTTCTTAAAAGGCTGTGCCTCAGCTACAGTCTGGCACTCCTGTTACACGACACCTGTGTTATCAGTGAAGCTGTTGAATGTGCCAGTGCCACAGAGGGCATAGCACCTGCTGTCCTTGCCCTCCACACCAAACTGTGAACAGCTCTAGCTTTAACACTCCCCTGGAGTGCTGGCTTGTGAACCTAAGTCTGCAAAATCAACTTGGCTCCTTGTCCTTTGCAGTACACTATTCTGTGGGTGTAAAGTTTGTCTGAGGCCGTTAGCTCAGCAGGAAAAAAAAATAGATTGGACATTTATGTGGCTAACAAGAATATCTATAGTTACATTAAATAGTATAAAAACAAAATTTGGAAAGGAGATAAACCCGTGCTTCTGGAAAAATAAGCCAACCTCTAACTTGAGTTTGTTGGCAGAAACATTTCTTATGTTTCTTACAGATTTTTCTGTAATTGCCTACTTCCAGGTAAACATCTGAATCCTGAATACTGCTGGTGCTGACTAGAGGCTGTGGCAATTCTCTTGTTCATATTCTTATTGTAGATAGATCTGTCTGGAGACCTTGGTCTCTCTTATGTAAAGAAGGGTCCTGTGGAGAAAGAGAAATGTTTTCTTTTCTGTTCCTTCTGAGAATAAATTGTTCCAAAAGAGTCCTGCCCTCCTCACATAATCAGATGGTTTCGTTTGTCTTGGAGGTGGCTGCTGAGAGGTTCCCATTATGGACTTGAATTTGAATCTTCATTTTTGACTGTCCTATCTATTTTAACTCAATCGGATGCCAAGAGTTGAAGCTCCATTTCAGTTTATTTCTGGATCAAGAGTGTGTCAAAGTAAATATAATGGTTAATGTCTGCCTCAGAAATATTCTGAGTTTTATTCCTCTCTGTCTGTGTGTGTGTGTGTGTGTTTAAAACTCTTCATGTAAATATTGTATTTTTATAATAATGTATTCACAGTGGATCGAGTAGCTGAAATTATAACAGAGATCCCACCTGATGAGGCAGCCCTTCCCTCTGCAGCGGAAGAGAGGATTATGGAACTGGTTTTAGGAAAGCTGCCAAGCACCACAAACAACATCAGTTCAGTAACAAAGTAAGTCACAGTGGGATGCAATCCTTCATAACGGGGTAGAACTTTCTCTCCTAACATCTGTAAAGCACCATTGTAGTTTCCCCCCATTAGCATGGAGGAAGGGCTCATTTGGAACAAGTGATGAGAGCCATATACCCTTGGACAGACTTCTTCAGAGTATAATGACTCTGATGAGAACTTGGACACATAGCCACATCCATTCAAAGCCTTCTGCCTTGTATGTGTGCACGCACATACGTGCATGCTGCTGGTGGAACAGCTGGTCAAGGAGTCTCTGCACCCTTGTGTGCCACAAAGGGGGATTCATGCAGGCTCAATGCACTGTAAGCTGATGCTGGGTTGTAGCCACTGGTGATGGGAGACTGGTGACATAAATTTCACCCTTAGAGTGCAGTGCAATAGGATTATTTCTCTATCTTGCTACAGTTTTGTACAATGGGATATTTGAAACCCGGAAGAGGCTGCAGAGTTAGATGTTACTCCCATTGATTGTTGGTGCTAAAAAAGATATGGATGTTAAAATCTCTCCCAGGCATGTTATTTAGTCTCTCACTGATATTTGTAACTTGTGAATCGCATCTCTTGAATCACTGCGAATGACATTTCAGAGTTTGTAATAAACCTGGAGCAAAGGGGAAAAATATCTATGACATTTACAGAACCTCAGGGAGGCCTTTGTTGTTCATTTAATTACATATTTAAAAACTTGTTCCGGTGAAGCTAGCTTCTTGAGAGACTTGGAGGTGATCAATCCGTTGGTGTTTTAAGGTTCTAGTTCATAGTGCTATAAATAAATTGAAGTCCATCTGGTTGGATGCGCTGCATCCGAGAGTGCTAAAGGAGTTGGCGGATGTGATTGCAGAGCCATTGGCCATTATCTTTGAAAACGCATGGCGATCGGGGGAGGTCCCGGACAACTGGAAAAAGGCTAATGTAGCGCCCATCTTTAAAAAAGGGAAGGAGGAGGATCCTGGGAACTACAGGCCAGTCAGCCTCACCTCAGTCCCTGGAAAAATTGTGGAGCAGGTCCTCAAGAAATCAATTCTGAAGCACTTAAAGGAGAGGAAAGTGATCAGGAACAGTCAGCATGGATTCACCAAGGGCAAGTCATGCCTGACTAATCTAATTGCCTTCTGTGACGAGATAACTGGCTCTGTGGATGAGGGGAAAGCAGTGGACCTGTTGTTCCTTGACTTTAGCAAAGCTTTTGACACGGTATTCTTGCCAGCAAGTTAATTCTAATTAACTTGCCAGCAAGTTAATTCTAATCCACAGTATTCTTGCCAGCAAGTTAAAGAAGTATGGGCTGGATGAATGGACTATAAGGTGGATAGAAAGCTGGCTAGATTGTCGGGCTCATCTGGTTGTTTTTTAAACTATGGAATGCTGTTCACTCACTGCCTTTATTTCTCTAATCCAGTAGGTTTGCTCATCACCAAAACACCATGTCCCTCAAAAGAAGTTTAATTCTCTCCAGTAGACATGGAATACGTCGAAAGCTGATAAAGCAACTTGGGGAACACAAACGGGTATATCAGTGCAACATTTGCAGTAAGATCTTCCAGAACAGCAGCAACCTCAGCAGGCACATCCGGTCTCATGGTGGGTTTGCCTTCAGCTCCCTACATGCTGTGGTTCTCTCCAGTCAGTTCAGGGATTCAGTAGAGGAACTGAAATATTTGAGATGCAGATATTTTTCACAGATATTTTCCATCATTATTACTAGAGGGCTCCTTAATCAAACACACAAAAGCATGATAAGATCCAATGGCTGGAAGTTGAAGCTAGATAAATTGAGACTGGAAATAAGGTGCAGACTTGCAACAGTGAGACGGTGTAGTGTGTTCTCCATCACTCTGAGTCTTTAAATCAAGATTAGTTGTCTCTCTAAAGTACATGTTCTAGTTCAAGCAGGGGTTATTGGGCACATAGAACTAAATGCAGGAATTATGTTGGGTGGTTCTGTGTCCTGTGCTACACAGGAGGTCAGACTAGTTGCTCACAATGGTCCCTTCTGACTTCAAAAATCAATGAATTAATCCTTTTAATTATTGAAGCTGCTCATGTTTCAGCTGATTGCTAGCCTATTTGTTTGGCGCAACCCATAGAATTGTTTAGCTGTCACACATGGCGTTCCCAGGTGGTTCCATCAGTCACTCACTCTTTGTTTTGTCTTCATGGATTCCTCAGGTGACAAACTGTTTAAATGTGAGGAATGTGCAAAGCTGTTCAGCCGTAAAGAGAGCTTGAAGCAGCATGTTTCCTATAAACACAGCAGGAATGAGGTGAGTTGAAACAACCAGATGATTCTTCATGAGGAGAGATGAAAATGTGCTGTGAGTTCAGTGCTGACGATTGCAGGGTGTGAGTCAGTCAAGTGTGAATAGGAAAGGAGTACTAGTGGCACCTTAGAGACTAACCAATTAAGATGCCACAAGGACTCCTTTTCTTTTTGCGAATACAGACTAACACGGCTACTACTACTGTGTTAAGTGTGAATGGATCCCTGGTTTGAATTGCCTATGGAAACGTGCTCAGACATTTGTTACCTCAAGGGGGAGTGTCACTGAATCAGAGCTAGCTGGAGACTCAGGGCAGGGTCTAAAGGTGTGCTCCGACTGCTGTTCACTGTACTAAGTAGGATTATTTCACTGTTGTCTTGTTTGCATGTCCTCTCTGGTTATTGCCACCTGTTGTCTCTTGTTGTATGTTTAGGCTATGAGCTCCCTAGAGCAGAAACAGTTGTGTGTGCGTGTGTACGTACAGTGTGTTTTGCAGTGGGGCTCTGATCTTTGATTGCGGCCTCTGAATGCTATTGCAATACAAATCGTAGTGGTAGTAAAACCCATTAATGACAATGAGAGTCTTTCTACTGACTTCAGTGAGCTTTGGATCAGGCCCTAAACTCTGAGATTACTGACATCTGATGCCAAGAATATTGTGGAGCCTGACTACGAGTCAGAAAACATCTTGTTTTTCCTAAGTCAAATTCTTCATTGCAGGGCTTAGAGTAGCCAAAAAGACACACATGCTCTCACCTACACATGTGCATATGCATCTTTTATAGATCAGTAAGTACAGCACCATATTTTTTGCAGCAAGTTTAGGAGTCATGCTCTGAAATTTAAAATGTCAGAATTCTGTGCTGAAATGTACTCTCATGTTTTGAAGAAAAAAAATTCTGTTGAAGAAAATGAAATGGCTCTCACAATAAAAAAGCAGCCTAGAATTTTTTGCAAGCTCTCTTTACATTGTGTATGCTTTGTGTTTCTTCTCCCTCTTTTAAATGTTTACTGTTTGCAATCCTCAGGTCGACAGCGACTACAGGTACAAGTGTGCTACATGTGAAAAGGCCTTTCGGATAGAGAGTGCATTGGAATTCCACAATTGCAGAACAGGTGATAACTGCTCACCAACATTACCTAATCTTGAATCAGCTTTATTAATTTCCCATATGTGATGGTGTTTACAGACCTCTCACTAAGACTAAATGAGCGATGGAGCAGTACTGGGCCAAGAGGGCCCCGCCCCTCAGCAACCGTAGAACTTGCTCCAGATGGAGGACCTGTTTAAAAGGGGACTCTGCACTCAAGCAGGCAGGAGAGTGAAGAGAAAACTGTCTGCAGGAACGAAGCCAGTTGGTTGGTAGCTTCTGGGACAGGAATCCACAGGGGAAGGACCTGGACTGTGGGTAAGACCTGACCTAGCAGTCAGGGGCTCCACCCCTTTTTCTCTCCCCTTCTCTCTGATGTGGAATCACTGGACAATGCGAAGGGAGCTGCGAAGCCCCGAATGATTATCTGAATTGTTGAGACTGTCTGAGCAACCCTCCCTGGGGGGAGGGAAGCAGAGTGCTGTGACCCTGCCCCAAACTGAAAAAAGAATAGGGAAGATAGGAAGTAGCCCAAGGGTGGCTGGTCTGGTGTATCAGCAAGAGGGGGGCTGAGACACTCCTTATCCTTTTCCCCCTTGGGCTGAGACCCAGTGGAGAGAGAGGGCCCAGGTCCCTGTACCCTTCCCTCCCCGCTTTGTCCAGCCAGGAGAACCCGGGGAACACTGGAGGAAGACAGCTGTAACTCAGCTGCCAGGCCCTCAGATTGCCTGACAAAGCCATACCACAGTTTTGGGGACTGTTGAGCCATGGCCTATGGACCCTCAAGTGAAGTCTGCTACACCATAATTCATCTCTATAGCAACCAGGAAGGAAGAGTAGTCATTTCAGGCTTCACCTTCCTCACGCTACAGCAGCACTGTAAAAACAAACATTTGTTACCACATCATGGAAAACTATTTCAGGCAATCTGTACAGCAACAATTCCACCTATGCATTGTATTTTATCTCTTTCCCTCTCTCGAATTTCACGTCCCCAGCTGTGCCTCAGATATCTCCTCCCAGATATCCTGCCACTTTCTCCAGCTTGCTTTTTCTAAAACTAAACTGCACACCTTTCCTCTCAATCCATCTCTGCTTCCTCTTATCTTTGTCACCGGTGACAGCTCCAGACTTGCAGCCTCCAGTTTCCCAGCCTCACACGCAGCTTCACTGGCTTTCTCATTCCTTCTCCCAGTAAATCCAGTCTCCCACTAGGTCCTGTTGTTTCTTCCTCTGTGAGATCACTAGAACCTATGCTTTCCTCTGCATCTCCTCCCTAGAGTCCTTAGTCACTCCTTGGACACACAATATCCATCAGCCTGGAATCCTCTGGGTAATTGTTCCTCCAAGCACAACTGGAAGTAACCTTACTTAAGACTTTTCTTCCAAGGAGCAATGCTCGTGTAAAAGGACAGATGGTGCCAAGACCTCCCAGTAATCTGCCTTCATCAGTGGCAGCTCTCTCTCACAGAGTTGATCCTTTCCAAAATTAAAAACATTTTAAACCTACTGTTAACTGGCCTAATACTACTTTCTTCTGTCTTATCTCTGTGGCATCTGCAAGACCATGGAACAACCCTCAGACTTCTGAACAACCGCTGTGTTAGGAAGAAACTTGCCCAGTAGTCCTGTTGTTGTATAACTGTCCATTATGGGGGTTTTACACCTTCCTCTGAAGGACCTGGTACTGTCTGCTCTTGGAAACCAGATGCTGGACTAGGTGTACCTTTGTTCGACGCTCGAATAGCAATTCCTATGCTACTGTGTTCCTCAGACAGTGCTGCTCCAAACAGGACATCGTATTTGGAAAACCTGTGACTGAACCCAGTTTGGACAGAATTAATGAGAGTGTGCCAGACTGTGGGGCCGAGGAACTTATTGTGCCAGAATCAATGTTCATGTTAACATCTTTAATATTTATCATTGCTGAATTAACTTTGGAAGCAATTTTGGTGTGTTTTGGTGACTTTTGCCTTTCATAGAGCAAGACAAACCCGAGGGAGCAAGGGTGGAATCTCTAGTAGAGTTGCCTGTGATTGGTTTTGAGGAGCAGATCTTAACCTGTCGAGACTCTAGATTGGTTGATTTTATTTTACTTTTTAGTCAGAAGACAAAATGACAAGTAAGAACAAAAAACTGTCAGGTTCTGCTTTCCCCCGATTCATGTGTGGTGCTTTGTAATGCTAGATCTAACTATAGAATAAATTTATCGCATTTAAAAAAAAAATTATCTTAAAATAATTGCTTTCTTTCCATTACCTACAGATGACAAGACATTCCAGTGTGAGATGTGTTTCAGGTTCTTTTCCACGAATAGTAACCTCTCAAAACACAAGAAGAAGCACGGGGATAAGAAATTTGCATGTGAAATCTGCAATAAGATGTTCTACCGGAAAGACGTCATGTTGGATCATCAAAGGAGACACTTGGAAGGTAAGTACACTTGGCATGAACCTGATTGTTGCTTTTGAAGTGTCAGTTGGCTTGGGGAAATTAAGTAAATCATTCTGCATCAGTTTTCACTTGATGCTGGCTATCATTTCAAAACTAATTAGCTGATCTGGTGTAGCTTGTCCTGGTAGGGGGTTAGCAAATTTTTAACAATAAGGATAATGAACCATTGGAATTGATTACTGAGGGAAGTGGTAGATGCTCCATCGTTTGGAGTTTTTAAATGAAGATTGGGTGTCTTTCTAGACTATATGCTGTAGTTCCATCACCAGTTGCTGGGCTACATGCATTATCTGGTGGAAATTGTGTGGTCTGTGTTGAATAGGGGGTCAGACTAGATGATCACAGTGATCTCTTGTGGCCTTAAAAATTAAAGTCTTCTGAAATTTCTGTGGTAACTGGAAAACTTGTTGGCAGAGTTGCTGTCTTTCACTGGGAACTGGACGGCAGTGAGTAAACACAGATCCATTCCAGAGACTAATATGGGATTTGACTATCAATTTAACAAATAAATTGAATGTGGCACAATATGTTGCCTTACAACATTTAGAGCATTTATGAAACCAGACCAGAAGAGCTGAGCACTCACAAATCTCATTGAAGTGAGTGGGTGTTGCAGGTGCCCAGCACCTTTGGTAACTAAGCCATAAGCCTCTGAAGGAAATGACAGCCACAAAGAAGAGGTTAAAAATGAGAACATACAATGAAATCTGGGTATGTTTTAAACTGCCACTAGTAGTTTTTAGGGACAAGATTGAAAGTAATTTAGAAGTAGGGCCAGATGAAACAGTTTGGGCCCTAGGCACATGACAAGAGAGGCCCCTCTTTTTGTCCTGCCCCCCCCACCACAGCCCCATCCCCCACTTTGAGTGATGTTGGGGGCTGTGGGTCTCCCCTCACCTGTCACAGAGGCTGGGCCAGTGACCTGGGAACCCCTTGTCTCCCCTCGAAAGCAGCAGGGGCGGCAATAGGGGTCTTTGTTAAACATGAAGTGCCTGGGGTTCAGCAGCTGTGCATCTTTAGCACCCACTGACTAACTGGCTGGAAGAGTTTCTAGGTTAAACTGCTCACCACCCTGGATAAAGCACCTTGCACCGGGTAGACTTGACTGAAACAAATAATGAAAGTGATTTGCTTGCAGTAGAAAAGTATCTTTTCTCGCACTTTAAGATTGGAACAGTAACCAACAGGAAAACAAAAATATATCTTCAACACGCCTCTCTTGTATTTCTAAGATCCCTTTCACCGCTGTAAATAAGCATTGGTTCGTTCATTCAGAGACAAAATTACACACAGAGCGCTACTCCCCTATCTTACTGCACTTTACAGGAACAGTGTGTATTTGACTGAAAAGGCGTGCAGGAGTGGAAAACGTGGTTTATTTTATTTTATTTTTTTTTGGTGGGGACTGTGACGTTAAGGGGTGAGGCGTGTGAAAAGAGAAGACTTTGAGCACAGCACAGAGAACATGGTGCGCTACAAGAAGGAACCCTCGGGATGCCCTGTATGTGGGAAGGTAGGCTTTTTTGCCAGATTGTGTCAGGTAGAGCTTTGCATTCAAGCTCCAGCAACCCTCCAGTGCGCACTACACATGCACCAAGAGAAGCTCTGTAGCCAACGTTCTGAGGAGCTTTTCACTTAAAGCAGCATTAAACAAAACCCTAGTCCAACCTCATATTTTCCGAGGACCAGTTCAGTTATAGACTGTTACACTCCAGCTTTGACTATTAATACAGTCTCTTTATTTGGCTTAGGTTGGAGTGAAGGGTTTGTGTTGGAGTGAGAGGAGCGGGATGTGGGCTCTGTGAGCAATTCTGTGTTAGAACTGAAAGTGAGTGTGTTGTGCAGTGATGACAGCCACGAGTCCAGTTGGGCAGTGTGGGGTGGTAAAATATGCAATCCAAGATTAGTGTGAATGTGAATGGCATGGACATGAATGTGGGCTTAACTACTGTTTCTGAGATGTTTAGTGATTTGCGGTGGTGGAATTTGGACTCAAGCAACCTCATTTCTAAGTAAATGATGGGTTTTTTTACTTGGGTATAGCTAAGAGTCACTGCAGTGTAGCGTATATAGAAGAGACCACCCTTCTTAGGCAGTCCTGTTTCAAGGGACCATCCCCACATATCTCCAAATTTATTAATTGTAGTTCTGCTCCACCTTTATTAGTCGTCCACCTCTTTTACTTAACCGATCTCTGCTAATCCTTTGAGTGATTATTGATGCATAAGTCACTACGTTAACAGCTTGTGTAGCCTGGTGTGGAGTGGATGATGGGAGCTCTTACTTCTCTGAAACACAAACAAATAGGTTGCCCTGCCCAGGAACAGGTAGAGCAGTATTAAATATCTCCTATACCTAAATGGCAAATTAAGTTATGAAGAGGAGTAGCTCAGATGCCTCTTGAGGCATGACATGAAAAACATTCTTCAGTGTTCTTCTACCCTAGGTATTTTCATGCAGGAGCAATATGAACAAACACCTCCTGACACACGGAGACAAGAAATACACCTGTGAAATCTGTGGACGTAAATTTTTTAGAGTGGACGTTCTTAGAGATCATATTCACGTCCATTTTAAGGTATTCTGTTAATAATCTGATAACTTGCATTTTTTATTGGAAACCTGTTAGCGAATACTAAGGTGGCGTGATCATGCTGGCCACGTAAGAGGGATCACATACATCTCCTTGCCTTGTACGTACATCTCTGTAGGGGTCTGTTACTCGATTCAAGCCTGAATTTGGTGTTTGGAATCTCAGAAACAAGGGTTTTGGTTTTTTTAAGGTAAAACCTTTGCAACTTATCTTCAACACTGTGGGTGGTTAAGTATAAGAAAAAACTATGAAGTAGGAGAGTTGAGGGAACCTTCACTTTAAACATTAATGGATAGGTTACATAGAGGAGGTGGTGGTGTCTAATGGTTATGGCAAGCAACTGGAAGTCAGGAGGACAGCTTAGTTCAGGTCCCAAGATTGGCCCCTGACACTCTGCCTCACCTTGGGCATGCCACTTAGCCACAGTGCTTCAGTTCACCCACCTAAAGCAAAGAAAACACTTACCTCCTTTGCAGGGTGTGGAGGCTCAATTGATGAGTGTTGGTATGATCCCTTTTAGAGCTTTGGGTGGAAGGTGCTATGCGAGTGTTGGGTAGAAGTATGATTAATTATTATAGCAGTTGTCACACTGATCCCCAGAGCACAGGCTGGTGGTCTGCAGACATGGTGCTGCTGCTCCTCCTCCTGGTTGCCAGCTGCTAAACTGCATTAAAAGGTAGCTATATCCTGAATATTTTCTTGATGTTACTTTTCTATATAAGCAATTGCTATAGATGCTCCAGGGCTGTTAAGCAATTATGAATGGGAGGGGAGGCATGCCTGAAATAGTCTCTTTGCTATAATGTGTTCCATACTCTGAAAGTCTTTCAGAATCCCTGAGGTATTACAGGATCCTCATGGGGAAACGTCTTGCCTGTTGAACTGTCTGGCAAACCCTTTTAATGCAGTTAAGAGTTAAGTGGTTTAGTGAAATGGTGCA
This sequence comes from Natator depressus, assembly GCF_965152275.1. Lineage (NCBI taxonomy): Eukaryota > Metazoa > Chordata > Testudines > Cheloniidae > Natator > Natator depressus. The sequence goes on from NC_134234.1 coordinate 156,490,748, forward strand.
ATTTCTTTAACACAAACTGAAAGGTATTACGCTCTTCAATGGTGCCATTAAAATGGTGCTATGGATTTAACACTGCTGCAGTTTAGTCCCTATTTATTCTAATATTAATAAAATATGCATATATTTGACATTTAAAAAATAACAAAATTGTGTCCGTCTACAAACTGGGGAACTTTTGCAGGGATTTCATTATATGGGAGAATACCCTGAATCACATTATTGTTGCTGTTTATGTAGTTAGTCAGTGTGGCAGAAGGGTTGGGGCTGTATTAACTTTTGACATTAGATCTGATTAAGATGGAATCTCTTTCTCCACCCTGTATAGGACATTGCCCTAATGGATGACCACCAGAGGGAAGAGTTCATTGGTAAAATCGGAATCTCATCAGAGGAAAACGATGACAACTCTGATGAAAGTGCAGATTCTGAGCCTCACAAGTATAGCTGCAAAAGGTGCCAGGTAGCTTTAAATTCTCCTTTCCAACTAAATGTGTGTGTTGGTTTCTTCTGTCAAAGAAAAAGTTGTTATAATTAGAATTTCACAGAACCTTGAAAATAAGCTAAGAGAGGGCCAGTCTGATGGTCTAGCAGCAGCACAGTCTGGGGGATTCAAGACCACGACCTAACTGTGGTCCTGCACGCCCATGTCAGCAAGAGTTGGTAGCAATGAGAGGGTGCCACAGTCCTCCCTGGCATCTGACCCTAATGGAATGGCATTTGTGGCCTCTGGAGCATACTTGATTGAGCCATCCACTGTGGGAGGAAGAGATGATCATCACAGCTGGGCAGGGCTTTCGGGAGTTGGAAAGAAGTGTGTGTGTGTGTGTGTGTGTGGCATGGCCGGGGGAAAATGTCATCTTCAAGACTCTTAGAATTCTCTGTTGGAGAACTGATTGGTTAGGATAGCTAAACTGACTGAATTATTGGTTATGTCAGAAAGGCAGAATGGCTTTGTGGTTAAGGCACTGGGCTGAGATTCAGGAGATGAGGGTTCAATTCCCAGCTTTGCCACAGATTATTACCTTGGGCAAATTATTTAGTCTCTCTGTGCGTCATTTGTTCCCCATCTGTAAAACTGGGATAATAATACTCCCCTTCTCCCAGCCTTTGTCTTGTCTATTTAGATTGTAATCCCTTTCAGACAGGGACTTACCATCTACACCACCTCGCACAAGGGGGCCCTGATCTTATTTGGGGCCTCTAGATGATACCGTCGTACAAGTAATCATCATAAAGATGTGTGACCTCAGCAGTGACGTGCCTCACTTTCAGCTCAGTACAGTTTAAACCGCTGAGCAGCGAAACCCCTGAGGTGGTGCGTTGTGGTAACTCGTCAGGCTGCCTGTTGTGCCAGGCTAATCGTGATATAAACGGTTGGACAACGTAGGCTTCAAAATAAGAGAATTCACGCAATTCAGGTTAGAAAGCTGTTTCTTTGTCAGCTCTGGTATCAAGCATCCCTGCAGTCCTAGGCAAACGGAACAATCCACTATCGGAGCTGACAGCAACAGCTGTGGAAGATGAGTGAGTGCTGGGAAGGGAAGGCTCTTCCTGGCTGGAAATGTCTCTTCATGCATTCCGAAGGAAGAATAGGAAAGTAAATCTTAGCAAAATGAGACTCCTGCACAAGGAGATAATTTCTCTGTATCTTCTCTGCTTCCCCAATGAAATGGGAAAGATCCTTAGAGTCCAAAAGCTACTCTCCCCCCCTGCAGGTGTGCTGCATTGATGGCTAAGGGTGGTTGGCTGTAGCTCCCTTCAGGGCCAGAAATAATCAGAGGATTCCTAGCAGAGCAATGTGAGACATTTTTTTCCATCTCCAGTGGCTGAGTGGACTGCCTCTGCAGCATTCCCAGCCCCTGCCAGCAAGGGAGCACCAGCCTGAGCTAGCATCCCAAACTACAGTCTCCCATGTGGAGGAACTGGTTTTGGATGTTCTTTATAGGTATGCTTAGTACTTCAGTGACAAAACAGGTTCCAGGAAGGAGTATAGATTTCCCTGTACTCTTTGTCTGATAGTGAGGACAGTATTTCTGATTACTGTCTATTTATGCTGTAGATCCCAGTACTACATTAACTGGTCACTATTTCCTGAGAGATTTTTTTTCCCATGCCTTCACTGTTGGTTCGTTCTGCAGTTAACCTTTGGCAGAGGGAAGGAGTACCTAAAACACATAATGGAGGTTCACAAGGAGAAAGGCTATGGCTGTAGCATCTGTAATCGACGATTCGCCTTGAAGGCAACTTACCATGCTCACATGGTCATTCACCGGGAGAATCTGCCTGATCCCAATGTGCAGAAGTAAGATGACATGCCTGAATAATATTGTATGAACAACTACATTTTTTGAGACCATGGTGGTTGTGCCAAATAGGGGTGGTTGGTTAGTGAGGGATAGACACACATTGACATTCTTGAGGCTTTTCTCTTGAATGTCAAGGTACCAGGAGAAATCCTGTCTTTTTTTCAGTTCCTTTTGTGATATGAGTAGCTGATGTTTTCTGACATTGTCTCAGGTTTATACAGTCATGCAGTTATTGTGTCGCATTGGGATCTTGCTTCATTAAAGGCTGCAAGATCAGGTCCTCATTTACTAAAGGGTTAAAATACACCCCTGACTGTCAATATGTCATGTCATATATAGCAGGTACACCATCGGGCAGATAATAGTTCTGGATTTTTAAAAAGTAAAGGTTTTTAATCAAATAAAAAAATGACTGTATAATTTGAGAGCACAATACTGCCTGGCCACACTAGCCTTCAGATGCACTTGTGTGTGTTTTTAAGGCTTATTTTATTTAAGCCTATTTTACCATATGCTTATATTTCAAGGAAACCTTTCCAGTAACAATCTTTTCAAACAAATTTCAGTTGCTGATTGAGATTACTGAAACCATAGTCCTGTCAAAAAGAGAATGGCAGAGTCTGCTTCCTTTTCCGTTTCAGATACATCCACCCATGTGAAATTTGTGGAAGGATTTTTAACAGCATCGGGAATTTGGAACGACATAAGCTTATACACACAGGTAACACAATGTTGTTGTTGTTCCTTTATTATTAATATCAAAGGTTTCCTTTTCTGGATGCTTTCTGAGGCCATACTTTTACTTGTCAGGGAGAAATTGGTTATGGTAGTTTACAGTAAGAACCCATACAATTATTGCTATTTTTATGGCAAGCCAATGTCATAAAGTAAATAAATATATATTATTGATGAGGGTAAATGATACCAGAGCTTGATTTAAGAGATTCCTTGATTATATAATTTAGCTTTCATCCAATAAAAATGTTGGCTCTCTAGTTATCTCTGCTGAAATACTCATCCAGGCCTTCATTTCTTCTCACCTTGAGAACTGCAGTTCCTTCCAGCTCTTTGGCATCCCAGAGTGCCAGCTCCTTACTCCAGCATGTACAGAAGGCTGCTCCCCATCTTCTCTGAGGTGGAGCGGAGCACGTCCACATCCCTTCATCCTTAAATAACTTTGTTGGCTCCTCACTGTGCATTTCAGAATGCCGTTCAATATAGCTCCTTGGTTTTTAAAAATCTCCAGTCAGACTTCTGTCCCTTGTCTCCATGCACTCCCCTCACCTGCTCACTTAGCACCACTCATTCTTCTGTCCCTTTACACAGTCTCAGCATTGTTGATAGAGGAGCATAAGTCTCTACAGCTCATCATCAGATCCTTCTCTATGGCTTTCTTCTCTCTCTCTCTGCCTCAGTCTTGTTTCAAAACTCAGAGGAAAACCTCTTCTCTCCCTAGCCTATTTCTCATAGTTCATTTTGGGATACAGTTTGCATGAGAGGAGCTGTTCAGGAGACAGTTTGAATATTGCTCAGTGAATCTATTGCCAGAGGTTTGTCAGCTTTTAGCACCATACACATTTTCCCCAGAGAGTCTGCTTATATACTGCAATAACCTTTTTTTTTGGGAAGGTGTAAAAAGTCATGCGTGTGAGCAGTGTGGAAAGTCATTTGCCAGAAAGGACATGTTAAAAGAGCACATGAGAGTCCACGATAACATCCGAGAATACCTGTGTGCGGAATGTGGTAAAGGTACAGACATCGCCTTTGAATTAGACATTTTGTTTAGGTTACATTTCCCATATTAAAACCAATAGCTTCATTAAATACCAGGGAAGTCCTCAAAGTAATGAGAGTCTTGTATTTTGAATAGGAAGCCATGCTGATCAGGATGCTAGGGGTCTGCCTTAATTTTACATCCATCAGTTCCCTAGCCTGCAGCAAGCAAACCTGATTTCTAAAGCTCTTCATCTGTTCTGCTGCAAATTTCAGGAATGCTTGCTTGCCTGATTTCCATTACATTTACGTCCCAGAAAAGAGTCAGAAAGAACCCAGTTTAACTGTGCGTTCTAGGCTGAGTTTTCAGGAGTTAGCAGTTAGAATAAACATTTTTCTCTACTTTGTTACTTAAACAACCTTGAACTGGAATCCCTGCAAGACACTAGTATTGTGCCATAGATTATGCTGTTGTCAAATTCCCTGTCTCTCCGTGCTTTTCTCTTACCCTCCTTAGTGATTGTTTAAATATTTTCATATATATTTTACTTAAAAAACCCAAACCCACTAGTTAAAGAGCATTTCTAGCTCAGCTATGGGCATTTGTGGACATCTTCTATTAGGGATGAAGTTAGGATTATCTGCTTGAAACATGCTCTTCTTGAGTCCTTACTCTGGGTGCGGGGCAAAGGGTAATGCGGATGAATTTTCCCACCATGTCTTCAGTTACATCTTCATGGCTCACAGGAATGAAGACAAAACATGCTCTGCGTCACCACATGAAACTCCACAAAGGGATTAAGGAATATGAATGCAAGGAATGCCATCGTAAATTCGCACAGAAGGTCAACATGCTGAAGCACTACAAAAGGCACACAGGTGAGAGCAATCCAGAGGACTGGTCATCCTACAGAAATCGCACTTAATCAGTTAAATGGTTGTTTTGGAAATATATGACATTACCCTGCTCTGAGCAGTCGAAGAGCATGAGCAACACAGCTTAAAGGAGTCTTTTACAAGGTATGAAGACTTTTTGGCCTCTCATGAGCAGAGACCTGCCCACTGTGTCATGGTTTGTTTTTTTAACATAGACCATTGGGTCTAGGGTACGGTTTTTGACTTGAAGTAGGGTTTGAACTCTGATCCCCAGAGACAAATGTCTCACCCACTGCACCAGCTCCAATTAGTGCCTGCATTTCCTACAGTACTTTTGCAAACAATGGAAAAAGTGGCTAGTGAAACTGATTTTTCATAACCTAAGATTCACAGTTGTACTAGGTACTGTTGTTTATCACTCCAGTTTTAAATGTAATCTCTCCATACAGGGATCAAAGACTTTATGTGTGAGCTCTGTGGGAAGACATTTAGTGAGAGAAACACAATGGAGACCCATAAACTGATTCATACAGGTAAGTGTTCTAATGCAATGTATCAAAAGACAACAGCTTGACATTCTGCTTCAAGCAGTCCTGAGTCAGCGTTCTGCGCTACGTAATTAAAAAAAAAAAAGGTGTTCCTCTTAATGCAATATTACAATATTCACCTTTAGCGATATCTACTAACTCCTTTTCATTTCATTTGCCACCAGTGGGGAAACAGTGGACGTGTTCAGTCTGTGATAAGAAGTACGTCACCGATTACATGCTTCAGAAGCACATCCAGCTAACTCACGATAAGGTAGAAGCTCAGAGTTGTCAGCTCTGTGGGACAAAGGTTTCTACCAGAGCTTCAATGAGTCGACACATGAGGCGCAAACATCCAGAGGTGAGATCTGTGGCAGATGGATTGTGGCTTATTATCAATTCACTTGGCTTAGCTGTGACTTCAAGTGGGTCATCTACTTCCTCCTTCTTACATTCTGGCAGGACTGATCTTGGTTATTTGTAAACCAAGTGTCTGTGTTAGGCTTGATTTTCTGCATTAATGGCAATTCCACAACTATCTTGCCCCTCTGTTTGTGTTCCTTCTAATTGCTGATTCATAAACATTTAATAGTTCCCTTTTCCTATTAATTCAGCTAAGTTTTTCTGCTGCATCTTAACTCTGTATTTTTCTGTTTTGTACTCATCAACTAGAGTGGATAATTGATCCCTGTTCCTTTTATGGCGTTCCTTTCACACGTTTGTTGACAGCTATCATGTCTTCCCTCAGAATTCCTTTAATCTAGCTCAGATATGGCCTGCTCTACTAACTTTTCCCTTGGAGATCTTACTTTATAAACCGCTTATCATGATTATTGCTCTTCCTTGATCTCCTTTGTTTCCCAGTGAAGGCTCGGAAACACAATAAGGGGCAAAACTCTTGCAGTCTCTCTTTTGCATTAAAACCAATCTGAGTAATAAAGTACCTGAAATGTGGAGAGCTGGTTGTTTCTGATCTTCAGTGAACTGAGATTTATAGATCCTGTTGTATACAGTGGAGCATGCCACACTCAGAGACTTGTAGTTCAGGGGTGCTGTAATTTTTGTTGCTCACTGAGGCATCAGGGCAGGTAAATGATGGTTTGTCTTCTCCTGAAGTCCTTCAGGTTTAATGGGGTATTGTCTGCCTAGGAAGCAAGAATAAAAAGATGCACTGCAGCTGCTTTTACGTTTAAACTAAATTTCCAGCAGCGTGGTCCCTTTGTTTATATGGCATATAGTGACCCATACAGTATGCTTATTTTTTCCCACAGAAAGCAATGAGATTTTATGGAATTTAAATGTTATGGAATTGGTTGCTGGGGTGTTAGTGAGAGGAAGGAAAATTATATACCATAAGATTATTATTATGAATGAAAGTAAAACACATTATATTGATTAACCAAATCAATTAAAATGCATTCGGTTGCATGATCTTGTCCTGTGTTATTGTCAGTGGATCTCTCCATTGCTGTTCTGTACTGGCCATAATTTATCAAGCTGACCAGGATCTGTTTATCTGTAGGTTCTTTCAGTTAGAATTGACGATTTAGAGCAGCTCCCAGAAGCTACCACCATTGATGCCTCCTCTATTGGGATTGTTCAGGTAAACTAACCATAGCAGAATCCTAAATTCTTCTGTGGCTTTGGGTCCTTGCCATTCACATGCTGTTTCCATGGCACTGAATGACATACACCATAGCCACCGTCACTGGTGAGCGACCCCGGATAAAACTGGAACCTGCTGAGGAATGCTGGGGTTGGATTCAGGATCCTGTACGCACTATGAGCAAGTGTTTTGCATTTGTCACAGGCTTAGTCTTAACGGAGGATGAACAAACTCCTTTTCCTGAAGGTGGAAAAACAGGTTTGAAAACTTTACTCAAACACTGTAGCTTCTTATTATGGTAGTGCCTAGAGACTCCAATGGGGATTGGGTTTGTGCTCTGTTTATAGAGAGTGAAAAAAGAAGCAGAGAGGACATGCAGTGGAAAAATGGAGCAGAGTGTGGGAAGAGTTAACAAATATTATTAAGCATTTCGGTACTGTCAGTGTGTTGGCTCTGTGATGAATAGATCAGAAACAGAGGCCCTGCTCTCAAGGCTAACAGACTTGTGGTAATCAAACTGTGGAAGCAGCATCACAGGGCAGATTTGAGCTGGGGCTTTATAGGCCTTGTGGAAGAAGTGTGTTTTAAGGAGGGACAGTAAAGAGAAGAGATTGATCAGATCAGAAGCAGGATTCTGAAGAGGAAAACAGAAGGCAAAGCCCTGGCCTTACTGAAGTCAATGGAAAAACTCCCATTCATTTCAACTGAGCCAGGTTTTCGGAGAGGAATAGGAGAAGGAAATGAAAGAGGGACGTTAAGTGCTCAGGTAGAGCAACAGGGAACAAGTGAGCATGAGTAGTAAGAGATGGGGTGGTCAGGGAGCAATGCTGGGCAAAAGGTGAGGACAGGGAGTTTTAATTTTATGTTAAGTGAGCAGAAGGCAGTGGAGGGATTCAAAGAGGCAACAAACATGATCAGACTGTCTGAAAAATGGAGCAGGAACGGGAACCACAAAAATGCCAAGAAAAAATAGAGTGAAAAACAGAAGAGGGAGTGGGCAGAGTGGAAAACAAATCCAGAATGAGTGTGAAAGACATTGCAGAGAGAGGGAGAAAAAAATAAGGAAAACCAGATTCCAGGCCTACTGTAAATAAGGGTTATGTCCTTTGCAGATATCTTAACTGTGGTCAGCATGGTTGGTGGGAAATGCATTTTTCAGTGACTCAGCTCAGCTGGTGTAGGTCATTTTTTGAATAGTACTACAGAGATGCTAGTAACCTCTCTGCTCTGTGGTTTAGTGGGGGTACCGGTATTGTAAAGAGTTAATTACAGGGAGCAAAACCATTCCCTCACATCTGGTGTTAGCCAGTTTGTCATGTCATCTTCACCTGGGGATGGACAGCAAACCAACCTCTGGTGACACTCTGAACTAAATGACTTGAGCAGCGACATTCAGTTGTACTGAAAACTCTGTTCTTGTAGCCTGAGTTAACCCTGGAACAGGGAGAGTTACCCGAAGGCAAGCATACGAAAGCTCCTAAACGTGGCCATAAGCGAAAGCAGAAGCCGGGCGAAGAGGAGGAAGTGCAAGTGCCTGAGGACCCTGCCTTCAATGAATACACAGAGAAAGAAGCTGAATTCACAGGGAACGTGGGAGATGAAACCAATTCAGCTGTACAAAGTATTCAGCAGGTGAGTTCCCATGAAAAGCTACTGGACAGACATTGCAACAGGGGTTGATGCTCTTGGAATCCTAAGGGCAAACGTGAATGAGCTAGGGATTTAAAGCTGCAGGTAGAAAGCACAATTCAAAGAGATATAGAAAGATGGGAGAGGAAGAGGGGTCTATGTAATCTCCTTCACTTCCACTCAACTCCTTATCTTCATTTCTGCCCATTTGGTGCCCCTGCCTCTTGCTGAAGCTGTGCTTGCAAGTTTGGAGTGAATCCAGGGGATCATTATCAATATTGCATTTGTCTCTAGCTTGTTAGTTGCTTTCTTCCACTTACAGCAGCAGTCGGATTCCCTTCAGCATGATATCCAGGGCCAGCAGTAGTGGCACCAAAATGGTCTGCATCCAGCTAACACATTTCATTTCAGAGAGCCCAACGGAAGGTTGAGGTTTTATTTCTGTTTTTCCTTAGGTGGTGGTGACCCTTGGAGACCCAAACGTCACGGCCCCTTCTAGTTCTGTTGGGTTGACAAATATTACCGTCACCCCGATTACCACGGCAGCTGGAACCCAATTTACAAACCTCCAGCCAGTGGCTGTGGGCCACCTTACTGCTCCTGAACGCCAGTTACAGCTCGACAATTCAATTCTTACTGTGACATTTGACACTGTCAGTGGTTCTGCCATGCTGCACAATCGTCAAAACGATATTCAGATACAGCCACAGCCAGAGGCAGCCAATCCCCAGTCTGTGGCGCATTTTATAAACCTGACAACCCTGGTGAACTCCATTGCTCCTCTAGGGAACCAGATCACAGAGCAGCATCCGTTGACGTGGAGGGCAGTGCCTCAGACCGATGTCCTGCAGCCCCAATCGCAGCAAACACAACAGCAGTCAGGACAGCAGCAAGTTCAAACAGAGCAGCAACAGCAGATGTACAGCTACTGATTTATACTTGAAAAGACTTGAAATGGACTGGACCATGAGACAGTTTAAAAAAAAGTGGAAAACTATACGTGAATTGTTTGCTGGATACCAAACAGAGCTGGAAAAATGTTTATACAATGAAATGTAAACTAAAATTGGCATAGCACCCTGCAACGCTGTGGTCTTGACATTCGCACACTATTTCTAAACACAGCACCATCTAGAAGTCTCGTTCTAAATTCAGCACCCCTGTGTGGTGGTGTGTTTTGTGCAGTGATGGTTCTGGGTTTTGACAACAGCATCACAATAGACCTTACACAAAGAGAGGAAATCACAAATAGTAAATATGACTAACCCTTCAGCCATACAATTTAATTGTTTTCCAAGCTGGAGGGAATGTATACAGTGAGCTGGGGTTCACTGGTTGTCACCTTCTAGAAACTGAAATGTAAAGATATAATTGAGCCCCCCAAAAAAGGATTGATTTGTTTTTTTCATCCTTAGACAGTCTTGTATCGAACAGAACATCTGGTAAAGTAAGGGTGAGGGTTTGGGGCTGGAAGTGGGGGAAAGTCTATGGGGTGAAAGAAAATGTACCCAATTTCACAAAGTATTTCCATTGTAGTGATGGAAAAATCTTTTATGAGTAAAACATGTCAGTGCTACCTGAAGCAAATAGCCAGTCTAATGTTAAAACAACTTTTACGGTCTTCTAGTAAAGTTAAGTTTGAATCAAACCGGTTGTGAGCTGAAACCATAACATGATAAGATTTTATGTAATTTTGTTAAAATTGCTCTTTCAATATTGCTTTTAGCTAGGAGGCCTGAAGAGCAATCAGTCCCCTTTGATCAAGTTCAGGATGTGAATTACCAATTAGTCTTCTTTCATCATGTAATAAACATTTGAGAAAGTAATTTTTTATATAACCTTTGTATTTCACTGTGTGTTCTTGGTGGATATTTACGTATCAACGGCTGGTCTGACTTGGTTCCATGTATCTTTTCATCTCCTTATTCTTCTGCATGGCAGAACTAGTGTGTGGATTTTGCTTGTAGAACTTCCAAATCCCATAGCCATCCACTGGCTGTCATGAAGTCATAAAGTGCAATATCTAACATTCATGTATACTGCCACAAGGAGGCAGTCTGAGCCAATGGATATAGGCCTGCCTGGTGATATAGGAAATGAAGGACAGATACATCCATCTATGCTGAGACTGCCATTTCCAATGCCTGATAAGCTGTATCCTCCATATCTTCTCTTTGTGCCAGTGCACAGTCTGGATTGTTGCATATCAAAATGAAGATGATAGCCTCTCACACAAAGGACAAAGCACTGCTTTTCTCAAAGAGCAGTGAACAGTAAAAGTTGCTCTCTGCCACTGGACACCTGAAAGGCAAAACTTCCAAACCACCAATGGATGAAGAAAAAGTTCCTTTCCTGCATTACAAACAGAGGCACTCAAACTTGCTAAGAGGGATTTTCCTTGATACGGCAATTGCCGCACTTCACAATGGATACAGACTGATGTTAATGAAAAGCCTGTCTGTGCCTAACACATTAATGAAAATGTTCAGTTTGTAAACAAAAACGTGATGAGGAATGAGTTAAACTTGAAAGTGTGTATCAGCAATATCTACCTCACCCCTAGAGAATGAATTATAATATCCACAGAAAAATCATTCTACTTAGAGACAAAAACAGATCCCTCAGAAGTATGAATGCCTGGAAACAAATAGCTAAGGGATGTGCACCCACTTTTCTCATTATTAATTATTTGTATTGTAGCATTGTCCAGAGGCCTGAAATAGGAGCGGGACCCCATCGAGCCAAGTTCTATACAAACATTCAGCACAGAGAGTCCCTGCCCCAAGGGGCTCACAACAAAAATAAAATTCAGAACCATATATTCTTTCTTCAGTTACTTTTGCCCCATGCAAATTACACCTTCCCATGCAACCTAAATTATGCACCCTTGTTGTGGTCTGAAATAATAATGTTAGTGAGATGAAGAAATAACATTCTGTTTAATTAGAACTAAAGATTTCAAAACTAACAAATCCTGCATCTTGGCAGGGGGCTAGACTAGATCAGCATTTCTCAAATGTGGCCACAGCCTTCTGGGCAATGATTGGGTGAAGGGGCAAAGCAGCAGCCTCTTCCCCCCCCCCCCCGCCCCTAGTACCCTCCCCACGCCCCTAGTAGGGGTTGGGCCCTGTCCTCTGCAGACACAAATGCTGGAGGAGCAGGCAGCCAGTGAGTTCCCCACTTTTGTGGGGGCAGGTTTCAGCCCTGGAGTGGTGGACAGCAGGCTCCAGCTGCGGGGCTCCAGCTGTGCAGTGAGGGGCTCCTTCCCCCTGTGCACTGCTTCAGGCTCTGTCTCCAGGCCCCGTCTCCAGGCCCCATCCCATAGGCGCGGGGCTTTGGTGACAAGCTCCAGGCTCAGCAGCCCTCCCTCATCACCCTTGTGTCCCACTGCCTTCTCCAGCTCAGGGCTTCAGTCACACTGTGGCAGGCTCCAGCCCTAGGCTCATCCCCCATCACCCCTGGCCTTCGCTGCCTCCTCTGGCCCCAGGCTTCAGCCACGCAGCGGTTATCAGCCACTGGCTCCTGCTGCCTCCCTATCCACCTCCCCATCCAGGGCTTAATTTATCCCCAGGCTTGCCAGGGCAGAATAAGTCTGCAGTGAAAGTGATATTTGTATGTTTGTTAATATCACTTTTCACAGCAAACTTAGTAGCTAG